>NC_064896.1:15423745-16623745 GCF_929443795.1 Astur gentilis | reverse complement strand
GCTGCTGCCCGGAGGGGACGATGCTCCTTGCTCTGCAGGCAGTGCCCTGTGACACAGGGACCTGCGCCGGGGGCAGAAGGGCACTAACTGCCCCCTTCTCCGTGGTTTCGACCAAAGAATTCCTCCCCTCCTCCTCCGGAGGGGCTGCCCGTGTTCAGCCCCGTGGCCAGATGATCTCCAGGTAATGAGGAGATGAGAGGAGCGAGTGAGGACAGAGGACTCCAAGCCCCAGGCGGAGCAGAGCCAGCCTCCTAAGCACCGCTGTAAGCAGGGGCTTTTTCAGGAAATCACCATCGCCTGCTTTGAGACACCCGCCGCCGGCGGGGACAGTGCCAGGGTGACGTTTATGAGATGTCAGCAGGAGACTACTGCAACCCAGCGTCTGTGTCAGCTCCAGAGGGACTCAGGCTGACTTGAACAAAACATGCGTATTCTCCTTCAATAATCAGACGTATTTTAGGAAAGCAACAGGAAAACCTCGAGAAAAACAAATTATAAACCCTTTGACACCTGGGCAAACGTCCCTGCATCCCCCTGCAGAATAAATACCTGGGCCTCGCTTAGAAAGAGACTTGGGTTTATACCTAAACCCCTACACGACGGCCCCCTGGGGTTTAAGCACACCCCTCCTCAGTGAGGTGCATAAAACAAATGAGCAGAGCCTCAAAGCTGGTCACACCCTACCCAGGCAGATTTGGGAATTAAAAGCCTCAATCGTTTGTTAGCACCCCTTGCTGTTCCTGCAGCTAAAGATACTTGGCCAGCAGCAATGCGAGATGCTATAGGTGTTCACGGGGACGGCACTGCAGAGCCTTGTCCTCACGCAGGGCTTTGCCGCCTTAAAAGAAGCATGAGATGCCTGTGAAAAAACACTACATAATTAAAAAAAAAAAAAGAAAAAAAAAAAAAGGCAAAGACAGGCTGCAAGGTACATTATGTCCTACCACAGCTGAAGAAAACAGCTTAAAAGCATCTGTGCTGCCAGAGAACAGCTAGCCCTAAGGAAGAGAAATCCACACCAATGGGATGAGCAGTGGAGACTCCAGACCACCTAACATCTATGCTGGTGACTAATAAGCCAGTGCCTTGAATAAAATAATGTTTTATATCAGGGAACAAGGGAAGTAGGAATGCTGCTGTTTGTTTTTCCACATGTCCTCATATTACCCTGCCAAAATTAAGCTCATGAAAGTTGGGCTTAACAATTTTCTCTGAAAAGAGGGTATTTACATCCTGAAAAGCATCTGCCATATTTCTGTATTTCATCTTCTTTTCAGAGGATAATGTGGCTTCTAAAAATTCCCTCCAAGACCCATTATAATTTTACTCTGCTCCTGATATAATAAACAACTTCATCTGTCAGTCTCCAAGCACTTCGCAAAGAAGCCAGCATCACTATTTACATCTTACAGAGAGGAAACTGAAGCAGCTCAGCTTTCCCAACAGCAACCAAGAAACTACTGCCCGTAGTCTCCCACGTCCCGCTCCAGCACCCCACACATTGCTACTCCCGCAAGTCCTACAAGTGCACAGGACAGCACTGACCCTCTGACAGCCTTGCCTGAAAGCATTTAGAAACCTGTTGTCCTTCCCAGCTGCCGTGCAATCTGTGCCTGTTTCAAAGGTCCTCTCTTTACAAACACAAGGACCTGGTGCTGCGCTCACAAGAGCTTGACTTCTTTCTTCCTTTGAGGAATTAGGAAATGCTGTATTTACTAGATATGCTACATGTATGCTATATTTACTCTATAGAAAATACTATAATTACTAAACCAGAGAAAGTCCATAGTCGCATGGGTGCTGATCTGTATTTTTTAGCAGAGTCTGCCTTCCTCATGGAGCATATTACTGAAAGGACCTCATGCTGGTTTCAGCCATTTGTACAGTCCTAATTGCTGAGGCAATCTCTTAGTAGCTCTTTTCGTCTTCTACTCATCTCGGTAATATTTGCTAATTTCCCACGTGTACAGAAATTCTTGTACTTCAAACTCAAGATTGTGCTGATGGATGGTTATAGTGGCCTTCAGCGAAGTATTACTCCATTAATAGGAGTAAAAAATGAAAAATGAAAATTGTTTTGACCATTCAGAATTTCCCTTGGGGTAAAGAAGGTACAAAGCTGCTCTGGATACTGATGCTACATTCAACCACATCCCCCTCCTTTGGGACACTAGCGGCTCCCCAATGTTTACTTCAGGCTGCAGCAGCTCACATCAGTCCCAAAGGCCCCCGGGAGCCAGGTCACAGCTCTGCTCTTTGGGGAAAAGTGGAGAGAATTTGACATAATGCATCAATCCAGTCTGGTGTTTGCTGTATACAGGCTTTGCGTTTCAGTAAGTTTTGTTTCTATTACTTAAGAGGCCCTAATGCTGCTAGGCTGTACCTGGGCACGTGATTTGAGAAGGCAGCACCCTGCTAATGTGGATCTTGGTTCAGATGGACCAGCTAACGACGGAGATATAAAAACTAGAAAAAAATGGAGGGGAAAGAGCAAAAAGTGGCATAAGAGAGAGCCCAGGAGAGGCAGAGCGGAAAAACGCGTAACTGCAGCGGGCAGCTACACAGAAAGAAGCCGAGCGAGTAACACATGACCCCAAAAAACTGCTCAAGACCAGCAGCCGTATCAGATGCTTCAGCTCCAGAGATAGGTGTGAAGAAATCGTCTCTGAGGTTAGAGGACTGAGAGAGGGATTAAAGTTATCTTTGATCGTTATTTAAAACAAACAAACAACAACAACAACAACAACAACAAAACAGAAAAAGAAAAAAAAAACCCAACAAACAAAATGAGTTCCAGTCCAGCCTCCATCTGCTGGAGGATTTTTATATTGCACCCATTTCTCTGGACCAGCATCTTCGTATCTGCGAAAGAAGTTCCTAGCTTTACTGACAGAAATCCAGGTTCAACAAAAACAAGGTGGCTTTTAAAAACGTATCTGTTTTTAAGAAGCCTGGATAAAACGGTGATTGCGCCTGCAGTAATCCACATCATCTGCAAGGAAGGGAAATAAAGATCTAAGCATCGGAAAAGACTGACGACGTTATCGCAGCTAGGCCGAAGCGCCCAGCCCCGCCACGTTCAGCTGCTGCGCGCGCGGGTTCACAACCCGGCGGGGGCAGAGAGAGGGGCTGCTCTCGGCTGACCCCCGCCAAACGCGGTGCCCGCGCTGGCCCCCGCTCTGTTCCCCAACCCCTGGCGCCCACCCCACGCAATAATTGAACCAGGCGACGTCCTCGCCCCTGGGACGGGGCTCGAGACGGGGAGGCAAACGAGCGTCTGGGACGTCCCGCGGCAAGAGCGAGGCGAAGGGCGAAGGACGGGGAGGACACCGGCCCCCGGCGCTGCCTGCCTCCGCCCTGCGAGATGCCGACAGTTCGGAGCGTCCTTCAAACCTCAGGGTCCTGCGGGAGCGACGGCGTCGGCCCCGGCACGGAACCGAGTCCTGCAGCCTAAAAGGGGTTTAAATCCCCGCCCTGCGCCATACCTGGCATTGCCATTGCTGTTCCTCCACGGGTCCTGCCGGCTTCGGCATTCAGAACCAAACCGTTAATGCCTCTTTGGTTGCGTCCGTGAACCCAACTACTGATGCTCCTGCGGGTTTCTGTGACTACCACAGACAGCGGATAAATTAGACAGCCGGGCAGCCCTGTCCTTAAAGCAGTGCAGTAACGAGGACTGTCACTGACTGGCTTCTACCACGGGAAATTTTAAGCAACAGTAATCTTGCTAGAAAAGAAACTCGGCACCAGGAGCATTAACGCAGTGCTCCTCCTCAGCTTTTTTACATCTGAATCTGAAAAAAAATTAGCAAATTAGCCACCTTACCCTTTAAAAATTATTTTTTAAGCCTTAAAAAGTGAGTTGATGTTGTTTAAACGTCATGGGAAACCGGGATTACTTTAGGAAGGTAACCCAACAACAGAACCTCAAGTACCTAAAAATACCAAACTGTTAATTTGAGATTTTACAATGAAATCCAAGACAGACACATGCCCACATACCCACTTACTTCAGGCTGTTCCCTCTGCTGGGGCAGTGGGAGCTTAGCCACCTCAGTGCAGTGACACAAGCCCAAAATGAGGTGGCCACCACACCTCAAACAAATGCCATCTTTGGGAGAGCTAAAGAAAAAGCACCAAAAAAGCCCCACGCAACTGACAGCTCTACCACATCTCAGGGGTTTTATACAAAACAATGACAGATTTCACGTTGGAAAACACCCCAATTACACTTTCCAGCTCTTTAATGTCATTCTGACACGTATAATGTAATTTTCAGTTATGGAAATAAGTCACTCGATCCTGCTCTGGCTGAGAAGAGCTTTGAATTGCAAAATCCTTCACTAGACCATAAAACCATAGCAGAGATTGGCTCTTGCACAGGGCGTTGATTTCAGAGGACCCATATCTGAGTATTAAGTAGCAGAACCTTTTTGCAGGTAATCAGTTGGAAACTAAACTGAAAGCCTAATAACTTATTGATTTCCCATTCATTAAAGACCAAAGCATCTTGTCCTTCCAGACGCAAGGTACAGTAGCTATTTCGTCATTCACCTGAAAAATCGGAACCTGAGCTGCAAACCACCACCGTTCGTCTCCTCGTCATCCCGCTCAACAAGCTGCTTCTTACCAATAAACAATCGATCTCTCTGTAGAAGGACGTAGCATTTAACAGACTCAAAAATATGATGAAGATATCTGATTATCCCCCTAAGACACCCTGGTCGCACAAGCCGCTGGTCCTCGTTACTACCTTCCCCTTTGGCTCTCTGATGAACGTGCGCCCGCGATGCTCCCCTGGCGTGCCCTGGGCAGCCACCTGGGCACAGGTGCTCTGCTCAGCTGAAGCCATAAGCTGCTTTAACTGAAAACTCTCAGGAACATTTTTTGGAGACCCCCCCCAGACATCCCATCGAGGTCCAGAGCGCGCTGCAGTACATCCAGCCAACGGCTGCAATCTGTCGAGGGAAGCGCGCCCTTCGCAGCTCAGGCCGCGGGTCGGGTTCCGTTACTGTTCAATGGCTTGGGTGTACAATCGCACGTACAGAACCAGAGGTAACGTGTGGTGGGTGCTTGTCACAGTCCAGGTGGAAAGGGTTTGATAGGTTAGACTCTGATACACATCTCCGGTTATTCCAGTTTGGGCTCAGGGCAGCTGCGTTATTCACGACCGCTAACATCCTTCATCCCGAAAAAAACTCTCCAGGACATCAATTATAATGATATTCTTACTTATTTTCCCAGAAGCATCAAAATGAGAACCACCAGCAATTTCCCTCACAGATGTAACAGATCTGAACGCGTATTAGACATCACCACTCTTACTGTCACCAGATTAGGTGGGAGAACCTCTTTCCCTTTCAAACTGAGCTCTTGCTCCATAGTACCTACCTTTTTCAAATGCTGGTCTTCTGTAAAAATCACAGGACAAAGTTGAAAGGTACGTCTGGAGGTCTCTTACTCAACCTTCTGCTCAAACTGGGGTCAGCGATGAGGTCAGCTGAGGTTGCTCAGAGCTCTATCCAGTAAAGGTCTTGAAAACTTCCCAGGACAGAGACTGCTCGGCCTCTCTGGGCAGCCTGTCTTCATAGTGAGAAAGCTGGTCTTTATATTCAGTCTGAACCTCTCATTTCAACTTTTGTCCTTTGTCTCTCACCATGCACCACTGAAGGTCCTGGCTCCGTCTGCTCACTGTCTTCCTTGCAGGCACAGTAAGGCTGCTGCTTCCCTCTGCCCCCTGCAAGCTTTCCCTTTTCCAGGCTGGACAAACCCAGCTCCCTCAACCTGTCCTCCCAGGACAAGTGCTCCAGCCCAGCTCCTAGATCTCCTTGGTTACCCTCCTTGGGGGTCACTCCAGTTGATCAACACCTTTCTTGTGCCATTGGACTCAAAACTGGATGCGGTTTTCTGTGTGGGGTCTCACAAGTGCAGAGAAAAGGAGGGGTGTTAATCTCTTCCCTTGATCCAACGGCCACGCTCTTGTCAGTACAGCCCAGGGTGCCGTCGGCTGCCGTTGCCGCCGGGGCACACTGCTGGCTCGTGTCCAGCTCGCTGCCTGCCAAGACCCCAGGTCCTCTTTGGCCAGACGGTCCCCAGCCTGTATCGGTGCGGGGGAGCCTTCCTTGCTAGGTGCAGGGCTTCGCATTTGTCCTTTTTAAATTCCATAAGGCTCCCGTTGACCCATTCCTCCAGCCTGTCAGGGTCCCTCTGGATGGCAGCTCCACCCCAAAGCAGATTGACTGCTCCCTCCGACTTGGCGTCACCCCTGCCCGTGGGATAAGGGTGCACTCAGCTGTCTCCTCCAGGTTACTGGCAAAATGTTTAACGTGACAGGAGCCAGGCTGAACCCTGTGGCACCTTCTTGTCACTGTACTCTACCTGGAGGCCAGCCCATTACCCTCCAAAGCCAACACACCAGTCAGTTTTTTCTCCACCTGGTTGTCCATCTACCCAGACCACAACGTCCTGGCTTTGACCCAAAAATACCGTGGGAGAAAGCAGCGAAAGCCTTGCCGTATTGCCCTCCCCTCAACCACACGTTCAGCCATTTTATCACAGAAGGCAATTGTGCTGGTCAGGCATGACTGGCCCTGGTGAACTGGCACATTCATGCAGAACGTTTCCAACCACTCCTCTTACGTGCCCAGAAATGTGTTCCTGGAGGAGTCACTGTGCGACTTTCCCAGGACAGGAGGGAGGCTGACTCCTTGCAGTTCCCCACGTTGCTCTCCAGACCTTGCCTGGAGATGGGTGCAACACCACTTGCTTTCCTCCGGTCACCAGGAATTCCCCTGATCCCCATGAAAGTCGGTCCCAGACCTTAGGACTTGGCAGTGACCGATGCCTTCCCAGGCACCTTACAAAACCAACAAAACATGGTATAAGACCCTGGGAGATGTTGATAGTATCATTCAGCTGGTTATTGTAGTGAGGATTTGAATGATCTCAAGTTGGTTGTTCAAGAGAAAGATAAACAGGAGAGGTCTCGCTTCCTTTTAATTACAAAAAAAAAGGATCAAGAAGTTAAGACTACTATTAAAGGCATAGTTCATAAAGGCAACTGGGGAGAGAGGTGAGCGACATCAGCGTGCAACTTGAACGTTAGGAATCCACAAGACAGAAAGGTACCAAAACATTCAGAATTCACAAGGTATTCGCCCTCCCGTTTCCCAGAAATACAACTGGATAAATGGAGATTTTAAAAGTGAGATTAGAGAGGAACAAAAAGTTACAGCAAGCATGTAATACTTTCCAAAACCTTGAAATGCCCTCAGAATGACCAAAAGTCAGCCTTTACACGCGAGGGATGACTGCATAAGTAGAAGAGGTACCATGCCGTATTGCCAGTGTAGTACATTATACTTGCATTGAGGCACTTTATTTTGTAAGTAATAAAAATCAGCTCAAGACACAGAATGGCTTGGTCTCACAAGGAAAGAAATAGGACGGAATGGCTTTTATGGTGAGACAACAAGCCAGCAGTTCAGGAACATGACAGTCTTCTGAGAGGCAGTGAAGGACAAGAGTATTTTACAGGTTGCAGAAGAAATATCAGAGGACACGTGAACTTTTACGGCTTAAAAGGCACAGCAAGCGTTGCCCGAAAGTTGCAGTAAGAAGGAGAAACGCATTAGTACTTTGTTTCACTTTCAAAGGTCAGCACCGCATTCAAGAGATTTCCCTGCTCCTCCGGGACGAGATGGACTACGCTTTTCTCATGCCAACAGTCATCCTCATTTAGATGTATTATTTAGCTGAACATGAAGGGCTTATACACAGCTTTCTGACTGCAAATTGTACATGTTACTAGTGATATACAAAGAGTACTTGTTTTTTCTCCTGTATTTGTACTATATTGTAATAAACGTGCATTTAATGTTGTAGATTGCAAGCATCCTTCCTGCTTTTCACAAATTTCTTCAGAACCACTATTTATAAATCACTGTTGTTTCCCTAGCTACTGACCATCCGGATTTTAGAGAGTACACAGAACAAAATACTCTGAACTAGCACTGACACATGGCCTCGTTTAATTATAGATCAACGGCTTTGTTATGGTTCTTGTCGTTCATTCCTACCCTGCTTGTAAAAATAAGAACCCTAACTCTGTACAAGGGTCTCGGTAAAAGGAGCACTTTAAAAGCCCTTGAAATACATATGTAAGCCTACCGATAGTGACATCTTGTGGTTGTCAATGCAATAGTTTCCCATGCATTTCACAATTACAGCGGAGTTTACTGCAGACCCACTCCAGGGCCAGAGCAACCTGGTGGCAGCACCCCCCGGCCCCCCCTTTTGGACACACCACCCCTTAGGAGCAGCTGCAGGAGAGCACAGTGGCAGAGGAGCTGCTCCAGCTTTGCTCCAACTTTGCTCCAACTTGCCGAGCCCGTAGCCAGCCGTCTTCTTTAGCATTTTCCCCCCTTTATGCCTTCACCTTCACTGCACTCCACATGGCTCTTACCACTCGTTTTTTTTATCCCACCTTTCCGTCCCCGCTTAGAGGTGCATTCCCTACGCAAGTCCACTGCTTTATAAATAAATAATGGCAACCAAAAGATAATCCACCATTTACTCCAAGCAGATCCTCCTTCTTTAAGAGTACTTGTCTTACCTATGCAGATTACAGCTTTTTACAGGGAGGACAAACTTGTGTTATGTTTGCGTGGTGGACTAGATGTATGGTCCCAGATAGGACTCAAAACACTACTTTACAGAATACTTTCTAAAGCATATAAGCTATTCATATCACTGGAGTAAGTTCATTCTTTACCTTTGTCATCAGAAATGAGAGATGCACTCAGAGGAGTATTTGTACTGTACTACCACTCTTCAGCAGGCCAGTTCAAGCGAAATTAAAACTGTCTCATAGTATGTACTAATTCATGCCTAGGACTAAGAGACAAGGAACCAAGAGGTTTTATCATTGCCTCTATTTGCATTTTTGGTGCCTGCACTTTGCTATGGTAACTTCTCGCTCTCTACAGTGCTTTCATGTCAGAAGCATTTTAAAAAAATGCAGTAATTTATGAAGTATTCATGTCACTACAAATTAGTCAGCACCAAATACTCTGTGTATCTCACTACAGTTCACAGGATCCAGTTTAAAAAGTAGCTGAACAGACCAGTATTTGCTTTCCAGCAGCAAGATAATGCATTTAGTTCTACATATTACTTGCTGGCTGGCTCAGGAACATTACTAATTATATTACATGCCTTAATCCAATTCAGCTTTTGTGTGGGACATCACCTGCCCTTTAATCCACAAAAATCTCTCAAACTCACCAAAATAACTAGTCTTAAAATCTAACGGCACACCTACAGAAAGCAAGCACAGCACACATTGGCAATGTTGCTCCTGGGTATTACAGTCTCCTTGTAGTTTAATCCATTGCCTATTCCACATCTGCTGCTTCTCATTTAAAGCTCTTTATCTTCCTAGCTAAAGGCTACTATAGACGGTCCTACCCATCCTCATTCCTGCACCCGATCTGTTGCGTGCACTCAGGCTACAACATAGGAAAGCACAAGGCTATTTTCTTTCTTCTTCCCTTCATCATCACTCCTCGGTGATTTTTCCTCATTTCCTACTGTTCTGCCTCTAGCCTCAACAAAAGCCTAGAAAGATCAAGGAAGTGGCCTAGACAGCCACAGAGTTTTAAGAACAAAAATTGATTCCTTTCAGCCAAATGTTCCTGTGGTCAGAGCTCCATCAGAATATCTGAATACCAAGAACATTCACAAGTTTTATGGCCTTACAACACGTGCCACACAACACACGGATTAAGACCTTGAACGTACTTTTGCTCACCCCCACTTAAAACCCAGAACCTGCTCTAAGCCTCCAATTTTAACTTAGCTTTCCAACAGAACTAGGTAAGGATGGCAGAAAAGCTGTATCTACAAAGTGGCAAGCACTGCATTTACCATTCAAGATGCTCTGAGGAAGAGCCCATCTCAGCAAGTTTAAGCCTTCAGGTGTTGGCAAATACTGCTGCCCTGCAGCGTGACAGCCAAGTAACACGGGAAACCCCACCATGCTGCCGCATTTCCAGCATGAGCGTTTTTCTAAATTCAGTCTGCGTGTTTCTTTTATCATGGGTTTGGCACGTAAGGGTAATCCAACTTCCAAACGTCTATGCCTGAGTCCAGTGAACAAAGCATTCCCTGTTTAGCAGATTCCTGAGCTTTTCCAGGCAATAAACTTCTAAATAATAAGTGCAGATAACTTGTGGCAGCACTTGGTTTGTGGTTACCAACTTCAGTAATCTTCCATTTGGAATAAGCTCATTAAAGCTTTGTAACAAGATTACGTGGCAAGGCCAGTCAACAATGGCTACAGCTATTCCACGGGTGAAATCTTGTCACAAACCGACATCAGTGGAGCATTGGCTAATATTTTTCTTTGAATCCAGACTTGAACTTTATCAATGACAACTAATCACAAGGTCATGCATAAAGTCAGTTTTCCTTGGCATTGGTGGGTGTTAACTCCTTCCAAATATGTTTGGCTTTATTAACCCTTTTACATCAGCTCATCTCATTACATGCCCCTACACTGTGCCAGCCAGGCTCGCTTAGGGCATTTATCTGATCGCCTGTTGCCTGACAGTGTCACCAGCGAGCACTTCTAGAGGGCCCGCAGCACAGGTCAGTGTGCGGAGGAGCCTTTCTTCTCGCATCATCCAACTCGCATGCCTACACAGCTCTGCAGTTTTCCCACACTAGGTTAGTTTTAACCTGCAGCAGGTAGGCTGACCGGCTGCAGACACACAGCTCAGGCAGATGCCCAATGCCACAAGCTAGCAACAGACTAAGCAACTACTCCTACTTTTTATTTATCTATCTCTTTTCTGCACAATCAAGGTCAATTTATAATTATCATCAGTATCAGTGGCTCTACTGCCCCTGAACAGACCATGTGACAAAAGAGGGCAGATTTTAGAGGAGGTGATGTAATACTTCTGGAAATTCTCGTCTTTACCCATGTTAGTTAGCATGCGAGTACTGATACAGAAGAGTTGCTAGGTCAGAGAAAGCCAATACCAGAGCAGGCATAAGGAGCTACAGTATACTTACGTGGAAGTAATTCTTCCCTGATTGTGGACCACCCACAAAACTTTATCAATTGTATAAAAAGACTTTTGCCTAGGAGCAGGTCAATCCTCCTCATCCAGTGGAGTAGCAGGCTCAACAGTGTGAGATTCCAGAAAGAGACAAGTTATTTTGTGCTTTGAGACAAAGACCCAGAACCTCCTCTGTGCTCTAGGAGGAGCAGGACGTCATTTGTGAATACATTTTAAGTACCCCGAATTCCTGAACTGTGAATGTAAATGACTTATGGATGTGGCCTTGAACTGATGTAACTACAAACATAAGCGACAAATCTTTAAGCCTTTCTTCTGCCAGGTAAAGTCGTAAGAAACTCACTCTCAGGTTGTCAGCTAAACTGCTAACCTACAGTAAAGGTGGCAATGTTGCAAACTCACAAACAATCCAAGGCATACAGATGTGGACTACTACTTTTGAGAAGACTGACAAGGTCCCTATTGCACTTTGCAAGCTCCACACAAGGGACAGAAGCATCATTTTCACCATTACCTTCAGGTACAAAAATTAAAGCAAATCATTTAAATACCTTAAGCTCTTTTGAACTCACAACTGCCTAGATCACCATTACTGCCCAAAAAAACGTATTACTTTTCTAAATACTTAAAATCTAAAGAGTAGGATCAAAATGCCTACGTTTAACAGCTCCTTAGAGTGCTATATACAAACCAGCCTCAAAAAGAGACCATAACATTACATGAAGATTTCCCTGCACATTCTCTCCAGTAGAAGCCTTAAAAACAGATACACAAGAATATACTGTCTTAGTTAATAACTTAGAGCAGACTCCCATAGCAGCAGCTGGTGTCCCCACTTCTGTTTAACTTGTTTATAAAGTTTACCATCGCTGCACTATGGCTTAGCAGATAGGAGTAGGTTGTTCAGCATCAACCACCTCAAAGCTATTCTCCTTTCTCTATGAGGCAAAGCAAGGGTGTGGTGCTCTCCACCTTCTCTAAGAATTACATAGAGTATTAAAAGACCTATCTATATAACAGTCTACTATTTTAAAACCAATCTATGATGAGTTAAAGGTTAAAAAAAGGAAAAAACTGATGAAAGATATTTGCACCTCACAAATTCAGTCTCAAGACAAACTACAGCATGTGTGTTAACTCATTCTAATGCTACACATTTAATGACTTAACTCCAGAGAGCTTTAAATACTTGAGAAAACACGTGGCGTTTGCTACAGGCTGTAATTTCTTACATTTGACTTGAAAAACATAATCCATCTCACAAATGTACTTCCACTGTATCTTCTTGTTTGAATCTTCTACACATTTTTCATAAATTGCCTTTAATCAACTAAACTTTATTTAAAGGGTAGTGGAGGGGGGAAGCTAGCCACTATCTCAAAACAGTATTACACAACCTAATTTAAATTACATTAAAAAAACCCTTATTATGCATGGCACTAGTGTTACTTCTAGGTTTAATGCTTTGCTGCTGTAAAGGTAACTGGAACTCATTTAAGCACTCTTTTCTCAGCAGAGACTTTTACAGATTTATGGCAGAGCACCTTACAGTGAGCATAGCCTGAAAACACAAGAATCGTTGACTGACCACCGACTACATACTTCAAGTCAAAACAAACATCAGCACCTACCATCTATCATGATTTAAACTAAAATGGCTTTTCTTTACTTCCAAGCTTGAAGAAGGGTCATGCAGACTTGCATATCTATCTCCTATCCAGACCCCTCCACCACCTTCTTCCCTCCACCCCCCCAAAAATTCAGGTTTTGGAAGAGAGTCAGAAAGAGGCAATGTGCTTACCCCCCAGTAATGGTTAGATCATCTTTAATTCTAGCACCTGAAGTTATACAAGGGTTTGCTTAATAATCAAGTTTCAAAGAACTGTTGGACACATTCAGTAAGGTGACAACTGTGCAATACCACTCAGTATTTCAATATCAGGGACCATACTCTTGAATTGTTTAAACACAATCCACAGAACTCAAAATTAAACAACCATCCACAGTTTAACTAAACAATCAGTTAAAAGTCTTACAGTTTAATAATTCACATAATGGTCAGTCTTTAGTAAGGGATACTGAAATTCATTAAAACACAACACTAGATTTTACTCTATGGGTGTGCTGGGCTGGCACATAATTGGCCATTCTTGGGTATAACCGGAAGAGTAAGGAGAAGTTTACCACAGTTTGGCAAATCCCACATTTTGTCAGTTAAAAGTGAACTGTGAGAATTAAATACTCATCTTTACATATACACAAGTTATGCTGTGAAAGCATATTTGCTTACAAACATATAAAAATACTTGTTAACTAGTTTGATAAGAAAATAATGTATAAAAGTATATAGCAAAAACATTTAATCATCTCTGACAATGGAAAGATCAAATTCATTTTTATATCACATGAAACAAAAACAGCTACAATTTTAGTTTTCCTTAATCCCTTACCCAGAAATACAAAGGAAGACACAATTTGTTTCCAAACAAATGATGTGAAATTTCTTAATAAGCTGAAATGCCTCAATCCAGAATGAGCTCAGGTATTTGGCCATATCCTAATAGTAGTAGTAATCATCCTGTAGCTGTTCTGGATTCATAAAATAAATACAGTAGACTGTTTTGGCCACTGAAATAAAACTGCAGCATAAATGACAGATGAAAATTTTTGCTGACAATGAAATTCAGTGTAGGTTTCTTAAGGCTAGCTGAATACTCAAGTCTAATTTAACTGAGGGCAAAAAAAAGCCAATCCACCCCGTTTTTTAAAAGTATTCGTTATACTTCAATATAGGTCTTTGTAATAGCTAATGAAATGTCAGAAGTAAAAATAAATTAATTCACAAAAGACAACTTAAGCACAACTTCAACACCTTGTCCTACACGGTTTTGTTTCATCTCCTTTGCGAATAAAACTCCACAAGGTGCAAGCTCTTAAGGGAGAGAAGGAAGGAACTGTGGTATTAAAGAAGCAGCCTTAGTGTTTTGTTTTGAAGTCTGCCCCAGAATGACTGAGTCTTCTTCAAGAACTATTCTGCCAGCTTCTTGGACTAAGGCTATTCTGGTGACCACTTTTAGGACATGCACATATAAGGCTAGACCAATACCAGAAGTGATGTAAAATGATGGAAAGAAAAAAAAAATAATCTGGCAGCTGATAGCTTGGTTCTTGGGATTCTCAGAAAATAACACAATGGCAGCCTTTCTTGTCTTTTTCTTTCCGTGTTGGCTCTGGTGAAGGAGGACACTCTTGTTCTTGAAATTTCCTGGAAATAGATATTTCAAATTAAATTCATAGAATCATTTTCAGTTAAATGAAAGTAAATACTGTATTTAAAGTTACAGTTTTTACACTTCTGTAGAGGATGGACTGACTTTTGACACTCTACTGATTGAGTTTGCCTTTTTTTTTTTTTAAAGAAACACCATTTTTTACAGAAGGCCAATTTCAGATTTAGTCTATCAGGCGTACTTACTGGGTGATCAATAAAACCTGAGACATTAAGGTGAAGAAATTCTTTCAAATACATACTACATTTGTGTAAACATTTTTCCTAATACACAGGAATATTTTATGATGGAGAACATTGGTCAAAGTTTACAGGTAACAGCAGGCAGAATTTTCTTAGTGATTTCCCACTAAATTTCAATATGTTTGCTGTAACTATCCATTAATGTAGGGACATTAATTACCTGGTCTCAAGTTATCATACCTTATAACTCTGACAAGTTCATGAAAAGCTTGGTCTACATTCAATCTGATTTTTGCTGAGGCTTCCATGTATGTTACTTTAAGTTGCCGTGCTAGCTGCTGACCTTCCTCTTGCGTCACCTGTAACAGACACCAATCATTAAGTTCAAGGCTTCTGCAGGCATGTTCGTATCAGTAGATGCTGCGTATACATGTTAAGGATCTATTTCCCTCAAACAGTAATGGTTATTTGGCCACAGAAGAGTTTCCACACTGTCCACATAATATGACTGGGAAACAAACCCACGTAATGCAACTTTTCAAACGGAAGTGAAGACTTTTTTAAAAAAAAGTTTCTGCAGTAGACAAAGACTGATCCTCCAAGGAATTTCCCTCACTGCAGCTGCCTCCACTTCAGTTCTGCATAACAAGACCAAGTTTTCCTTCACAGGCATGCAAGAGTCCCTCACTCCTCCCTCCTCAAAGCAAGTGCTTCAGTCAGCCTCTGACGGATTACTAACAGAACTGTGAATACTATTGCTAAATTCACCTTCTCCCTGTCCCAGCTAAATCTAGAGAAAAAAAAAATAAATCAGATTACTAGTTTTAAAACAAGAACTGACGTTTAGCTTCTGAATCTTTATAAAAGTAATTTAAAAAAATCTGTTTATGACACAGCAAAGTATTAATACAGCCAGTTTTAAACATAACTTAAGTTACAAGAGATCTAAGAATCCATGAAGCCCTCAGGCTATCCAGAGACATTAAAGAAAGCCCGTCTACCTCTTGACTCCTTCAGACAGAGGAAAGGGAGACGAAGAAGAAATAATGAGCATCATAGAGAGATGGCATAAAATTTGAAGTCATGAAGCAGAAGGCAGGAAGCTAGTGGACCATTATAGAAAGGAGTAAGTCAGTCACAGGGCAAAAACCAAAGGAGATCACTGCATATTTTTGGATGAAGTAGAAAGCAGCGAGGTCAGACAACAGAAGGCCACCCTGAGCAGTGCAAGGCATGCAAGGCTTCGACGGGAAGGTCACCCACAGGGCCAGGGAGGAAAGGGCAGCTTCCAGCTATAAGAGGAAGTACAACAGATTTTGCCAAGACAATGGCTAGTAGAAGAAATGTCAAAGATTACACTGCTTTCACAGAAAAATGTTAAACCAGCATGTAGAGAACTGATATGAGAACAAAAAAGTACGAGTGTTTATTTTTAATTTAGTTTTGAAGAGGCACTCAGATATTCACTTAGATCAAGAAGCTGCATAGAAATGGAAATAGATGGGAATAGAAAAGCAGCATTGGCAGCGTTCACCACAGCGCAAGATACAGAAGTTCTTTTTAGCTTGCAAAATGCTTGCCCAACAGCTACACATACGGTTTGAGCGCCTGTGTGCACAGCATCTCAACGCTTTTGATTCCTCTGTCCTTAGCACCCCCTCTGGTATTTTATATTCATATTCATGCTGAATTGAGGGCTGCTCCCACTAAACCCTCATGAAGCTCTACAAGGAACCCCAGCACCTTGTGCCGTTAGCTGTACTAACTCAGGGTGTATCTGGTGATCTCAAACACTCAGGGAACCTCTACATTTATTTCAGTGTTATTACCATCAGCTGAAGCCAAAAAACACCCTCAAAACCAACCCAACCCCAAGACCAACTACTGGAGCTGCACTTTTAACTGCAGGGCACAAAGTGAGAATGACTGAGATCCTTCAATCCTCCACCGCAGCCTGAAAACTGAATGAGATTCAAGATTCTTGCTCCACTAGCTAACAAATCCACTTCCACCTTCCTCTCTAGCCCCAGATGTTTAAATATCCTTATTCCAAAGCTTATGAAGGCTGCACTAGGAGAAACATTTGTAGCTGTTTTCTGGCACATCAGTGACATTGCAGAATCCCCAAAAATTTGCATCAGGGCTTCCAGAACCTTCTATGCACCTCTGCCTCCTTCACCAGACAAAAGTAAGTTAAAAGTAGGGATATGGCAGTTTTTGCAAAACCAAACCCCTTTACTTTTCTTCATCCCTCCATAGTCTACTGTAGCCCCAGAAAGTGACAGGCTAAAGGCTAATAAAAATAAATAATTGGGAAAGAATGTATAGTCCTGAAGAGAAACTGAACCCAGTCTTTAAACATATGTGGTTACTACTTTCTTCATTACTGTTATCTAAAGCACATTAGAGGTACAAGTCAAACAAATACTGCAATAAAGTCAAGCTACACTTCCACAATATTCTGCATTATTAGGGGCAACATTAGAGTCCTTATTGTATTTACTAGAACATTTGTGATTGCTTAATTCCAAAATAATCTCTTTGTCTATCTTACAAGTATATTGTCAAGTAGCTTGTGATCAACTTTAGTGACCTCAAAGTCAGTTTAAAAAAAATATTTGGTTTTGGGCACACTACAGAAGCATTTGCAGTGCCCAAGCTGTAAATTAAAGGCCAGAACATACCAGTTCAATTTTCAAAGCTGAGGGATACGTAGCAAGTACAAACATAGAAATAATTGGGGAAAAAAAAAAAGAGATGAATTTACATCTTTTTATTTTCCCTTCTCACGTACAACAACCCTGTGTCATGACAGGCTTTTCATTATGTGTGATGGGAGAGCTTAAGTGTCACCAGCAAAATAAAAACTAAATTCTTTTTCTTCAAAGAACACTGTATTTTATTTTGACAGAAGTAAAGAGAACCACAGATTTTCTGGTAGTAACTGTGTGCATACATGTGTGTGTGTTGGTTCTGCAGTCAAAGTCTCTTAAGTTTTGGTAAGCTTAAGGCTGAATACAAATGGGAATCACAATGCTTATCATTTATTATAGGATATTTTACTGTTTGTTTTTGGGTACCATTCATTCACGCTGTTCAGATATTTGGTAGAAGTTTCTCTAATTAAACACCATTACAGAAGATGCAAGTGAGCAAGTCAAACATGGAAAGCTTATTCCCCAGCTCCCTAAGTTAACAGTCTTCTCACTGAAAGAGTTTCCCTTTGAGTATCTGTGCAAAAATCCTGTGAACATATCTCACGTGGTCCTCCCTCTTCACTACTGTAGCTAAGAACCATCAGAAATATATTCATTTCTGAAGTTTCTGGTTTTTCCTCCACCTAAACTCTACGAGGCTCCCTAACCTAACATTGCATCTGTATTTTGCCTGGACACTTACACAAGACCAAGGGCCACATTGTACCTGCATCAGCAGGTAACAATTTCCTCAGGTTTGAGAGGAATCCATTTCTACCTCCTTGTGGTCACCCTGCAGTGCTCCCTGCACAGAAACATTGCCCATTCCTGCCTAGAGCTCCATCACTCCTGAAGAGCGCATCTGTCATCCTGATTTTCTGCCTCACCAGCCCACCCAGAAGTGCCGCTTTTGTTCATGCTTACAGTGGGCTACCACAATGCTTTTCTGAAGGGGTAGTTCACTGTCAACTAATTCTATTTTGTCTGCATTCCCATATAAAAGGTCACTTCAGGGCACACAAACTGTGGTTATGAAGCACCGACACATATTCAGACAGACTGACTTGCTGTGTTTGAATACTGCATCAGATGCCTGATTGCCAGTTATCTATAAAGCTCAAAGTCAGGCAAGCCATGGGAAGACTTGAAGGTACAATGCACCTGTGAGAACAGAGGCATCACTATATATGGCCATAAAAATCTACCACCTCAAGAAGCTATTGTCACACTTTCATACCAGGTCACAGTAGTTAAGAGAAAGGCCAAAAGGAAATGTTAATGAATTTGGGTAGGCCACCACCGAGGTCCCTGTACCCATCCACCCCCTGGAATAAACCAAGGGGGTCAAGTAATTTGTGAAGCAGTGGGTCTGCAAAAACAACATATTAACTGCTTGTTTGCTAGCATCTGGGCTGATCCCAATCAAGGTCAAAGCAGGAGGCTGCTTGCCTGGGATCATCAGCTTTGCTCATCATCTACCTATGCATAAACTGAACTCACCTGACCCTCTCTTTAAAACCTTGCTTTAAAGGTATCTAGCAGCACAGATGGTCTTAGCACTAGGCCATTGTATTAGTTCAGTCATGATGCAAAAGCAAAAACTAGCATTTAATAAAACCCAAGCACTTTCCTGTTGCAACTTGGATTTTCCTTGAAACCCTGCCATCTGGGGAATGATTAGACTTGACCTAGTTTAAGCTAGCAGTTATCTACAAAAAGTCATACATATCCTGCACTGACAAGTCTACTCCTCCATCAGTAGTGGTTATTACTAAAACGTCTGGTGCTCTACTGAATTGTCTTACTGTAAAAACATCCAGTGTTGAGTTGCACGGAATTAACCCATTTAAGAGAAAGACTGCTACACAGCATTTATTTCAAGGAAAGAGCAATGAGAGATGGTGCTTTAATTTTGGTTTCACAGTCACCAATCTGTGACTGGGGAAGCTGGAAACACTGGTAACTTTACTCCTTATCATACAAGGACATTCTAAAGACTTAACACTCGCTCATCCTCTAATAACTCGTTTTTCTTTGTCAATCTCACCTGTGGATATTGAGGACTTTGCCTCCCATACCACAAAGGATACAAAGTTACAAGAAGTCTGCTAAACTCCATTCGGCTATACAATTATTACCATAGCACATTACTGTTTCAAACTTCCTCTTTCACCTCTCGTCCTCCAAAAACACCCATGAGCTGACCAGTAGTACATTACAGCCACCACTATTTTAGACTACACCTTTGGAATGCCCCAACACCATCAAGATCATACTATCATCTGTGCGCTTCTGCTCTACAACTCAGTTGATTTTTTTCTTGAGAAACATTTGCCACCACACAGAGATTATTAGTTACGCATAATTTGCTTCCAAATTTATGGTATCACAATGATAGTACTCTACTGTGTTCAACTACAAAACACAGTTACTTGCATAAAGGTGGGGTCAGACCATTGAGATATCCAAAACTTTCATACATGTTTAACTCTTTTGGGCTCCAGGAAGATTTGTGTGTTAATTCTATTCAGTATCATTTGCCAATCAAAACACGCACTAAATTAACTGAGTTTTATGCTCTCAGAGGTAGCATGTGTTCTCTATTATTTCACCAGTTTGCCTCCTGTCTTTCAGAAAGAGGTGGCAGATGTCTAGTACAAGTAGTTTTGCTCTAAAAACTCACACCCAGCTTCCGGAATTTCTAAAAACACTACTTAAATCCTGAGGCTCAAAAATGTACATTTGTAATTAAAGAAGTTAGGAAAGTAAGCTGACTTCTTGTAGAACTGCCGGATAAGCAAAAGGAGAGCAGTGCGACACTCTAGCCTGGCCGATGAGGTTTTCGGCGTAACACACCAGCAGGCTGGAAATGCGAAAAATGAAGAGAACTAGCGCTTCTCACATTTTGCCCACAAGTTAGAGCCTGGGGACACCCCACGCTTCCCACTCACCCCAGCACCCCTAACCACGGGGAGGGAGTACTCTCGCCTTCGCCCCCAGACCTCCCGTCGCAGCTGCCTGTGCAGCAAACCTGTAGGCAGAGCAGGACAACCTTGCTTCTCAGGCTGAAGTTTTTCCATACGTGGAGAGGCACGGGGGTAGGACTAGTTTTCAGCCAGATAAGCAAGCTGGTCCAGCTCGCTGGGTGCCCGCACGGAGAGTTTGCATGACAGAGCAGAAACAACCCCACCAGAAACAACCCCACCGATGAAGTGGAGACTCTGGCTGCTTTTCACCTCCAGCTGATAACATCTAACTGCTTGCTGCTGCCAAAAGGCGAGGTCTCACTTTCTTCCCCCCACCCCAACTCCTCCCTGCCCTGCTCCCAGCCACAGCCCCACGCCTTCTCATGCTTTGAGCACTGGCACTCAAATCTTTCTGCAAGCTGATTTAACTCACACAGGTCCCAGAAAGCCATTCCAGCTCATCTGTTCTCCTCCCCGTCTAGAGAGATGATTCAACTCGGAAAGTGCTTCAAGTGAGAGCTAGGGCCAGCAAAGGAAAGAGCGGGAACGTAAAATCAAGGGGGATCTAAGCCTCTCCCTTCTGGGGACCGATTATGTCAGCTCAGCATCCCCAAACAATTCCTTCAGAATGACTTAAGGCCAACTGAAACACACCATGTGCAGGGGAAGGGGCAGGGAAGAGTTAAGAACACACAAGTAGCTGTTTCAGCAGTCCTGGAAGTGCTTTTTCAGTTACAGCTGTCCAAGCCCCAAGTTATGATGGAAGTCACAAATCCACCAATTCGCATGTAAACTGTGTGAGTGATAGCACCAAACGTTATGCTCCTCAGCACCTTATCAAGGAAGGCAATTAATATAGCCGTAAAAAGCAAAAGGAGCTTTGGGGGACATAGGGTCTTATTTGTGTTCAGATATAAGCAGCAAAACTGTGAAGTTCAGCAATTTGAAAATAGCTACTTTGAGCTCAAACATGCACCAGCCCATCATCATCTGAAAAATCAGCTAGGAATCAGGTGCAGAGGGACTAGCAGGAGAACAGGTGACAGGCACCTCTTTCTACCATTAAGGGAGAAACAGATGCAGTGTCATAACATTAGGAGGGTGGAGGACAGAGACCAAAGTTCAGAACTGTTTCTAGAAATGGATCTACAGGATTACGAACTACACTTGCCAGGTATCCTCTGAGAACTCGGGTGACAGCAATGATGTTACTTCCCTCCCAAAGCATCTGGATGTTTGTCCTTCAGCAATCAGTTTACAGAACAGTTCAGTTTCACCTACACGATTTCCATGCCAACATTCGTGCATGAGATAAAGTACATTATGTTCCAGGACCTGCAAGGCTATATTCGGGAATTTTGATGGGGGCACGATGGTAACTGAAGAGTGAAAGAGTTTCACTTCTGTCTCAGGGGCAGGCTGATAGTTCTGTGCACACGTGAGCACACGAAGTTACTTCTGATGACTTCGTGAGCTACTTCTGCGAAAACTTCTTTCAAGACAGTATCATAGGTTTTAATTTTATCGTGATCTCTCTACACAGGTTCTGGGGTCAAGAGGCTGTGACAATCAAGGAAGCATACTCAACAGGGACTTTTTTGTACTGAAGGTTTTATGTTGTATTCGAGAAACTCCTTCAACAATAACATACTAACCCACTAAACTCTTTAACATTATTTGTTTTGAACCTAATTTCTTCTTGTTCCAGCCGCTGTTTTTTGACAGAGAAAAGATTTTATTTAGCAAAGAACAAAACCTATGTAAGCACTTGTGGACAGAAACTTAAGTCATGTCCTGGGACACAAATCTGAGAATATCTTGTTCTTTAAAGCTGCATTTTCCTTGTGAAACTCTTAAAATAACTATAGCAATTTTAGTGATATTTAGTTTACTCTCAGATAAATATCAATCATGTGTTTGCTACCAAGCTTTAAGGGTCATCTTACTGTCTCGGGAGAAAACAGTAAACTTATTTCCGAAGTTGCTGAAGAAGAAAACAAGTTTGATGCCTGTTCCTTTCCTGCTGATGTAGTAAGATTATTTTCATTTCAGCTCAAATCAATTTGATTCATGAAAAATCAAGAGTAAACAGGGAAAACAAATTTAAATATTCTTCAAATCATTCTAAGCCAAATCTTTTAAGCTCTCTTACAACTAGAGGCGAGGTTGACATCTACTAGTTTTAAAACTTTAAGATACATAAACACAACAGTAATTGTGTTGCTGTACTTCCAACTTATAAAGCTTTAAGTCACTTATGCAGAAGATGAGTGGCCAAATAGAAAACAGTGAACGGCTACTCATTTATACACAACAGGAGTGAACGGTAAAAGCAACAGCACTGAAGTCTCAGGATCGTTAGAGCTAGTGCTGGAATGTACTCTGCTTGGCACAGCTTGCTATGGTGAGTAACAGAACAGAGGAATTAGACACGTTCATGCCTGAGTAATCAAGTCATGACAGAAAACTCTCAAGTAGATGTGAATAGATTTGGTCTCAACATAACCCCACTGAGTCAGCCAGAACATGTGCTGTATGTGGAATGCCATCATGCTTCTAAGATTGTTCAAGTATAGAAACTCAGTGTAGTTGTGTTTCTTGCATTGGAATTAGTTAGCATGATATGATTTATTTTTTTTTTCCATTTGTTTCTTGTTCCCACTCTATTTTGGGGAGGAAAACTGTAAACTTTCTTCTAGAAAGTGAGCAGTAACTAATAGCAAATGAATTACCTGTCTTTGGTGGTCCAGATCTGCTTTATTACCAACTAGAATCATAGGAAACTCATCACGATCTTTCACTCTAAGAATTTGTCGCTGAAACTTATAGATTTCTTCAAAACTGTAAAAGAATAGAAGTAGAGTTATCAGTGTACTAATTCATAGATTCTCAGGTTCTGCAGAAATTCAGAAACGATGAGTCACTTATTTGGACTTGCCCTGTCATGCCACACAAGCACAGACAGCTGCAGGCACTCCAGAGTCCACTGTCACAGCATGACCAGTTAGAGAATCATTCAACACTCAAACTAAAAGAATCCTCAAGTTAGCAGCATGCTATGCACTGGACTTAGGTGGGGCTGCAGGGTAAGCAAAATGCTTACTGTGTCTCAATCTAGAGGGGTTGCCCATGTGTTGCAGACAATCAAGCAACCACAGTCCATTTTACAAATATTGACTTTGGAGTTCAACTCTGGCTAGAATATTCAAACTACAGTCTACAGACCCTGGTGATCAATTTCAGCTGGCAACCTCCACAGCTACTTCTAGGAATTTGGGGGGAAGCTATCAAAGCTGGAAAATTTTATTTCTTGAAGAACCAAAAAAATGTAAAGGCTAAATGATCAGAAAACTTTCCAGTTACCAAATAAGTTACATCAGGTATTGATGCTGTTCAGTAAGGAATATTCCAGCAGTGCTTAAGGGAAGGCGAGCAAAGAAGACAGCTTCTCCAAGGACAGTATATTTAATAAGCTAATTCTGGCCTAAACAAGGATTTTTGGAGGAAAAAAAAAAGCACTGCTTTCAAGTAAACACTGTTAAAGCTACATCACTACATAAGGAGCTTCAGCATGGATGCTTGCAGACAATTACACATCCTTTGGAGCAGACTTGCCAAGCACCATGTTTAGTCCCAGGCATATGAAGCCATTTACACTCAGATTTGCAAACTAAAATTTAAAAGCAAGATAATCATCAGTGAGAAAGCTGCATTAAAAAAAATTATGTAGTCAGATATGACAGTGCCAATCCACCTCATCCATACAAAGCAATTATGAGAAGGAAGGTGAATTAGAAGGAAGTGTGCCACTAAGCACAGCTAGACCTCCATTTAGGTATGCTGGTTCAATACTCTGCTCAGAAGTCTGCAGCAACTGGAGGAAGAGTTGAAAGTTACCAACTAAGTCCTGTAGATTTTGTCTTGGCTACAGAATTACTTTCTACCACACAAGGGACAGACACCCCTAGCAGTTACTTCATTGACAGGCAAGGTAAATGAAAACTCTGCTCTTCAGAAGTCTGAGGGACTTCAGAGAGAACAGCAATATACAGGTTTAATGTGTCAAGACCTGCTTAAAATCAAGGCAGACCCTTAGCCAGAAGAACAGAGAAAAACTTAAGATTTTTAGACAAACCAAGGAGTTCAGGTGACTACTTCAAAAAAATCTACAGTCCTCTGTAGCAAAAATATTTATGTTAACACCAGTGCTCAGTATGCCTGAAATTCACAGACCCAGATCTCTGGCAGAAGTCTAAGAGTCTATTCTGGACAATACATCAAGAGAATTTATACATTTCGCTGCATTCTTAAGTGTAAGATACAGGTCCAACAGAAACACGATCATGCTCTATAGAATATTTATTTTAATTCTCATTACAGAGCTGTTTATAAGATAAGTAACTTATTAGAGCCTTGACTGAATCTGTAAGGGGCAGGGGGGTGGGGTGGGGGTGGTGGAACAGACAAAGTTTTGTCACTTGATTGCTCTTCTGTTGCAACTTGAAACAAGCGGAAGGACAGATCCCTGAGTATTTCTCCTTTATTACTACATATCTGATAAGCTCAGTGGAGGAAGATCACAGACAAAATGCTAAGCAACTGCCTGTATATACACAGCAGTCTCCTACTCCTACAATGATCAGGAGCTACCTGACCAAGCTCCATGAGCTTCTAAGAAGGTATGTTTCATCTCAGCTCTGCGGTCAATCCGTTATGCAGGTTCCAGCCAATTCCTGGGAGTAATCAGAGTAAGGACTGCCTGCAAAAGACTGCAGAGACATACCCTGAACTGGGTACCCCTGTTCAGAAATCCAGAGCCAGGCACTCAACATTGATGACCACACAGCAAGGGGATATTTCTAAGAACTGATCAGACCGATGAACTGATAGCATGTTGCCCTTAGTTTAAATTTCTATCACTTCCAGGAAACTAGTATTCTGGACTGTAATGAAGTGCTTGAATAGAGCTGTCATTTTTTTGTGTATACTTGCAAGTCATCTATTGCAAGAGACAGATACTTTCAGCAAGTGATTGGTTTAAAATGGGTTTTCATCAGAGCTGAAAGAGCATCACACCATAGAATCTAAGAGTGCACGCATATGTAATGTTTCTGTTTGAGATTGTTTCGATAAAGGATAAGTAGCAATTTAAGATTAATTACAACTTTCTTGTTTTAATAACTTGACATCAAGCTTACCTTCCTCTATCAGTGACTGAGAAAACAAGCAGAAAACCCTCCCCTGTCCTCATGTACTGTTCACGCATGGCTCCAAATTCTTCTTGTCCTGCTGTATCCAGAACTGAACATAAGCAAAACACCGATTACTATAGTTCACGTTCCTAGAGCATAGACCAAGAAAAAAAAAATCCTTCCTAACAGAATATTGTGAGAACCTCTCCTATATATTGTAACTAAGGAGAAATCACTTTTCACAGATACTATTGGATTTTTGCTAAGATTCCCAACAAGTTCTTGGACCGACTGAACAATTCAAGACCAACCACACTGAACAAGAAAGTTTGGTGGACTTTTGCTAAGTCACAACAAGCTGAAACAGCTGGAAAATGCTTAGAGAGGACTTAGGAATGGGGGTTGGGAAGGTTGCTGGTTTGTCCTTAAAGAAATCACTGACAAGGGAGAACTGAAGCTTTTAAAGCAAAACGTTTATATTGCACTTGGGAAAGGCAGCACACAACAGCCAAGCAATGTGTTTTTCATTCCACCATGTCACACAGGTAACTGCCAGGAGTTACGTAAATTCTTCTAGTTTTGTAGGCGCTAAGGCTTTGGGAATAATTCTTTAAAAAAACATCCAATTTACTTGAGACACACATAAGGCATAAGCACTTCAAATCCCGGGTATCTCATTAATAAAACAAAGGTAGGCAGCTTTTATCAGCCACACACTTACATAAAAACCACATGCTGCACAGTTGTTTACCTGCATTACATTTTATGCATACAGATGCCAGCACTGGCACGAACAGCTGCAGGCTGTTAGTACTGTGCTTTAGCCAGGCTACTTACTGTCCAAGCGCGCAGCTCTTTCATCTATGACACATTGCTTGGTGTAGGAGTCTTCAATCGTTGGATCATAATCCGTAACAAAATAGGACTGCAGAAGATAAAAGAAGTTTGTAAGACAAGCACATATAGGACACTCATCAAGTAAGAAGCTAAAACTGTATGCTTGGCAGCTTAGGGAAGATGAGCAGGTTTTACCTGTATATAACCATTTGCCACTATCCAAAAAGATAGCAGGTAACGGCTTTTCTGTTCCTAGTAAACGCTCATAAATTGTAGAAATTACTAGCAGAGTCACTGAATTTACTGGATTCCTACAGAATTTCTACCATTTTCTAGAGACTTCTGGTAACTCCTGGAATTTCCCAGGATTCCCTAGAAAGTTTCAGTCTCTAACAGCTTTTAAGGTCTCCAGTAAGTACTAAGTTTCTCTGCACTTCTGGTAGGGTTTAGAAGTTTTTTGGAATTCTCAAAAGTTTCCAGGATTTCTTGCCCTGCTCCCAGAGGCAGTAACTTCTAGGAAGTGCCAGGATTTTTTCAGCTCTTTCTGGAATTCTCTAGCAGTTTTATAATAATTTCTATAAACAGCTCCATGCTGCTGGCACTTAAGTTTGTAAGCTGTATAAAGTTTAGTGTGTCATCCTTGTTCCCAGCATTTCTCTCCTGGTTTTAGTGACTGTAAGCACACACACCCTCCAAAAAGACAGCTCCTGAAAGCAGAATAACCTATGTGTCACCCATTGACTAAGCCCAAGGCTCCATCAGATACTGCCAGTCTGTTATCACCAGAACTGCAGAGCAAAGCACACTCTGGTACATCTTTCTAGAGACTGGGTGACCTGGTATCAAATACTGGGGTAACAATACTATCTGAAGACAACGAGTTTAGAGTTCAAAGGATGAATGTGTAGCTTGCATGCAGTCATAGCAATGTTGTTTTCACCCAAAACCAAAGCACTTCAGCATAACAAATCCAAACTCTGATCAAATTCTTCCCCTCCGTGCTCAATGCAGCAGCCACCGGGGATGCGTACTACCCTGACCGTTCAGAAATCAAGCACATCGGGCATGTGTGCACCCAAATGAATACCACAGTAACTGAAGGAGTACTACTTGCATACGTTACTCAGTTCTGTAAGCCAGTAAGGAAATAGAAATGCTTTAAAACCACATATTGGCTCCTAGGAAGCAAAAAAAAAAAAAAAAAAAAAAAAAAAGCAGGTATTGTTCTCGCATTAAGCAGGTATCACCAAAACCAGAGTGCATCTCCCTATTCATGTCAAAATTAATAGTTCTCACTGAAACATCTTTCCCATCACAAATTCAAAGATACCAACAAGATACCACTCTGTTCCTCTAATCTTATCAAAGTCAAGTTAACAGATGGGGGGGGGGGAGAAATAACTGAAATTACAGCACTAGCCCACCAACCTTCTCCAGACCCAACACTGTCAGTGCAGAACACAGATAACTCCATTCTTGCAGACACAGTTTTATTAATGTGGTTGTATTTGTTCTTGTCCAGTTTCAATCTGGAGTTGCCCACAGGGCTGAGTGCAGCACTCTGTCCTGGCTGCACCCAGCTGCCTCCATCCCACCATTTGTGCACGTTCGCGCTGGGTTTCTGGTTTAACAGCATGGACATGGGCTCCCCAGCAGAGCTCATCAGCTGAGCTGCAGCTGCCTTCCTGGGAGGAACACATCACTAGTTCTAACACACTTTACCAGCTGCCTATACTATATATAACCTATGCTCATATACCACAACCTCACCGTCATGCCGTTGGCTACAGGAAGAGTACGTACAGGTTGTTGTTGACCTGCTCCTTTAGCTCTGGCATCATACTGAAAAACTGCCGACCCCTAGAGCAGAGACACTGAACAGCTCTGCACATCATCTTTGCATTTTAAGCAGACATGAATAAACAGTCCTCTCGGGATACACCTACACAGTAGTCTCAGTCGCTCTGCATCAACGGCGCCAGTGTGTAACCAGCTACCGTCAGGTAGCAATAACATTAAAACCACCCTTCTCCTCTCCCAGAAGGATAAAATCCTAGCAATCTGTCCCACCAGAGATACCTGTGACATACAAGATGCTGTAATTCACTCCTTTCTCACAGTGTTTCATGTAAGTCAAGTTGCTCATTTCTGGAAAATAAGTGGTTTCTCACTTGTTTAGAACATTTGCCCAGGCTAAGCAACCTCCTCCCTCCAACCCCCTCCAAAACCCCACTTACACAAAACAAAAAAACCCCAAACAAAACCTCCCCCCGCCCAGATTCAAACAAACCAACAGGCATGGGCTCCTAAATGGAGCACACAAACAAACTTCAAGTCTTCCAGCAGAAGACTGCCAATTTGCAGACAGCAGAACATCTCACCGTGGAACAAGCCCCAGAAGATGCTGTTCAGACTACAAGTTGTTCCTTTACCTTGCTTCTCTGCAGATTTAAAAAGGAAAAAATACAGCCTTCTTGTCTTTTCTTTTGCCTGCATCCATGACTCAAGAAGTGCTTAAGAACAGACTTTTTGAGGAATTAATTCATTCATAAACTATAAATTAGGTCTCAAGTCCTCTGTGGCCTTTAACAGTCTCTGAAAAATGGAAGAGAAATTCCCTTACGAGAACATACAAATGTGTAAATAAATAATTTACAGAATCTGACTTTAGAAGGGACAATCATAAGGAAAGGAATTTAAATCCTATGTTTCATTAAGGAAACAGAAAGTAGCATTTATAAAAAAACATTAGGTGACTAAACCATGGTCTCACCATCAGTATATCTAGAAATTCAGGATTCTAATTTGGCAGATAGAGCGCATGCTCTGAAGTTACTCTCTAACCCTCTCCAGCTTCAACTTTCATTTCTCTGTCCTGCAGAATTCAAAGTTACTGTCTGATCCTTTATAGATGTAAAGTGGTAAAGTATGCCAAGTTTTAAATAAAAGGGAGGATTTGGAATCACTTTATTTCACTCTCACGCAGCAGTATTAGTAGAACACCTAAAGCAGCAAGTTTATATCCAACAAGGGCAATACTTCTCACTGAGAGAAGTCAGAAAAAGAAAAGCATAATAATCTCAGAGGGATTCTTTATATTTCCTTATTCTCTGTCCAAAGGCCAAGAGCTGCAGCATGTTTTGTAATCTCCAGGGCATTTCTGCGATTCCCTCCACCCTTTATTGGTTTGGGTTTTGTTTGGTTGGGGGTTTTGTTTGGGTTTTTTTGTTTGTTTTGTTTGTTTTTTAAATGGAAACTACACACAAAGCAAGCGTGCCAGACTAGGTAGAGAGACATGGAACATGGTTCCTCCCTCAAAAAAGGGAACAAGACTAAGTTGCCCAGATCCAGCATCAGCCGTACCTCAAATTCAGAATGAGCAGATACCACAGCTTCCCCATTTAACAAGTCTCATATGAGCA
Source organism: Astur gentilis (assembly GCF_929443795.1). Taxonomy (NCBI): domain Eukaryota; kingdom Metazoa; phylum Chordata; class Aves; order Accipitriformes; family Accipitridae; genus Astur; species Astur gentilis. The sequence continues at coordinate 16,594,073 of NC_064896.1, read as the reverse complement.
ATTTCTTCCTTCCCATGGAGCTGCTGCTGCCAAATCTGTTATCACAGCACAGGTTTGCGAGGACAATTAGCATTGTGGTTTACCTCCGGGCACTGGACAAAACTAATGTGGCTGAAATAGCTACTGGTTTTGAAGGAGTCTTCCCAAATTGCACTGGGACTATTTGCCACAGGGAGCATGCCAACCACAGCTTGCAGGCCTTATTCAGTCAGGGTTGATTTACAAAAATTAGATGTAGCCAACGCAGTATTTATCAATCTGAGCAGAACTGGACCTTGCTGCTGCTGTACAGACAGTGTTTAAAGAATTAAGGGATGGCAGAGCATATCCCAGAACCCTCCCCGAGGCTGTACCTTTACTCCCGAATGCTATCCCACAACAGTGGGAAGGTACCTGCACCCCCAGCAAGCCCAAGACCATATACCAGCATAAGTAGCTTTGTAGAGGTCAAGGAGTTCGTGGCAGAACTGCTTAAAAGACTAATAGGAATGCAATTCCAGCAGATGCAAACCACTGCCAACCTACTGGTTTTAAACCAACACTGAGTCCAGACAAATTTGAGGAGCACGTACACACCGCAGTGTTGGACCGCTGCCGCGGTCTCCTTTGTGAAAGCCGTATGGGCAAGTCCTAACACTTCAAAGCAATTGTCCTACTAAACTACCAAAATACCAGAAAGCAGGTGTCTCGGATGCCAGCTGGTACAAAACACACCGGACCACTCTCTAGGGTGACCCCTTACAGATCAGGCTGTCAGAGCTGCTCTTCCAGGAGCACTTCAGTTTCTATGACAAATTGGAGGAGCCAAGTCTCATTCAGCTGGCTCCACCACAGTTGGCCACTGCCTGCAGGAAATAATTAGAAGAAATTAAGCTTCTTCTGTGAAGATAGCAACTTGAATATGCTCTTCTGTTACACCACTCCCTTAATCACTAGCGAAATCAAGGCTCTTTCCACCCACTTCTAGAAGGGAAATGAGAAGCCAAGCCCAGTAGTCTCATCAACCATTCAATTTACCCAAAATATTATGCAACAAGTTTTCTAGGTTTCCTCTTTCTAAGAGTGCTGAGGCAATCAAGTCCAGATATGGGAAAGCCTGCCAAGGACGCAAGCCCTTTTGCAGAGGTAAAAAACCAAAACAAAACAGAAGAACAACAAAAACCCCATCCCCACACCACCTACATCATTTACAGCTGGGCAACCCAACACCAAAATCCCTTCCTATACACACACTTGTCATCTTAAAAATGTATTTCAAACACCATCTCCAAACTTTTGCAGGAGTTTCTACTTGTGGTGCTTGGGAACGATGACACTACTACACCGAATACTGCTCTAGCAGTCTTTCTCCATTTAGGATAATAGCAATCCTTAAATCATCGTTTCAATCGCTTGAGCCTTTTGGCAAGGAGAACATGTGAAAACCCACTTTGAATTTATCATCTTTCCCCTTTGTTACACTGCCTTTAATATACATGAGGGAATTCCTCCATTAGCTGGACTTGCTTACACGCTCAGGAGTCCCGTTCCATAAATTAATAAACACAACTAAGTAAAGATATCTTACATAGAAAGATGGAGAACCCCAGTGCAGTTTCACAGCTCTTTTGCAGCTTTTCTTATTTATTCTTTATAAGGTCTTTGTCACAACAATCCACAAGCTGAAAAGCCACTGGATTACTTTCTTTTGCACCAACATTGAAGTTTTAAGGTGAGAGACAAGTCAGATGTTATCAATGGAGAGCTGCTATAAGCTGCAGTCCAGAGGCTGGTTGCATAAGGTGCTTCCTTTTATCTTTACACAAAGCTTGCAGGACATGCAATGAAAGGCAGCCCAGCACAGTAGAAGCACGCTGCTATGAGTAAGTTGAAGGAGTGGTACATGACAAAATACATATTCATCCTTGCTGTGTCTATAATCTCCATTTGTATTTACTAAATATACACTTCATGTTTCAAAGAGCCACTAGTTGCTTATTTAAATTTTTTCCACATGTTTAAAATTTTCGTTTCAACCCAGTGAAGGCAAGGAAATAGAAGGGTTTCCACCCTCCAGCTGAAGTTCCAGACCAGCTCTGGATTTAAATAGCATCTACAATTTCAGCATTGCAAATAGCCCAAAAATCCTTCCTAGCTATAATTTATAAGTTAGAATTTAAAACAAACATGTTGGTGAATGCCACACACCAAAGCTTCAACTTCAGACTTGAGTACGTTTCCAAATACCTGAAATATATGATCCCAAGACAACTCCTAGGCTGTAAGTGCTACTTGACAGACTATTTATTTTGATAGTTTCTCCTTTGACTACCTCAAACGCTATCACCTCTTCTCTAGGTTTTTCCTCATTTCCTCTGCACTTCACCAGAAGATCTGTCTGCTCCTGTTCCACTCAACAGATGTAAAGTCCAATTCACGATCTGTAGCAGCAGGTCCTCAACATGAGCATGGAACAAATAACAGTACCCACTACAGCCCTTATGCACCACATTGATCATATCAGAAATACTTAACCCAGAAAAAGACAGAAACCTGACCTAGGCCTCTTCTAAACAGCTTTCTTCATTTAAATGAGTATTTCTGGCATTTGTTGCAAGTCATAGACAAAGTCAGCGCCGTAGTTTAAGACCAGAACTCTAGTGCCTTGGCCAATTAATAAGACCGTAAGCGGACACCTTTCTGTCTGAGGCAGCTTTTATGGTGTAGCCAAGTTTCTCAGACCATGAATTAAGATCTAAATGATTGACCGCACAAATCAGTTTGTAACCTTCACTGCTTTGCCACCCATGGAAATCTAGAGCCTCTGCCTTCAGCTCTTCTACCCAAGAAGAGTGACACAGCACCCAAGCCTATGCTGAAGTGCCCACAGTGTCACACTGTACCCTCCTCCCGGCTGCAGAGGAGGTTAGAGACCATTTCCAGGAGTTTTAATCTGCATTTCTGTCCCTGTCCCTTGAGGAGCACAAAGAGGTTCAATGTCACCACAGACATGTTCCTAGAGGAGGGCTGGCAGTAAGTAACCTGCCGCCTCACTCAAGCACTACCCTGGCCCCGGTCCAGAACTAACCCACCCAGCAGCTCTGGTAATTAAGCAAAGCAAAGCTGCTAGGGCCTCAGCACCTGAAGAGATTAACTGAAGCACCTCCTTTCACACAGCAAAGGAGACTACTCAAGTCATTTCTTTAGAAATATTTGAGTTGGTTGGCTAGAAAACAAGGAAAACATGCAGGAAAAAAAACCTGAACTGACTTCTGGCAGCAAACTTAAGCCCAGACTGGATTCCAGAATAAAGGAACAGACACAACAAAACATACAAATTTAGTATTTTGCGGAGCCCCATGTACTTAGATCAACGAAAAAAAAACCCAAACAAAAAAAAGCACACCACTGATTAGATAGCCTTTGACAAGCTTGTTAAATACTTAACTTATACCTCCCCAAGAGCAGGTGGTTCTCCAGGACATGATGTTTCCAGACAGGTCTAATTGGTTGGCGTTGGGGGAGTGGGAGATGGCTGCTGGTGGGGTCGACAACAGGGAATGCCACCTCTGCAAAGGGCTTGGGCACTGCACCAAACGGTACCAGAAAGACTGCAGGAGCTACCCACAGCAACCCAGCATTGTTCTACACAGAAGTGCTTGAGACAGCTTTGAGCATGCTTTGCTGGCATAGTCACACTTTGTAGACCAAGAGGAAGTATTTTGGTGTTGAACATGGGAGAGAGTGGGGGACCAAAGGTCTAAAATTATGCCGATAAAGACCAGACTGCAGAGATAACCCATAAAACACTAGATCATGCTATGGAAGGCCAGGCGTATCCTCCTCCAATTATCCCATATTCATACAAATCTTTAAGAGTAACTTTCTTTTAATTATACAAGAAGTAAGATCATCTCTTCTTATCTTCCCAAAAATACAAATTAAAACATAGTCAGTGCTTGTGAGCAATCAACGATGCTTCCCTCAATTTACACTACTTCCCACCACTCTGGTGTATACTGCCAGCATTGTTATGGCTATCCAGGGAAACAGATGTCATTTGTAACTACAATTACTGCAATTATCCAGTGATGTGAAACACTTGATAATTTCATGAACAGTGAAAACTGAGACACAAAGACAGAAGAGGATTAAGCTGAAGAAAGAAAGTTATAGTGAAAGAAAGATGCCATGAGCCATATACAAGATAAACCCTTTGGAAATTTATACAGAGGTTGAAAAGTTTTTATTTCTTCCTGAAGAACTAGCATTACATATACATAAAATACTGATATTTATGATTAAGTACATGCTTAATCAAATCTTAATGGTTCTGTTAAAGACAAAAATCGTAACTGAGAATGCAAAGGTCTTGCATGACCCACGGTGGCCTCAGAGTGCCTCCATTAGATTATCCCCCCCCCCATAATTCAAAGACAGAAGAGATACAAATCTTAAGTTCTGAATAAGATATGGTAGGATAGAAAAATAAACATCTGACTCGGTTAAGTATAGGTAAGTCTTCCCCTTAACTTTTTTATGCAACGCAAGGATTTTCAAGAGCTTGTGCTTGGTCTGGAAACACTAAACAAAGCATAAGTTACTCCTATTATACAGCCACATACTCTTCTCTCTCTCCATTCCCTGCCCTTCCATATATAGCGATCACTGAATGAGCACATCAGAAAAGAGAAAACTATTAAGAAATCTGTGTTCAGTGCATGGGCATATTTATTGCCCATAGCCAAATATAACACAGCTCTTTTCTTTACGGGCTTTGTTGTGATCACTACCCGAAGTACCTGAAGACAAAACTAACTTTGCTTCCCTCACAGGTGTTGGGAAACATGAGTTGGGATGGGGCAAGCGAGTGGAGAAAGGGTATAAAGTGCCTTCAATCTGAAGGCCAATACACATACCCGAATTCCGTCTATGCACCCTTAATTTTTGTATTTCCAAAATGAACACTTGCAACTTTGTATCCATAACCACACTCATTTCCAATTAGGTTTCTCTACATATCCATACAGTAGGTAATTCCACAGGTTTCATCCACAGTTCAGCAGGACTGACCCACATTAAGGATTTAAGAGTGATGTTGGTTCTGGAGCATCAGCTGATTGTGCAGGTCACACAGCAGACTAAGACTCAGGAAGATGAAAGACTGAAATCAAACTGACTTTTGTGCTCTGAAAGGGAATATCCGTCAGCTCTTTACACCTTTCAACACCCCTAAAAAACCTGCCAGTTAGTTTTTGGCCTGCCCCTAATTGCTACTTATAACAAAGCAGCTTCACCTTCTCCGACCTCACCGGGGCTGCAGCGGCACAGGAAAGAATCTCCCTTCTTTTCTTCCTCAAACTTGGCACCCAAGGCATGACTTGCAAAACAGCTCAGGCTTACAGGTAGAAATCTGGAGTGTTTTTAACTGCTAAACAGATAGTTACAAGATTCTGTGAAAAAACTAAGAATCCACCCAGAGACAGCAGATTCACTTGGGAAAAAGAAAGTTTAGAAGAAACATAACTAAGGCAGCCTCTCAGTGCTCTCTCTGTTCAAATCATAGAGGTTTAAAGAATAACTGTTACAACTACTTTATTGAAAAATTACATGCCTTGTTGCTAACATCCTGCCAAGCTTAAACATACTGCTAGGATAACTCTTGTAAAGCGTTAATGCAGCCTCAACACTTGAATTACGGACAGAGCGGGCACTGCTTACATGCATTTAACATGAATACTAATGAGTGGGGGTTTTTAATATATATTTTGAAATGCATGTGAACATCTTTTTAAATACTATCTTCCTTAAAAAAAGCAGATTGATACTTTTTTAAAACAGCTCTCACCTATTTATAATTCGCAAAGTTCTCAAAATCAAACCACACCAAACACCAAGTACACTCAGACAGAAACTCGATTTAGGCAGTACATGCATTAAACTTTGGCTTCTTGAATACTTCCTGGTGATGCAGTTTTCACTACTCAAGATCAGAGAACGTACACTTCCACTGTCTGTTAAGACTTCTTTGTAATGCCTTGAATTAATGCCCTTTAATGCCAGTAAGCACCTACAAAATTCTTTGAAGGCAGCTATACTATTTCTCAAGTCGAAACATGTCTGACTCCAAAATGTACTCTATACTGCAAGCATCGATGAGTCTTGATTTCATTTTTGCTCCACAGTAAATGTGTGCAAGAACTATGAACACATCAAGTACTTAATCTTCCCGATCTTGGCCACGTGCAATTCAAGGAATGTTTAAAATATTTCCTACATACTATCTTTTCATCCATAAAATTTTATCAGGTTCAGACAGTTTTCAACATAGCAGCTCACACAAACTCTTCAGGATGAGCTCCGGTTTTTACCTCAAAAAGTCCATGATATTTTTAAAAAAGTACATATCTGGTTTTAGGGTATGTGTATACCCAGGTAATGGGGAATATACCTATGAATGAAAAGAAAGAAAGGTTACTCAAAAAAATCCCCTGGTGGGGCAGAAGTAAAGTTACTGCCTTTTCTCACACACATGAAATCATTAGAACACCTCAAGATATATGGTGTAATGCAAGAGCTTTTGATCTATAAATGTAAGAACAGTAACAGGGTAAGACTTAGAATCAATTAAAAATAGCTCTTCACTTCACTAACTTAACTAAAATACAGTCAGCAACAGACTTCAGGTTAAAGGCTATGAGGAGACCCATGTTTAAGGGCATTTACAGTCTATTAATAAGCCACTTCACAACTCCTTGAGGAACATACTGGAAGAACTGAAATGCAGTTTGAAAAAGCTAATTCCATGGCAAAAAAACCTCTTGAGAAGAGTACAGGTATTCATGTGAAATCTGAACCTTTAAAATAAGTTCAAGTTGCAAACAAATTGCTCATTAATTGGACTTTTCAGGTTGTCTAGCCTTGGTTATGGACATTTGGACCCACACAATTACCTTAATGCGGTAAGAAGGTTTTTTAGCCCAAACAAGCCAGTAAAACAAAGCCTCAATTCAGCAGCTCTAGTGCTTTTCAGTAATATTGACTCCTACTGAACATTTTAAGTACTTGGCAATGTTCGAGCCCTGGGACTCCACAGGAAGCTAAGGTCAAAAGTCTCTGAAATTAATACCTTATTCTGAAAGTAGGAAGTAAAGACCCATTTTCAGTAGTAAGAGCCTTTTCCGACCTTCACCATTACATTTCAGTTCTCTACAAAGCCCGGTGCTGTTGTCAGTTGTGTAGGTTTGGAACACAGTTCACCAGAGCCAGGTAGAAAGCCTGAAGAAGGCAAGTTCTCTGTGTTCTTCCTCTCAAAACATTTAACACTGCAATACAGCCAGGTTAACTACTCCATTAAACCCAGAACCTATAGTTTTCTGGAATGATTCCAGTTAGGATTAAGTATTTGTAGGATAGTATTTCACAATACAATTGAACTACATTAGCAACTTCCTGCTAGTGGAAGAGGGAGGTTTTGTCATCCCCACTCCTGACCTTCCACCAGGGTTCCCCGCTGCCTGCAGCACGATCAGAAGACCAAACAGTTCAAATTGCCAGCCAGAAACTAAAAAAAACCCAAACATCCAAACACTAGCCAGCTGCAAACCACCTTTAAATGTCCAGACACTTAAGGAAAGCTCACAGCATATCACTAAAAGATGCCTTTTCCCTCCACTCTAATATATATAAAAATATTTTTATATGATTTGCTTACATATATATATAGAAAGCACCAAACAGGGACTGAATCAAAAGAGTGAAAGATTCAAGAAACTTTCATTATATCACTCATTCTGTTAGAAAAGAGACAGAATCATTAACACACAGGTAATTAAAAGTTAAGATGACTCTTTCAGAGTCAGTAACACATCTTATTTATACTGTGAGATCACTGTAGTCATAGATAACAATACACTAGTTCCTGTCGTGTAATTTTTTTTTTTTTTTTCCCCTATTACCACAGTTAATCCCATGGAATTTTTGAACACCAGCTTGGACAACACCCAACATGAAAAACATTCAGCTTCATTAGCAAAGTCTGGAGTACTTTATTTTTTCGAAGATTTATTGACTGATCATTAGAAACTAATTATTGAGGAAAAAGCTATAAAATACCACTTCTATCTAGCAAGAACTATTGTGTCAGAAGATAAACACAGTTCTAATAGCTTTATTTGCCCAAATTATGTGTTTGTTCAACTCCAACCTTTTGGCCTGAGACTAGACCGTCTAGACTCATTTTGCAGACTATAGACAATTACTATAATCTTTAAGTTTTGGACGTGCCATCACCAGAAGTGCCAAGAATGCTGAAATGGCAGCTACAAGTGTTTAGCCATCTATTTTCATTAGCAAAGCTAATTTTTGCTAGCCTTCCCCCAAAGTCCTTGCCCAACTAAGTAAAATACACAAAGCAGTGAGAGACATGAGAATTTTTAATAATGAAAGAATTGGTTGCCTACCTACGAAATAATGGACTTCTTTAAAGTGCTAATCATTCAGGAGTGCCAACATCTGAAGCTGCATGATGCACATATAACAGTAATATGCGCAGCAAAATCAATTAAAATGAAAACATACTAGGCAACTTCCCCTTAGAAAAGGCTATGTGAACAGCTTGCAGGTGGCAAGCTATCAACAAAAAGTTCATGCTAAAAAAAAAAAATGCAATAGCAATAACCTGCTAAATGCACACTTTTAAACAAGGCAGTTCCTAAGTTTTCTTCGCACCACAACAGACACAGCGCGAGAGCCATACCGAGCCAGGCTGACAGACTCAACGCGCGCAAGCCCCACACTGCCATCTCGCCAGCCACGGCGGCTCAGCAGTCAGGGTACCTGCCAGGCCCCAGTGCCATGGATTTTTGCACGTCGGTATCAGGCATCACACCGTATTCTAAGACGAAGACATGCTTTCTGCCTCCCGAAAAATACTTCTCAGAAGTTTGTGGCTAAGCAGTAAAACCTCAGATAGGGGAGAATTTGTAGTGGTCAACAAGCGTTTCTTCCATGTTATCTGTACTTTCAGATTCGGCAGCTCTGGGGAGGGCCAGCGCGTGGGCTCCCACAGGGACCGACCGGGAAGGAGAAGAGAGCACCTACGTGCCAGTCGCTCCCGAGTCCAGCAACGAGCTCCATAACCTTAACGTCCCCCCTGCGAAGAGAAGTTTCTCAGGAGATTAACATTTCAGCATCAGATTTTTAACCCTGACGCATCAAGGAGAAGTACTCATAACCTCAGTTTGGGATTTAGAGCCAAACAACAAAAAGCTTAAGAGTATTTTTTGCCTGGTCTAGTCTAACCTAGGGTGTCAGGTTAACCCACTTCGTTGTGAGAGTGAATAGGAGGGAGGGGGATCTCTTCCCAGGTAGGGCAGGCTGTACAGGCCGTTTTCACACAGGGGACAGCGTGTTCAGATCTTCCTGGCACACAAGCATTCCCTTTGTTTTGTTTGATTGCTTGGGCACAGCATTTGACAGATTTGATTATCAGAGAGGAACAAAAAACAGACCGGACTTGGTCATTGTCAACTAAACTTAGCAGAGCAATGTGTAAGTTACTCCACCCTTGAGGCAAGACAGAGAAATCCTACCCCACTTCAGCAGAGATACCCAACACAGAGAGATTTCAGTGATGCAGGCTGACCTGAAATCGTAAGACATGATACCTGTCAAAACGCACAAGTATTTTAAACAGAGGCTAGCCTCACAGATGTAGACACTACTGCTTCATAAGTCATGCTTCAAATTAATACCACTATTTTCAAAAACTCCAGGTTTCTGTAAGAATAAAATACAAGAAATCCAATATACGGAGTTCAAGGAACATGCAGCATGGACTTGTGTAACTGAAATGAAGCTTCAGCTGGACAAACCACTTCAAAAAAAAAATAATATTGAATATTTTCCATGACAGATACCAGCAGACTACAACACTTTACTTTCCAGCCTAATCAGTGCTTGCAGAGAAGTTAAATCTTAACATCCTTGGAGAATGTCTTCATAGCCTCTCTTACTACCACCAGCAGTAGATTTCAAGATCAAAGGTTATTACTCCTTCACATCTGACAACAGTGTAATTCAGACTGGTTTTCTCATCAAGTGGTAAGTTGCAGCACAGCGCACGAGGATTGTTTACCATAGGAAGTGTAACATTTCATTTCTGACCTTTCAGAAGCAAAGCCATGTGTATTGCAACTTTTACATTAGAGACAGTTAGCTAAGTTCCTAGAAGAAATACAAGGGGTCATAGAAAAAATTTTATCCTAAATAGAAATAAAAACAACAAAAACCCCAAACCACCAGACTCATGGTTGGGAAGACTTAAGAAGTTACTGTTACATGGTTTGTGTCAGTGTCCCCCAAGTCAACCCAACCACCCTGTCCTACAGTAGCTCCAGCCCCTACGTTTTATTTCTGAGGTCTGTGCCCCTGCCTGTGCTACACTTACATCCATACCTCAGTGGCACAAAGTTGCTCAGAATCAGTGAATTCACTTTTAAACCAGCAAATTTGCAGACTAACACCTGAAGTTTACAACCTAACGTTTTTCTGTGCACCTCACCCCCAATCCATACTTACTTGTGCTTAGCTCAAGAGTATCGAACGGGGCAGTACCTATTTTACCCGCATTATTTCTACAGCGTGCACAAAGTCACATCAACGTCGGAATCACACGACAAGAAAACAGGGAGATGCTCTCCTGGCAGAGGATGCAGGGATGGCCCTCCCTTGCGTTTCACCAAGCAAGTGGCTGCACACAGGCAGACCCCAGCAGCGTGGCAGTCACGAAGCCGAATTGTTCACAACCGAATGTTTACTAGGGAAGTTGACAGAAGCAAGTTTTTAAGTGGCATTATCCTCCCAAACAAGAAAGGCTTTAAAAGCATAACGTGACCGATACTGTCGCAACTTAGATATGGGGAAATGCATACAGACTCAAATTCCAGGAACCAGAAACTATCGAGTGGTTTTACGGTTGCTAATCCTGACATGCGAGCAAGATTTCATAGCGCAGAACTGGTTACAAGCACTGTCTTGCTAAAATTAGCTTGGTAGCTGATCTACAGGGAAGAGATCCTAAAGCCCCAGTAAGCACAACTCAAACTCTCTTAAGCAGTTGCCAGAATTTTCAGCCTCAGCAACTTTAGATTTTAAAGTCAAAAGAGTATCAATTTGAAACATGCTTATGTTCTCAAATTTTAGTAAAAATGCTTTTGCCTTCAGTATTCAGTCTACATATTTAAGCAAGCATCAATTTCCATCTTAAAAAAAAAAAAAAGCATATTTACCAGCAAAACATTTGCTTACACTAAAACCAACCACAGTGTTTCTTCCCCTTTGTCTCTGCACCTGCAGGTGCAGTACCAGTCTTAGTCAGCACCACCCCAAAATCACAAGACAGGGAAACATGTAGAAAACTCTGAGGCAGCTTACTTTTTTGCTTGGAATGATCGTAGACACTGCATGGAATACAAAAAGATAAAGATAACCAAGACTTTGTCTAACATTGTTAATGTTGTAGATGTTAAGTATAGTTAGGTGTTAATCCTGTCTTTTACACTTTTACAGAATTTATTATCTTAATAGCAAGGACTGTTTTACTTTAGTGAGAATATAGTTACCCCCAAAGCAAGTGCTGTTATAACTAAGGCAAAAAAATAAATGCATCTCATGTAAGGCACCATCCTACAATTAACAAACCCCAGCGACGCAGTATGCTAAAGTTGAGCATTAGCAGACTTGTTCTCATGTTAAGATCTGCTTCACACTACTCGATCCCGCGAACTACAATTTTATGTGCAAATACCTACTTTCACATTACAAAAAGCCACATCTATTACGAACCACATCAAGAAACTGCAAGCAAACATTCAGCTGAGGCACTCCATAATCAAACACCACACACAGTCAACAAATGTTTTTACAGTATGGCCATTTATGGTAGCAGTAAAGAAGGCAAATGAAAGATTGGAGCAGTTTTACACCAAGCAGCACCACTTCCCATGGTAGAGCTGATTCTAAGTAACAGGTAAAAACATGATTTGCGTTAAACGCTATATCCACAGATGAACCCTCATTGTTTAGGGAATTCACAGTTTGAGCCAGAAGCGTTTGCTTGAGCCCTGCAGACCTTACGGTCACTGCAATGCAATGTCTAGTATTTTCTTCTCCAACATCCTCTTCAGCAGTATGTTAGAGCAGGTTCCAGAATAGTTGTCTACCCACAGTTTGTGAGCGAGGTTCCTCCACGGGGAAGGAGAGCTTAAAGATCAAATTGAGAGCAAACGCTATAGACAGTCTCATTCAGAAGCACAAAAAAAACTGCTAAAAGGAAACAGTGCTTTATTTCTTTGAAGAGCTGGATGCTCTGGCAAAACCTGAGCTCTACAGCGAAGAGCTTTTCTCATGAAACTATAGGTGTTGCAATTCATTGTTTGAAGCACAAGTGCTCCAAATATTAACCTAGCCACACATGCTGTGATAGCCGTTCTCAGATGGTTCTGCCACCTAAAGCTCATAAACACATCTTCGCTTAAGTAATTGGATAGCAAATTAATACTGCAAATAGGGCTTTATCATCAAAATGCTCTTCCTCCAGTATACCAGCAAACTCTCTGGAGACCATTAAATGAACCTACAGAACTTAAAGACCATTGAGAGAACACCAAACCCCCATCAGATCTAGAAATGCTCATCTTCCTTTTTGCATTCTTCCCTTGCTCCTTCCCTATCCCTCATATTAAAAACCAGGCAGCCCGTCTGCACTACAGACACACAAACCCTTCCAAGAGGGTATTTCTAGTATTGCCTTTGGTGGTGTCCTGAAGCTTAGCAGGCTCCCCTCACCCAAAGGTCTTTCCTTTCTGCCGATGGTATCTTATTCTTTCACAAGCTTTGCTTTAGGAAAATGCCCCACCCCAACTAGAAGAGGGCAGAAGCACTACCAGTTTACACTCAGCAGATGTCAGCTCAATTCAGTTAAGTAAAATATTTTTCCCATTCTTTTGCAACACTGTAACTTTCTGTGCTTATTTAAACACATTTGAGCCCAGTTTTCTGTTGGCATTTCTTATTCAAGGGACACAGCTAAACCTTCAGAATCACCCACAAACCTTCAAGGACAGCTCTTTACCAAATTTCACTTGAATAGATTCATTTATTCTCTCCCTCTCTTGCTACTCCTGTTTTGAATAAAACACAATCTTGTATTTTAGCAGGCTTTCAAGTTTTAAGGGAAAGTAAGGGATGCACACCACTAACAATGTAAAGCATTTGTTAATTCTCCTACACCATGCTCATGTTGACCAGTTCATCATCCCATCCTCAAGACGGGTAGGCTTGTGGATTTTTAGGCTTGTTAAAGGTGTGAACTTAAAAACTAAGGGTTCGAATTCAGATAATTCAGTTTAGTAACAGCATGCAGTCAAGTTTTGCTCTGGGGGTTTCCAGCAAGGTGATTTCCCTTCTGTCCCCTGTGTGCTCTCATTCTTGCAAAAAATTTACATATATTCTCAAATAAACTTGTTTTCTAAACTTACGAGCTACACAGAGCAGCCAGATCACATGATTTACTTCATTTGCATTAGAGAACACATGCTGACTTCTCTATATATAATATTACTTTACAGACATCAGTTGAGGAGAAAAGCATCACTATCTGGAAAACACAGGTGCACATCAGATGAATATAGGTCATGAAAAGCATCAGTAAACATTATCTAAACCATGTACAAGTATGATCAAAGTGAGGAAGGACAAGGGCTGATGAAAAATAACTCTATCATGCTAGTAGTTGTGTTTCTCCACTTAAGACGAGTTGGTTTCACTACCTGCTGCTATCTCTCTCCGATTTTACAATTACTAACTTGTAACAAATCTTCAATGAAGTAAGCTACCTTCTTCAGGACAGATTCCATGAACAGCCACTGCCACAAAAGCAACTCAGTAATTTGTTCATTGCCGAGATATTTTGCCTTTACAAAAAAGTTACTTATGGCAGTATTCTTAGAGCAGATAGCAAGCTCAGAAAAGAGAATGCTAGTATGAATCCAACAAAGAGCAAAGAAAGTACCAGATTTCTACACAGGCTAATAGTGAATTACAAGGCAGACCCTTTTTGGTTATCGTCTTAACGTGACAAATTTCCACTACCAAATGCCATAATCGGCCACAGTATGCTAGTTTACAGTCTTTCAACTTGACAGGTCCCATACAATTTTCCAGGAAGGAAGATGTTACTCAAGATGTTACTTGCCTTTTGGACCGCCCCAAAGCGATCCATCCATTCCTCACCTCATTTCTGGAGGCCATAATCCAAGTGGAAGCCGATGCTACAGTGCAAAAGGCACAGCACCAGAAGAATTAGCTATCCCACGCAAAGTGCAAGAAGAAAGAAGGCAGCCCAGGAGTTTCTGTAGCATGAAATAGAGCAATTGTGAAATCCCCAAACAAAAACATTAGAAACAAAACAAATTCAAGTTCTCCTCTCTCCGAGCAAGCTCACATTGATAGAAACTCAGCAGCTAATAAATAAATTGCCTGAGCCCAATTCCTAACATGTACAGAAGCGAGGAAACTAGTCAAATTCACTGCATGCAGCAGCACCTTTAGCATTGTAACAGGTTAGCAGCACTTGAAAAAGTGGCCTTACTGTACATCTAGTAGGGAAAACAGCTTAAAGCATCTTGTGCTGAAGGAAAGAACACACTCCATCACCTAAAAGCACTCACTTGCATTAAGAAAATCATCTATACAGCAACCTCTAAATTCAAATTGTCATGTGCAATATTCTTCCCTGGTCTGACAGAGACACACAATAAAGTATGATGTTAAGTAGAGAACATCATTATTTGATTGCTTTCTTGAGAAAAGAACTTACGCAAATGTTTTGTTTAAAGGTATAAAGAGATAGCAGTACAGTGAATGCCATCTTGAAATGTGTGAGCAGTGTGCAAAGACCTTCAATTTGTTTACTTTCAGAAGAAGGTTTTAGAATGCACAGGGTTTGATCAGAAGGTTTTTTTTGTTGTTGGTTTTTTTGGGTTGTTTTTTTTTTCTTAAAAAAAAAAAAACCCTACTGCTATTTCCGCTCCCATATTCTACCGACCAGTGATGTTGTGGTAAAGGCATTCAGTGAAGAGAAAACAGAGGTGGAATGCACAGCCAGCCAGCCTTCTGCACCGAAACCACAGGAAAGCACAGTAGTTTCTCTCATTTTTATAGATTAGAAACAGGTTCTTCAACTTCATCATACTTAGAATAATGGACTATTCAGTGTTATTCAGATTTCCAGTAATCATAGACGAAGTCTCTGGACAGGCAGGACATCAGTATGACAAGCAGAAACCCTTCAGAACAGCTTATCTTCTTGCTGGTTAACTCCTACGTAGTGAAGTGTGAACATACCTCTGAACACAGCATTACCACCACACAGCTCTGCCAGCTTTTAACAAGCAGCAAAGCTAATGTTATTTACAAGGACAGGGTGGATGCTACCAATTAAAGGCAAATAGTTTCTCTTCTGAGCTTTCTTCCAGCATTAGAAAGTGTTTTAATTTAAAGTGTAAGTCTTCTAGACTCATTTCCTGTGCATGTGTTAAAAGCAACCTTTCATAATGACCAAAACTCAAAACTGATTATATGGACCATACACATTACAACCTTGTTGAATAGGATCAAGACCACACTAATACATTGTTGGGTTTGGGGTGTGTTTTTTTTAGAAAGAAAGCAGAGTTACAACAAAGTCCTCTTCAAACATGTTTTGGCACTGACGGCGTACGTGCTTCAGGTTTAGGAAGTGATTGTCAGATCCTAAAGATAAGACATAAAAACAAATCTAGGGATATTTTCCTATGAATGACTATGGTAGCCCGCTGCTAGGAGAGCAGGCAGCCACGGGTTTGTGACAGCACACACTGAATAGCACTAGCATGGAAGCTGACAAAAAGCCAGTGCTCCAACTCGGAGGTGTTCACTCAGCAGTAACAGAACTAGCATACACCTGAGGTTTTGCCCTGGAGCATCAAGTAGCACAAGTCCCTTTTTCACTAACCACACTTCATGTATTTTCTAGATCTAGGAGAGACCAGAGACATCATAATCCATTCAAGGGAAAAAGTTACAGAAAGATAATAAATACCTAGTTGAATAGTGTTAGGCAATCACAGTAGCATCTCGTAATAACTACTAGCACTGGGGAAAACCTGAGGCACTTTTAAATTTCTAAGGCTACTCAACTGGCATGGAAGTACTCATGTGCAAAACAGCTAGCTGAAGTACATGCACTGCAGGAAATTTTTAAGTTTTAACATAAGCTGTTCAGCTGTTAGAAAGCTCAGTCTCAATTAACTAGTCTGAAGCAAGTAGCTGCAGCTTAAATTATTCATCTTCTGCAACCACCCTGAACAAATTCTTCCAGATCACCACCTTCACTCACACAGGGAGGCAGCCAGCATCTTTTTCAGGAGATCACATCAGGAGATGCAGGGCTTTTGTTCACTTTCTGCAGAATATTTGTAAATTGAAGAAATACACAGAACACAGAATTTCAAGGTGCAATTTTAGCTTTTAAACTAGAAAAATCCCAAACTCTTAAGCCTTGAGCAAAATCCCTAACTCAGTGGGATTTCAAAACCCCAGGTCACAATTCCGCTGAACAGACATCCAGGCAGCAGAGATCAGATTATTTTCAAATTCTGCTCAAAGTGAACAATTCTATTATCAGTTCCCTTTTTTGGGAGAAGGCTTCTGGTGTGTCAGTCGAGATATCCAAGTCCTCCCACAAAACAAGTCAAAGCAACTATGGAGGAGGGGAAGCCACTATTAAAAATGTGTGGAATGTAACCTACTTGGAAGAAGGCAGATAATATTGGGATGCAGAAGTCGACTACTTCAGATCTGAGGCTCTCTTCCCACACAGTTCCACAAACATAGGCACTGGGCAATTTCAAATTTACAAATACCAGTGAATTTCATCAACCTTTGTAGAATGTTCATGACTAAAAATTAGTTCCACAGAAAAAAAAAATTATCAAATCTTTCAGTTACCCAATACACCCTATAGTCATCCTAATAGGTGCAAAAACTTCTAGATAGCAAAAGGAAAAAAGCATCTTTAACTACTTCAAAAGCTGAGCTTTG
The DNA here is from genome assembly GCF_929443795.1 of Astur gentilis. NCBI lineage: Eukaryota > Metazoa > Chordata > Aves > Accipitriformes > Accipitridae > Astur > Astur gentilis. The sequence goes on along the minus strand of NC_064896.1, from coordinate 16,576,949 downwards.
AAGTATCTGTTTTAAATTCAAAGAAGTTGAGATGTATGCATCAATATATTTGAGTGTACCTTTCCAGCAAGATCGAAACAAAGCAGAAACCCTGTAGGAGACAAAACATTTTCTACAGTTAGTAGATTTAGGCTACAGAAACAGGAATTCAGACATTTTTCAGATTTGAACATCCTTGTTAATAGTAAAACATTCAATTTTAAAATGTCTCCTTGCACAAAGTAATGGTCTCAGAACTAACACCCTAGGGGATCAAAGAGCTAACCCACAGACAGGCAGTAACTAACCTTCAGCCTTACTGGTCTCAGAGATGCACAGGCACCTACCGTAGCTAGACTAGTCAGGAGACCACAATAGCTTGAAGCCTCAGAGCTGCCTTGACATTTTCAGCTGAACCTGAAAGAAATCAAGCCTCTTGCTCCATTAGCTGATCTGACACAGTCTGAAGTCAGAGAGACTTCAGCTGAACACCCTCTTATCAGATAAGAGGAGTCACTCATCAGTATTATACACAGGAGGCATTTTGCAGCTCTTCTTGTGTTTGCTCTACACGGTAAGAGCAGCCACTCTTAAGTCTCATTCTCCATCTCGAGCAGAGCTGGAACAGGTTAACCACCACCCCCCCCCGCCGTTGCACAAGATTTCACGCAGTTGTACACACATCATCTTCAGTGGTTAACCTACTGCAGAAGTTGCTGCCTATCCCATCCCTCCCCCACTCACTCTGCCTGCACACGGGTCTCGGCATAACTGCGCTGGTCCACGTTAGCTACAGAGAATTTTACCCGGGCTTTTGTGATCCTTTTTACAGTGTCACCCCACTGGCGGAAGCAATGTAACAGAGCAAGTTATGAACTGCATTAACCGGTGGAAATGGAAGCGTCTTAAGTTACCTCTACTGCTGAAGACCTGTTTTCATGTAACACTTAATGCTAAAATCATGCTCAAGAAGTTAAGAGTGAGCGGCCCAATTCCCTTCTGATGATTTCTTGATGATTCTGGAGCGCCTCCAGATGATTAATCTTCCCATAATCCAGGTATGGTATACAGCTTCAGTGTTTAGTTATTGCGGCAATCAAACAAGATGACAGTTTTAAGGTTTTGTACTTCGGCAGTTGGTAGTTATCGCTTCTACAACATAAAATAATATTGCACCAAAAGCTAGAGAAGTAGTTAAACCATTCATAAGACTGTACAGCAGCTTAGTATATCTTTTCCCTTAGTTTATGGGAAGAGACTTCTGGACTTGAAAGAGCTAGAAGCACAAGCACCTGAACCAAAGCTAAGCAGTCAACAGCACCGTTGTTTGGTGACAACCTGTCAAGAGCCAGCATTAAAAGTAGCAAGGCAGGATACTCAAAGTAGTCCATCCACTGGATGCCACAGGCAGAACACTTCATCTCTAGAAACAAAACAAAAAAAACCATCCCACGACACACACATCTCACCCCTACAGGGACAGAAATAAGATATAAAACTTCTCATTTAAATACTCTGAGAGAGTAAAGCAAGACATATTTGGCTTTAAGAACTTAGAGTTGTTTTACCATGCTTATGTGCCAGGAAGGATTCTGGCCTCACAGGTTTACTTTCAAACTTGAGGGTCTGGAAATTGTTTATCACTGCATACAACCTACTGACAAGTTTTCCAAATTCACTGCAGCACTAGGAATGCTGCTGAGCGCAGGAGGATATTGTCTCCACCCATGATATTTTAAGACCCCAAGCAAGATCTTGAGAACTCCCAGCAGGGCGAGAACCTGGTTCACAGGGAGGAGCAACATCAGTTAAAGGAAAGTCAAAGTATAGGAAATCAAAATGATACAGGATGTATATTTGCATCTGGAAATCTCAATCAGGACATGCAGTCAAGATTCAGATAACATGTATATTTGCATCTGGAAATCTCAATCAGGACATGCAGTCAAGATTCAGATAACATTGGGATGTGAGGGAAGGCAGGAGAATAAAACGCAAGGGCAAGGATAGTATGTTTCTGGAGAACTTTGAAGACAAACTGCTAGAAAAAGATCCTAAGCAGAAACTGAAATTGCAAGACAAAATTAAAATACACTCATAATTGCATTCTGAGTAATGCTGGGTCATGCAAAGCCAGAATCCTTTTAAATATATCACTGTTACCTAATCAGGTTTGCTAATGAAGACTTCTTAGTGTGAGCTAGTAGAGAAAAACATTGTATGCATTTTTAACAGGATCTTTTTCTTAAGTAGTAGAGTTGGTAGCACATACACAAGTACATTATCAACAACTGCTTTTTACACATGATTATAAAAGGAGAGATAAATGCAGAAATACTATTAGGAACATGCAATTTAGAAACCCCTTACCTCAAGCAGTAAATATTACTGTAATCCCACTTACTTTCCTTACACAGAGTAAGTCTAGTAACAGAAGAAATTTAGCAGATCACTTTTCTACCCAAAGATGCCCGATTTTTCACACAGATTTATCACCGGCATCCTACCATTTCATGGTCTGCTTACCACATAAGAAGCAAAATATTCAGATTTGCTTGCAAGTTTATAGATTCATATCTGCTTACGTGAGGAATGCTGAAGATGCTCTGTGATACGAGCCGAGCAAGTTAGTTTTGTCAGAAAAACTCAAAACGGTAACTGCAGTGATTTTAACATTTCTCCTTTTCCTAGCAAATACAACTAGTGAGTCAACATATTATATCTCTACAGTTACAGAATACTCAGAACAGGACTGGAAAAATAATTTGCTTGTAAGTTGTGTGGAAGGTCAAGTTTTTCTGGCTTAAAAGACTTGAGGAAAGTGACACACACCAAGGTTAATCTGCCAAGTAATAACGCTTCTCATAGGTCTTCTGCATAAAGTTCTTTGTAGAGTACTTTAGTTATTAGTGTTACACTGATTTTTTTTTTTTGCTTGAACTGTAGCACTTTCATGTGTCAGTGCTAACATCTAGTTAATTATTAATGCACGCTGGTCCTAGCAGCTAGTACTTTATGCTATCTTTAATAGTGCCCTTCTGCATACATTCCTACCATCTGAACTCACTCCTATTTAGATTCACCAGAAACTACAGTTTGCTTCCTGGACACGGCCGAGAAGCTGGTGCAGGTCCGGTTAAATGTGCACAACTGCCAGATGAAGTTGTTTGCAGAGCTGCACAGTGAACCAGACAGGGTAACCGATCCCGGGTAAAAACATTCCCTTGTTATTTTTAACTCTGATCACTTGTGGAGTTCCAGAGAACTACATGGAGTAAATAGCTCTAGTGGTAAATTGCTGTGGCAGCCTGGGGACCTTCCGAGTGTTTTTCCTCACTGGTAGCACTAGTTTATCAAATTAAACCTTCAACTGCAACAAAGCCCTGCTTCTTTGGGCTTGAAGAATAAGAACATTCCTCTAGCCTTGTGGCTCCCCACTGCTTGCCCCTTCTAAAACCCAAAGAAACAATCAACTTGCCCTCACTTTCCAGGCCTTTCAGTTTCGCCAGCTGCACCAGCACAACGCTCCGACCCACGACAGCTTCAGCAGCAGCCTCGTGGCCACGCACGCAGCCCTTGCCTTCCATCACGGTTTTGGGGAGCTCCGCACAAGCCCATTCCAGAGGTACCTTCTCCTTTTCAGTCCTTTGCGAGCTTCTCTGTGAGTGCATTTGTACGTTACAAGAACTCACCACAGCGCTTACCCCCGCGAGGGTCTCCATCTGTGAGCCGAGCATACAGGTAACTAGAGAAGTGCCCCGCAGCCCCCCCCCCGCGACCCCTGCCCAGCTCAGGTCTGAGGCTCTGCAGGTACTTAAGGACAGCTAAAGTGCAAGTCCTCCAGCCTTTCCCTTTCCAGCGGCAGATGAGAATCCCTGACCTCACTTTAATGACAGGCAGCCCAATGCTTGATTAGTCGCAAGATCAAGCACTTCAAACGTGAACGCGTGACCTTCTTTAACTCAACCACGAACAGCCTGCGCACTGCATTCCAGCCAGCCCTCTCAGAGGCAACCTAGTAAAAGCAAGCAACCTATAAAAAAGAAAAAAAAAAAAGTAATTTTAACCTCATGGAAGTTCCACCTAGAAGCAGTGCTGTGTATCAGGCAGTTTACACATGGGGATGTGTCTAGCTTAAGTATATGCATGGTGTGTCATTGGAAGAGAATAAGTTAAACCACGACGGTAAGAAAAGGCAAAGCAAACATCCTTTTTGTCTGCTATCTACTTCAAGTAATTAAGTTATAAACAGAAGAAAGCAGTATTTTCTTGTGCTACCTGTTCCCTCAGAGCGCCTTACAGGCTATCCCAGACCCAAGCTACAACCACACTTAAGCTGTGAGACAAAACATAAAAACGGAAGGTAAGAAAAGCCAAGAAAAAAAATGTGTTCACAATCACAGGGCATACCTCTCTTCATAAAGAAAGACAGAGTTCAAGACAAATAGGAAGGGCCTCACTCACCGCTCAAACAGAAGTAATTCACCCAGGATCCAACTCAACTCTCTAAATCTGTAACAGGCTACCACTATTACCTGTCAGTATTTCAAAACAAAACTTCAGCAACTTTGTAAGGCAAACCGTTTGCCAGGCAAACATTTCTTACTGGTATTATTTACAATTAAGCTTTTCAATCTGGATCCCATTCACTCTACCCCTTTCAGTAAAGGTTTGTCTTGTTTGATCGAAGCTACATGCAGAAATCTTTGGGCATGTTATATGAAAGCAACAGGGAAAAGTTAAAAAAAAACCAACCAAAAACCAGAGCAATTACAATTACAGGTGTGATTTCAGTTTTAATGCTGGGTTTTACACACTTCTTGAAATAGAACACATTTATAACAAGTGCTGCATTTACATGGATGTTACATTTTCCTTTAACGGTGCTTATGGCCATAATTGAAGACAAGACTATCAAAGTGCAGCTAAGCCCCCTGAATCGTCAGAACCAACAGAAGTTATCCACTTGTGTCACACCAGTCTAGACCTGAAGAGCAACTAATTTAGGAAGGTCTGCAAAAAACCTAGCTTCCTACCAGCTAGCCAGAAGACTGCTACATTTCACTTCATGAAGCTGGTATTTATCTTCGGGCACCTCAAGGAGTTCAGTCACATTTTTAGCGCTGGCAACGCTTTCGGTAAATGCAGACAGGTTGCGTAAGGTATACAAACAGGAGCCATTCAGATCCTTCAAAGTTCTCCGAATATAAGGGCTCTACTTATAAAAGCCACCCTCTACCACCACTACTGAACACTGGAATTCAGAGCTCCAGCCAAAACCAGAAGCAGAAGCTTCTCCCTCCAGCACGGGAAGGAAGAACAGGGCTACAGGCCAGCGGCTGCCTATTCATCCCCAGGAGTGCAAAGGGCACAGCAGCCAGCAGTCCGGGAAGCTGTGCCAGCACTCCTTGTGCAAGTGGCAGTAGAAGACAACCTGATAACCAAAAGGTACGTCAATATTTACTTGCCATACAAGCAACTGCTGCTAGGGGTTAACACATGGAAAGGTGCTTTCTGACTGCAGTGTGGTTTAAGATATCCCAAAGGAATTTCACTTTGGGAAAGGATTGTAAATTCCTCAAAACCGGAATTAGCAGTATGTCAAGATTTAAGCACTACTCCAAATCTATGCCCGCTTTTGAACCCAGCTCAGTTCTACCCTAGATGTACATTAATACATGGCATCCCTGCTGGCTAAGTTACAATGCATGATACCATTGCTAGCTATACCGGCACACTCGCATGCAAACCTCAATGCTTCCTTCTCGCCTGCAAGTTAAGCCTGAAGTCATCTACTACGTTTCCCAGGCTGTAGATCTACAACGAACCAGAGTGAGACGAATCTTTTGTTTGGTAGCAGTGCTCTAGGAAGCAAGGAGCTGAGCAGTTCAAGTTTCACAAGAAGTGCAACAAGCAGCCCTTATTATTCCAGGTGACTGCCTCATAAGTGCTTTGTTTTGATTAGGATTTTTATTTCTCACCTTTAACCTCAACAGATGCCAACAATCAGTCGCTCACTCTCCTAAACTGTATTTTGTCACCTTGCATTACATTGCACTACTTACCGTAAGAAGGCCCCACGCTTTATCAAAAAGTAAGCATACCAGTCCTAGCGTAGCCCTGCATGAATCTGCAGCCTGGAATTCATGGCATTTTATTCCTTTGATTTTCTTATGCGCTTACTTGAAGAACATTTTTTTGACGGTCGGCAACGGTTAGTCAGAATACCTAGAAACTGCAGAGGGATTTGCACATCCCCCAAGCCTAGCATACAAAAGTGGTACACTAAGACATTGGGGTCTGTCAAACATCCAGCACGCCAGCTCGAACAGCAGCTGCATTTTCAGTTGTTGCTTTTCAATCTGCTTTACAACTCTATTTTAGAGCTTTACCATAAAATTCAGAACAAGCTGTTTTCCTGCCCAACAGCTATATCGGAGATAAAAGATACTTTGAAATAACCCACCTTTAGCTTTATTGCTAGTTAATGAGAACTAACAGTCTTATGAAAGTAGAAGCTTGGAAAAGGAAAGGAAAAAGGGAAAAAGAGTCTGAACAGCTGCTCACCACCCATCTGCAAGTCATATATGCTTGCTTTCAGACAAGTGTCTGATAACTAACATTATAGAGTCAACAAACCCACATCCAACTCATTTTACTCACTAGTTAGCAGAATGGTAAGCTCAGCTCCAATCAGAGCTTGTTACTGACAGCAAGAACATTAGGAAAGATATTTTATTTTACAAATTTGGCAGTAAGAATTAAGACTGTAAATACAGCATTAAATCAGTAAACACACAAAAAACCACCCAAACACTGAACCCTACATACATTTTTATATTACATTAAGCATTTTAGCAGTTTCAAACATGTTCATGCATTCCCATAGTTAACATTAAGCTGACTGACAAAGTAAGCTCAACTCAGCCACACTAAATTACATCCAGTCAATACCATCTCAAGGTTCTAGGGACATTTATTAACCAATACATCCTTGTAAGTCACCAAAGTCTACTCAGTATGCAAAAATACACGTCACTGTCTCAAAACAAAAGCTATAGTTTTATGAACAGGAAAAATAGTGTGACATAATTTTAACAATTCTGATCAAAAGCATCCACTATTTCGCAGAGCAGAGTTGAAAGAATAAAACACTAGTGGCTTTCTTGCCATATACTGCTAGAACTCACTATACATTGTTCAGTTTAACAACAACAAAAAGCATGAAGTAAATGGCAACTGCAGTATAAAAAAAAATGCAGAGGGTGATTGGGTATTTGCTAGGCTGTACTCCCTTTGAGCAAGGAAACCTGAATATTACAAAGGACTGAGTTAGAAGGGAATGTGGGGTATTTTGTGACAGACCTCTGCACGACAGCTGGAGAAAAGCTATTGTAGCAACAGCTGTGTGCTCGGCACAGCTCATACTCCCAAATACCTCAGCCTGCTAAGAAGGCCAGTTAACTGGCTGCAATGCATTTTAAAAGTTTTCTGCCTCTTGGGATGCGAGCGTGATGGATTATTTCTGTATGTTTCAAATAAGAGAAGGCATGCTTCGTTCTATCGCTTACAGTTTTACAAAACACTGTGGTGTAATGTTGAACTCTCATTCACTGCTGCTTTCCTAAAGTTTATAGCTGCGACTGATCCCATCAACTCTCCTCTACAACTTAAGCGTCTTCACTTCCTGTCTTAACAGTGCACAAACTCGACACCAGTAACTTCATATATCATATCCTGATTTAAAGGAAATGATTTGCTATTTCCAGGATGAAATCCTGGCCCACCAACAGCAATATCGAGCTGTGTTTATCTCCCCAGAGGAAGAATTTTGAGGAACACACCTGTCATCCAACCACTGAAAGCTTTGATCTGCTAATTTGTTCTCTAAAGTTTCTCCAAGTTGTTAGCTGAACTTCTGAAAAGGGAACCCAAGCTTACAAGCAATTACACACAAGTGACCGGTTACATCTCGTGTACCATTCCCACTGCACTGTAATAATTAGCACAACGATGCTGAACCCAGTACGTGAAAGGGCTTGCATTGTATGATGTGGGTTTGCTCGCTCAGCCTCCTTACAAAAACATTGTTGTTTCAACTCAGACTGAGGCACAACTATCTTCAGGAACTGATATTCTCGTGCACAGGAATACTTTACGTGCTGATCACTACCAAAGTGGGAGTCCGAGAGCAGCTGGTGCTACTCTTATAAGAATGAATGCTCTCTGCTTCCCCGCCAACACCTAAGCAAGGCTGGCAATGATGCGCTGCACACAAACACCAGGAAGCTGGCAAAAGAAAGGTGACACACTGGTGGTTCTTACATCCTCAGTTCCTCATGTTTTTACTTACTTTGTCTAAAATGAAGGAAGAGTTTTCCCATTTTCAGATATGAACCCCTCTTCATCTTTGAGGGATACAACGTAAATCACAGCACATGCTTTCCCATAATATCCTACCACAACAACAGTCTTGTCTACTGGAAAGTAATCAGCAGCACTGAAGTAAAAGCAAGAATAACTGTACTCGAGTACTGATTTACTGAAAATTAAATAGAGGATTATAGGAAAGCAAGACCAAGTGTGGAAATACTTGCTAGTATCAGTAAGAAGAAACTTTCCTTTTTGAGCTTCAAAACCGAGTTGGTGACAGCCATATTTTAAACTCAAGCAATAAAGCAGCAAAAGGGAATTCAAATCCTTCACTGACATCAAGATTTGTCATGTTAACAAGAGCTAGTACTGATCCACATTTGAGTGAAGACAACTACAAGTTTGCCACTTAATCCTAAGAAATTCCAAAAATGAAGCATGTGACTTGTTTGTAATCAATTTTAAAGCAATTTGGAGCAGTTTCTATGCAGTCTTAAAAGACAAACAATGTATTTGGCAATACACTTGCGGTGCAGAAACTACAGAAGTGGTTGCAAGGCATCACACACGCTCGATAACATCACAGCTTTAAGAGCTCAGGAAGATACCATGGTATATAAATAATACACCAAGCCTTGTTTCTTACTATCTGTAACTACATAGCAAGCATGGAAACAATACAAAACTCTTCTCTAAGGTACCTGAGGCTCTGCTCAGAAGGTCTTTATTACCCAGCTATTTCTCATTTTTTTAGAAGGTTGAATTTTCTGCTAAACGTTACTTTGTGGTGGCAAGATTTTACCTCAAGATAAAGCAGCTGAGAGGGCAAGAAGGTGCAGATAACAGAAACTGACAATAAGTTGTTTTGAAAAATTCAGCCTCAGCATGTCAGCCTAACACTACAGTGCTGTTACCTCAACACTCAAAGCCAACTATTTCTTCTTCTGCTATTAATTTGAAGAGATCCTTATCTGTGACAAAGCAGACACAAGTTCTTCTTCTGCTGATATTCACTGGAAGACAAGCATCAGTTGCAGCACTTGAGCCCCAACTTTTATTTCTATAGGGGTGTAGCTCAAGCTTTTTGTTTAAAGAATGAACTTCTACCAGCATTCAAATACTGAAGCTATCTAGTACTTGGCAGGACTTTACTGCTATTAAAATAAATGGACATACCAAGGCATCAAGTGTGAACCTCACTTTTTTTTCCTCCTTATGTCTTTAATAGAAATTACAGCTTTTTTTTGTTAAGTTAAAATTATCCACAAGCCTTTAACATCACCAGGGACACCAGAGATCCATTCAGCAAAATTTTCCACTGCAGCCGCGTCCAGCTGCGCACATTAACCGTCACAACCAGTTCAGATGTCCACAGGAAGACGCAGGCAATACCATTAAAGCAGTAGTACCATCTCCGAGAGGACGGCACTCTAAAGCAGCTTCAGTCAACCACAATAATTAATTATCTCCACATACGAGCAGTGAGGAATTCAATCCACACACCAAGAGGACTGCAGTTGTTCTAGCCCCATCACCTTCAAACAGACCAGCGAGTCAGTATCTTGCCAGTATCTGCCCAGCTACTACATGACCAACAAACAAGGCACCTGTACCACAGGCATTTCCTTTCCATCGCAAATGCACTGTTCAAACCGATTTCCGAAGAACTAACTCTCCTGAAGTGTCAGTTATTTTAATGTCCTGCACAATACTGGATCTTCTAAGCGTTCAGTTCTCCAGTGCTCACCCAGATTTTGAAAGTGCTGTTTTCTATGTAGTTACTTAGTCTATGCTGCAGAGCTTAAATTCTCAACAGTTACAGCTAACACACACATGGATGCGTGCAGTAACGAAGAAAATCTGAAAAAAAAAAAGAAACAGCCTATTTGCTATCAGATCACCCGTTCCAACAGTACATTATTTGAGAATATCATTGCTCCAAGCGTCAAAAGACAAGTTTGCCTCGCTGTCAAACAGCCCGTCTTCGGGGTAGGTAGAGCATTACGGCCTCTCCTCGGTGGAATTAAGGAACACAAACAGAAAGTCATTCTCTCCAGATTTGCTGATCTGCCATCAGCAAGACCAGCAAGCAGAACGCAAGTAGCCGTCTCCTCCTTCCACCATGCACAGACAGAGGCAGATTAATAACGCTCCCACGGCAGCGCTAGAAACACCGAGAGCAACAGGGCAGAAGAGGAAAATAAATAAGGGGGTACGGCCGAATGCGCGGCGGACCAGCAAAAAGGACTCTTCCTCGCGAGACCGGGACGCGCGCTTTAAGTCACCTCTCCTGCCACGGTCTTTACCGAAATCGAAGAGAAAAAAAGTTCAATTTTCCAGAAGTTGAAGATCTCGGAGGGGCGGTGGGCGACGGCCGGCCGGCGCTGCCCCAGCGCGCCCCCCCCGGGGGGGGCTGCAGAACCTTCCTCGCCCCCCCCCCCGCCGGCCCGGCCCCGGCCCGAGAGGCGCAGGCTCAGCCCCGGGGCGGCTGTTCCGCAGCCGGACGCCGAGTGTCACCGCTCCCCCGGCCGCGGCCGGTTACCGCCGCGGCCGCTTCCCGGGCGGAGCGCGGGGCCGGACCCCGCCCGCGCCCCCGGGAGGCCGCCGGCCCCGGCGCCCCCCGCGCCCCCCCCCCCCCCCCCCCCCGCCCCGAACCGGCGCGGCCCGCCCCGGCGGCGCCGGCCCTGCCGGAGCGGAGCGGAGCGGCGCGGCGGAGGCCCCCGGCGGGCCGGGGGCGGCGTCCGCCCCTTCCCGCCCTCCAGAACCTTCCCGGGGCGCCGCGCCCCGACCGCCGCCCCGGGCCCCTCAAGGTCACGCCGCCGCCTCCCCGCCCCTGCCTTCCCGCCTCCCCGCCCGCCGGCGCCTCCGGGAGCCGAGCCCGCCGCGCCGGCCCCGGCCCCCCCGCCCCGCTCCTCCTCGGCGCTGCGCGCCGGGCAGCGCCCAGGCCCCGGCGCCGCGGCCGGGCGGAGCGGCTCCCTCCGCCTCGGGCGCCGCGGCCGCTCACCTGGATGAACTGGATGGTGAGCGCCGACTTGCCCACGCCGCCGCCGCCCACCACCACCAGCCGGTACTTCTCCTGCCCCGGGCCGTCCCTGCAGCCCGCGGCCATGGGGGAAGCCGAGCGGAGCCGATCGCGGCAGCAGCAGCAGCAGCAGCAGCGCCGCCGCCGCCGGGTGCGGGTCCGGCGCCTCTCCCTCCCTCTCTCTCTCTCTCTCCCTCCTCCTGGGCCCGCCGGCGCTGAGCAGCCACAGGCCCCTGCGCCCCGCCGCCCGAGTAGCGCCGCCGGCAGCGCCCCGCCGAGCGGTGCGGCAGCGCCGAGCTGGGGAGCACCGCCCGCCCCCGCAGCCAGGGCGCCGCGGCTACAAATGGCCGCCGGGGGGCGGGGCCCGCCTCATCGGTATGCTAATCAGAGCCACGGTATGCACGGGGGGCGGGGCCTGCCGCTCACCGCCCCGCCGCTGCGCTCCGGCGGGCGACCCCGCCCGGGCCCGGCCCCGGCCCCGGCCCCGGCCCGGCGGGACCCGGGCCCGGCCCCGGCCCCGCGGGACCCGGCCCCGGGGCACCACGCCTCTTTGTCTGGAACGGGGGCGGGTCGTGGCAGCCCCGGCGTCGCCCCTCGCCTCCGCGCTCTCCCTCCGGGCAGGGCGCCGGAGAGGGTCGTTACCTCACGGGTGTCCGTCCTCACGGGCTTTCCTGAGGCGCCCGCCCTCACGCCGCCGGGCGCTGCGCCGACGCCGCCCAGCCTCTCCGCGTAGCCGCGGGGCGGGGGGCAGGCACCGCTGCCCCCCACGGACGGGCTCGAAGCCGAAGCGTGGCGAGTGCCCGGCACGGCTTCAGCGGGAGGGCGAAGGGGGGAAACCGGTCCCAGAGGCTCCAGCCCTTCCCCGCGCCTCACCGCGGCTTCTCGTCGCCGTGCGCCTGAGCGGCTCTCCCGCTCGTTCGGGCCGTTCGGATGAAGGCCACCCTCCCCGCCGCCGGGTGTCCCAGCCCCGCGGCCACCCCCTCCCGTCGGCGGTCAGCGCCCGCCGGTTGCGGTCTGTGGCGAATTCGCCTTGGCCCTTCAGGTCTCCGCTGCCCCGGCCGGGGACGGGCTGCTGCTTTCCCCGATGCCCTCCCTGCCTGGGCAGGCATCACCGCCCGGTACGTGTCCGGGCGTCCAAAGCACCCGGCAGACGGCCGCCGCGCGTACTACAGAGCAGCAGAACTTTTGCTTGGCAGACCTACTGGCAGGTAATTCCTTCTTCCCTTCCTCTCCCCTGCCCCTTTTGGAAAAGACACGTAGCAACAAAATCGTACCTGTATGATTTTACGTGCGTACATACACGCGCATACAGCCTTTTGCCAGCACGGAATGACAGTCAGTGGTGGCCGCGCTCCTGAGTGGTGTAGCCACGCCAACAAGTCTGTAAGACGGACGCGCTCCTCCTGCCTAGAAAATAACAAACCCAGAAGCAGTGGCCGTCTATGAAGCTCTGTTGAAGGGACTTGCCCCGTACAGCAGTGGAGCTGGGTGGGGAGGCAGGGACAGCAGTCCAGGCAGCCTTCTGCTTATGCACCCAAGAAACCCAGACTTCCCGCGTTCGACGTACATTTGGGCTCGGCACCAAACGGGGTGAGGGTCCCACAGGCAGGCAGGAGCCTCCTTCCCGGCGCAGACCCCACTGGTTAGCACTGCCTGCCTGACGCAGTGACTAACAGAGATCCACAGAGAAATAACATATTGTGGAGCTAATTAAGAACTAAGGTGATACCATATATACGCATGGGGGTAAATCAGTGGCGTACCCATAATCTTAATTCCACCATTTCCTAATTTGTCACGCTGAACTTTGCAATTCTTTCACTGGACTTCTCTGCTTAAAAAAGCCAAACTGTAAAACCAAAAGCAACATAATGAATAACGTCTTTCAACACCCATTCTGTCTCGGTGGAGGGCAAGAGCATCCCACACACAGGAAACAAACCGATACCTTGTGAGTTAAAGGGGTAACTGTATGAGAGGGAGAGGATGGAGACACTTTGTCACCGGGGTTCACAGCTGAATTTTGGAAGAGGAATGCCAGGACTCGGGCCCCGTTGGCTTGGCATTCTCCTGTAGGGATAAGCTGCTTTTTCACATCCATTTCCTTATTGCCCTGGCTGATCAAAAATACGGAACAAATCACACAGGAGAGAATGCATAGTCTAACATTTTCCAGTTGGGAAGAGAGATAAGTGAGTGGGAGATATAACAGAGGTCTGTAAAGTCATAAGCAGCACAGAGAAGTTCAAGAGAAAGTCTCAAAATAGGAGAACTAAAGGACACCTAGTGACAGTATGAAGAAACAAGTTTAAACAAACAAACAAAAAGATAGTGTTTTCCACAGACACAATCATGGAACTGTGGAAGTCGCTGCCACAGGGGCTGTGGAAAACAAAACTGCATCTGAGTGACGAAAGGTTAGACAAAGTCACAGAGCATAAAGCGGCTACTAAGCACAGCGACCAGGGACACAGTTTTGACTCGGGAAGTTTCTAAAACTCTGGCAGCCTGAAGGCGGGCTGGCTGTGAGAAACGAGTTGCTTTCCACGTGTCCTGGTTCTTGCCTACGAGTCGCTGACTGGCCGCTGTCAGGATCAGGAACCCCTGTGAGTATTAAGCCAGCAGGACAAGTCTTCTCCTAATTCTTAATTATGTTCTCTCGCTTAAGAAAAATCAAAAGCGCAGACTACGATGAAGTGAAACTGCGGCTAGTTTATCAAGTATTAGGTGTTTTTTAATAAAAATACAGTTACGGTCTCATAGTTGGCTATTAGTACAGTAACCAGTAAACTCCACTGTCAGGAATGGCAGTGACATGAAAAGCAGACTTTAAGTGAGTTTTAAGAACACGCTCATCTCTATGCAAACTACTGCAACAGGATATCTGATTTCTTGGTTTAAAGATACATAGGAAACCAAACATCTTTATTTTCCCTTACCTTTTTTTCAGTTTCATTATACATCCTTTTAAATAGCTACTCTCTCTGATGTGGCTATCCCATCTTGTGAATTCTACAAGAAAATCTTGTTGTTTTTTTAAACAACACTGACAGATACGCTAAAGGATTAAAACAATTAACACAATCATCCATTACGATAAAAAAGACTCTGTTGGAAAAAACCTGTTACTGTTAAATTCTTTGCATTTGTTATTTTTGGTAATGGAATCCAGTTTCATAAATAGAGTGATATTCTTGCAAAGCACAAGGTAGTGATCAGAGAAAAACAAGAGATGGGCAGCAATTAATTTTTTAACTGCATGCAAAGATCCCAGTAAGATTTGTTTCCTCTTTGCTATATAAACGTAGGTGGAGAGAGAAAGTCTCAAGTACAGAGATACAGAGAGTCTAAAACCTTGGATGTTCAAACAACTATGCATAATAGTAACTTTATAAATGGAAAGAGTTGTCTCGTACTCCCCATGCTGTCAAAGGACAGAAGCTGGACCCTCCAGAGGAGGGCACCAGGGCAGCCAGGGCAGAACCAGCCCTGGAAGTGCCAGTCTCTACTCCCTGCACCCTGAGCCCTGGCAGAGACTCGGCACCTTGTCTTCCCTCGGGAGCAGCCCTTGCTGGGAGCCCTGGTTTCGGGAGACAAGGTGTGAATAAAGACATGGAGATGAGGATACAGCACGCTCCAGTTTCATTTCAAGACCAGCTAACCTGGGAAAGACTGAGTGGTGAGGTGCCTAGAAGGTGAAGACAAGCAGCTTGTGACTGATACGAGGCGGCGGGGGAAGATGATTCAAAAGGGGTTTTGTACGGCCCATGCAGTTAGGAAAATAAATTTTGCAGCACCAGTGTGCATATCCCTAGGGAGGTAGAAAATGCAGGGTTTCATAACAGAGAAGAAGAACTTGAAATATCAAGACTTGAGATGATGAAGACATGCCCAAAGTTTTGATGAAGCGGCTGGGAAAGAAAGTATAGCTTTTAGAACCGTTAACATAGAAAGAAGCTGCGTCATTTCAGGTCTAGCCTGAATATGCGTATTTAAAAAGAGACAAAATCAAGAATGACATCCAGATGGCAGGCTTAAAAGAAAGAGCACCATGGTGCTTTATATAATGACAGGGAAAAAAAGCTTTCAGGAAGTGCTTGGGGGAAAGATCCAGAACTTTATCTTACATTGGCAGCCTGGCAAAGATGTGGGTTTGGAAGGTTGGAAGATGTGTATGCAGTAAGCGACATACTGAAAGCTAAAAAGTGCTCTGTGAGAACATAGTAGCTTAATTAAAAGAAAACTTGTTCACAGGCTCATCACAGAAAAAAGTTACAAAAATCTTTGGGACAAGAGTCAGCATGGTAGGTAACTTTAACACTGAGTTATTGTACTAATTTAGGATCATATATGTACCTAATGGTGGCACTTGTTTATTTACCTTGCTCCAACAGGCTTGAAACATCACCTCTTGTTCCACGTGAATATTGTGACCTAAGGAGATCCATGT
This sequence comes from Astur gentilis, assembly GCF_929443795.1. Lineage (NCBI taxonomy): Eukaryota > Metazoa > Chordata > Aves > Accipitriformes > Accipitridae > Astur > Astur gentilis. The sequence goes on along the minus strand of NC_064896.1, from coordinate 16,561,125 downwards.
GCTGCAGTTCTCACCAAGAACTCCACCACTAACCATAAGAAGATGGGAGGAAACTGGCTTTCTCAAAACCATAAAACAAGAAGCTTGGGAGGAAAGTTATAAACGATTTGATTTTCCTTGGGATAGGAATGTAAGAACTAATTCAGAATAAAATGGGCAGTAATTTTTCCTTTGTATAAAAAAAAAAGTGAACTATTTGTTACAATCATAGTAAGCACCAGAAAACTAGAAGAAAAGATAAGCCATTTCTCGTTGGACACGCTTATCAGTTTCTAAGTAAGGAATAAAACTATTTTCAGACAAGTAGCTACAGCTTTTTATAAATGTTCATCTATTTTTGTATCTACCTATTCCAGTAAAATAGTCACTAGTAAACACTTCAAAATGTGTCATTTTCTCTGAGGCTTGAAATTGATCTACAAAAGAAAAATACTATGTGTGTCGTGTCGCTCCCCCTCCCCCCCTTTTTTTTTTGCTGTGATTTCTAAGATGGGCTTGTCAATTTTTATTAATTATTATGATTACTTTAGCAATTCAGATGCGTTTATACCCAGTTGTAATTACAAAACAATAACACCCCAAGAGAAAAGAGTAAAATAAACTGTGTAGGAACAGGCTTTTAGACAACATTGTTTAAGTTTATGATGGTATATGTTTTCCCTAACACTTACATAACTGCACTGAGCAATTAACATGTGGGCGAATTTATATATATATCATTCTTTTAGAGAATGCACCAGCATCGGTTCTTTAGTGAGCAGGTCAGGTTTTGCACACCCAGGCATTCAGGCAATCCTCTAGCAAAACAAGCAATCGAATCTTGATTATTTTTTTCCCATATATATTTAGTTGTTATGTATGTGTATATTTTTACATATGTATTTATTTATACATTTATTTCGTGATATTGCTAGGACAGAAAAGAAGCAGGAAAGAAACCCAAACTAGTACCTTTTAGACCTTCCCCACAGACCCTAAAAATGTGAAAGCGAGCCCAAAAGAAAATTTCTCCATGAATCACCTCTAAATTACTGCTCGCAAGAAGACCCTTACTCTATCGGAAGGGAGAGCGTACATTTTCTGCTCTCTTTCCAGATGAAGTGAGGAACCAGGGGTACAACTGCTGGTGGTGGTAGACAGCAGAAGCAAGCTCAGGGCAGATGACATTTCCTTGCCGTTCAGCGTGGTGCCTTCAATCCCTTACACCGCAAACCTCTTTCCTTCTACTGTGGTCACCACTGACCCGGCTTCCTCGCAGTATGGGACCACAGCAGGGCATTCCCTGGAGGCTGGCGAGCCCCACACACGCCTCCGGTCGCTGTTTGCGCCCCTTGCAGAGAGCTGCCCGAGGCCATCACGGGGGGCTCCGTGGCATCTTCTGAGACTTGTCTCTGGGCCGGAGGGATAGGGCAAGGCCAGAGCTTGCTGGCTGGGGGCCCCCAGCATCCCAGAGGAGCTTGCGTTGTGGCGCCCACGCCTCGGTGGGTGACTGCATCCATGGTTTCCCGACGCGGGGGCACGCTGAGCTCTGTCTCCCAGGAGCAGGCAGCTGCCGTGCAGTGCCGGAACGTGCCCCCAGCACGCGCTCTGCTGCAGAGCCCTGCGGCTCCCGACCTTGCTGCAGCGGAGCCACGGCTGGCGACTTCAGGGTTGAGAGAGGAGGTGACACCTGCAACTCTCCGTCCGCCTGCTCGCCTCCGTGTGCATCCCCAATGGCAGCACGTGCCAGCTGCACGAGGGCAGTGTGGGCGATTCGCAACCTGCCAGGCTCCGGTTCACACCCCAGTGAGCTGCCCCTCTCTCATGTCGCGCCGCGGGACACCCCCCTCCAGCCTGACAGTGCTCGGCAGCCAGGTTCACTGCGCCCGCCACCTCCACGATCTGGGGGGCTTCGGACAGAAATGAACCCGCAGTGCTGTCAAAGACAATCCCACAAACCACAGCTGGATTTCGTTGGCCAGAAAATGAGCTATCTTCATTGATGCACACAGCTACTTCGTGTACCACAGTATGACCAGAGCCTCTGCCCCACACAAGGCACAGAAACTGGGGGTTTTTTCTTCACCGCCAAAAGGCTAAACACTGCTGGTTTCCTTTCCCGTCATACAGGACATAAGAAACTTCTTATTTTCCCCTAACGCTCAGAAGCCTCTCTGCTTTCTTACATTTATGATGTTTCCACAAAGCAATGAGAGAGAGGCAGGATAACAAAAAGGTAGTTCTCGTGTAGGAAACGCCTGGATATCCAAAACAGCCTGTGAATCTCAAGCTGGGAACAGCCAGATTTTCTCATGCCTTTTGGTCATGCATGATCCTGCTGCCCAAAAATGGAACAAGGCAGTTAGCTTTTGCCGCCTGCCCCAAGAAACCTCTGCCCACTCACCTTGTAAAAAACCTGAGGGTTCGTGGGCACATCTTAGTTGGCTTCTATTGTTTTCCTGGAGTTGGTAAGATAGTGCAGCCAAGAGAGCTGTGATGTCAAAGCCGCGTTTCCACTACTCACACAAAGCTCCCACACCAGTGCTGCTCTTCTAGATCCACTTAATTGTGATAGTTAGGCTTGAATAGAGAAAGAAAGGGTGAGAAATTACTTAGGCAGGTTGGACTACATCACCTGGGCCTGACAACATACGTTGTAAAGTACATGGTGAGCAGTCTCGGAGGCATTGGTGGTTACCCTCCGCACGTTATAGAAGACGGCTGAGAAGTCCAAGAGGCTGAAGAGGATAAATATGTTAAAAAGGAAGAAAATGAAGAATAGAGAATTATGGATCAGTCACTTTAATCTCATTTTCTAGAAAAAGTATTAAAACAAATAATTAAACTATTAGTAAATACCTGGAAGAAAACAAGGACGTAACTGACAACCAATATGTTCTACTCCAAATTGTGTCACATCAAAGTATTTTTCTCCTATGATCCATTAACAGGCATTTGAGTAGGAGGAAGCGGTATGCATTCTACATCTTGATTTTAGTAAAGTTTCTGATACTGTCTTTCATGACGTGCTTATAAACAGGCCGGTTCCTTGTGTTACGTTGATGGTGGCACTAAAGCAGGAGCAGGGCAGGTGGGAACACTGGACTCAGTGATTTTCAGTGGTTCACTGACAAAACTGAGGATAGTACCACATAAGTCTGCAGAAGACATGACCCGATCTAGTATTATTAAATATTTCAGTAATAACCTAGACAGTGAAACAAGAAAGCACGTCCTACATTTTCTGAAGCTGCATGCTGGGGGGAAAGAAAACAGGACTTTCGAATGACCACAAGAATTAAGGAAAAGTTCTGAAAAGAGAGAATGTAATTCAGAAACAACACAGGCATTGTTCCGTATGTAGACAAGAATTTGTTAGTTATTCGATTGCAGTTAAGTATATTAGGAAAGAATGGGAAAAAAAATTACTTTCCCCTTCCCTGGTGCTTTCCCTCGCTTCTTGGTATTCTACAACACCTGAGCTTGAACTCCCTCTTTTTAGTGATATACTTTCAGAAATATGCTTCCCTGCATTTTATTTCTCTTGCTAACTCACAGTGTAATTTCCACGATAAAGGCTTGTATTGCCATTTTAGTATAATTCCTTAGTATGATGACCTACATTTCATTTTCTGCATGTTGCTTTCTTACGCTGAGATCAAAGGAGAGCTAATGATTGAGGCACTCTGGTCTTAGTAAAATTCCTGTCCTCCTTTTGCACTAAGGTGGTTGTGCTTCACAGCATTTATTTAGCAACCTGCCAACTCCGCTATTTCCTATAAACTCACGTTTTGTAAGGCCACTCGCAGCCTCATTTCTATTTCCCTTTATCCTTCATGACCCATTCTCATGGATTAATTTTCTGATGCGATTTTTCTAGAATTCGTTGTCCCAGTATTTCTGTACCTCAGCCGGATGCAGAGAGCCGTCTGGTTAATTCTGAGAACTCTAAATCCACACAGGAGCAAAACGCACTAGGAATCATTTACTGAAATGCATGACCTTGAAATAGCATAGTTCCATAGCACAGATGGAGTTTACCAGATGTCTGAGACTATGAAATGATGAGATTTAAAAGATTCAGTACTTCAGAGTGGTTTAAACAACTGAGATTGCAGTATAGGATAGAGACACTGGAGGTATATTTAAACAAGCACATTTATACATGGATCCCTGATTTTGGTACCCAGACTAGTTTACCCACCCTGCTTCTACAGTGTGCGCTTACACGTGCAATGCAGTTACATCCTGAGGACAGTGAAAGGTTTGCTTTTGATTGATATGAAATGGGGGGTTCTTTCTTGAACCATCAGAACTGGTCTGGTGGTGATAAACCCTCTGTTGTTGGCTGCCCAGTCCTTGGTTCTTCAAGATACCACATTCTGATCTCTTGGTGACTGAAATGAGCAAAAATCCCTATGATGTGGAATCAGCATCTAGCCAGAAGAGCTGTCCTTCAAAACACTCACGCCATCTTTTAAATTTCCAGCACTAAAAATAGGGCAGCATGGCTTCTTCACCTAGGTGGTGTCTTAAAACAGTAGTGTTGTTAGCAGTGGGGTTTGTACAGCAAGGTCCTGTCTGTAAAGAGTTTCACAGATACATAAATATTACTCTTTCTCTGGCTAAAAGCTGCTTGGGGACATGAATTTCTTTTAAGGAGATATTTTTTCTGTCCCCACTCTGTTTTTCATGCAGCCTATCACCAAAGTGCCACGTTTCTTCATACTTCCAAGATGCCCCAACAGTTGAAACTTCCCTTACTATCTTGGTCGACCCTTAAGCTACTGACCACTGTTGCCTATTAAACATAACAGGGCATCTCTACTGCTAGTAAATAAAGGACAGGCTAGTCTGTCTGTGTTTTCAAATGTCACAGCTTGCTGAAGTCCCTGCTATTGCTTAGTGAAACTGTTTTCTCAGCCTACAACAATTTGCCTCAGCACTGTCATTTCATCATGTAAGGGTTAGTTGTGGGTGAACGGGAAAAGGTTCAGCAGTTCATTTTCTTTGCACATGAGAACTGAGATGCCAATGTAAAAATCCTGTAAAATGTGCCTTTTCCTCCTGTCTACCAATCTTCCTGGTTTTTCTTCCCATTCTGTGGGTAAACATTCTTGTGGGCAAACTCCCTCCCTGCTGATTGCCTCTGCCGGTCTTGCACTCAGATTCCTCCACCGCGTCCTGCAGCCTAGCAGTCTCATCACACCCCCTGCACATCTCGACACACAATGAAGAATGAAGTCAACTCCCTTTCCACCCTCTTCCCGTCATCGGCAGGCCAAGGAGCCCCTTCTCAGGATATGGGGTATTCCGAGGTACTGCTGAATGGCAGCTTAAAGACGTGGAAGGGTGTTTTTCCAAAACTCGACAGACATACACTACCCAAGTGAAATTGTTGTCTGCTGGCTTGCCCAATTTAGGTAAGGGGAAACAGGAGTGGAAGTAGAATTGCTGGAGGTGAGGAAATAGGCTGTTTCAGAGTTTCAGCAATTCTTCCTCCTCTCCTTTTCCTCCTGCCCCAATCTACATGCCTCAAGGAAACCCTATATACGTAGCAGAGTACCCTATATTCCAAATACCTTCTGTTTGGCTCCAGAGGCGCTTGAGCTTTAGGTTCAAAGGTGATATTAGCAGACTTTGCCAAATCCGTCATATTTTGACCAGTAAGGCCTATTGTCAAGAAGAAGAAAAACACTTGTTCAAATATGGGAAATTAGCTTATACTGAGATTTCAGCTGAGGAATTAACATTTAATTTTTCGTATTTGCACAAGTTGCTTTTTACCACCAATTTAAAGAACCTGCATTAGTGGATTCGACTGGTGGATTCTGTACCAACATGTCATAAAACCCAGTTTCTGTCACATGGAAATTACCGTCTAAATAGACAGAAGAAATATTATCCTGTTCGCAGACAAGGCATTCAAGCATGAACACGCTAAGGAATATGCCTGAGGATACGCAGAAAGCCTACATCAGTCAAGTGAGCCATAGTGGGGAATGAACAACACAAGCCCTTTACTTCTTCTCCAGACACTCTGTATCTTCCTTAAAATCAGCCTATTAATTCACCACCAGCAGCACCACAAGTGAAGAAGCTGTTTAAACAGATTTTATTTTTGTTGTCATTTTTTATGTATATGAGAACAAGTGAGTGAAGTCAATAAGAATCAATGAGATCAATATACCTGTTGTAGGAATTAATTAATTTTAAATATATGTATTTTTTAAAAAAATATATTATGCTTGTTTATGCTCTCAAATCACTGAAAATCGGAATCCATCTGAAAAGTGAAAATGTACCTACCAATTGAAGAATGGGGACACTAAGGTAAAAACAAACAGGCCAGCTTGATAACAAGTGCATGATAAACAGACATTTTATTGAAAAGGAGACTTTTCAGATATTTCCATGACATGTTGTTGCCACTTGAAATGTGGTGCCTTCTGGTGCTGTCTCAGAATATCTGGCAGAACATGTTGTATGTAATCAGACACTATTTTTTCAATGTATAATTTTTTTAAATTCTGTCCTCTCTGATAAGCATTGTGCAAGACAAATATTCTACTTGCTAAATAACTTCCTTCAGAAAAATTGAACAAACACATCTCCAGGATTTTCTGTTACTAGCGACTCCGACTCACATTTTTAAAAGTCCATAACGCAATAAAGCAAAATTTTTAAGATGCTTTGGCTCACTATCAAATCTTCTATTAAAGGAAAAGATATTAAAAAAAAAAGTAGTAATCACACAAAATAATAGTGGCACAAATTATAATCATCATTAAACCTACCATTAAATTTACATTTACCTTTCTATTAGTTACATAGAATAAACAGTCACACTGAGGAGCTTACACCGTGAGCCCACTGAAATGTGGGCATTCACCGCCCACTGAATTCACTCCTGTGCTTAAAATGGCACTTTCCTTTACTACCTTGTAGTAAATGAATGCTAATCAGTAACGTTCCAGCAAACTCTTACCCAGCTAAATCATTTCTTGGTTCCCCAGGCAGAACTTGTACGTAAACATTTTCCAAAAGCATTGGCAAGGCTAAGGCCTGATTTTAACCAGCAATGTTTTAGAAAGCAAAGGAAAGCGGTGAAAATGAAAATCAGCAGAGACAATGCTAGATAACACATTTGGTGGTGATGAGAGCGTTTGTAAGATATCTGACCCTGAGGTCAGCACATCTTCCCTGGCCGTGGCAAAGCTTGCGCAGGAAACCAGCAACTTTTTCTCACATTATCACGTCGGCGGGGAGCCGTGCAGGGAAGCGCGGGAAGCGACCTGCAGCTTTCCTGGGTTCTGGCATCAAGTCTAGTGCCATTAGATTTGCACTTCTTCAGAACAGCTCATGAGACGCAAGCAAATATTTGCGCACTTGGCTCCCCGCAAATGAAAACATTTAAGTTCTCGCTTGAGCACTGCCTGCTAACGAGGAATGCAGTGAAATAGGATGGATCAGGAGACTAAATTCAACTGTGCTGAGGTCCCTACAACTGCGGTACGTGCTGCCGTACTGCTTCGGACAAGATGCAGTCTGGTTCCCTGGACTGAAAAGCCGTGCATGAGGTTCGAAGCTCTGCCTTCCTGCCAGTTGTCTTCCCACCTGCCACGTCTCACCCCGGCCACCCTCTCCAGCACGAGGCCTCCCATGCACAAGCTTTTGCTTCTGATCACATTCCTGCCTCACTCGTTGCTTGTCCTGTTCCAGGTGACACGGGAGGCCTGCTGTCCAGTCCTCCTCCCAGCGCCGAGTTCGGTCACGGACTGAGGTAGAATGAGAGGCTTCACACTGCAGTCATGGCAGCTGCTCTGGGAGGACACCCAGGGTGAACTGGCTCTTCCTGGACAACCCTCGGCTTGGGGAAGAAGACAAAGGCATTGAGTTTCTGAAAGTCTTTGTCTCTATAATTGCTTTGTCCCTTGTCAGCTGAAGACTCCGGGCCAGGGACATGAGCTCGGCCCAGTGGGTCAACCAGCAGCAAGATGCAGAACTTCAAAACGAAACCCGCTGGCACCACCACTGCACTGCACCGCACCGTGGTTGCCCCTCAGAGCCTCGTGACTTCTGAGTCCCACCAGCCAGCGGCCAAGCAGGCTGAGCTGGACAACTCCAACACGGGCAAAGTCTTGATTAAAGATCCCAAGGCCATCCTCCAAACCTTCTCGCTTTGGACTGCACGAGTGAGATGTACCATCGAAACGGCCAGGCCACCACTCTTCACAGGTTCCCTATCTGACGAGGGCCACTCTCCCACCCGGTGCCCGTCCCAGAGCACCTGCAACCTCTTAACCCAGAAGGGCTCCCACTCAGTTGTCAGTAGGCCTCGGTGGACCCACCCGCACAGATTTACAGACATCCTGGCAGGCTTCACTAGAAGGCCTCATGATATCTGTGCTTTCCCCTCCTCCAGCGTCAGGTTCAGAGGGGATGCTGAAAGCTTCTTTCCAAGCAGGGTCATTCACCTCATAAGGTGGAAGAGGCTGAAACCCCTCTGTGCTGTTGGGTGATGAAGCCATACCCAACAGTGGAGAACAGGGCTAGTTTAGCCACATGCTGTGAAACGCTATGAATAAGCGGAACGTGCTTTTTCCTTTGACTACACTATGGCAGGTCCTGACTGACAGACTAGACACAAACGTGCAAACTGCACAAGCTGCACAGATCAGTGCAGCCTTGATGGCTGCTGTGTCCTCCACAGCTTCTGCAAGGAATTGGCTGAGCCTTTCTACCTGGGCCAGGAGAACAAGGACTAGTTTCTTTAGCAGCTTTCCACCTATCTTCTGCAGTCTGTGAGTAGTTGAGGAAACCAGATGACCCCCTATGTCTGACCATGCCTTCATTAATGGGCTGAACTGAGCAGGTTACGGTGGAGTCCAATTAACTACACGTGACTTCTCTATCTCATTCTGTTTCCTAGAGGAGGGGTTTAGCTTTGCCTGCTTTACCCACTCATTCCCCAGGGGACCTCATTTCCCACTTCTTCCAGGCAAGCATGGTTATTCTGACTGTGTCTGTCCTGGCCCTCTATGTCTTTTTTGACCTTTTGAGCATTCTGGCATGCAGCTGTGATTGCTGCCTCCACAACCCTCGGGAAACATCACAGGCTGAGGGCTACGTGTTTTGCTGGAGAAAAATGCGGCTGACAAGTGGCTGTGCCGTGCAGCTCAGGAAAGGGGGCAGGGTGAGGAGAGCTTTGCTTGCTGTCTGCTTCTTGGGAGGCAGTGAGGAGAGCGGCAGAGGGAACAAGGCTGTGTAAGCAGCTCGTGTGGATGGGGCAGTAAGACTTGATAAGGGCTCGTAAGGCAAGGGGTGGAACCAGCTGGCTGGATCCTGCAGGACAAAAAAAGCACCCTTTCGCCAAGGGAATCTTCCTTCCCCCTGTCCACAGTCACACAAGACCTTCGGTCCTGTCCTGTTCTCTCCCTTTTTTGTCTCTAGAGAAATTGGCCATTTCCCCATTTACCTGGGCTTTTGGCCAACTCCTCTGTTCATGGAGTGGCTCTGCCTTCTGAACCTCACAAAAGGCCACCTGCACCCCAGATGTTACTAAGCCTCTCCGTTTTGTGAAGAGGAGATGCCTCAATGGTCACCATGTGGTATGGAGCCTGATGCCATTTTGTGTCCTCTCGGCCTACACCTAAAGAGGTCTCTGAAGAGAGGGGGACACAGCAGACATTACTCTTCCTTGTGCTCCATTAACTCGTCTACCTGGCACTTCTTGGGAGCATAACTCAGTGGCTCTAGAGAGAGCCAGAAACTCTCCTGGCAGAAGTTCCAACTCATACCACCCGACAATTGCTCAAAAAATTCGTAGAAAAGCAGCCCACTTACTCAGGCTGGAGTGAGAAGTACTGGCACAAGGGATCACTGATGCAGGCTGGGTCTAGGAGTGGGCTGAAGAGGTTTCCTGGATTTGTCTTCTCTGGGGCACTCTGTGGGGTCTAGAAACGGGATCCAAAGGATACCTTCTCCCTGTGATTCTCCCGCATAGTCTGTCGAGAGCACGGAGATCCAAAGCAGTGTCAGATTTAGTGGTGTACTCTCACTGAAAGATGTGTTCAAGGTGTCTGTACCACATCATAACATGGGGAACAGCTGCCATGTCACCACCCTGCACAGTTCTTTCCTCAGGTCTTCAAGGACATGGACACCTTGCATTTGTTCTCATTCCCAGCTGGCAACCTCCTGCTTGTGCTGCAATGCTGTTTCCTTCAAGCTCTAGGCTGCTCTGTGCTGGCTTTCCTGGGGGAAAGATTGATATTACCAAACACCACCACCCACCCCACCCCCCCACACACAAAAAAAAAAAAAAAAAAAGAAAAAAAAAAAGATATAAAAGAGGTAGGTGTTTCAGCAAGGGGGAACCGCAACAGAAGGTACAGCAAGCAAAGCAGGTGTCGTGGTTTAACCTCAGCCAGCAACTAAGCACCACGCAGCCACTCGCTCACTGCCCCCACCCAGGGGGGTGGGGGAGAGAATCGAGAAAAAAAGTAAAACTCATGGGTTGAGATAAAGACAGTTTAATAGGACAGAAAGGAAGAAAATAATAATGATAATAATAATTATTATGATAAAATGACAATAATGATAATAAAAGGATTGGGATATACAAAACAAGTGATGCACAATGCAATTGCTCACCACTCGCCAACTGATGCCCAGTTAGTTCCCGAGCAGCGTTCTGCACCCCACAGGCCAACTCCCCCCAGTTTATATACTGGGCATGATGTCACACGGTATGGAATATTCCTTTGGCCAGTCTGGGTCAGCTGTTCTGGCTGTGTCCCCCTCCCAACTTCTTGTGCCCCTCCAGCCTTCTCGCTGGCTGGGCATGAGAAGCTGAAAAATCCTTGACTTAGTTTAAACGCTACTTAGCAGCAACTGAAAACATCGGTGTGTTATCAACATTCTTCTCATACTAAACGCAAAACATAACACTATGCCAGCTACTAGAAAGAAAAGAAACTCTATACCTGCTGAAACCAGGACAGCAAGGGAAAAGATTAAGCAGGGGAAGTCTTAGGGAAGATGAAGAAGTGAGCTGCAAAGGTTAGAGGGCTAACAGTCAGCAGGAAACATGAGGAGCCTGACACATTTTGGGCCTTTGTACATCCTGAAAAGCACCTCAGGGTGTCACAGGATCTCCCAGAGAACTTCAGTCCACACTGGAGGATTTTGTGGTGGTGTGGCCCACTTGCTGCTTTGAGCACTTTAGGAGTAGGTACACAGTAAGTACCCACCTGAAGGTGGTTTGATCTCCTCTAGAAAGGCCGTAGTCTGCACGCACCAGAACTGCTCTGTGGTCCAAACCAACAGGCAGCACATGGGGACAACTGAGGGCATTCACTGCAGAGCCACACCAGCACTCCAAGCCAAACTGCATATCTGTCTGCAGCTGATGCCCGGCATTGCACAAAACACAAATGTAGTTGCTGGTCTAAGGAAATTATAAACCAAGGACAAGACAGTGATACAGCCCCGAGATCAGACAGAACAAGCAGACTCCTGATCACAGCTTGGCACCAGATCACATCACAAGCACAGTCCGACTGAGTATTGCCAGGAGCATTAGCCATCCCCAAAGGGACCGGGAGCAGGCGAGTCTGTGGCTTCAGCTGCAGCCCGCAGCAGCGAGGATCGCTGGCTGGCTGTGGCCAAGGAGCTTCCACAGCAGCGCTGTGCCCAAGGCAGGAAGAAGCAAGCCCAGCTTGGTCCTCAAGAGGAACATAAGAATCACATCACCAGAAATCGTTAGATGATGCAGCCAAAAGCTGCGGTCTGTGCATTTTGTTTGGATTTACCTGATACTAGTGAAATGACAGAGATTCGCCTTAGTACTGGCATTAAGCTTTTTACACCTAAGCCCGAAGTGATAAAGAGACTTTGGCTTCCAAATACTTTCATCAAGCCATGCCTTCACCTTTGCTGAAAATGCTTCTCAGTTTGTTGAAAGAAAGATTTCACACTACATGTTTGACCAAGCTTCTTTATAATTCCCACTCAGAAAAGTAAAGTCATTTCTCATTTCATTGTAGGAAGTCATAAAAACAAACCTGTCATTCATCCATGCCCTATAGGCTTTTTAAACTCTTCTCTTTTGGCACTTGTCTTACCACTGGAGAACCTCTCTGGATACTTGGTCAATGAAGTGTTAATGCTTTCCGGGGTGGGGAGTGAGAGAGAGACTTTTTTCCAGAAAGAAGCAGAACAATGTCTAACGTAGACAAAACTTCAGTTTTGTTCTTTGTTGACCTTTTAATATGGTGTATATCTGAGCAGGGATTCATCCTCACCACTTTTCCTTTGAGTCAGTCTGGATCTAATAAGGAGGGGCATAATGCAAAGACCATCTTTTCGCACCATTTGGGAACGGATTGGACACAGTAGTAGTCATTACATCCACAAGCAGCATGAGTGTATTATTTTTGTGTTTCAGTACATAAAAAAAACTGCCCTAGGGATAACAGGCAGGTCTAAGTAATGTACACGTAACATATGGGCTCCTGCTGCGTATTTTTGACACTCCTTAACAGTGAGAATTAAGATCTATGGCTCTCATCTTTCAGCTGATAACATCAAGACAGGCTGCAGTGACTACACAGAGCCTTCCTGAAATCAGATTGGTCTCTGAGCAAACACAGCAGTTCATGTGGGAACTACTAAATAAGAACAATTCAGAACTGCCGCTTAAACTGCAGCATATATAGAAACAAGCCTTATTTACTGCAGCAGATGAAGCTGTAGCTGATAGTTGTCTCTAACCTGGTTCTGTGATAAAGGGTCACGCTTTTATTAGGGATATGGACAGGAACTACCAACAGCAGCTCATAGCTATGCAAAGAGGTAATCTCTGGTGGAAAAAACCCAACCGTCACCAAATAATTAATCTTGCATTCCACTTGAGATCTCTCCCACACAAATGGGGGAAGGTGTGTCATGATTCAGATCACTGCCAAAATAGCACGACGTGGCATTTCTGAGTTTAATTGTTTCAACAGATCATTTATTTTTTCTGTAAGAATGAGTTTGATTTGAGCTCTCATCCTTGAAATACCAGGGTGAACTTCATTAAATGCAGTTTACCTTCACGGAATGACTAACAAGACCCCCGATGCTGTGGGAAGTAGAGCAGACTGCACGCTCTCCAGGCAGCTAAGCCAACACCGCACATTGCCCGTCACGGCCATGCCCTCCTGTGTCCTTCAGCACGCGTTCAACATAGGACAGCAATGGTCTGTGGCAAGTGGTGAGAAGAGAAGACTGCTAGCAAGACCCCTGAGAAGGCTGGATTTTGAGGGAGAAAGCCCAGGGGAAATAGGGTGACCCCACTACTGAGAATTTGAATCAGACAGACTTCTCTCTTCTCTCTTTTTCATCTCAAGCCCTAAGAACAGCCATAAGGATGTTCTTATGGCCCAGGAGTCTCATGAGAACATCCAAACACAGCATTGAGAAGAAACCCTTGCGTGCCTGCCACACACCTTACTCACATGTATAGTTTACTCGTTTCTCCAGTCAATGCTATTTTTTCCCTTGGAAATGTCAGAAGTGGCTTCTTGTATTAGTAGTTTCAATTCAGCACTTACTTACATGGTAGGGACATAGCAAGTATTTTAAAATAAGTTCATAATAAGTTCATAAAGCCTTTGTAAAATCTCAATGCATTCAGCATGTACTTGTCTTTCATATGTCAGTCTGGCTTTCTCAACACTGAAAGTTAAGACAATGAACCCCTAATTAGACAATTACCTGCTTAAAACACTGGATACCCATCCAAGACACTGAAATGCTTTTCAGAGAAATACACGAGTGCACGCGTGTGACTACTAACAAGCTATTGACTGGGTTTTCTAACCATGCAATTACCATATTAAAAGAAAAATACATGGCAATAGAAAAGCAGTTGCAGAAACAAATCAGAGTAATGGGCTACAGTTTCCCAGATTTTTCCCTACTGAATGATCAACATGTATTCGTACCACTTACTGATAAACTACATTGAGATTAAGATGAATTTGATTTGGTCTCAGTACTGGGCTCCTGAGCTCAGAGTATCCACAGAAAGCACAATGAACAAGGAAGTTGGAAACCACAGCGAGGTAAATAAAGTACTGAGCAATTCATGCCGAGTGCCGTTTTATCTATCCCTTGTTACGGGATTAATGCAACACTGATTGAAATTGGTGAGGATTTTACCGCAGAGTTAGTAAGAATTGTGGGCTATAAATTACGACAGAAAAAAGGGCTCCTGCAGTCACTATGGAGAGCACGTGAAGAAATAGGAAATAAATTTAAGTGTCCTAGTGTTTATCTGAAAGTAATCTGTAAGTTCACACAAAGTACATTAGTTCTCCGTAACTGATAAACAAGAGACATTTCCCTTTCACCTTTACACTGAGATAGCCTTCCACTACACTTCAGCAGGGCAAGCCACGGGTCACATGCAAAAGAAGATTTCTTCAAGGCAACACGGTGTCACTTACCTTATCTTAGTCATCAAAAATAGAACCTGTTAGAGAGTCCCCAGGACCTTCCTTTGGCATTGCCATAGAGGTTGGGTTCCAGCGTTTAGAAGTGATATTCACACTTCACCATTGCAATGATGTGTTTGGATTTATTTCACTACTCATAAAAAACCAATACTGATAAATACAGGTACCCAAGACAGGAGGTATTCTGTGGCCCAGCAACCAATATCTATATTTAGTTAACATTTGTAAAGGCCAAGCCCAGCAGAAGTGAAGCACAAGGACTGAGATTCAATCCATACCTCCTTACAGGGCAAAGCCTCTTGAGTCTTCTACTACCAGACAGCAACTGCCCAGAAGGTAGTTTGCACTAGTTACCAGTGAACTTGGACTTTGCCCTTCCTCAAATAACACATTTAACAAACATCAACACCACAAATAACACTCCCCCTCTCACCCCCAACATTAGCTGAAACAGAAGTCAATAGAATGAGAAAAGCAAAGAATAAACCCACAGCACATATGACAATGCTGAACAAATGGGAAAGCAGAGCTGCAGGCTGGTCTGTAATAGCCCTTCGCCTTCACTTGAAATCCTGGAACAGACAGCCATGACTTAGCTAATATACACGTTAGGGATAAAGAATGGATTCACTTACACAGTATTTGCAGTGACAGTAATTTATGCAATAAAAAGCAGCTCATGCCCACCCTGTCACAAATCTCTAGTAAATAGATTCTATTTATCTTTCCACCTACTTCTTATTCCTGTCTTCCTTGCCACTCATTATTCGCCCCACCGTCAAGAGTCGCAGCATCTGATGCATCGCTTCACTAGCACTCATTTCTTCAGCTAAAATCCCAACAGACACATCCCTTACTGCAAAAGCTCAATCACTGCTCAATAGGATTATTGCTGACCTCCCTCCGTGGCCTCCCAAACCTCTCAACAGTTCTTTCTTACTTCGCCCTAAGCTGGTCACAGCAGAGCTCCAACAGCAAGTCATCTTCCTCTTCACACTGTCTTGGAGTCCGTTTCTTTCAAGGAACTCCTTTGCTGGCCTCCTGCCTTTGCGTTCATGTTTTCCAGCTTCAGTGATTGGCACAATCTCACTTCCATCATCACTGCCATTTCTCCCTTTCTTTCCTTAAAGCTTTCCTAAGCATCTCTTCTTGCTGAAACCCCACGTCTTTGCCATCATCTCCTTTCTTCAGCTGCAACGTGCTAAAAATGAGATTTTGTTCAAGCACTTTGGAGACGGAATTACAGTTCGTGGAAGGGTTTTTGAGATCATAAATGTCTAAGAACAGAGGTCATATATCAGTCTAATACAGTGTCTATTAAAATGTGTCCTGAAGCTATGTTTGATGTATCTGTAAAACCAGAAATAGCAAGAACACTAAGGAACACAGAGATAATTGCTGAGAGTTTGCAAGAGCTGTAGCACATGCCAGGGATAAAAGATGGAGGTGACAGTAATCAAGGTTAGACTTGTCTGCCTGCCCCTCGTAGTGAGATTTTGCACTGAGGTCTCCTGATGTTCATCAGCACAAAGAGGACAAAAAGGGATCCCATTATCCCATAAGTTAAGGTGAATAGCTATTAGGTGTGATGGGAATGTCATCTGAGGCTTGTAGTAGCTCGTTTTCCCTAAGCAAAGAGAAGAAAAAAGGTACTGTGCATCGGAAAAGTATGAAAGTGTCTGGGGGCTTCTCCTTGTACACTATTATTCGTGCATCATCTATACCCCAGGGCCTTTCCTTAGGGATTGTCAAACATGACAACAAGATTTAAAGTTTGGGATGTCACTAAGAGCGTGGTTAAGGGCTAAATGAAGGAGGAGAGTCATGGAGGAAGGGACCGGAAGGTGGGAAATACTGTCATAGATTAAAGTAATTTTAAGTAAAAAACCCCCAAACAACAGAGAGTGGGAAGCTAGTGAACGTGAATAAAAATAGAGTTGAAATGTAAAAAATGAACTCCAAACATCAAAATATTCCAGTATATAATATATGATCATTTCTATCATATACATAGTGGGAATAAAGTGAAGACACCAGAACAAAAGAAATGGAAGAGTATAAAGGAGACAAGAAACTCTAAATGAAGCGTCCATTTCAATATTGAACTGTTTCACAATTTTCCCAGTTTCACTAAAAGAGATCATTACAAGCAAGTAGCATTTTCCAGAGGGAAGATGGTTAGTTAAAAAAAAAAAAAAAAAAAAAAAAAAATTATCATCTCTTGCTATAAACAATACTTGTCTCTGTGCCCAGATATTTTGCCTTTGGGAGCAAAGCAGGTTTTCTCCCCCCATCTGCTGTCTTGGAGAGATTTTACAGTATTCCCTCATGGTGTCTCCTCACAGTTCCAGTGAAGAACTTGGTGTAGTCTGGGGCTACAGATAGATCATGATAAATTTTATAGAGAGGAAAAAAGATGAAAAATCTGGTTCTAGAAAGTTAACATTCAGGTCATCTGCTGACAGGTTCCATATAACTGCCAGATTACTGTTTTAATTAAGGTGCTGCCTAGGAATATCGGACAGAAATTAGGAGTCTATTTCTGAACACAACACAGAGATAAATAACGCAAATTTCAGCACTTCTAATAAGAGAACAAAAAAATGCTAGCCAAATCCTGTGCCCAGCTCAGATGATAGTTTCATCGCAGAAGCTCCCACTCCAGGAGTCAGTTCTGACACAGTGGAGACACCAAAGAGAAAAGAGTGATGGGGTAGGCAAGAAAACAGGCAACAAAAAAGTGAATGAAATCTAACAGGAAACCAGGACTTTGAGAACACAGATCCTTATTTGCTCGCCCTCTATCTTCAAAAAGCTGCGATAATGGTCCCCACAGTGCAGTTTGCCATGGGGTCTTTTCATTATTTCTGTCTGGTTTTATTCAGCGAGAGTCACTCAAGAGTTAGATAGTGGAAAGTAATACTGAAGGTTATGAAAAAAGCATGATAGAGTTCAAATCTGAAACAGACTTGCAGGTGAGCCTTTCCCTTACCTCTTCACTGGAGGAGAAAGGTGGGAACTTGTCTTGTACACTGCTAATACACACTCACCTGATGTAAAAAGACCTGCACTAAAACTCTCAAGTCAACCACATTTAAGAAGTTCACTGGAATTTTCTGCTTTTCTGTTGAAGGGTCTTCTAAGTAACTTTTGCAGTTCATTCAGTATGAGGTCCTATAGATCTACAGACATTATATAATCTTCCCTAATTACTATCAACCATTCCTTCTTCACTATTCATCATTTTTTCATACTCTGGTAGATTGCTTGTCCTCATTGTAATCAGTCAACCCATCCCACAAGTCAGAATCTGTGTAAATGTCAAGTCAATACTTAATTCTGTTAAGGTTGAAATTGAAAACCTTATCTCATAAACCAAACTACATTTTGCAGTCTGCGCTCTGAGTCAAAGTCAGGTGATGTGAGGGAAAGCTCAGAGAATCAGAAGAAATTCCTGGAACATTCTGTAAGTGAGTGACAATAAATTGTGCGTCCCACCAAATTCCACCTCATGTAGTTCCCTGCCACCCCACAATAGAGTGTACTGTCAAAGGCTTACCATTTCCAGTAAAGATTATTGTATTTTAGTAGGAACTTAAGGGATATTCTGCATCCATTAGTGGCCTGCTCAGTGCTGAAAGGCTTAATGAATTGCTTGAGATATCTAGAATAGTATATTATCACTCATTTATTGGAAAAGGACCAGGCAGATTATCAAATTATTCTCTTTTTTTAAATATATACTTTTTTTTTAATTAATAACTAAGGAGACACTGCTTTTAACTGCAGGAAATTTCAGTAAGCGTTAAATACATAGAGATCACAAGCCATGGAGAAATTAAAAGGAAACATATAAAGGTGCCTTCAGACAACAGTAGGTCCTGAATCTACAAAGATTTTCTCATTTCAAAGCTTCAGGACACCATTTTTGTGATTTGACAGGAAGAGAAGAGTAGAGACTTGTGCTCCTGCTTAGATGTTTGCTGGGAACTCAGTCTCCCAGCATGGTGACTTTTTTCTTGATGGTTTAGATAGATGTAAGATTGAATTTACAGCTAAATTAGCGTCATAATATTAGTAAATGAGACTGCACTGCTCTATATTTATGGTCTTCTTGGAAAGGAAAGATTCATCTGCCCTTTCTGAGACTGAAAGTTTCATCTGCCCTTTCTGAGACTGACAGCAATGAACAGATGAAGAACTCCAAGCCAAACATTTTCCAGAATTTTTTGTTGTTGCTGTTCTTATTATTTTACTTATTTTAGATGTAATCAAGTGGAGGCATTAAAATCACAGGCATTAGTAAGGAAAATGCAAATAAAACAAAACAAACAAAAAAGCTGAGCTGAGAAACATAGTAATTTCTCATTTGAACAGATCCTGCAGCAGAGCAAGTGCAACCTTTAGAAGTGTCACCACTAGACCTGGGCATTCACCTCTGGAAAGTGTCCCGTCTTCCAGTGATGGGTCCCGTCTTCCAGTGATGGGTCCCGTCTTCCAGTGTTGGGTCCCGTAACTACTAACTCAGGTCATCAACATCTGGGGAAAGACTGCCATTTTTAAAAAATTGCTTGTCTTAAACCAAACCCCAAAACATTAGGACAGATTCATAGACTTATAAAAACCATAGCAAACATTTCTCACATACAGGTCTTCAGGTTTTAGCATGGACTTCAGTAACTGAATTCCCAAGTAGCCTTGAGGCGTGACCAGAACAACTTTGGCAAGATCTCCCATCCTGAGCAATTGGGCGTGAATTTCTTCTCCCTCAAACATAAAAATCCTTCCACTATTGACTAAAACCAAAGCCAACCCCTCCCTCATTTTTTACACATCACCTACTCGGAGAAATAGGGTGGGGTTAAAGCGTCCTGGCAGTAAGGGAAGGGAGATGCAGGGCGACAACAGCAAGGGGACAAGAGCCATTACTTCGTTATCCTGCATGCTGGCAACCACAAACCCGCTGCCCGCTGTCCTGCCTTCGGAGCCACATCCCGCTCGGGCGCCGCAGAGAGCGCCTCCGGCTCAGACCAACCCGAGCTAGGGCGGCTGCAAGCACTCCTCTGCTTCAGAGCATCGTCAGGCTGCTCTGGGGTTGGGAGAGGGCAGAGACTGGGTGAAATCACAGCTGCCTCTCCTGAGCAGCGAGATTCAGAAGGGATTTTTTTTCCCCTAAGTAGGGCACTTTGAGAGGATTTGTAAGACCTGTTTAGGAAAGCGGGGAAGGGTCCTCACTCTTCTCCTTTTTGTCTTGCTATCCAGCAAATGAAATACAAATTAACCCTAATCTGTAGCTTCCAATTTACACCTATTTCTTTGATGTGCTTCTCGCTGAGGGAGGGGAAGTCCAGGCTGCCACCACGCCGTGGCCGGTGAGAAGGTCAGACGCGGAGCTCTTGAAAACCTGTGCTGCAGTTCTGCCTGCCGCAAACCAGCTGGCGAACTTGGAGTCACCGAGGGTTAAAGCACACTCCAGGGCACAGGCTTGGCTAACTGCTGTTATCCAAACAAGCTGGCAGCAACTCCCTTTTCCACTGAAAAGAAAGGCTCCTGTGTTAGGTTTGGTAACTTCACCTTTCACTTAATAAGTCTCCTCAGCATGAAACGAACTGAAATGAGAATCCTGCTTCATGGGCTTAAAGTCATCAGCTTTTTCACTGATTTCAATGTTTTTTAAATTATGCAACAGAGTACCTGGGAAGTACATTGTGGGGAGTCCATTAGGCCTTAGACAGCACCTAAAAAAAGATGGGTTTCTAAGTCAGGCTCTCAGCTTAGTTTTCTTCCTGCCTTCGAGCTGCTACATTTACTGTCTCTTTTTTTAGCCTTTGTTGTAGTGTCTCCTCAAACGGCGAGTTCCTCCGCGCAGAGGTTGTCTCCCACCGTGTATGTACGGAGCCCAGCAGGATAAACTTCCATCCAGGTCTTGCTGAAATACAAGTAATCAGCTAGTTTGATTGTGGCTGGGGATATACCTCACTAAAACAATGGGACATAAGCAGCACCCCCATTTGAAATGCTTCAAGAAATCGGTAAATTCCTCTTTAAGAGCTGATACTTGAAATAATAATCCCCAAAATACAGCACACAAACCCAAGCAGAAACGCAAGCCTAGCTAGAAAGCTGAGTACGGAGGAGGCATTTGTCCGAGTCCTGCCGTGGGCAGGGTGGCGTGTCCCTGGGCACTCATGCACACACGGGTAATGCAAAAGAGGAGCACAGAGCAAAAAGAGAAGGAAGCTCACCCTGAACAAGCATGGCAGCACAATCACGAAAACCACCTCAGTGAGCGAAGGCGGGTGTTGGCTGTAAGAGCAGGGAGTGACGGTCTCTGCTCCGGTGGTTCTGTGCTCAAGGAAGCACGACTGGCTTCTCAAATGAACAAGACCTGTTCCTAGCAGTAGCTCTCTCTTTCACCAGTTTCTCTTAAGTGACACAATCAACAAGCTCCTGATTTTTTGCCTAGATACGCACATCAAAGAAGAATCAATATTAACAATGCTTTTTAGTGTAGCAGAAAAAGAAATGTCAGGACAAATAGGCCAGGAAAGATACACATGTGCTGAGTTTGTCCCTGAGTGACAGCAAAAAGCAGGAGGCACAAATCTCCAAACCCCACTATTTAGAAAGTTTTTGTCCCTTGATTATCTGCTGTGCTGTGACTTTTATTCTGCCTTTGCGGCATTCTTACATGTGATCAGTCAAAAAAAACCAAACCGATTTTTTGAATCTATAAACACCGAAAGCTCTCCACGAGCACAAAGGACCAAAGAGCTACAGGTTCACGCAGCAATCCAGACCCGCAGAGACACTGTGTAATTCTGCTTCCTTTTTTCTCCTAGGAGAACAAAAACTAGACTTACATCCTGAAAGGAAGAGTCACCAAAGGGCGTGCTAGGTGACCTAACAGACCTTTTGCATCTCTAACGGCTGATTCAGTGCAAAGAATGCAGAGCTGTGAATCAGGACACTGAGCTGAACAAGCAGTGACATGGCTGGAGCCAAAAGACCTCCAAACATTTCCACTCTAGCCAACACCTTATCATAAGCATATAATGAACAGAAAAAGATGATGTGTTCGAGACAGTAACACAAACCAGGAGGCAGCGTGCCAGCCTGATCCCTCCAGCGGCATATTTCCCTACAGAGGTAGCAGTCTTCGGGCTAAAGACTGCGTGGGCAGGGGATGGAAAAGAATCCCAGACTGGGTACCTCGCAGGTAGGCGGAGGATCTGATTCACGTTGTAATCATTTGTAATAGCCTGCAGCCACAAGGCCAAATACTTTCATCTCCTCAGGTCTGATAAGCTAAGCAGTGTTAGCTGGATCAATATTTGCAGTGGAAGGTCTCCAAGCGGCACCGACGCGGGCAGGAAGCGATGCTGATGAGAGCTGGGCTCCATCCAGCGCTGAGCCAGAACCACAGGACGAGGTTTGGAAGGAGTTGCTCTGGCAGCGTTGCCGCTTCTTACAGAGGGCTGTAAAGGGCAGCCCTGGTGATGCGTGGTCAATAAAAGCGCCAGGCGGCTTTCTCTCTCAATAGGGTTTCCTGGTAGCCTGGATGAAGTCCAGCCGGTGCAATCGCATCCTAACCCTTTGCCGCAGCTGCAGCTGAAGGCAACACGGACTCTCCCTGCGAGCAAACCCAGCACAGGTCCCTGGGCTCTCTTTATGTGCTGATCTAATGCCGTCCAGAACCACGGCGATCCGCAGTTCTAATTAACTTTACAAATCTAACAGGCTAAGGATATGCTTAAGGAACGGGTTGGTTTTCTCGAGCTGTTGTCTCCAGTTAAAAATAACGTGCCAATGGATAATGCTAAATTTGAAACGAGGATCTTTGCATATGCTTCAGCCCATTTTGTCTATTTCAGGAATGGCCAAAGAATTCAAGACTGAAAAAAAAGTACAAGCAAAACACAGTTGTCTCCTTGTTACTGAAACAAACACTAAGTCATATATTATCATTGTCATAAAAAAGACTTCATCGGGACAAAGAGACTCAATGCTACAGCCTGCAGCAAAGATACCATTAATAAAATAAATCGCATCATTCACAACTACAAGTGCTTCACTTTAAAGGCAAAAAATAGGGAGAATAGGACTGTGTGTACTTGGATGAAACAGTACAGTCTGTATCAGTGTACTGCACACATCAACGCTGCTCATACAATGAATAAAGAGGAAATGCAACACAGCCAAATAACTTTATTAATCTTCTGCACAATGACCTTCTACTAAACTCATATAACCGATGGTCTACATGCTATATAAGCTGTAAGATTGCTGCCCCATGAATAAATAAAATTCCACAGAAAAAAATGAGAATGAAAGCTCAATTATTGGTATCTTTTAAGGCGAGTGGGCAAATATTTCAATAAAATGTAAGATGACTTGGGGCCAAATAGCAGCACACTGAAGTTTTTCTGCATAAGAAGCAAACTGATACTCCTGTTAATAGCAATCTCAGCCAAATTTGGCATACCACTTATTTTTTTTCTCCATGCAAATCAGCTCAATGGAGGGTAGAAACCTATGGGAGTAGCCCCATAGAGAGGAAAAATGGATACAATGAAGAAGCAGCCAGCTGACTAAGGGAGCACATTAATACTGCCCTGCCAGTCAGCCCATCCATAGCTCTAAATCAGCCAAAACGCTGCTGCTTGCCCAGCGACATACAGAAAGGGAACTAGAAAGTCTTATAGAAGTAGGAGGAAAAGCAGTGTGGATATGAGCAGGTGGTGGAGAAACAGTACACAAATAAGTAGGAAAGCTACATTAGCTCTGCTGTAAACAGAAAACTTGCTTTTCTCAGGGATTTTATGGTTATGCTTTCCAACCAAGAAACCAACAGGCCAAATCCTTTATCCTGCTAAGGAAATTTGGTGGCAATATCAAGTGCGGTTTTAAATCAGACAGAGGTTCTAGCATAGAGCGCCCAGTGTCCGAGGAGACTTTTTGGTGCCAGACATCCTACAGCCGCCGAGGAGGAGGAAGATAAAACGTGACAAGAGCAGGGCTGATCTGAAATGCAACACGTCCAGTCTTCCTTTAACACAAACAACTTTAAATATGTCTAAGGTTCATTTTTTGGCTAAGAGAGGTTCTGAATTGGAGAGATGCAATAATCTCCCTCCATTAGTTCTGAGGTATGGACTGGGACTTACCCAACATCGATTTTGTTATTTACATGCTGTGAATGTGAAATGTGGAAATAAATACTTTTTCAATACTAACCAAACTCCCAGGCAGCTCACAGACACACTCAGAAACAGTCAGAAAGTATTTAAAAAGTTCAGAAGAGTTGCTGAGAAAGTGGGCTCAAATTGTCAAAAGGTGAATTTGCTTGAAAAGCAAGTTCTGTGTGAAGTCTTGAAGGTATAAGTAAAAGCTGAGAGCACAGCATGCTCAGGAAAAGATGCCATCAATCAATTCTCTGAATGAGGAAGGCTTCTAAACTCTTCTAGATGAGCCATATCAGGAGAGAGAACAGGGCAAACACACCAGTCTTTACTGCCTTGCATGGATACGGGGAAAGAGACAGTCATTCCAAAATCTTGGGTCTGGGACACTACAAGCACACAGGCATGCTCAATTTCTGTACCTGGCAGCAGACGTAAGGGCACACATGATGCAGCTACATGCATGTGTGCAACTCTCACCACCAGAACGGCTCTGCTCTTCACCCGAGCTCTTCTTCCTCGCACAGACCCTTTGCAGGAGTGTTAAGAGCCCCCATCCTAGAGTAAAGGAGCAGCCAGGGGCATATTTATGGAGCAGAAACAATCCTCCAAACCTCATACCCTCTCCAAAATAGAATAAATATGTTTTAGCTGCATTGGCTCCAGATGAATTAGGAATAATTAAAAGTGACTTTAAATCAGCAAAGCAAAGAGCTGTGATTACATGAATATATATGGACAACAGATCTGCTACAACAGGGCCTGATTCAAAGTCCGTAAGGAAAGTAATTTCAAATAGCATTCTTCACAGCAGCGTTCCCTTTTATAGCACCGAAGAGGTGCACGGCTGTATTTAGGATATCCAAGCACAGAGCCCAGAAGCAGAGCAAGAACCAAAGAGTTTTTATGTCAACAGAGAGGTATACTTTCTTCTCTTCTCCTTTCTTCTTCTTTACACAAACACATTATGCAGTGCCAAAAAAAAAGAGGAGGAAATTAAAAGAAAATGGATCAGTTGAAGCCTCCAGGAAAGATAACCTTCAAAGGAAATTTAGCGGAAAATTGAAGAAAATAGAAGCTGAGATTTCTCTTGTACCTCATGGCTACAAAAATAGATAAGTAGGAGAAAAGGCTGCAAGCGGCATTGCTCCTTTTTGTGACACGAGAGAAAGCCCCAGATACATTAAATCAATTCCAAAGGGAGAAAGATAATGAGAAATTAGAAATACCCATGAATAGGTTTGAAGTCTACTGCTTCTGGATACACATCATTGACAAGAACATGCAATTTCAACACAGATGAGAGAGGAAGGGAAGCAAATGATCCATACGTGACACACTTAAAAACTCACAGAAAGACCCAAGCAAACTTTTAGAAGGTACCAATGTTATCAAACCACCACCGGGCTTTCAGAAACTTTTTCCTTTTATTACAGGTAGATCTGTGAAAAAGTAGAAAACTACTACTTCATCTACAACCCAACACTCCCGAGATCACGGCATCCGAGTATAGCCACACTAAGGACCAACAATTCACACTTCTTCCATCAACTTGTTGCTGCCTGCATGGGGGAGGGAGAATCTGGAAAAGGAAAAAATCATGGGAAAAATCTGAGACGGAAACATTTAACATTAATATCTCAATTTGAAATTAACAGCAATTGCAGGAGACAGAGGTTGGTTTGGGTTTGTTTGTTCAGGTTTTTTTTTAGCAGGATACAGGCTGATCACTGGGTGAGCAGAGGGGTTGGGGCAAGAACCCGTGTTCCCTCAGCTATACCGTCTTGATTTGGCGGCAGGGAGAAAGATCAGCATTTTCTTTATGGTTTCTGGGCATAATTAGTTTCCCTGTTATGGCAGTGTGTCCCCAAAGCGGGGGAAGTCTGCTGGAGGGCAAAGAAGGCAGAGAAAGAAACATGAGATTGCCTGCTTTAAAATGAGGGAGGAGGAGGAGGGATTAGCAGAGCCCAGAAACCAGGCGCTGCTGGTTTGTGCAGAGGCTGAAGGCGTGTGCGAGTATCCTGCCCCCAGCCCTGTCTGAGACCACACCGTCCCACCGCTGGGCATTCTCTGGTGCTCGAAGAATTAAAGTTGATCCCAACAGCAGGAATCTTAACAAAAGGTAGCCATGGAAACAAGGCCCTCCTACAAAAAAAAAAAAAAAAAAAGGCTTTTCTGCAATGTCAAGGGACTTGCTGGTTACACCTCATTCTCTTTCACATATCTCCACCGTAAACAAGACAAATGAAGCATCTGCAGTTTTAAGATGACACTTGCAAATGATCTGAATCCTTCAAAACAGTCTCATCGCAGATAAGGCACCCAGCTGGAGAAGTAGTGGACACTCCGCCAGTTGTCCCGCTTCCTTCCGTGGATGCCAGTCTGTGATCAACGTTGGCAGTAGTCTCGCAAAACAAATAAATCTTTAAACAATAAGCTACCGATTAAAAGCCTGAGAGGCTCCCCTGTGAGCCATACAGGGATAAGAGCATTACAGAGAGGGCTGGAGACCGGTGGTGCAGAAAGTTCAGTCACTGGAGGCAGGAGTTCATATTTGATGCATGGGTAGAGGTGAAACAGGCTTATGGCCCTCAGACACTTCAGGGATTTATTTGTTCTTACTGCAGCACCTGCGCAGTAGCCGCTTCCTGATGATCAGCATCTGCGGACTGGAATAATGGATGCGCTGTAGGCAGAAATAACAGGTTCCAAAGCAGTGCTGTGTGGTAATCTGTACTCGGTACCTGCTTTGTCTGTTGGCAAAAATGCTGCAAAGTACCTGTCATCTTTGGGTTTAAATGCCAACTGCACTAGTGAGATTCCTGTAATAGTAAACCTAGAGCGGATCATGCCTACCACTGACCAGTGAAAGATGTTTATCTACCCTTCTCCTGATCTCTCTCAGAATCAGATAAAGTGTTTGCATCTGCAGGTAACCATCCCTCTCAAGAGCACAACTATGTATTCCCAGGGACACCCAGAGGAATATAAGCAGCACAAGAATGTGTGCTGTAATGGGTAGGGTGTACGTAAAGTAAGGTGCGCTGCCCCTGACTTTGCAAAATTAGAGAGGGAAAACATGGGCAGTGCACGCTTAGCTGTCATTGATGGGAAACTGATTCCACGTCGGTGTGATCAGAAAAGAAGTAGCCGTTTCAAAAAAAAGAGGAGTCAGTTGTCTTCTTCATGAAGCTGCTGTTTCTACGGACGGCACGCACAGCAAAATAGAGAAACATGAGTAATTCTGGCAGCAGCCAGCCCTGTGCCACGATCTGGCTCAGCTCAAAGCACAGGAGAGGAAAAACCCGAACAGAGCTAGAGGCCTGAAGCAGCAGCGCTCTCCGTTTCTTTCACACGCACAGACAGTACCCTCGTGCACAGCACAGTCCTCGAGGGACCTGACCATCGCATTCGCTGACCCCAGGGCTGCCACTGCTCAGGACCTCAGGTGCCTCGTGAAATAAGAATAATTCCATTTAAAATGTCCTAATATCTCAAATCCAACTGGCTATGGAAAAGGAACACTGCCATGGGACTCCTACCTTCTATGACACACTGGATCAGTAATACCAGGTCCCTTTCTATTAAAAACAAGGCAAAAAATAAAGCCAACAGTGTGGGTACATAAATGGATTTTCCCCTACAGCTGACACTGAATCTAAATTAAACTAAATTGTTTTCATAATTTGCAACCTCTGTAATTACGATGTTGTGAAATGAGCAGGAACAGCTAGTATATACCCACAGGGAAGAATTACATTTAGTGACCCTATAATGATCTAGGATGAAGAAGATGCAATAAAGGAACCCACAGCAGTCATTAATGAATAAGACCTGTAAGAAAGGAGGAAGCTAGAGTTATTGAATGTATATAAGATTTAGAGGTAGAAGCTGCAGGCAGAAGTAGCCAATGGTTTTATGCCAGCAATGGTCTTAGCCATAAAACACTTCATTAGAGAGAATCATCTTCTGAAAAATCCTCAAACTCTCTCCCCATTTGCAGAATGCTGAACAAAAAACTATTTTAAAAGTACTTTGCCTTTAAAATATGATGTAAAGAGATGTTACTGCTATTACACATGAAATAGTCTGCTAAAAATTAATTTTAACCTCATCTGATTTTAGAGTTGCTGCTTCCATCTGTTTTTCCCTTGCACTGCTGAACTGTCTTTCTGTTGACCATCAAAATTAAAATAATCTCTCAGTAGTCCTGTGTTCTCCTTTTTTATCTGCTATTATTCTGGGCCTGGTAAGTGTTTATTAAAAAAAAGTATAAGCAAACCACTAAGGCGACTATGGAAAATTACAGAATTACAAAACGTTAGAAGGAATTTCCCTTCCTACACACAATCTTCCCTTGTTTCTTTCTCACAATCCTTTGCTTCTTGGAGAATGAGAACATACATAACACTAGGTAAAGAGAAGGCAAAAATAATTTGAAGCTTATATTATGGTATCACTCAGATAACCCAGTCATAACTGATGGCAAAGTATGTTACGGTCTAAACATGTCTGTCACATGTTACATACATACCATCCCTGTCTCCATAAAGCTTATCTAACAATCTAGATAAGATTCAAACCACAATTTTATGGTGGGAAGAGCTCATCTAGTTAAGATGGTGTTCTGGCTAAAGCACAATTTGAGGGGTACCTTTTGGGAAAGGCAAGTTCCCCTTTGCTGACATAGTTTGCACTAATTAAATTGCCGTTGCACATTTGCACCTGTGACTGATCTGTACCAACAAAGATTTTGATTTGGGTTCACGCTTTGACATGCAGATACAAAAGCAGAGAATAAGCTTTAGCTTGCTCCAGCATCATTAAAGAATGCAATATTCCATATGTGCGAACTCTATCCTGCCTACTTAACACTCCTACCTTACAGGATTAAATATACACTTGCTTCTAGTGAATAATTACATCTGGTATCAAAACTTGACGGTGTACCCTAACTGCTTGATAAAACTTAAGAGAAGGATGAGCATCATAGCTGCCACTGTCTTCCAAGTCCATCGCTGAGCAACTACATGAGGAAGTCTTCTCACTCTCCGGGACTAGGCATCCACCAGTGTTCTGAGCTGCTAGAAAAGACCAATTATTCAGAAAATTGTATTCGAAAGATTTTCTAAAAATTCTTATTTTTAGAAACTATTTTTAGAATTTTTTCTTAGAAAATTTGGATTCTTTATTAAAAATAATCTTCTGTCATTACAAACAGTATTATAAACAGCAAACAACTGCACGATTAGCATTTTCATTGTGCATTAAAAACTCCTCGCTGATAACTAAAGACTTCCTTTAGAAAAGTTTAAAACACATGCCTGCTTTATTTTCAGAGCTACCAACAGAAGTTAATAAATATCTCAGAGACTCATTTCATCTCCCAGCAATCTTCTAGATGAAGAATTGCAAAGCCATTTATTTTACAAAATCCCATTAGTATTTGATAAACTCTTTCAGATGAATGGTAATTTTGAATGATTCACCTGAACAAAATAATGAACCCACACTTTTAAAATGCCATTGGGGTGAGGTCAGGCAGAGAATGAGTCTGCCAGTGTAAATGACAGCATTTGTCTCCTGTCAGAGTCCTTCACTTTGGGGACAAAAAGTACTTCCATAAGATTACTGGCTTGACAGAGATTGAGCAAATGGATTGATTTTTAATTTTTAGGAAGTTTTCAAGGAATTTAGAATAATAGATGCTTTTAAAAAGCTCCAGATGCTCTGAGAGTACGTGAGCCTGCGTGCGCGTGGGGAAGTGCACCTCCCTGTGGGTTTTACTGATGTAGGAGAGAATCAAGGGCCACCCTTCTCTCCGTTATATATTGCTACATTATGTACAGTTGCGAACATTTGTGGAAGTAAACATAGAGTACCTGGGTTTCAAAATACAACACAGTCCTTGGCAGAGAACCCTAAGCCCCTTTGGATGAGGGCTGCAATGCTTTAGTCTAAAAACAGGCTTTCCAGACCAAATCAACCACTATACCCTCCTGAAACACACTCCTAAAACAAATCAAACATATTCATTTAACATTCAACCCTGCATTAACCCTCTTTAGCAAATCTGCAAGCAGTACCAAAGGTTGGTTCTAAGGATATCAGCTAAGGCCCTGGCACCGATACAGCCAGTAATAACCGCTGTTACAACCACAGGTAGTACCTGGCCTGTAGATACTATAATGAACACATAAGAGGGGAAACCATTTACAGCCCTCCCACTGCCCTCAGATCCATTCCTCCTTGTCCTTCTTTTGTGGGGAGCAACAGCCCAGCCCCAGCCAGTCCGGAGCCTCTCGTGCTCCAGGGTTCAAGATTCCATCTTGCTTATGCTTCTGCGAAGCTCTAAGCTGTCTCCAACTGGGACACCAGCAAGCTTCCTCGCCACTTCAGGACCAACCTGTAGCAAATGACAACCTTCCTTGTCTGCCTTATCAATCATCTGATGTACTCATCCCAAATCTAGCACTGAAGAAACTTGAATTAACACGCAGTTACTGCGCCGCTGACATTGCGGTGTAGCTGTGCATGAGCTTATATTTCCTTGGATCCAAACTGCAGGGCAGAGATGATCATCAGTCAGTTATTCTTAAGCTCAGATCCTGTTTTCATCCCGTAACTCAAATTCTGCATGGAAAGAACTAACACAAGGCCCATTTCTCCAAGTAGCTGCTTGAGTTACGAAAGCTGCAGTTCAGTGGAACTTCGAAGAGACAGGCATTTTTTGCCCAGTCATAAGCACCAGAATTAATTTCAGCCACAGGAACATAACATATATACAAGCAGTCAAACAGAAATGCACTGGATTGCCATTGGGCAATCTGCACGATTCAGCTGGATTTTGAAATGGCTACGTGGACCTCCTCTATGTGAATGGCACCAATTCAACACACTTTTCAGATGACTGAACTTTATATGATCATCTATAACGTTAGAGCCATATCACATTTAAGACTGTCATCAAAAACCATGAAGAGACAAGTGATTGTAGCACCTACATCGCTTTCATCACCCAGGAAAGTTTTTATTACATGATAGAGACCCACTGCACAACATAACTCTGTTATCACTGTCATTCACGCTCTCCATGTAGTAGTGTTTTAGGGCAGAAACCTTTGTGAATGAGCACTACCAGGAGTTGAGTATACAGCATCATTTCTTTAGATGCCATTGCATTTCCAAGCTCCCAATTAATTAAATGCAATTTCAGGCTACTCTAAAATATATTGTATACTGCAAAACATGGAAGTTAAAAAGCCACAACTGGCATCGAAATAATTGCAGTAATCAGACACAACATATTCTAGGCTAGCAAAGTACATATTCCCTTGCTTTGATAAGATTTGGGCACTTCAGTAGCGGAGGATAGTGCCACTAAAGGATTCCTGAACAACTCAGGGCTACTAACCTTTTTTTATGAAGGTAGTTATAGGATAGCAACACACACAGGGGAAGCTTCCAGCACCTTCACACAGAAGCCACGACTGTAGCCCCAGCTGGCACGCAAACCCAGTACAGAGGCATTTGAGAGTTCTTTGGAAGAAGACACAACTCCACTACTCCTCTCTTTTTCAATGATTCAAAGCCTTCCTGTCTTTCCTTGGGCGAAGTTTATGTCAATTTGCAGATTCCTGTTAAAATAGCAAGATCTGGTCCTCTAGACTTCTCTAATTCAGCTTGGTTTTCTGTACCCTGAAGCAACTGAAGCTTCATGGAGCATACTGAAGCATAGAATGATACAATAGTTTGCGTTGGGAGGGTCCTTTAAAGGTCAGCTAGTCCAACCGCCCTGCAGTAAGCAGGGACATCTTCTACTAGATCAGATTGCTTAAGAGCCTCATCCAACCTGACCTGGAATGTTTTCAGGGATGGGGCATCTACAGCCTCTCTCAGCAACCTCTTCCAGTGTTTCACCACCCTCATCATACAACTTTTCTTCCTTATATCTAGTCTGAATCTGCCCTCTTTCAGTTTAAAACCATTAGCCCCTGTCCTATCGCTACAGGCCCTACTGAAAAGTCTGGCCCCATCTTTCTTAGAAGCCCCTTTAAGTACTGGAAGGTCGCAATAAGGTCTCCCCAGAGCCTTCTCTTCTCCAGGCTGAACAACCCCAACTCTCTCAGCTGGTCCTCATAGGTGTTCCAGCCCTCTGATCATTTTTGTGGGCCTCCTCTGGACCTATTCCAACAGGTCCACATCTGTCCTGTGCTGAGGGCACCAGAGCTGGATGCAGTACTCCAGGTGGGATCTCACTAGAGCGGAGTAGAATCACCTTCCTCAGCCTGCTGGCCATGGTTCTTTTGATGCAGCTCAGGATACAGTCGGCTTTCTGGGCTGTGAGCACACATTGCCAGCTCATGGCCAGCTTCTCTCAAACCCTTCATCCCCCAGTCTGTCTTTATACTGGGGCTGCCCTGGCCCAGGTGCAGGACCTTGCACTTGGCCTTGTTGAACCTCACAAGCTTCACATGGGCCCACTTCTCAAGCTTGTCCAGGTCCCTCTGAATGGCATCCCATCCCTCAGGTGTGTCAGCTGCACCACCCAGCTTGGAGACCTCTGCGAACTTGCTGAGGGTGCACTCAATCCCACTATGTTGTTGATGGAGATATTAAACAGTACTGGTCCCAGTACGGATCCCTGAGGGACACCACTGATCTCCATCCAGACACTGAGCCATTGACCATTACTCTCTGGATGTGACCATCCAGCCAATTCCTCATCCAACAGTCCATCCATCAAACCCGTAACTCTCCAATTTAGAGAGATGGATGTTGTGGGAGACCATGTCAAAGGCCTTACAGAAGTCCAGATAGATGGCATCAGTAGCTCTTCCCCTCTCCGCTGATGTAGTCACTCACCCATAGAAGGCCGCTAGCTCGGTCAGGCAAGACTTGCCCTTGGTGAAGCCATGCTGGCTGTCTCAATTCACTGCCTTGTCTTCCAAGTGCCATAGCTTCTAGGAGGATCTGTTCCATGATCTTCCCAGGCACAGAGGTGAGGCTGGCAGGTATCTTTCACTAGACCAGGTTGCTCAAAGCCCCGGCCAACCTGGCCTTGAAGACTGCCAGGCATGGGGCATCCACACCTTCTCTGGGCAACCTGCTCCAGTGTCTCACCACCCTCAGCCTGCCCTCGTGTGCCGTGTGCCCCGGCCCCTCACCATCTCGAAGGCCCTGGGCTGGGCCCACACCCCACGCGTCAGTGTCTTTCCTGGTCTGGGGAGACCAGGAGGGGACAGAGGAGTCCAGATGCAGTCGCCAAAGTACCAAACGAGAGAGGAGGAAAGCATTTTTACTGTTGTTTTCTCGGTTTATTGTTTTGGGTTTGTTTAAAATTGTTTACTGCCCAACCCTGAAAGGAGCTCCTCTTGAAGTACCTAGAAGGGACCTTCATGCTGAAGGCCAGCACTTCTACCCGGCAGAGCTGCAGTCTTCTGCTTCTCCGAAGGAACAGTTGTCTAACTAACTCCTGTGCTTGATCTGTTGCTGTTCTTCGTGCACCGCCGCAGAGGGTCTGGCTTCACCTTCAGCCACCCATCCGGCAACCTTCTTGTCTTCAGACTGAAGAAACCCCACCTCCAGGCTGCAGGGATCTCGGTGGCCCTCTGAGGGACAACTCCTGTCGCCCCCGGCACAGCAGCCTGGTGGAAGCCAGGACATCTCATCCCCTTTTCGTGGGGCTCAGAGCAGAGGAGATGGATGGCAGCCCTTCAGGAGGGGCGGGGGTGAGGGGTGGAGTGGGAAAGAAGGGCTCACCCTACCCATGGCACTCAACAAAATAATTGTTGGTGCTGGGAGATGGAATGGGTGAGCCCACTGGATGGCCACGCGTGGAGGCTGGGCCTCCCGGCTAACGGCGGTGGCTGGGCCGATGGTAGGGCGCTGGCCGGGTGTTCCTGCGCCGCCGCGGCCACGGCGTCATGGAGGGGAGCCCTGGCACGGTGTAGTGGTGCCAGGGGAGCCACGCTGGAGGTGGATCCACCTCCATCGGCTCTTCTTGGTCTTCTGGTGGATCCACCTCCATGGGCTCTTCTTGGTCTTCCGGTGGATCCACCTCCATGGGCTCCACACCATCAGCCACATGAGCAACAGCCACCGCTACCATGCGGCTGATGGTGTCCCCCCTCCCACGCTTCCTCCTCTTCCTCCACCCCTCCTGCAGCCACCTCTCTGCCTTCCCGCGCAGACGGGGGCAGCCACTCGCCTCGCTGCTGTGGGTCCTCTTTATTCCGATCATGATCAGAATCCGAGTGCCTCGAAGCTCAGCGAACTGTGGGCCAGCTGCCAGAATCCCCGTATTTATAGGGTCCAGAACAATGGGCAGTGAGGTATCTCCTGACATCAGGAGGCCACTGTGGTGTCAACATGTGGCCAAATGTGGCTGTTCTGGGAGCTGGGGGGCCTGTGGCCTGAAAGATGTCCTCCAGCGGGAGAAGGAGGAGGGTCGGGGGGCTGAGGGACCCTTTCCTGGGGATCGCTCCCCTGTGCCCTTCTGCTGCCCCTTGGGCAAAGGCACTGCCCTCCACCTCCCCTCGTGTGCCTGGGCTCCAGCCCCCTCCTCATCCCGCGCCTGGGCTCCCCTGGGCAAGGTGGTGGCAACGGTGTTGCAGGAAGGTTGGGGGTCCCTCAAAGGGATCGAGATAGGCACTTGATACAGCCCTCTAGAAGTGCATGTGGCCCTCTGCATCCAGGAATCTGCACATGATTTAACATGAACAGTCTTACTAGAAAATGAGCTTCCAAGAGTACCGCCTAGCAGATGACAGCAGGACTAGCGCATTTGCCCTTCAAAAGCTGCTGTGCCTGTATCGGTTAAAGAAAAGACATAGTGGAAAATGGAGCTAGAAAATAAACTTTCACTGTAACAAACCAGGTGTTGCACAATTATTTTCACTAAATGCTGCATGGCAGCAGCAGGACAAGCCTGCCAACCCCAGCTTTCAATTATTTACCAATTCCCTTTCCCTGGCACACTGGAAAGGTCATCTGAAATACACTAGGCTGTCCCTCTCGCAGATTGGTCCTGCTACTACTGAACAGTTCAGGTACCCAACTGTTTATTAGCTTTTGTGCATGTCAAAAACTAGTCTTGCTTTACCGAGAGCTTACTGTCTTCATATTAAACTATGGCAAAGTGTAAATCATAGGATAGATCTGGCAAAGTCTCTGTTCTGACAGCTAGCTGCTTACCAGCACTTCTTTGCAACATGTGCATGGCCATCTAGTTCCCAGTTCTGTCTTGATGCACTCACCCAGAGCTTTCTGAAACCTGAAACCTGACTCAGCTCAGTTACCTGCCTATTTATTGTCTAGGAAGAAAGTGGGGACTGTTGACTAGATTTTCAGAAGCAGAACAGCAACTGAGGTTTCATACAGAACTTTTCACCATGTCAGAGCACTTCACAACGGTGACAGCGTATCTCTGCTTCACAGCTATGAAACTGAGGCCCTAAGGTGATTTCCTGGGCATATGAGAAAAATTGCTGAGATCTGTTTCATTCTCGAAACCTACTCCCATGTACTATCCATTAAATACTGCTAAAAAATCAGTTATAAGTTTTAGAAAACATGGTTGCCCCAATTACAAACCCTAATAATTTCCAAGAAAACTAGTAATGCAAAAATACATTGGTAACAAATACATTGGTTAAACAATATTTGCAGCTTCATTATTTGTGTGCTTTAATATATATAACTTGGGAAGTTAGGTACTACTTTATGCTTCCAGAAATGTGCATATATATTTGTTAGGGCTTGTATCTTCATGCTCTACAGTAACACATGAGGAATTAGCTGGAACACCCGCAATTCCTGATTTTTCACTTAATTAACAAACGCATTCCATAGTCTTACATGATCTGTATTTTCCATAAATAATAAGCTTAACTGATTAACTGATAAACGTCTTCATCTGCTTTTAGCATCTGCATGCTGTGAGAACAGGTTTCTTTGGCATTCCATACCTCTCTCAAAGTGACAG
The DNA here is from genome assembly GCF_929443795.1 of Astur gentilis. NCBI lineage: Eukaryota > Metazoa > Chordata > Aves > Accipitriformes > Accipitridae > Astur > Astur gentilis. The sequence goes on along the minus strand of NC_064896.1, from coordinate 16,525,471 downwards.
TGTTTCTACGGCAACGTTCACATTTATTAAGGCTGGATATAGTACCACTGCTGAACTTGTGCGCCTGAAGTGTAAGTGAGAACAGGCGTAGGAAAAAAACACCTGTTCTTACTTATGGAGCAGGCATGCAAACCCTGGAATAACTGTATCTCTTGCTAAAGATGCATTAACATAGCATTACGTGCTTTAAAATACAAGCACTAAAGTATTGACAGGTCAAACACCTTAAGGTTTTAATAGCTTATTTTCTTGCACCTTTAGAAAAAGAAAGTTTGATATGGAATTAAAAAAAAATCTCGTATAGAAATCCAATGCAATTTCTGCTAATCTGAGTAAAAGGTGAATCTATTTCCCATGATGGAAACTTTTATATTATATAGGTAAACGATAAGAAAAAAAAAATATCTGTTTTGTCAATCACCTTGTTGGTGTCTGTGTGTCAGAAAGTTAGGAGAGATATAGCCACTTGTATCATGGGACAGTACAGTATTGCACAAGGAGCCAGCTATCATACTTAGGGTGAAATTGCTCTTCTGAGACAATCTCTATCAAGTCTATGTCAGACAACCACCCAGAGAAGCAGAATGCTACTACAACAGGGTTTTTACTAGCAGGTAGGTGCTACCTGAGCAGGTAAATGCCTGTCTGAATGCAACCTAGTAAACTGGGAAAGACCGGATCTATAGAAACAGGTGTTTTAGGAGCGGGTGCAGTCAGCAGGACTCTCCCTGTGCAGACGTGCAGGACCTTGCAGACAGTCTGAATCAGCCAGCCATATGTGCTCTGCTGCATGTGCCACCAGTTAGAGATTCAAGTGGCCTTTTCTTCTCCGTCTAGCTCAAATATGGATGAAGGGTGAGCTACAGGGTCCTTGAGGATGACAACGTTTCAAAGAACCATAGCTACTGCAGAACAAGAATTCACTCTCCTTAGGAAAAGAATACATGTCAATATTGATCTAATTGTAAAGAGCCAGTGAACACCATCACTTTCTACATCGTGACATCAGCTGTACTAACCAAATAAACTGGGACACGTGCCTTCCAGGCTGGTATCAGATCTGTGCATAACACACAATAAATTAAGTGGACCATTTCAAGCTGCAGTTTTCAGATATTAGAATATTGTAAACAAGCAGAGATGTTGCTTTAAGACCTAAGAGATCAAAGCCTGGAGCATAACTCCCATCTGGTACAAAGAACTGTATATTTGCTCTTTGTAACAAGATGTCTCATCATGTAGAGCTGAGAGAGCAGCCTCCTACTGACAGGCACAGGAACAGCCTGAAAGATCTCAGCATGGGATAATGCGTAGAGCAGACAGCTACTCTGCCAGCAGCCACTGACTGAGGCAGGAATGACATTAAGTTAATGGTTGAAGTGAAGCTCGGACACCAACTTGGAGGTCAGCTTTGATTTGGTCTGACCTGTTGCCATTCTGGTACTGCCAGTCCAGGCTCAGTCTTAACTAGGAACGAAGCTGGCACCAGGTCCTGGTCCCAGGTGCACATCACACACGCATACAGACCTAACTGCTGGAGGTCCTCGCAGCCCCATTGCGAGTGAGGCACTAAGATAGTGCTCTGGTTCACAACTTCAGCCCGGGTCCCACCAGGAGGAGAATTGCTTTAAGTTCAGGTGTATACCACAAGCCTACAGTTATAGATGCAAAGCAGATTCACACCTAAAACCATACACTACGTTATTAAAACAGATGAAGCCAGTGGGTTTTCATTGTGTCCAGAGGTCCCGCATTCTTCTGTTTAACAGGTAAAAAAGAGAGTACCCTGCAACAAGCCGGGACACCTCTGAAGTGACAATGGTACCCTCCAGAGTTTGAAGGGGCTTATGCACACCTACCCTGTTCATTCACTACTCCTGGTCTCAAAAAAGAATTTACTGCCAGATCGTATATGCTTCTGCATAGGAACGACCCTTTCATGTGTTCAGTAGGCATAGCTCAAAGAAGAAATTGGCCCACTGGCACCACTGAATTCAATGGATATTGGAAAGAATGATGGAATTTCATTTGAAAAACAATTAAAAGCAGGGATGTCTATGCAACATGTCATGTTAGTTTTGGACAGTACGTGAGATCTACAGCTGTCAGTAACATAAATATTTAAAATCAAGGAAGGAAAAAAGTAAAGGTCCTGAGGAATCTTATCTAGAGTGAAGTTTCTACACATTCATATTTATGTATTCTCATATAACATAGAGCTTAAGGTCTGAATATCAGTGACAGCAGTTATTCCAAAAGACCAGATTTTGAAATTGAAATGATCATTACTGTAAAAGAAAATGGCTTCCTAACCTTTCTAAACACAGAAGTTAGGTGTCATTTCCAAAGTTTGGAAGTAATTAAAATTAGCAGCGTGATAAAATTCTTATAAGTCTTTACAGTATTGTAAGACCTTCAGAAAAGAATAGACCACGTTTTCAATGAAAAGATGCTAGTGTGACCACCTGTTGTAAAAGGCTAGACCTTTGATCAGATATTACAGGGAAAACATGAAATATCAAACCTGAAAAACACCATGAATAAGATGTAGGAACGGTGAGACCCACTAACTCTGCTCTTTTGTTGGGGCCAGGATAACAACAAGCTTAGTTTGTTCTGCTTCCCCTAAATGAAATTCCAGTGAAAGAAAGAGTGAAACAGGGACTTGCAAGCCACAGAAACTGTGGGTTTTATACTTATGTAAAATAACTGTTTTTGACAACATCCACATTTATATAACTCAATTATAAAATGTCCACAGTCTATAGCTAGAATTATGCCGATTTTTCAAAACAAAAGAAATCTCATTTTTGCCAGCAACTCCATTCTATTCTTGGCAATTGTGGATCATTCTGATGAAATATACTGCACTGATACAATCAAAAAATGATACATGGAGTTTGGAAAAGGTTAAAATTACAAGCTACAGAACGCACAAAAAAAATCAGAAGAAATATCTAGTGAAATAAGATGCATATTTATGGCTTTGCTCAAACACAAAATTGCTTAGATTAGTATTACAAATGTACAGGCAAAGTCACAGTTAGAATTTCCTGTATTTCACCTCTCTTAATGAACTCATTATTATGCCTTTCAAACAGGAGATCCTCCCTAGGCCAGCTGTATACAGCCAAATCTATCTCATTATGCTTCAGAAAAGTAAAATCTCTACAGAAAAGGCAGTGTTCAAACAGATGTACTGTATCAGTAACCTGAACTGTCAGCATCACTGTGCACTGGTTAATATGTAGCTAGGCAACCTGAAAATACACAAAACACAACTGAAAGTGACCCCAAGAGTGGGCCAAAATCACCCTGCATTGCTTTTATGACGAAATCTGCAGCACATCCTTTACTTTCTTCCTCTTAGCACTTTTTAAAAAAACCACTCTCATAATTCCATATCAGTTGTGAGACAGCACCCCCTGGTGTAGCAACACATGAAAGCTTTATAAAATAGCCTAATTTGTGACCCGGTGCAGCTAACTGATAGGTATTATTACTGTGTAGATTACCCAAGACACAGATTAACTGGCTGGGCCTTTCCTCAATGCTCCAGCTGCAGTTCAGTGCCAAACAGTGCATGGTACAGAGCAAACGCCCCTCACATAGGACTTCACATTTCTGAGTTTTGTATGAAGCTGTCTCTACAGAAACCACTTACAAATCTTTTGGAAGGTCAGTATACAAAACCATGTTCCCCTTTGGCCTGATTTATTTTTCTTCTCTATTGCCTACTTCATGCTTTCTTGGGATGACCCCTTCCTCTCCTAGATAACTGAGAGTCGCCTATATCACGCCTGTCATAAATATTCCTGCTTCTCATGTTATCATCTAACTAGAACACAAATATAAATCCTCATTGGACCCTGAATAAAGAAATCTGGCCCTGACTCACAGCAGCTCTACATTAGGAGCAGGGGCACAGGAGAAACTGGCATCCTGCTATGCCAGCACCGCATCATGCAATGACTTTCTAAAATTTTTAATGGAAAACCACCGAGTTTTCCTCCTCTATTTACTCCTACTGTGAATTTATTCCGGTTCTTATCCAAGTTTCTGAAATCAGAGTTACGGAATAACACCACCTTACTCAAGCATAGTGTATACAATACCTGCTTGTTGCTGTGCAGGTTAGTAACCTCCTTGGACAAAGTTTTGAACAATACGGCATAGCCACACCTATACACTAGGCTTTTACCATGTTTTGCTGCAATAAAAAAGCTGTATGTGGATCCTAAAGTAGGACAGTCTGTGTAAGATACTCCTTTGTATATGCAGAACAGTTCTCTAGTATCTAGGAAATGTTTTGCACCCCATTAATGTTGATCGAATACTTCAGTAGCAATTACTTAAGAGTTCTGTTCTCCTTAGAACGGCAATTTTAAAGTGATCAGTGGTGCATCTGTGGTTCTCGGTTCTTTTATTTGCTTACAATTGCTAATCCTTGTGGAAACTACAACAATCGTACATCAAACTTTCCTCCTATTTCCTTTCCCTGTTAGTGGTTGTGGTAGTTGTCACAAGCACAGATTTTTTAAGCAGTGACAGGCCTGCCCAGGGGTGGCTGAAGACCAGTGGGCCACCACCCTCAAGTGACACAACTTGAGAATCCTGTTTGTGTACACAGGCAGACAACAGAAAATCTCTCAGTCTCTCTCTCTGTAGGGCACAAAAGCTACTTTAAAAAGAGGTGCTCTGAAACAAAATCAGTCTACTATCTGAGCTACTGAGCAAAAGCTTAGCCAAAAGACAACTGGATACATATAAAAGGAAGGAATTTTACCTATGAAGTATAGACATGAAACATGCATCTAGCTTTTTTTAGTGTTCAGACTACTGAAAAAATACACAACATCAATGAAAACATCTGTACAAGACCAGTTCTGCAGGAGAGCTATTGAAAAGCATGACAGGTGGAAAATGAATCCTAAAGTCAGGGCAGCTTCTGCTGAATAGGTGTTTTCATATCTTTGCATAAACTTCCGATAGCAAAAGATATCCTAAACAAAGTTAAATTATGTGCCCCTCCCAGCTGACTAAGAGTCACATGAAATAGGGGTATCTGCACATGCCAGGATGTTTTTCTATTCTCCAATGAGGATAGCAGACTGTGACTGAAACAGGGCTTGGATGACAGATACTGGAAGTCATTCTCCTCCAAAGACATCCTTTCCTCGGCTGTGGTCAGCAAATCCATCTCATTCAGACCAGTCAGTATACACACAGCTATGACTCGAGCTGTTAGTGTCCTACTAATCCCAATGTCTTTGTGAAGACACGAAACCATTCACTAGAGTCCTAGGATTTTCTTCTCTCTTGGTTTGGCTTAAAGCAATTGGAGAATAAAATCCCCTCCATGCACCCCCAAGCAGCATACCAATATCAATGGAATTTCACAGGAGAGCACATACAACATACTCCTACATGCTTCTTCTATCCCCCCCCCCCCCCCAATTATGAAGTACTAAGCAATTAAGATCACAATCTGATTACTGTATACTTGTGAATCTGGCATAACTTCACAGAAGGCAATACAACTGCTGTGAGATCATGCAGAGACATAACTTCATTATCAAGGCAGACCTGCATATCCAGAGCTTCAGCTCCTGCTGGCATCATATGATGTGGGATTTGGAGCTTTTATTAAAAAGCACAATAATGGCAGAACAAAAAAGGGATTTCAAAACATGCAAAACAAACAGGTCACTTCGCAAAGCCATGTTGCACTATCTTACTGATTTACTGTCTCTTAACAACTCTAACATCTTCTGGAGTACAAAAGATGGATAGCCCCCACTACAGCAGGTAAAGGTTTTAAAAATCCCATTGTCATAAGCATCAACAATATCTACTATTTATATCTGAAACATACATTACTGCGACCTGTACATTTCATGACCATACTCAATGCTCACAGAGGTGCACACAGTAATCAGAGACTTCAGAAGCTACTTTCAAGTGTTTTTTCTCTGCACAAACTCAAGGCAACAGCCTTGCTTACCTAAGGCCCTTTCCTTTATCTTATTGTATGTAGTAAGTGTGAGGTGTGTGCCTGTGAGAAAATAGTAAAATAAACACACCATAGCTTTGGAAGTCACATAGTTCAAATCTAGAATATTTAAGGCAAGACATAGCCTTACCAGGTGTACAGGTTTGTCTGTAACAGAGGTGTGCACACTGGACTACGGACTTTGATACTGTTAGATACAGCATGGCTTTGATGGCTAATGGCTTGAAAAATAACTATTGCCAGCAGACTTCTATTGATTTTATGATTTTTATGTACTAAAATCTCAGAATTGTACAGCTGCATCAGTGCAAAGTTTCAGCTGTTGACGGATCTGACCCCTTTTTTACTATGGGCAGACTATTTTCTTCTAGCACATAAGCTTAAGAACAGGATTGGAATGAGAAGTGAACCTAATGCTTGTAAGAACAGACCAAAGCTAGATGGCAAGAAGTAGGTTGGGAGGAACAGGTAATGAAATATTTGTACGAATGTCACTTATTAGCTCCATTTTTGCATTGTACTTCTAGGGCTATCCTTTAGCCTGATAAAATACAGCAGCCTAGAGTCTTTCATTTCAGAATTTACATGTGTGCTCCTTCCTGTACTTATTCAGAGTAGAAAACTGGTATTTTCAGCACTGAGGCCTTAAATGTTTTGCGAATCAGCTACTCGGCATACTAACTCAGTTCTCTTCTGTCCTACTGGAGCAGGACACAGCTGTTCAGCAGCAGGACTTTCTGCCAACTGGAAGAGTACTGTTGGCTCTGGAGACTCTTCTGTAGAATTAATTGCTTGCAAAAGTTTAACAAATTCAGAATTAATGCTTACCAGATTCAGCTAAAAGTATTTTCAATCTAATGGTTATATGTTTTAATCTACTGCTAATTTGCGTAACATATAGTAGCCAAATGGCATTAACTCACTTCCACGTCCTGGCTTGACCTTCACTCCAATTCTTCCTCTTCTGCAATTCCTCAACTTGGTTCACTTCACTGCAAGATCACTATCAGTCTGAATCCTTCCTTCCTGAGCTTACACATGTGGCTAATGGATGCACTCACTGAAAATACTGCTTACGCTGCTACAGCTTTAATATTGCACTCTGCTGTCTTTTCTGTATTAACTAAAAAATAAGAACACCACCGGCAATGTTGTTACTCATGATAACACTGTTAGGAAAGCATTTGGGAAACAGTTTACGGTCCTACTACTTGCTGGAAAGAGCTAAATTTTGACAATCTCCTTTCTGACACTACAAGCTTGTCTGTACTACACCAACCATCTAGAACATACAGCCTTTGATTTAGTTGTCAAATATATATTCTCCTAGGTATATCAGAGTATTTTAAGAGTCATGAACACACTCACACAATTCAGGCCTAGTCATTATTGTAAACACTTAAGCTATTATGCACTCCCACTTTCTTAGAGTATCAAAGTACCCCAGCCAGATATTCAATACTGATCAAATAATACAGAGATTATAATTTACAGAGAAAACAGTACTGGCGTAATTTGTTTATTGTACTGTGAGCATCAGTATATTAAGAGACAAAGAAAACATGACTTCCAGGACAAAGAAAAAAAACCTGGAGACTTAAAGTTTTGCTCAGTATCAATCATGGAGAGCCTATAAATTATCTGCTGGAATGCTTTCAGCCCAAAAGCTTGGCTTCTACAATTACAGAACACTGAAGAATATAAGATGTTCTGGATCCCAAAAGCCACATACCTAAGGTTAAATTGTAAAAGACCTGAAAAGACACTAGGTAAAATTTATAAACTTGTTTTCTTCTGAGACAGATTGATCTTATCTCCAAGACTCAGGGCCATTCCCTGTAAGGAAAAGAAAGACGACACTCATGACACAGATACTTCAAAATAACTTTACCTAATCTATATTAAAATGGAAGTTCCATATATAGAAAGCTATGAAGTTAGTGGCATGGAAATTAAAGTATTTCTAACCATTTATTTGTATACATTATAGTGCATACTTTCTTAACACTAGGTAAACACTAGATCTACATATATTATTGAAACAATGAAACTTAAATGAGCTAGCAACTGCTAAATCTGTTAGCAACACAAAAGGCAGAAGACGAAAAAAATTTAAGCCTTTTGACCTCCCAGCAATTGGAAGTATGCTGTCACTGGAGAAATTACAATTGTCAGTCCAGTTACTAAAATTCAACTATTGAAAGTCTCAGTGCTGGTGCTAGCACTCAATGCACTAAAGCTGTAGGAAATAATTTAATCACAGAACCATATTAATATTGCATAGAAGCTGAAGAAATCTCAAAAGAAACTCCATGAATAAATCCACGTAATCAATAGCAGAATGATTTTGAGATGAAACCAAATGGGCATATATAATTGAATGTAGTCTTATGTAAAAATGCCGCCGTAAACATATCAGAAACATTAATTTAAACCACTCCAAAATCTTTATAGTGACATCACATAAACTAAATGGTTTCTTTGAATGTGAAAACTCTCAAGTACTGCAGGCTGTTTAAAAGACTTTTATTGGTACTGTGGTTTTTTTTATTAAACGGTTGTAAATCTTGTACTTCTTTTTAGTTGGGAGGTAGAAGTTCTAAAATTCAAAGCAGACTCAGATGTACCTAGAGAAAATAATCTTACTGAAAGACTTCAGGTTTTGTTTTGTTGTTATTAAAAAGAACCCGTGAACAGCAATTACATGCATAAAATTCCTTGCTGTGTGAAACTGAAATGTGTAATTTAGTGAGAAACAGATCACGGTGCCTTGGGGAGCATTTGCTCTTTATTTAAAAGCAAATAGAATATATAACATCCTATTTGCAGCACTATAGATAAAATAAGTAAATCTTGGCCCAAAGACCTATTTTATGATAATGCACTGGGAGAAAATATCTATAACATGGTTTTAGGATATGATTACCTCTCATTAGAAAGGCAGACATTCTTTCCTCACTAAATCTGTAGAAGATAGTTTTAAAACTAAGGCTAAAGTTCCTATATTCATCTTCCCTAGAAATTTCCTCATTTACCTAGTACTAGAAACTAACATACATCCAAAAATTTGCAAGTTTTTAGAGTGCTTCGTAAATCTTCTTAAAAATGACAAGGAGAAACAGTGCTCTAAATGTAAGCCATATTACCTGACTCTTTGCACGGATTCGTATGTGACCCGTTACAGGCGCCTCTGGTCCAAGATGAATTGGCTTTTCAATGCTGACATTTGCAAGTGCATCTTCTCCAAATATGGAACGTGCATAAAGATTGGCCGCCATAAAGCCACAATAACCAGAAAGTGCCTACAGAAAGCACATCTGAACATTAGTTTGCTTTTACTCTTTTCAGACCACTCATTGAAAAACTTTGAAGTATATGTATTATTTCATATTGTAAGCGAGCATCTCTACTAATATTTAACAAATGCTAAACAAATTAAACAATAAAGCACACAAACTAAAAAGGGTGTCTAAAAGTCTCCAAGCAAGTAGCTTACCTTCTCTGGAGTCAGGCATTTCATATTAGTTGACTTCAGTATGTGCTGTAAGTATTCATTTAGATCAATGATATTTGTATTCACTGTAACCTTCAAGAAGGGAAAAAATGGCAATTATTTTAATTAGAACCTCACGCATTTCTGAAACCATCTCTTCTTCAAGGATCTATAAAGCAGGTTACTTCTACGTTTCTCCTTGAGGAACACCACATTCAGTAAGCTAGCTGCACTTCCCATTATGTGGTGGCATCATACAAAGTCTTCATCTCCTGCCATCCACTTGTTAAGAGTGAGATTTTCATGTTATTACCATGGTTTCTAAAAGGTATTAGGTGAATATGATACTCTGCTGAACATACAGACTCCCTACAGCAAATAGTGGACTTCTAGTCTGAATACAGTTTATACACTGCCAGAAAAAGAAAAAGCAGTATCTACTCCAAAAACTTGCTTTTAACCAATGATAAAAATTACTTTTACCTTTCCCTTCTAGCAACAAAGCTCTCTGGGCTGCCTTGGGGTCCTCATATTTAATATCGTGGGTCTTGTTTAAATTGCTTTTTAGCACATCATTTATGATCAGTTTACAAATTGCTGTGGCTTCACATATCATGTATTAAAATTTATTGTTCACAAGTTCCCTATGAGACACTGAAATCTAATCTCAAGTGAATACACATAAATACATGTAGCAAACAAGGTTACAGTTTGTGTAAAATATCTTCCATTCTGTTTTAATATTTCTATTCTAGTCTTCAATTATGTTGCTCTGTTGTATGAGATCATCTCCCTTAAACCCTTTTTTAACAGGTCTGTAACTAACACTTTGGGCACCCTCTAATATTAAGTGTATCCACCATTTTGTTGGTCTTAGGTAGCACCCACAACCGTATGCTACAGCTCTACTGCAAAGTAAGAAAGTAAAAGATGTCCCTGCCCATGGCAGGGGGGCTGGACTAAATGACCTTTAAAAGGTCCCTTACAACCCAAACAATTCTATGATTCCATGATTTTTATTTTTATTTTTTCTTTTTAAAATCAACATAATTTAGAACTGGAGAGGCTAAGCACTGTGAATAATTCTGCAGTCTCAGCATAAACTTATACCTGTTGCTATCCCACTTTAAGCCAAAACACATAGCAATCGCCAATCAATTTGGACACCTTCTGTAGAGGAGGTAAGGCTCAATGCACATATCTCCTTTGTAAGAAAAAAACTAGTTATTGCATCACTAAGCTTGTGAAACAGATAAGATAGCAATAAGAGAATGAGTTACTTGAGGCCAACATCCAATGAGGATGTTGAATGAGATTTCTATCACAAGAGGCAATGCTGATGTAGAACAAGAAACAGAATTATACCTCATCAACAAAAAACCCAAATAACACACACAAAAAAAACTAACTTTGTTTTCCCACTCAAATTCTGCCCACATCTGTCTGAACTCCGCATCCGTACAAGAAGCAGGCTGGATGTAATCCATGATGTCAATGTGAATATCACTGAGAACCACACAGTTTCTGTCGCTGGCTGCTCCAGAGACATCATACACTGCAATATAAAACACAAACCACCTTAATGTTTAAAAAAGTGCATTTGCACTAAATAGGGTGCTCAGTTACCACCTGCGAGTCAAGAACAGTCAACACTTGCTCAATCTCATTGCTGACCTCTGTCCTCTTCAAGTGCTTTACCCACTTGAGTTAAGTGTATTGGTCTTTCAAGCAAGGCTGCCTAGCTCATTTAAAACTCAGAGACTTGGGTTCAAGTGTCATGCTGGCAATCATTCTAAAGGTAGCATGTTCTACTATGATTTTAAGTAAAAGCAACAATTTTTTTAAGAATCATCACAAAATATTCATACACTGTAGACTATTTTAAATTTCCTCTCCCAGTATGAAGTGTTTTAATTATTTTTGAGCTCATTAAGCAGGTAAGAAAAGCTACACATTAATGTTAATTTTGCACATTGAATTGCTTACTTACCAATATTACCAAAAATTATTCCATTTTCTGTTGAAGCAACTTTGACATTAGCTTTAATGTTTGCAAAATCATGTGGAGCAAGTGTCAGAGGAGATGGTTTTTCCACAAGTTTCAAGTCACCTGCGTAAAGAAATTGGGAGACAGGGAATCAGGGAACATTAACAGCACACAATGAGTTTAGCTTTTGGAACAACACTTTTTATTTTCTTGTCAATCAACTCTAATTTCTACAGAGTTGCACTAAATACCACCATAAAGGTACTAGTTGATTTGGAATTTTCTTTGTTTGGTCTTTTTACAGCTTGCTACCTGCAAAACAAAATAATTTACCTTACGTTAAAAATGTCAGTTAAAATACTAGTGTATTCAACCAAACCCCACTGAAAACAAATGCAAATACTGACTTAAATGGGCTTCGGATTGAGTCTAGTATTAAATTTTTAACAATCAGGCAATGGTTAATTCTACCTTGTGTTTTAATCTCTGACAACATCATAATACCTAATCCTACAGTCAAGTGTCTCAAAACCAAAGTTCAACGTCCAGTATTACATGCACTAACCTATTTATAAACAGGTCAAAGTATCACCTTGATTTTGAATATAATTGCTCCCAGGAAACAGTAAGAGATGTATTTTTCCTAATCCTTTAGCAGACAATTTTAAGACTCCTCAGTTCTCTCAAACTGTGTAATTTGAGAACACAGCATGAACAGCATCAGCTCTACACACAGGAGTGATGCATCAAGTCAGTTTTTGCAATATATCTGAAGACACCCACTGGGAAATACAGAATTCCACTTTACTGAGCTGATGAATAGAAAAATACAGCCTGTTAAGTAATATACTCATTTTATCTCCATCATTAGTCTGATCAAATGATTTACAAAAGATTAGGAGGAAGGTTATGCCCCTTTCATCATATTTACATCAATTAAAAGTATGTAATGTGTGTTCTCCTAGTATGTTGTAAACATATTTCAACTCCTAACTGCCAAAACAGAAGACAACTAATAGGAATCTGGTTACTGTTCTTGGATCATCAGCTTGGATTATCCCTCCCCAAAAGAAGTTACTGAAGCCTCAGTATTGTTCACAATATTATTCAAGCAAGCCTCTGGTACAGCTGTTGGTACAGGGGAAGGTTTCAGCTGAGTAAATGCAGTATTTAAGTACTTCAGGTTGAATGCAAGAACCACCTAGGGCAGATGGCTTTCTGTTGCCTGACATTTGCTCCACACCAGTTTGGATTTTGTCCTCTTGCTCTATGGTAACAGCACAATGGGGAATAAGTATATCAAAAAACCTGCCTATATTTCAGGAAAAAGGGAGAAAGGGAAATGGAATGCTATTTTTCCAGTGAAAAAAGCATGAAAAAATTAAAAATCTGACTACGGTTTATGTCATCAGACAGTATTGTCAGTGCCACTAGATAGGCTTCCATCTTTTGGAAGAAAATGTATTTTTAGAGGCATTCAAAAACACCCTTTCAAAATAGCAACTAGCTGGCATAAGTTTGTAAGTATTTAGAAGCATTTCAGAAACTCCTTACAACTGGGTGCCAATGCCCAGCACCTCACTGCTGCTTTCTTTCCCCCAGTAGTCCTTACCTAGCGTAGCTAGTTCTAGCGTGCAGTTCTGCAGAGTATCACTGGTCTGGTTGACCACAAGCACATCCAGCACAATGTCATACTGATTGACATGGACATACGCTTCTGCATAGACAGGGTCTGAGAAACCTGTCAGTTGAGTAACCTGTGAAAGAAAAGATTTTAAGTTTTTTTTCCATTCATAAACCAGTTTAAAACATGGAATCATGTCAAACAATGACAAAAAATAAGAATAAAGTACAATTAAATCCATTACTCTGAGTCTCCTAATCAAGCAGGTGTGCAAAGAGCTTTTAATTTCACTGAACTTACTAGTAAGAAAAAAGGAAAAAATAAAAAGAAAATTGGAAATAACACTGCAAAAAATCACCACAAGTTTTGTCAAGAAAATAGTATTTAAAGAAGTTGTGATGTTTTGGAAGTCTAAAGTTAATGCAGAAGTCTTCCAAAATAAACAGATTCCATTGATTTATAGCTAAACACACAGTGACTGTCTGTATTATTCATACATACAAATTTTAACTTCCTTCATATGTCCTTTTGCATACACACTACAATTATAAAACCTTTCCAGATGAAATGTATTCTGAATTCATATGTTGCTAAAATATGGACAGTAATACTATTTATTTTTAAAAAGATGAGCAGGACAAAGAAAAGCTGACTTAAAATGAAAAGGTAACTTTAAACAGTAAAAAGAATTCATCCAGACTTTTAAAGAATAAAAGTCTGGTTTTTTAACTCTAACTAATGAATGAATCATGGTATTTCTTCTCTTTGGACTGTCTCTGCGTGTCCTGGTATCCAGCAACAAAAAAGGTATAAGGGGCAAAACAAGGATGCACTGCACTTGGCAATAGGATATGGCAGCTAAAGAAAGAAAGGAATTCTTAATCACTTGTGACATCCCTTCTCTCCTCCCTGTGAACCTTACTGTGCTCTTCAGACCAGCAAACTGTCTTAAGTTCTTCTCCACATCCCATAAGCTCAGCACTCTCCAAGTCTCCTCCTTATTCTTCCTCTCCCACGTGAAGAAGGTAACAACGTTAAGCACAAGGGCTTTTCTCTTTCTCCTGATCCTAACCAGGGAATACCTGGGTCTTTCCAATCAACCAGCATAGCCTGGTTCATCAGTTCCAGTCTGTGATTCCCAAAGCTGATTCTGTGCATAAGCAGCACAAAGTGTATACAATTAAAACACCGACTTTCACATTACCTTATTAAGTTTGGATGCAAGAGGATCAGCAGCCTCTTTCCTCTGTGTGTTTCCCATTGCTGCAAGAAGGCTAAGCTGAAACTGGTCTTCTTTTGAGCTCATTTCATTTTTAGCAGTAAGCTGCATGAAGGAAATAGGATCGTCTGGCTGAACCGTTACATTCCTCTTCTCAGATTCTTTCTGCAGGAAGAGAAATATTCAAGAATTCACAATGAATTCCATTCCTTAGCACAGAAACACAGCCAATTAACGGCTGACTTACACAGAGTCAAATGGTGACATTTCTGGGACCAGCTTGGATGTGAACTTCCATAGAAAACTCAAGTGCTTATTGTTACACACTTATAATAGCTCACCTTCTGGGAAAGTTTCTCCTCTTCTAGCTTGGCTGACAGCATATGAGAGAGGGACTGCCTGCATTCTTTGTTGAAAATATCATTCATGAGAGGAGAACATTCTGACAAAACTTTCAGACACAAGGAAATACGATCCACATCGTCATCTGTAATTGGCTTCTTGGGAAGAGAGGACTTTCCCAAATGGAGGATAGTAGCCATCAGCAGCATAGCTTCAGCAATAAAGGACTGAGAAGGAGGACAAAGGAAAGTGAATGGAAGGAGGTTATTGCATTTTACATAGCTTTACAAAAATGTGTATTTCTGACTTATTTAAAAAAAGGTGCACATTAATCAAATCATAAGATCTCTGAACAGACACAGCTGCTCACTCACACACTCCCCCCATGTTGGGATGGGGAGGAGAACTGAAAACAAGTAAAACTTCTGGGTTGAGATAAGAACAGTTTAATAATTGAAAATAATAACAACAATAATACGTAAGATAACGAAAAGAGAATGAAATATAACCTAAGAGAGACAAGTGATGCACAATGCAATTACTCACCATCTGCTGACCGATGCTTAGCCAGTCCCTGAGCAGCAACCCCCCCCTGGCCAAGTCCCCCCAGTTTATATACTGGGCATGATGTCACATGGTATGGTACACTCCTTTAGCCAGTTTGGGTCAGTTGTCCTGGCTATGTGCCCTCCCAACTTCTTGTGCCCCTCCAGCCTTCTTGCTGGCTGGGCACAAGAAGCTGAAATATCCTTGACTTTAGACTAAACACTACTGAGCAACAGCTGACGACATCAGTGTGTTATCAAATTCTTCTCATACTAAACCCAAAACATAACACTATACCAGCTACTAGAAAGAAAATTAACTCTATCCCAGCCGAAACCAGGACAAAACCAAGCAGCATGCTTTAAAGACTATCTAGGTACAGTGGCTGGAGAGCAGTAGGCCTTGTTTGTGGCCCAAATTATTATCCAATCACATAACTGGCACTTCACTTTGGACCTAACCTACTTTGCATCTGTTTAAAATAAAAGAAGCAACAACCAGCTCTTTTTTGCAACTATAGTGAAAACACAATGGATGACTTACATTTTGTTTCTTCTTTTCTTGAACTAGTGACACATATCGCAAAGCAATCTTAGTTAAAGTTGTAGCAAGGGAAGCTGCAACAAAGAAATCACCATCAAGCAGGAATCCTCGTAACGGAGGTCTGCAAAGACAAATGATAATCAGAAAACTAGTTTTGGATTACACTTTTTAGCCTACTTATCTTCATACTGTAACATCCATACTGTACAAAAAAAACAAGCCTGAAAGGTCTCATAAGTTTGTTGGGTTTTTTCTTCCTCTAGAAGTAATTTTCCAGATACAGAGATAGTCACATGGCCATTTCCACACAGAATAGGGAGGGAAGTGAAAAGTGTAATGTATAATTTCATTGTAGTTCTGAGATGATAACGACTAGTCAAGATGAAGTAGCCCATCTGCAGTAATTAAGGAAATACAGCAATTGTTCTAGCTACCAATAAATTACAATAAGTATGAAATAGTGCAAGGTGATATTAAGAAAAAAAAAGTTTTAATATAAAGGCAACATCTCTGTATCCAATTAAAATTGTGAGGGGACTTTATGTATAAATTAAAGAATCACTGAGAATTTAGGATACCATAATTAATAATGTCTTTTTTGAGCCGCAATAAGCTTTGATAATAAATCCTAAGCAATTAGGCAACTTCCTATGAGACACCATCTACTTGGGATAATACCTCAAAACAGTAAGTTACCTCAACCACTAAGCTCTGTGTGAGAGAGAATACCACTTAAATAAAAAAAAATTAATAATAAAAAAAAATAATTAACCAAGTCACTCCTGGCCTAGTGTGAAATCTTAAATACCTATCTTCTTCCTTTTTGGCAGGTCGGGAACTACTGAGAGCACTTTGTGTTGCATAAGTGCCCATCTCTGTCACCAATTTTTGGACTGGACCCACAGACACCTCTTCTTCAGGTTTTAGCTCACCAGCTTCCTTCTTGATTTCAGATTCTACTATTGGGATCTAGAAACAAACAGGAAACAATTGTTACAAATAATATCAAAAAGATATTTTTGTTCTGCAGAAGGTTTTAATACAAATTATCTGCATTGTTATGGTTTTCATAAATAAGGTCTGTTACAGTGCAACAGTTTTGAGAGGATTTGAGGAGATAGGCAGATGCTGAAATCTATACAGAAGCCTCCTACCCATGCAATAAAGCTCACATTGCACAGGTTGTCTTAAATCCCTCTCAGAACAACCCAGATTTAAAGCACTCTTCCTTTGTTAGTGGATATAATTAAATCGTATCTTAAAGCTGCCGTAATTTTCCAAAATACAAAATTTCTCATCTCCCCTCTTAACAGATATCACTTATTCTCAGTATATGCTAGCTTTGGGTATGCTGCTTTAAAAAAAAAGAAAAAAGAAAAACAACAAATGCAAAACCCTAAATAGTTTTTACTTTAGATTTCCTGGGCACACGCCATTACATATCATACATACTCAAAACGCTGTTGCATCTTATCTGATTTTTTTTAAATATCTTTCTCTTAGAAAACACACTGCATAATAGTAAGTAGAACCACAAAGAGCTAGCCTAACAAAGTAAACACACCTCTCCAAGTGATCTGCGAACTTCTGTCATTACACTTTGTATATCTTCCTTTGTGCTGCAATATTCTCCAAGGATCCATAAAGCTCCTCGGTAAATCCTAAGACAAGAACAGTAACTTGAGTCATGCTTTCATGATATACTAAAACCAGCATCAAGGGAAGTGATTTATGGTCAGGAGGTAAAGGCCAGTCTTGACAAATTTAAAAGGAGGCAACTGACAAAAAAGCAAGTTCGATCAAAAGCAATCATCCTTTCAGCCTTAATAAACTAATGAACAAGTCTATCAAATGAGATATATTCTCTGCTACAAATTTATTCCCATCTGTGTTAATACTGATATTCAAGAAATTAAATTTCATTACGATCATAATGAAATAACTATTGTATGTGAATAAAGTCAGCCGTAAATTCTCCAGTTAACTGAGACAAACTAACTTTTCCTTCATACAGGAGAAAATGAGAAACAAGAACATAAATAAATATTAGGGGAAAAAATAGCAAAGCTTCAAAGGGTTTTTTTTTCCCCACTTAATGAGATGACAATGGAGATAGGATTCAGAGTTTCCTGTGTATTGGAAGAATGACACAGTGTTGTCTTGCTACAGAGAAGTTCTCATATGACTTAACCTTTGCATATCCATCAGAACACCAAGTCTTTAGAGCCCTGAAAAGTACTAAAGAAGCTTTGCAGATTGCAAAGCCCAGTCTATGTCAGACCAGCTTTTCTAATAAATGTACAGTAACTACTTCCAGTTGCCTACGAGTGCAAATTCCTGCTGCAATAATCCCTTAGTAACTCTGTTTTAACAAATATATCACTTTAGAGTTGGACTTCATCACCAATGCTTCGAGCAAGAAATACAATTATCAACTGCACCATAAAAGTGAAATTTGTATTTTCTTCATTCAATGCAACAAGCACCCAATATATCTTTTGCACAAGGAGGCAAGAAGGAAGCGGTACCTAGAAATCATCTACCCCCAAAATATCTCAGCTTCAGTTCTTCTTTGCATGTGGGTTGCAAGGATTTTGGTACATATTTAATGAGAATATACATTCAATGCAAGTGAGCTATAGGGTGCTCCAATGTCTGTTTCATATCATATTTTGGACTCACTTGACAGATTTAATAGCATGAAAGACTTCAAGCATCTTCTCAACAATAAGAGGTCTGAGGTTATCAAATCGCTGGATCGCTTCCCGCACAAACTCCAAGACATCAGCAGCTGCCGCTTCATTATTATCACTAAGGAACTCCATCAGCTAGCATAAAAGAGTGAACATGAGGACAAACAGCAGGACGGCTAAGTTTGTACAACAGTATTTTCCTTCTACATTCAGAAAAATAGAACTGCACATATATCTCCCATTAAACAAAGCTGGAGTCAATCAACTTTCAGTACACACCAAACAATTACCAATTATCATAATCCCGAAGTTGTTTTCTAACGATACAAATTATTGCACTTTTAAGTAAAGGTACTCTTCAGCTTGTGTTCTTCAAAAACATTTGAAAATAAAGTCTCAGAAGACAAAAAACTGCAGCATCAAAAGTCCTATATTTCTTTAGGGATTAAAAATTGTACTGCTTCATGTGAGGCCACTGTTAGAAACACCTCGGCTTCAGTTATTCTTCAAGTTTTGGGTATAGCCAGAACATACTTAATGACAATATAATTAAACATTTGCATACCACTGGAATAACATTCGCAGCCATATCTGGAAACCGAACACTACAGGAATGCAATGTACGAACAAGCAGCTGTCTATACTTGTCTGTATCTTCATGCTCTGTCACATTATTAGTTTTAATCACTTCCTTCTTCAGAACAATCACAAGCTGCAGAAAAGATCAAATAAATTTGAAGAAAGTCTCATATTTTTCCAAAGAATAAGAAACAGTGTAATGAAACAAAAGTAATATATATTTTACCTCCTCCACATTTCTTGACGAGACAAGATCCAAAGCCAGTTGAAGGGTTTTTTTGCGCACTTCTAGATCTGGGGTACTCAACACTCTGAGGATGTCCATAACTAGATCCTGAAACAACAACAAAATGGTAACTACTTTGTTGCTTTAAATGACTGCCTTTTCATACAATTCTAATTTTCAGTCCTCAATGATTTTCTAAGACTTTCTGGATACATAATATATGATCTACTGACAAACAAGCATGATATCCTAGGCATAGGAACTTCACAGTGTTCATTTAATACATTCTACATTTACATGAAAGTCTATCATGCAAGCTACATCATTAAGCCTTACAATCAAGGCAGCATTTGCCATTGTTAATTCTTATACACACCATAGAAGTAGCAAGTCATAAACATAAAAGTCCATCCAATATGTTTTTACCAAAAATGTACCAACAGAAGATTTAAACTTCAGAAGTACATTTTTCCATACATCACAACACCCAAAAGTTTTGTTTAGGAAAGAAAAGGCTTCAATAAGCTTGCAGGAAAAGAGATAGCTCACGTACCTGTAACACTCGTTCATGAGAGGGATGCTCCTTTAATTCAATCAACCGATCCAAAACAATCAGTTTCACATTATTATCACTTTCTTTAATAATCAAATCTATGTAGCATTGGGCAGCTGCCTAAAATGAAAAGGATCAAAAACACTTTTAAGAAATGAAGAGGAGAAACTGGCAAATTTATCAGAGAAATTCACGAAAAGACACCTTCTACCTTACTATTAAAGCAACTACTCAGAGTTGGCACAGAAATGAACCTGAGAACAGACTTCAAAGCTTTCTGGTCCACTGTAGACATCAATTCCACCACATTACAAAAATGACATGGGAAGGCTCACAATGGCATCAACTTACAATACACAGACTTGATTTCAGATTCAAAGAAAGTCACAAAGAGATAAATTTCCTGGCATGCTTTGGGTCAGCTCTTAAGTACACAACAGGGCATGAAAACCAATTTAAAACAGTTACCAGTGTTAGCCTACCTAGATATGGTTTTAATAACAGCTTCTGTGAACAACATTCCTACTCAACAAAAATGACTACACTAAAGCAAGAATGTTGGAATTAATAGTCCTCCTGATCTTTTGACACTACTATTTACAATGCTTTTACTCTAAATCTAGACTTGCATATTCTATTTTTGAAATTTCCATACAAGTTCAAAATTTCTGTGTAATCTCAAATAGTCAGCTGTATAAACATAAATCTAGGAACCCAAGATCAATCAGTAATCAACATAAATCTTCACTGCTTTCTGCTTCCACCCTGGTCTGAAAAGAGTAGTATCTATGAGTAAAGAAAGCCATTTAATCTCTGCAAATCTTCAGCTTTAGTCTGCTTTGTTAAGTAAGCCCAGAAGATTGCAGGTTGGTACCAACTATTGTACAACAATCTGCACAGTATTCAAACTTGTCTCCCACCAAAGCAACATGAAGTCCACTAGCCACAGGTCTGCAAAATATAGTCTCAAGTCTTTTTCTGTGACCAGTTTTAAGAGATATTTTAAAACAGTGTTTCACATGTGAAGTGTTACAACACTCCATATTACTAAAGCCTTCACTCTTTCGAAGTATGAACATACAGTATACAGTATTCATTCTAGAGCACTAAAAGCTACTGAAACATCCGAAAACATCACTTTTATACCTTGATTGCTGTTGGTGCACTGGAGAGCGTAACTAGAGTACCTGCAGCTTCATACTTCACTGCAGGACTCGATGACTGCAGTAAGTTGTAGATGCAACGAATAAACCGAGCTCTCTCTGATGGATTCGCATGACAGACCTAGATAAGAACAATGCATAGTTAGCACATTAAAAAACCCCAAGAAAATGACAATCATATAGCTTAACTGCTCCATTATCTTACAACAAGGAGAAAATTAAGCAAAAGGTGACAACCTTTTCTGAGGATAGGAAGTGTCATTCACAGTTGTAAGAATCTCATTACAAAAGCTATTAAAAAGCTATTATTGAGGATTCTATGCAATACTACAAGGTCTTAAAATCTCAGATTAAAAGGAAGGGCATAGCCTCTACTAGCTTCTGTAACAGATGCCCTGCTCATGCTCATGAAGAACAGTCCACATCGCAGCAAATCAGGTTGAGACGTATTGCTCTATACTGTGCACACTTGAACGGTTTATTGTTTCAAGAAACAAATCTTATTCAGCTCTACTAAACAATGACATATTCCTGACATGGACTAAACCTTAGCTGTAACGCTTTTCCAGCAACATTCTATCCCTTTTAAAAAGCAGTCTAGTATAATCTAACATGTACGTTTATTTTAAATGTGCCACAACATTTCCCTTTTACCTTATAGATGAGTTCAACAATAACCAACTGCAGTATGTCACCAAATGTCTGGACTTGGTCAATACAGGTACTCAAATAATCCAAAGCTCGATCCTATAAAAACAAAAGATAAATTATTCTAAATTATTCCGAGTGTGCTCATTCAGCTATATTTTAAATCAAAACACATTTTAAAAATCAAAATACAAACAAGCATATATTCAACCCTTCAACGTGAAATTTTAAATAATTTACAAAAACATTGTAAACATGAAGAGCAAATTAATCCATTCTGTCTATAGATAGCAAAAAGAGAGACAAAACTAATGGTAATCAGGGCACAAAAGGCAATTGCCTGTAGAGCAAATAATCCAAAATGCTGTACAGAGATTGCCATTTCTTTCTCATATGACTACAAAAGCTGTAAAAAAGCTATAAAATGGAGCACTTCTCAGTCTGGTTAAGCTCACTTGGCAAAACTAACTACAGTTTTCAGCACCAACATATGCCTTCACCAAATACAGAAATTCTCCTTTAATATGAAAGCAGCACTAAAGACCTACTTTAACTTTTACAGTTACCAAATATTCCACAAATGGGTTAACACTACCACATATGGTTTTTTATGAATATAAATAGTTTATACTACCAACAAACTACCAGCTAGTTACCTGGCACATTTTCAAGTATTTAAACTAAACTAAACGAGTTTGAGGACAAGTATCCTTACCTGATCTGCATGAATTAGCATCATAAATGCATTTCTTTTGCAGCTTGCATCTTTCTCATTCACCAAGAAATCATGGATCAGTTCAGGAGCATCAGGTATAAGATGTTCAAAATTTCTTTAAAAAAACCCAAACCACATAATTAAAAGAACTACTGGTAAGGAGTAGAACCTAAGGCTTAAGCCCATATCCTGAAGACAAGCGTTTACAAAAATTCAAAAAGAGCAAAAACAGTGATACGTAGCTTTTGTGTAGCTATTTGAAATTGTGAACAGACTCAAGGAGCTTTAAAAAAATCATTTCTTATCATGACAGCTAAGACATTACCCCATCAATGATTTCTGTTCAACAGTAACATTTAGCCACACTGTTCAGGTAACAACTGCAATAATGTTTAGCATATAATTGCAGTACATGAAGAATGTCTCGCTTCAAATAAACTTATATATGCATATTCCTGCAGGGATTCTTCTGTATTTATGGTTGTGGACAACGATTATTATTAATAACATTTAGATCATTAAGAAAGGCATCTGCCCATAAACATTAACCTGCAATATAAGGACCTCAGTCATATTTAAGAATGCAGCAGCAGTACCTTTTGCTTTTCCAAAGAAGTCCGTTAGATATGAGGAGAAAAAGCAAACAAACAAAACAAACCCCAAACACCACACCAGTGATTGATAAATGTTTACGAGACCTCAAAAACTATCCAGATCAATAAAGCAAGCCGTGGTCTTCTGCATTCACAACTTTAGTTAGTTTCTGGCGTTTACCTATAAATCGTGTAAATTGCAAGAACTGCATTTCTGCGCACGTAGCTGTGACGATGTTCTAGACATGCACGAATGGCTGGCATCAAAGGCTCCAACAGTTCTGCTTCTTTCAGCTTACAAAGAAAACGGAGAGTAGAGCCTCGGATAAATTCATTTGGGTGCTGAAGATCCTAAAATCAACAAGAAACATATTTGAAATGCCAGGCTCTTCAGCCTAATTGTTAAGCTCAGATGAATGCACTTGCTAGCCTTCTCCCACACTCAGCTTTCCCATGGTACCAGTTCCCAACATCCACAATGACACCTCACTGTCTTCTTATGAAATAACTTCTTAAAACACTGCTGTTCCACAATACTTAAAAACTTGTATTTCTGTGTAGTAAAACTTACAAAGGATTTTTTTTTTTCTGCATTGTATGGGTTTTCTCTGATTACTAGGGCTGTGAAAGGTCACCCTGCAGGCATTCCTGCACACTGGATACTAACCTCTAGTGTATATTAGTTCATTTGCTTCCTACCCATTCCCAAAGAAGTTGAAGGGCCTTATTATCTTTGTGAAGGAATGTCCCAAATACACCACAATGAAGTCATCCCCAAAATAGCATCCTTTTATGAGCCATGGCTTGTCCCAAGACATTATGGTAGATGGTAATTAGGTTACCCCTCATCTTTGAGGTCCACTGACTTGGAAACAAAGAACACTAAATTTTTGTTAAGTTGTAATAGTAAAAGAACACATAAAAATTCCTTGGTAGTAGGTCTGCTGGTTATCTACAATTATCCAGCTCTGAAGCAGTGAGACATAATGGTTAGGAAGGAAATGCTGAGCATAAACCATTTTTATATTTATCAAATAATGCAAATTTATATACTTTCTAGAAAGATCCAGTATAGGAATATAAGCAACGAAATAAACAATGGGCTACCTTTCTGTATGCGTCGCATACAAGGATCATTTCTTGCAAAAGCCTGCCATCTGGAGTGGTCTTTGGCACTATCTCCCAAAAGACAAGCAGCAGTTTTTTGATGGTATGATCTTGCAGAGGCAGTACAAAACGTATAATGGTCATCAGAAGCCCAGGTAGCTTTTCACCATTCAGAATCATAATGATCACTTTCTTCAAGGCCTCCGTCTTCAATTTGACATCTCCTTTTTCTAGAGGAGGAGGAAATGAAATCAGGAAGGCTAACATGTCACAGTTAGTTTAACAGGAGTACTGATCTTCAGTGCCAGAAGATACAAACCCCCTCTGAAGGAGTGCAACAGAGCATATCAATAAAATTCACACCCTTACTTCTACAAAAAGGATAAAGAAGAAGCAAGAGATATTGAAAGAATAAGCACGGAGCTCAGACTTAATTCTAGGATCAATGTATTGTAATTAACTGAGTTCAACAAATATCACGACTGTTTCAATGCTTAAATTTAAACAGCCTTTTATACCAGGATACTACAATGCACTCTGATGTCATATGTATATTAATTACTAACACTGCCATTTCTGCCAGCAAGATACAGCAGTGCACTGAAAAAGCGATAAGACAACTTGTTGCTTATCATTGCATTACTTAAATCTGCCCAAGCCCAAACAGATATTACTTCAAACAGAAAGACAGAAAAAGATTTAAAATTTTAGCACAGACTGGGAGGGGGAGGGGAGGAAACCGAAACACATAAGATAAATATGATGAAGTTTCTCAAAACACAGCAGAGGAATGTACACATTTTAAAAATCAGCAGAACAAAATAAACATCAAATTGACTTGACTGAGTTTATAAAATGTAAACAATATTCTAGGAAAGGCACAATAAGAGAATATGAGAGTAATTCAGGTAAGATGGATTATACTTCAAATCACTGTCCATTACTTGCCTAGGTCATTTTTTAAGCTGATTTCAGAAGGTGGTTCTGAATCCATCGGAACATTGATTAACGTGTAACACACATTCTCTGCAGCTGTCATGGTTCTTGGTTACAAAAGTTTTCTCAGTGGAACAATTATTTTGACACAAATATCAGACAACCTAAAAAACAAGCAAAGCAAGCTATACCAAAGTTAACAGATTTTATTAACAAACAACACAAAAATGTTTTCTAAACTGACTTAATGATTTGAAAGGATTGCTGGGTTTCTTGAGAAGCCACATTCAAAAGCCTTCTCTGTTTTTTGTTATGCTAAAATATTCCTGTTAGTACCAAAAAATTAAGAGCATGAAAGTTCCCAAAGACAAAAACTATATTAAAGAAATCTTTCCACTACTTAGGCACAATCAGAAATAAACAAAATGTATGGGCACCTGACTGTAGCGCAATAGATGCAGCAGCTTTTCGCTCATCTACTAACCCCTGCTCCTGATCCTGGTTATATATTCCCACTACCTTCCCTGCAGTTCTGTGCCCCCCTCCAGTAGAACTGACCAGAGCTGCAAAACCAGCTGAAAAACATCACAGAAAAAAAAAAAAAAAAAAAAAAAGGGAAGAGTTTTTGACTTGTTTAACAAGTTGAATCAGCCTACGAAGGAAGCTTTGAAGATGAGCATGAGATCCAACAGAGCAGAAACCCAAGGATGGGAGAAAAGACAACATGGTGGAGAAGGAGGCAGGACCTCAGACCAGATCAACTCTAGCATCTAACTGTTCCACTAAACACTAGTGAGAAAAGTCAGTATTTTTATAATAAAAAGTACAAGAAAGCTACAGTTCTATCAAAGCTGCTGTGTGGCTGACAGTTCCAATAAGGAAATTAGCAATTAAGCTCAATCCTCATTCTCATGTTTGTTTCTTCCTTACATAATAGGCATCTAAGATCAAATCAATCTTTTTACTCCATTTCTTAAGTAACAAAAAACGCTCAAGTTTGAGCTTGCTCAGTTAATACTATGATACCATACTGACAAGGACAGTATAGAAAATTGTTACTCTGTTACATGAGCAATTTTGTATTTTCTACAGAAAATGTGTCAAAAAATTTACAGAAAAATTACTTTCTCTGTGCTTTTATTGCTATTCATTTTCTGGAAGTCTTCGACTGAGTTTAACAAATCATTAAAACACGGAAGATGCTTTATTACTTTAAATTATGATAGTACACATCAGTCAAATATCGTGTAAAAGCACACTTGTTTTATATTATTACTAACTAATAATAGAATGAACAGAACTGAAAAAAATTATCCCCGCCAAAGGTCATGATTTACATAAAGATGAAAACACTAAACTCTCCAACTCAAGGCTATGCTTTCACCACTGACCACTTTTCCTCTACATTCAATGATCTTAAGCAGAGCCATACCTCTGTGACATAAAGCCTTCAATAACACGCCAGTTTAAGAAGTTATTGTCTGGGGACACCAGCTCCTATGCCACATCACCTCTTTTATCTGCACAGACAAATTTTGAAATGCAAACCCTGTAAACTCTCCACTCCTACCTTATTTTTGAAGCAGTAAGAAAAACAAACAAAATCCAACGGACCAACAAACAGCCATTCCCAGCCTGGTTAAAAGCACCACCCCACAAATAGCTCTGAGGAAAGAAAGGGAAGGCGGGACGTCGAGTTGCAGCGAAACGTGAGGTGCTACACAAGCTGGTCCTGGGTCCAAAGTCCGTTTTCTCATCCAACAGGCACCTAGAGAACCTGAGGCTGAACACTGAGCAGGTAAGTTGTGCTAACAGGGTCTGCAGCCTCTTTCTACACAAGAGAACACCACAACTAAAACAGTACCAGAACTACTACCCGAAAAAATAATTGCAATACAATTTTTTTTAAAAAAACACCTCTTTCTGTTATGAATTCTATATTTAAGGATTGGATTCTTCAAGCTTGTTGCTTACAAATATCTACATAAACAACTACTGCTCACTTTTAGAAATATAACTGTTTTCTTGCCTCAGCAGCAGCTTTCTGCATACTTTTTCCATACTGTTGCCCAGAACTCCTGCCTCAACGCCCTGCAGCTAGCAGCTTCATCTCCAATAATGACTCACACAGACCATAAAGGAGATCTTTGCAAAAAGTAGACCAGGTATCTTTACTCACACAAAGATCTCAACTGCTCTGATTCTCTCAAAAAATCACAGCCACACAGGTCGCCGGAGCATGAAAACGTGGAGTGTATTTTAGGCTCTGAAAAGCAGCAGTGAAAAACAACTCTCCCAAAATGCAGAGCTGGGAGACTTGGCAGGGAGAACCACCACCAGGTCTTCCTCCTTGCAAGGCACCAAGCCTTGAAATCGGAGTTTAATCTTACGGAGAATTCCCACAGACACAGAAGCAGGTGCTACTCTGCTCCTTCAGCAGTAAGATTTCTGAGAACCTGTACAAGGAAACTGAAAGTTACACAGTTTATACAACGCAGGAAGACAGAAGGCCACACCTGCTCTCCAGCTACATCCTTGGGGAGCCTTAAGAACTGGGGTACCTTAGGAACGAAAACCCTCAGAAAGCATAGTTTTATTGATGCACGACCTACACCACAAAACGTACCAACGTTTATTGAAAAATCTCGAATAAATGTACAGCCAGTTTAGGGAGATTTCTCTCTTAATTTTCCAGCTGACTACTTTTCGCTTAAAACGCCTGCCATTTTTAGCTACGAGTTAAAACCTAAAATATTTAGATGCCGCCGTTCGCCTCCCATTCCCCCGAACGCAAAGTCTGGGACCTACACCACACCACCACAGCACCTCCCGGGCAGGCCCCGCCACAAAGGCACCCCAAACGGCGAGGCGGCCCGCGGCCCCCCCGGCAGCGGTGCTGGGGGCTCCCGCAGGGGCGAGCCCCCAGGAATTCGCCGGCGGGGCCCTGAGGCCTCGGGCCTGCGGGCCCCACCGGGCCGCCGGCGGCGGCGGCGGCGGCGGCTCCCCCGCGGCCCCCCCCACCCCCCGCTCCCCGCCCACCCCAGCGAGGCCGCTGCTCCCCAGGCGCAAGGCTCCGTACTCGGTGGCGTGGCGGCCCGGCCCGGTCGAGTCGGGCCCGCTGCGGAGCTCTGGCCGCGGCGCTCCCGCTCCGGCGATGGCTGACGTGGAGCCGCTCCTTCCCCCGGCCACATCGATAGTACGGCGGCCCTGACGGGACACGCCTCTCGCCCGCAACGGCGACGCGAAAGGGGCGGGGCCGCCGGCGGCGGCCCCGCCCCTTTCGCGTCGCCGTGCGGGCGGGGGAAAGGCTGCGCGCCGGAGCGCCACGAGGGCGGGAGGAGGGGCTTCCGCCTCTGACGTCACGGCCCCGTGAGAAGTAACGTCAGCGCTGCGGCGGGGCGGGTTTTTCCCGCGCAGGCGGGAGGGTGGGCTCAGGAACCCTGGGGAAAGCTTCCGTAAAAATAGCGATAGGAAGAAAATACACCGGCCCCCCCCCCCCCCCCACGAATCAGTAAATAAATAAATAAATAAAGGGAGGGGGGGAATAAATAGAAAAAGAATAAGGGAAAAATTTAAATGGAAAATGAATAGGGAAAAAATTAAATGGAAAAAGAACAGGGAGAAAATTATACCAGAATAGAAGAAAATAAAAAAAATTAAAACCAGCTGATCTAGTGCTTAAAACCAAATACACAGCCCTGATGATATTATTTTGATACTTCCATGATTGAACTATTTACATGGAGTCAATACAGCATTTAAAGCCTGTTCAAAACAGCACCATGCTTTATTTATTAATAAATACAAGATTCAAGTTTCAGGCCTTTTTTTAAGTACATTGAGCAGGATATCAAGCCGCTATCTGAGTCCACCACAAAAATTTGTTTCTCGTCCTTTGCAATGTATTCATTAGTGACAACAATTAAACAGAATGCTCCAACATGGAAAATGAAAAACATAACTCTGAACTCATTTTGCTTAAAATACAGCATCACACCCATTTTGCACCTGGGAAGCACCGACTCCCTGGGCTTCCCTCCCAGGCGTGCCTACAGAAGTCGCTGTTAGACTCCCAGTTTGCGGCATTCAGCTTGAATCCCGTCGGGCACGAGGCGCCCCTCAGCCAGAGCGTGCAGAACAACCTGCCGGGACCAAAGCCCGGAGAGCCCGTTTGTTCAGCAGCAATGCAGAGACTCCACAGCTCAGGGGACCTGTAATAGGAATGTTACATGCTTCCCTCGTTACTTCGATTTAGGCCATTAGTCAGCTAAAAGCCCTTCGCTACCCCACAGCTGGCCGATAGCTCTAAAGGAAGAAAGCGATTCATTTCGGTTCCACAGGAGCTGGGGTTTACCAAAGCGGAGGACTCAAAAAACCAAAACACAAGCTGGTTGGCAGCTTCACACTTACTCAGCGTATGATGTTTCTGGTAAACATTCATAACCAGAAATGATGTCTTTTCAAGCTGAGTCTGAGACAATGATTAGACAACATGGGGAAACACGCTGCATCCTATTTGTTCCACAGCTATGTTGTAGTTTTGTAGGCATGTTAAAGTCCTCTCAGTTCAACAGTTTCCAAGAGCACCATGTTCATATACCGTAAGTAAAAGCTCACGTTGACAAATGGTCAAACACATGCTGGCACCTTGATATGACAGAAGTATTTGAACAGGTGTTTGTTCAGATTAAAAAAACCAAACCCACAGCAGATTCCAAGAAAGTGATTTATTTCCACTTGTCCTTACAAGTTAAAGACAGTATGCTTTTCATTAAAAAACAGTATCATGTACTATTTAGAAAATGATTACACCTTTCTTGTCAAAGAAAATACACCCAGTTATGACCTCCTGTCTATCTTTTAAGGATAGGTGGGTTGGTTTCTTTCTTTTTTAAGAGTAATCCTCAGAATGTATCAGCAGAAAACGCATATAGGTGAGGGTAAAGTTACCAGCAAATGGATAAACGTTCCTGTATAATTAGACATACATTAACACAGAGGAACTCATCCACCAACTAGTGCTCCATAGGCTCCTCTGCTTTTTCTGCAGGTTCATCAGCAGGCGGAGCAGGCTTAAAGAGAGAAAAAAAAAAAATTATAGAAGGGCAAAAAACAACACATGACAAATCAACTTTAATCTGCATCGAGCATCACTAATGCATCAATGCAGCTCATCTCAGCAAACAGCTTACAAAGTAGCATTATCCAAATTAAGCATGGAGCAGGACAGAGCTGGTAACCAGGAGACTAAGGAGGCATCCTGGGGCAGGCATGAGAAACATGTAGCCACTTCAGTTGCAAAAAAATGAAACCAAGTACTTGATCATAGATAAGGAAAGATGACTTCGGAAGGCCCATCACCAATTCAGCATAAACTGATTTAATAAGCATCTTAGTCTGTGGCTAAGATTATATGGTTTTCACGTAGTAACTTCAGATTTAAAAATCACGTTCCTAAAACTCTACTAGAATAGTATAGTGTTATATGTTGTGAACACAAATGTGATAGGTCATTCATCACGTAACTTCTTTCAGCAAAGCCTATTTATTTATATCTAAAACACATACCTTTCTCTGTGGTCTCTCCTCAAGACCTTCTAGGAATGGTGCTACGTCATCATCGTCATAGATGGTAAACTCCATGTCTTTGCCAACAATCCCAATGGAAACATTCTGTTAAGCAAAGTTTTGAAAGAAGTGAGAAGCATTTTTCTGCTACTAACTCTGTGGCTTTATAGCTTTCGCCTGTGAAACAGATGAAAGTTTCCTCCCATGACAAAGACACTCATTTTGCTGTTGATGTCTACTTAATGAAAAAAGGAAATTTTGAGACTCCTCTTTGGTAGATTGTACTAGAAAAAGAAAGGTAGGCAGATTTACTCCCTACAAAAGCTATCATGTTTCAAAATCTTGTAAGTAAAACCACTTTTCAAGTATCTCAATTTCTTTCAATTTTTTGTTTTCTTTTTAATAACATACATGATTTTTCAAAACCACTTATTTTAATCTTATTTTGCATTTTCATTATTTTAAGAGTTCTAACCAAGGCGAGCTAAGAAGAAAAAAATTAAATACGGAAAATGGCAGATCAGCCACAAGCAGAACACCAACTAGTGGATATCCCTAGAATTTTCTTGTTCAATGGCTCCTCAATTCATTGTCAGAAGTTTCTGCAACTTTTTGCTGCTGTAGATACTCAATCAACTGTTTGTGCATTACCTTCCCTCACCTCCTGGGTGAATTACTGCCTGTGCTTACAATGCAAAGCTGTGATTCTAGTTGCATGTAATGCAACTTAAAACACCGATCAAAGTCTAAAATAGAATGAAGCAACCAGGGAAACAATGTCTTATTTAAAGAAGGTATAATTTTTTTAAAGAAAATTAAATCTGAGATAATTAAGGAAACTGTAGATAAAATGGTGACATATGAAATGAAGATGATACGATCTACCATTGTTCAGCTTCCAAATTTCAGTGCCAGCCACACCCTACAAAATCTTTTTCGTGGTAATTTCTAATAACAATGGCAGTAAAATTTCTTGTTAAGAAAACCTTGTATTTACCTTGGTGGTCAGATCCTGTTCAGCAGGAAGAGTCTCTCTCAGGGCACGTAGTCCATGTTTAACTAGCTCATTTAGATTACCTTAAAATAAAACCAGAAAGACATTTACTAAATATATGGTATTATATCTAGACACTCATTTCCCCTTCTTCCCACTCCAGCTGACAACTCAAAAACCACTTTGGCTAGCTTGACTTACGGAACTGCTCTCCTTAGGTACTCCTGGTACTGATCACAGAGTTGGTTATAAAGGTATACCTTAAGAAACCAGCCCTTCCCTACATTTGAGGTCAAATGCATCTGGTTTTGGCACCTGCCCTGACTCCAGTGCAGTAATAATCACACTAGTTTTTTTGCCCAAGAAGCCATTTAGTAGCTTCCTCATGACCGTTTCATGTAAAAATAAATTCACCATTTTAAGTGCACCACCTAAATACTTGCCCTGACATACTATCCCTCTCTGATATGGACAGAACTGTTCTTTCCCTGTTTTAAACAGGGCAGAGGCCTTTTTTTTTTTTTTTCTCTGCTTTTCTGAGCATAAATTATCTTTTCATTAGATGTAATAAGCACCCAGATGTTAGACATGAAGATTTGTAATATTTTCCTTACAATTTTTGTCTTCATGCAAATTTACACTTATGCCAAACTTGGCTCCCCAAATTTATCTTCCTACCTTGCTAAATGCAAAAGAATAGAGCAGTAGCAGAAAATAAACTGAATAATTGATGAATACCATTAGACAGAGTTTCATTACTCACAGTCAGTAAATTCAGTCATATGTCTCTCCAAGTAAGTTCGTGCTGACTGCGAACGAGCACCAATGGACATTGCTTTGCAGTCAAAATAGTTTGCAGAGGGACAAGTCTGGAAGATGTGAGGACCCATATCCTACAAAGAGAGAAAAAAATCCCACAGAATGTAAACCAAATGTATAAATTCATACCAAGTCTGCTTCTGGAACACGTGATATTTTCTAAACCAGTTTTGTTTCATGCTACATCTCATAGCTTGTATGTATGCACATAAATGTATTTTATATTGCTTGTCATATCACTGTTCTTATACAATTCCTTCAAAACTACTGTAAAAAAACCCAACAAACAGTAATAATAATAAAAAAATATCTTTCTTTACACTTTGTTCATTAAAATGCAGTTTTTATGTAGGCAGGATAGCTAGCACCAAAAGTGTTTCTTTCTCTGTTCCATAAACTGTACTGTGCTCATGTATGCTTCCTACTTCATAGCTCACAGTAGATATTTTACACACATTCCACCTTATCTGCACAGAAGTAAAAACCTGCTGTAGACTTAGCCATGCCATGCAAGATTTCAGGCAAGACAATTTCCTTCAACCTTCCTCATGTCGAAACTTTTGAGGGCAGACATTCTGTGTGTGCTGCATTAAGCAAACTGTTGCTGCTAAACAAGAGAGGCCAGTGATGATTTCCACATCCTTTTTTTTTTTTTTTACAAAAAGTATTTAAAATAATAGTTTGTAGAGCTCCATAATCAATAGTAAAATAATTACTGTCATCGTGGGATCAACATTTTGATCCCTTAAAACACAAATGTATTTTTTGCAGTATCTCATTTTGCAGCTTAAAATAATTAGGTTTTCGTTTTTGCAAACGTACACTTCATAAGCTATTAAATAACATTTTAAAAAGTTATGTTTTAAGGTAAGATACAGAAAATAATTTCCTTATTCAGAGAATTTTGATGAGTCTACCTCTTCCATATTCCCCTCTTAATATCTATTTATTGTATAAAATTGCGTTAAGCACATTTTCTTTCAGATCAATAGTGATAGTGCTTACATCGTAACCTGCAATGAGCAGTCCTACGCCATACGGTCTTCTGCCATAACGCTGTGTTGGTATCTGGGTTTCTTAAGTAAGCTAAGGAAACAATCTCAAAATAACATGTTAATTACCCAAAATGTTTTCCTAAGCCAAGCAAAGACGCACCAAAATCATTATATAGTCTTTGTAAACCTTTCTGCAGGAGTGAAGACTACGTTCAAATGAAACGGGTTTCATGGCTTAATTGGAAAACAGATTTCACGGCTTACTTGGAATACCAACTTCTTTTTCACCAAAAGAAAATTTAGCCATTAGCTTTCCTGAAATAACTGAAGGGTGCATTCAACCAACTATACAAACAGTTCACCTAACGCTGCACACCATCATTTATTTTCCTAGCCCTTTGAACTTTTTCCAGGCACCTGATAACAGAATACAAGCCCTCCACTGTGATCCATGCAGAGACAGAAGTTGCCGGAGGAAAAAAAAAAACAAAACACAAAACTGAGCAAGCAGCTACAATCCAGTAAGTTATCATATTTTGAATAGTGCGGTCATCTTTCCTCCTCCACCTCCAAAGGCATGAGGCTGTGTAACAGAAAAACAGTGCCATGTTAAAGGTTGCATAGCACTTTATTGCCTCTCTACCAGTTCAGTGCATGTTATGGGATATTCTCTGAAAGAATACACAAGCAATGTGAATAAAGAAAAATTAACTTTTTCAATTTAATATGACTTTTAAGCTGTGATCATTTTATGAACAAGTATGAATAAGTAAAAAAATATAAAAGTGTTAGAAGTATAAAAAAAAAGGATACTGCTTCCAATTAGTGACACCAGGCGAGAAACTGGAAGAGGTCTATCAAACACAAATCTAGAATCCAGACACTCCTGACGCATGAAATTGCTAGGAGGAAAAAAGAAAAAAAAAAAAAAAAAAAAAAAGAGAAGAAAAAAAATCAAACCAATGCATAGATCAAAGTCACAATGAGTTTATGTCTCAATACTTGTCTGTTAAGGTAAGGACTTTTGTTTCAGCTCTGCCTGTTGAGAAAAAGGGTCAAAGGCATTACATAATTTAATTTCATCATGACCTATAATTGTTATTTAGAAAGTTGACCACAGGTTTGAAAGAGTATTATAGCATTTCAGCCATACAAATGCAAAGAAGGTAGAAGTTCATGCAGGCAACAGATGGATCATCTGGAAAAAAGCCACCATTAAATGGTAACATTTCTCTGTAACATTACAGTTATTAAAATTTATATTAGCAATTCTTCCTCTACCTTCTTTTTCTTTTCCTATCAAACTGAGGAACACTCCTCCTTCTGTGTACATTTACCTCAACTGATGAAACTATGCAGCCAGCAGGTAAAAAGCAAGCCCCTCTGAAGCCAACACATACAGCAGTGTGTATTTTTAGTAAGTTTCTTAAATGTGTGTACAAAGAAGCAGCTGCTAGAGGGAAATAAGTGCTGCACTTTCTCTGACTGCTTTGAAACCCCATCACACTGAGGAAACCAGACAGGACTGTCTTACTAGTAACAAAACCAAAGAGCAAAATTTTGGGCCAAATGAGATTTCTGCCAACTAGTTAAAAATCTGCCAGAATTTCATGCTGAGGTCTTTGGCATACTACAACAGAGCAGTAACTCAAGACTAATCCTTAGTTGACCAGAAAATTTCATTCGCAAGAGTCTACAAATGACCCTTCACTCATTATTGCAGAACTGTGTATGTCAACAACTAAGATACTCACCACAAGAGTCTTGCATCAGCAGTAAGTCCAGCAATTGAGATACCAATATGGTTGTCAACGTACAGGATTTTTTTCTGATGAGCTGCCAGCTCAGACTGTGCTCTCTATGCATAAAAGGAGAAAGCTATGTGGGAAACTGAACAGTTTGCCAAGCACCGTGGAGAAATCTGCTAACATTTATAGCAAGAACTGAATATGATCATGAAACAATAAAAAAAAAAAATATTTATAAACTTGCAACAGAAGACAAGAAAAACCTAATTCCACTTCAGTAGGAAACTATCAGAACAAAATAAGAACAGACACTCACTCAAGCTTTGGGAAAAGAAATAAATAGTTTTACTCCTTAATAACTGATGAAAAAACAAACAAAAAAACCAAACACATCTTTTAAAGGGAAAAAAAAAAATCTTTCACTCATTTCCT
Organism: Astur gentilis; assembly: GCF_929443795.1. Classification (NCBI taxonomy): domain Eukaryota; kingdom Metazoa; phylum Chordata; class Aves; order Accipitriformes; family Accipitridae; genus Astur; species Astur gentilis. The sequence continues at coordinate 16,489,935 of NC_064896.1, read as the reverse complement.
TCACCATTTTGTGAAAATCTGCTTTATATAGGTACTGAAAATATTTACAGCTCTATACTGGTACTCAAGCAAAACGAAACTGGGATTGCATTTACATTACACACAAAAGTTTAGACTGCGCAAAACTAATTTGCCAAACTAAAACTTTTCTACTAACATTATTGTCCCAAGAACACAGTTTTGAATTTACCTTGAGAGCAACCAGAACAGCATGCGTTTTCGACTTCAGCCCCACAGTAGCTGAGCCTTGTTTCACAGCTTCCATGGCATATTCTATTTGATGAATTCGGCCCTACAGAATAACATCAAAAGTAATCATTCTAAAGTTAATCCTCTGTATCAATTTTCAATTGTTTTTGGTTTTCAGATCCTTTGAGTCCCCCACCCCAATCGGTACACTTACTGCTTAACAGTTGAAACCTACAACCGATAGAATTCCTCAATTATCCTCTGCAAACGCCTCACCATTAACCCACAAAAATCCATCCATCTCTGAGCCACTCACTACTGCATACAAAGAAACAGGAAAACTAAAAAGAAAGGGTGAATAATCTTGAGATTATAAGAATCACAAGACTTTTGTCACTGTCTTCAGAGGAATCAGTATTTGACCCAATGTAATTCAAAGACAGAACTTCTAGCTGAAGATGGACACTTAACTTTTAATCGAGTTTCCTGAAGAAATGAGTCTTACGCAATTGTTGTGCCTCACCATCCATTCCCTAATAACTTCTGAACAAGCTATTTAGTCAACTGCAGTAAAGTCTGAAAGAGGAGTAAAGGTCTCAAAGACAATTAAGTCCCCACATGTTCTGCAGAAGCAGTCAGGAGCTTTACAGGAAAATGAAACAACGTCCTTTTCATGAAACCACTGAGGGCAAAGTAGCTAACTTTCTGCACTCTACCTGGCCAGCTTATGTCAAGTAGTCAGCACTCACAGTCAGTCAGTTCACTGCTACTGTGCAAATACTGGAATTACTGACTCAAGCATATAGTTGCATCCTACCAGTTGTGATGGAGCGGAACGTAGTAGCTGTTACAGTGAAATGTACTGGGGATAATCTACAGGAAATCACCTTCTATTAGGTTGTTGGGGGTTTTTCTGCTAAAAGGTTTTTGATCTGATTTATCTAGAGAAACGCAAAGTCCACTAGATGCATAGAATACCCTAATGTTCCATTCCATCGACTAAGTTATAAATGGAATTTCACTAACATAGGATATTTCCTGCCCAAGAGCAGTATGGAATCACTGTGACCTCTCCAACATGCTTTTATCAACTTTCATGAATGACTTGCAAGACTGTGAAAGTGTGAAACCCTTTCTAGCCTTTAATCTTGTATTTCCTTTCCTTTAGAACAATATTGGAAAACATCCCCCAATAAAATATGATTACTCTTTGCTCCTATATTAACAATGCCAAGAATTATTACGGTATTATATCACTGCCTCACCTACAAGAACGTATGGAGCGCTAACTGCAGCACAGTAGCTACTTTAAATGTCTTTTTTTATAAAAGACATCAGCACTATTCATATTTTCAAGGCAGTTTATGAAAAAAAAAGAAAACAGTGCTGTTGCTGACTTCACATTATCTACTACAAGTCTCAAGAGAATGTTGTGGTTTTAAAAGTAATTTTTGAAGTAACAGATAGATTAAAATTTTTAAAATTAAAGGTCCTGATACAGAGTCCTCCAGAGAAACACAATCATTAAGAAGGATGGGAGTTCAAAGCCATCTACAGCTATCATGGTACTGACTAAAGAATATTCAAATATTCAAGGTTGTCTTTGAGTATGGCATAACAGCGCCTGTTTCTCTTTTTGTACACACATACTTGAAGAAGTCAGCATATTCTCACTTTAGCACTAAATAATAACTTTTAATAATTTGATTTTGTTTTGAACAATTTGAATACAGTAGAGCTCTTAATTAAAAGAAGAAGTTCTTCCCAATTGTAAACCAAATAGTTCCTTTCCAACAGTTGCTAGTGAATAAAAGAGAGAGAGTGACCTAGCAGTAGCCTAACAGTGGGGAGATTTAAGCTCACTTTCGTGCATTTCCATACCTTACTTTTTATTATAGGTCTGTAAATCGATGATAGAATGGTTTGGGTTGGAAGGGGCCTTTAAAGATCATCTAGTCCAACCCCCAAGGGAGACAGCATCAACTTCGTACCTCACAGGTACATTCAGAAACCAACTTTGAATGAAAGTACTTTGAGGTAAGAAGGCCCACCTAAGCACCACTCCGGTTCATACGCCAGAAGCTTAGAGATGTGCTAATGGCTTTCTAGAAACCTACAGCCTACAAAACAAGAAGGGAGCAGACAGCGGTAAGCTTTAGGCGCCTGAATACAGTCTACGGTGCCGTGATACCGCTGCTGCCAGAGCGAAGGAAGACCAAAAAGCAGGTAAAGAGCCAGTTAGCGAAGCGTACAAAGATTTTACCTGCGGGCTCCAAACCGTGACATCATTGTCATACTGGTTGCGAAACTAGAACGAACAAACCAAAGTCCATTAGTACAACTAACAAGCAGGCAGGAAGAGGACTCCCGAGCGAAGTTCTGGTCGGTGTCTTGACAGGGCATTTAGGCGAAGGCTTCGGTCCCAGGCCGGCCACCGGGGCCCCTGCTCCGGCCACGGTTCTTTCCGGGCCGGAGCGAGCGCGCCCGCCTGCCGGCCAGCACCGCCTCGAAGTCTCCGAGCAGCCAGCCCCCCATGCCCGGCGGGAGAGCCCCGAGAGCGGGACGGCGAGGTCCCGCTGCCCGCGCCGGTGCCGGTGCCCGGCCGGCGGGAAGCCCTGCCGAGCCCTCGTCGGGGCCGGGGCCGCCGCCGCGCCCGCCCGGCCCGTTTCGAGGGCAGCCATGAGCCGCCTCTGCCCCTCTGCGGCGTCACGCCGGGCCGGGCCGGGCCGAAGGGGTCGCGCCCCACCGCCGCCCCCGCGCCCCCCCAGCCCCGCCGAGGGGAGCGCGGCCGCCCCCTTCCCCGGGCAGCCCCGGGCCCCGGCGGCGAGGCCCAGGCCCGGCGCCGGATGGCCCGGGAACTGCTTACTCACGGGCCCGCTCCCCGCTTTCTCGCCCTCGCCCTCCCCCTAACCCCCTCCCGCCCCCCGCCCCCCCTCGGCTGGCTCCGCAGCCCGGGCGGGCGGCGCGGAGATGCCCCGGCCCGACCCGTCCCGTCCCGGCCGCCCCTCACCATCCTCCTTCCCCCGACGGCGGCGCAGGCTCCGGGGCAGCGAGGGGGAGGGGGGGGGCACCGCTCGGGCAGCGATCGCTCCGGACTGGAAGCGGCCAAGCAGCGCTAGTCGCCCCTCGAGTCATCGATCGAGCGCACGGCGCCCCGCCCCGCCCCGCCGCGGCGGCGCATGCGCGGTCGTCGGCCAGGCAGGGCCTCCGGCCCGGCGGCGGGGCCCCGGCGGTGGCAGCGCGGCGGGTCCTCGGGGCCGCCCTGCCGGCCGCTGCCTCCTCCCCGGCGCCCCTCTCGACTCACAGCGAAGCAGCGAGCCTTTGGGGATTCCGGCGTGCGGTGCCAAAATTCCCTTCCTCGAGGAAAACCTCCACTGTGGAGTTCGAAACCCGCTTACTTTGCTTGCCAAAACCCAACCTTAGCCGTTGTGCTGGGGCTGAAACCGCGGTGGCGTTTTTAGAACGGCGGAAGATTTTTTTGGAAGGGCGCTGACCTCAGAGGGGGCTCAGGTGCTATCGCCGGCCTTCCCTCGGTGCTTTGGGAGAACCCACTCGGTGTTCCTCAGAGCCCCGGGGACCTGAAGGGAGCGGGGGAACGAGCGCAGGTGCCACGGCCTGGGGTTAGAGGAAAACCTTAGCTACGGATAGGCCTATGTATGGATAAATTCAACCACAGTGACTCCTTAAAAGTTGGTTAACCCCCCCCCACTGCCTGGCTCACAAAAGCTACTTGTGGAACAGCTGTGAGAGCTCCTTCACCGCGTCGCCACTTTGTGCATAGATGCGCACAGACACTCGGAAACGTACTGTAGAACTGTCAACGTTAGGTTAGTACCGGTCATCGTCGTTAGGTTAGTACCGGTTCCCCCCTCACTTAGTTTTTTTTCTGCTCCGAGGCAAACCCCGTTGCTGTGGAGAAAAGGGCATCTCTGCGGAGGGGACGTGTGGCGCCCATCTCGTGTAGGTGTCGAGCGTACAAACGGGACCTCCTGCCCCAGGAGGCCACGGAGTCCCATCCTGCCTGGCCTAAAACCACGAGAAGAAGGCTTTGAAGCTGCATTTCGGCCGTTGTTGCCCTTTTCTTGCAAGCCTGCCATTTATGAAGTGGTGTGCTTCCCAAAGCTGCAGTTAAGTTTTCATACAGTGTCCGGGCTAACAAAGCTTATGAGCTTAAGCACTTCAGGGTGAAAACACAAATGAAGGCAGTTTAGTAGGAGTAAAACAACAGCCACTGTTAATCACATGTAGCAGGCTGGAAATCCTCTTACGTTTTTCTCTGTTGGAAAAAAAGGGTACAGGAAGTCTCTGAAATCATAAAGCTAAATGAGAAGCACTATTACGAATTATATTAGAAAAAATATTACAATGTCTTCCTTAATTACAGCTACGATGCGATTAAATTTCTAAATGGGTCTTTTTGCTCTCAAAGATAAAAAACTACAAGTGCTTAACAAAAATTAATTGCTTACTGGAGCTTTTACTTTGGACAATGTAAAATATTTTTATATAGTTGTAACTGAAAAGTGAGTTAAAAATTACTATGAGAACTCCTCTGTAGGATCGCATGACTCAAGCATTAAGACAAGAGAATCAATTAATACCGTATTCATATGTTTTATTTTTTTAAACAAGTATCCAGCTGCTGAAGTCACAGTCATTAAAGTCAAACTAGTATTCTATCACCTTGTGATTACTGCAGGACCAATGACACATTTGTTTTACCACTGGAGAATTTTCTCTTTTTCCTTGGAGAGGGCTACAGCGTTGGGGGGGCGGGGGGGCGGATCGAAACAGACTGATCTAAATTATCTAACTTGTTTTGTTATTTTCAAGCTTTCTGATAATAAAAATTCATTTGATCTGAAATAACTTCCTTTCTTCAACATTGTTTGTTGTGCACTGAAACAGGATATATAAACATTTCATTAAGTGAGCTGAACAGCTTTCAAGTTTCACTGAACTTTCAGTAAATATTCCTGTAGTCTCTGTTATAATGTCCTTCAGTAATAACTTCCTACAGCAATAAGGGAATCCCTGAAGATCCGTTTACTCCACCTACACTAACAGAACAATAGACAGATATTTCCTCTCTTTTGGCAAAAGCGTGTTAGTTTTGATAGAATGCTAAGCTATGCCAAGACTCTCTATTGTTCTGTATACATGGAGCAAGTAATGTTAGGAACCATGATATTAGCGATAAAAAGGCAGGATTTGTAAAACTTCACATAGAAGTAAAAGCTGTATAACCAAAGAGCTTTTGGAAGCTATATGAACTATTGTATAGGTTTATTAAATAACAACTTAAGTATTTTCCTGAGTAATCTTTTTTCCTTCATTACATGGATAGAAAAATATATTCAAACCCAAACTAACCAGATGTCCAGCTATTAAAAATTTATTCTAAACCAGACTGATTCACGTCATGTGAGAGCAGGAAAGGTGGCATGGAATGGAGTTCCAGCTGTTCTCCAGTGCTCCAGGCAGCACAACTGTTACCATATTCCCAAGGCAGCAGCACAAGAGGATGTCAGAGGCAGGAATAATCTCTAGAAAGGGGAAACGCTTACCGTGGAAGGAAGTCATTCACTTCCCTCTGGATGTTCCTTTTGCCCTTCAGGCTCAGTATGAGCCCTCTATAGGCAGGGCTTAAAGCCAGTGGGTTTGTAATGTATTTCTGATTACATCTCGGTGTGCTGGTGTTAAAAAGGACCCAACCTATTCCCCACTGACGTATTTGAACCGAGAATGTAATACTTAAATACAAAATGAAAGAAAGGAATGAAGGCAAAATCAAATAGCTCTTTTTCAGATAACAAAGGCATCAATCAGAAAGGAAACATTTTACATAATATTTTGCCCAAATATGGTAGTAACTGAAATTAGTGAGGTTAGTGGTTCGTCAGTCATCCAAAGTTGCTCGGAAATTTGAATGAAGGCCTTAAAAAAGAGTTTCGCTAAAATATAAGTGATGCATAAGCATTATGTTGACCTCTGCACCTGAAAAAATGTCACCCTCGCTATATATAATGGTGGTACAGTGGCCTGCATGAAATGATCTGACAGTTTTAGACAGCTTCATAGGAGATAAAAATCCACATGACAAAAGGCTACGGTAACACAGACGTAGTTGATAGACACAGCAGAAAAAACAGTGCTGAGTGACCAAGATGGTTAAACTGCTGTTTTCTCCAAGCCATGTTATAAGACACATCGATGAGGCAACATGGGACACAACTTCACATTGATTTTGCCACTGCTGTATCTGATCCATTATTAAATATCTCCAAAACTATCCCAATTATCTGTATCACAGGTATTAATTTTATAATACTAAAAGCTACAGGAAAGTGCATCAAACATTGTCTTTGGTAGCAGTCCTAACACCAGTTATTAAGATACGCTTGCATAGGTCTATAGAAGGTTTGAATTGATAGAAAAAGAGCATTAAAGACATACAAATTTAATTGTAGAGACAAAAAGTGAATGACAAGCAGCAATCACCATATTACATCAAGAAATCACAATATAAAAGACTACAGGACTGAAAAGTAAAACTGAACCTATCCTCACATTTAAATAATCTACTTACAAAACATCTACGTTAGGAGAAAATAGTATTTTCTTACTTTTAGTTTCACTGTTGGCAACCTGATAATCAAGATCACTTCAGAGAAACGAATACACAATTGATAGCGCTATGAAAACATGTTCAATGCCCAGTAACGGCCAAATTAAATGTGAGGCATTATTAGGAAGGAGAACAAAACACGAAGCATTACTATGCCCACTGTATAAATCCATACTGCATCTGACACCATTCAGACTTGAATACTGGCTGTGATTCCTGTTTCCCATTAAAACGATGTGGCAGTACTGAAGGCACTGGGAAAAGTGGAAAGAAGATTCAAATTATGGAATAGCTTCATATAAAGAATGACAGTAAAAAGTAGAAGTCTCCAGTCTAAATAACAGATAAACAAGGAAAGGTGATGAATGCTCATCATATCACAACTGGCACAGAGACGCTGAATAGATATGATGCTTCTCTCCATCCTCCAACACTGGTATTGGGTGTCACTAAAAGCAGCAGGTTCAAGCAAAGACAAGGCGGTACTTCGTGAGACATGTCATACCTGTGCTGTGGAAACCTGTGCACCTGAACACATCGTGGTCTTTTGGTCGTGTGTTGAGACAGCAACTGGACAAATTCACAGACAAAACAACTTTTCAAGCCACCTTACAATACTGCCAATACGATGTTTGAGCTAAGTGCAGCAGTGAAAAAATAGCTAACCTAAAACACGCATATACAGTCTCAAGAGAAAGTAATGATACTATTTTGTTTTATGTTATGTTTCCAGCATAAACAGCATCTGACAGGCATTGCTCTGCAGAGATTAACACACAAGAACTAAAAGGCAAGGCCATTATGCCTCCTCTTCTGCTGATTCACTAGAGGAAGCAACATTCCACCGAGTCCCCTTTTGGGACACCACTCACGGTCAATCCACATTAACCACTGTGATGCTGTGTACTATACTCCTGTAGTTGTATGGAGTTTTTCTGTAAAAGATTGGCTCCACTGGGGTCAGTGGTAACACTCCAGGGACTGCATGTTTTGTGCTATCTAGGCACAGCAGATTGCAGAAGAAGAAGAAGAAAGAAAACTCTGTTGTGCCAGAGTAGGAGATGGACTGAATGAAGGCAGTGTCTCCATCTCCTTGGAGAAGGGGAAGGACAGGTCCCAGGGAGATCTCGGAGCCACTCCTGTCAGATGGACAAGTGGTTACTTGCAAATAGCAGCGCTGTTACTGTTGAGCAAGTAGGAATGGGCATATTACTGTAACATTCAAATACCTTTAATTTCTTTGGCTTGTATTTCATGACTCATGCAGTATAGCTTCCTGCAATAAGTAGCTGTTTATGTGTAAGAATAAAAGTATTATCAATCAATCTCCCATCTTCCTCAAATTAAAAAAGAGAAATAAATCCATTGCTTAGTATCTAGCAATTGTTGGGGAGTTTGACTGTTACTATTGGGAGAAAGAAGTGCTCAATATTAGCCTCAAGAGACTTGAAGGTACTATTTGTGCTGAAGAGGAAGGATGAAGGAAAGCTCACCAGCTAAGGAAAAGCCAGACTGCTCCTACAATAGGTGGCATAGGCAAGAACATGGGGTAACAAAAAGTGAGCTGCATTAGGTAAGTAACTCTGAAAGGTTTTATAACAATGCTATCCCTATTTAAATGAAATGGGGGACACTGTAAGAAACTAAGGACGGCAAAAGCCCGAGGCAGAAAGAATTTAAATTGTACAGTTAGCTCCCTTTTTTGTATTGTATGGTGAATGTCCATTTGATGATCACTCATCTAGGCCAACATGAGAGGGGGTAGGTACCTTCTTCTGGAACAGAGTACAAGACTCTCTTAAAAATTATAATCAGGAAAATGAACTACAGAAGAGATACCTTAGAACAGTGGTGTTCTTCCTTCCCCTCTTAAAACAAACAAACAAAACCCCCAAACACCACAAAATTGTTTTCTTGTCCACTGTAGTCCGCAACTACTGGAGGGCAGAAATGGCAATCAATCACATTTGTTTCAGAAGACCCTTCAATTTGATATGCTTTATTTACTTGGACTACATTTACACCTAATTTAGTCTCAAGTCACCATGGCTGATAATCACTTCACATTAAGTGCCTCTTGCACTTCTCAAGCCACTGATTTGTGTCTTTTGATTTTAATACCACAAACCTGGATCTTTAAAATAAAACTGGGTTTAAGTAGTGGCCCAAACACCCTTATTCCACACTGACATGCACACAAACATTTCAGCTTCGTGTACATGGGTTGGTTTCATCAAAGTAAGAGTACTTACGATTAGATTAAATTGGATATTGTCGTAATACATTCAGGACTGAACATTTTGACTAAGATTTTTTGATAATGTGAACAATCTATATTTGTCTTTAATGCAGGTAATAAATTTACTTTGTCGATGGATATTTTATAAGGTGAAAAGATTACTGAATTGTATGCATTCGTGTACAACACTGGTCGCATTTGATAACATTTTCATCAACTAGGTGAAGACTGAGGGCAAAAATTTGACAGCTGCTATAAACAGACGTACTTGGCTTTAGAATCATTTAAAGATGATCTCAGAAGTGCTCACAAGAAAAAAAATCTATTGTTTTGTATTTAGTACTCTAAATAGGGAAAAATAACTTGTCTATAAATGACGCCAAATTCCTTTCCTATTCTTTTCCAAGTTCTCAGTAGAGGTGCAGACATTTCTTTCTCTATGACAGCCTTGGCTTCATGTTGCCAAAGGCATCTTTTAACATTTTTAAACTACCGACCAATTTAAAACACTGGAATATTTTTTCATGAAAAATGTTAACTACAAAAATTTTTGAAGTCTATTCCTAATTTTTTTAAATCCATAGCTTTTGTGAACTGACATCATTTGTCCTTTTCGGGACAGGCCGTCACGGCAACGAACCTTGTTTGATCATCAAAGCTGGCTGGGAAAGATCAGGCCACGCTGAAAGCAGGCTAAAATAATCCCAGTGGACAGAGCACTGCAGAAAAGAGTCTGCCTCTTTTTGTCCTGTCTTGGAACAAACAAGGGGTACAAGGTGCGACACAGTAGAGCTGTTGTAGCATATCCTGGTCATGGAAATAGTTTATATTTCTAAGAAAACAAAAATCCGTTTAAAGAGAAAATCACATGGATATGATTGCTAGTTATTTCTCGCACCTGAAATTCATTTCTTCGTTCTGAGTGAGGAAGCGTTTCTGTATAATATACATTAATTGTACAAGAAAAATATATTTTGAGTTGTAAATCGCTTGCTAGCCTAGAAGTTATGATTTAAACAGTGTACATAGTATTGTCTGAGTCATCAAGAGATAACTGAAGAACTCTAATCATAATTTATGGCAGTATTAGGAAATATATTATTGGAGTTTTATGAAAATTTGTTAAGCTTTTTATTTCAGTGAAAAAGAATGGCAGTTATTATTTTAAGGTTCTGAGGAAAAAGATCAATTTCAGTCTGCATATAGCTGCATAAACTCTTTCAAATACATTAATTACTACTGTTGATTCATATTGTTGGAATTATTTTTGACTGAGTATACCTAAATCAAACCCAAAGCGTCATCAAACATTCAGCAGTGGATATATAAGATTTTGAGACAGATATCTATGAATGATGCACAAGTTCATGAATGAATACTGTATTGGTTATATTAGTGATGAAATTTTGAAAAATTTCTACCTATGAAAGAATTAAGTATAATTGTCAGCACAGATTGGAAATAAGAGATAGAGTGATACAGAAATAAAACCTTTGTAATCCATGAGACCACTAATGGATCCCATTTCCTTACAACAGACATTATTGTCATATTAAATTAATGGCTAGACAAAGTATTACCTTCTTAGTTATGCATTTATATTCAATAAATATTTTATAATGAGTACTTATATGTAGATCACACAATAAAATGTTCAATGTTTTTGCCACATCTATTATTGCCAAAAATTTCTGCTTGAAAAATGGAAATACATTCACATACAGAAATATATTTGCCAGGGGCTATTAAACAAAGTACTTAAAAAACCCAAAACAACAACAAAAAAACAACCCAGAAAGAGAGAAGACCCTAGGAATGACTTACTATGCCTGGCAAGACACTGAGGATTTCTGTGACACCTCTCTTTACAGGCATTTTCAAGTTCTATGGGAATGTTAAACTTATTGTAATAGTCAGTTACTATTTAGGCAACAATTCCGGTATTTGGGACCACACTTTTCAAAAAGTCACTCAGTCCATTCTTAGCATAGATTCAGTTTTTGATTAGGAGACTACAATACGGAATTAATATGCAGGAAAAAATAGTTGTTCAAGTAAGCTTTAGTCTTAAAAAGTCTTGCTGTCATCAGCCAGGTTTTTTTTACTGCTTGCCAAGCTCCTAATTTTGCTAAATGGATTTTAACAGCTTTGCTGTCATGCATATCCCTGTTTTCATAGTACAAATTTTATTTGGCACTGCTGTATTTATTGCATATATTCCTAAACTAACAACGCAAGCAGAGATCTAAGACTGTCCTGACAAATGTGAGAGAGCTTCTGGCAGCGTAATGTCCATTGTCTGCAATCGTTCTGACAGATCACTGAGGTCAGTGTATCACACATGCTTAAATTATGAACAAATTCCAATGGTGTAAGGATAATTCTAAATCCAGAGTATTTGGCGCAACCCTTGGCTTCTAAGCCTGGTCCATGGAAGGATTCAGTGATGTCCCTGAAGGGCTCTAAATTAATTCCAGACCGCCTCGATATAACCCTGCCTTGAAACTAGCTAGTCAGTATTTAAAAATCTCTGCAGTAGTTATTAGCATATCACTATAGTCAACACATCTGCACATCTGGTTTTTATTTTAAGAAGTATATATCAAATAGATTTGTGACTACAGATGTCTCATTCACAACTGATTCTGTGGCACCAAAATATCTTTAAACTGTGTTTATCACATCATTAAATGAACAGGAATAATAATTCTTCAGACAAAAGGTATTACCAAATGGAAGATTTCATACTTGGAATGGGGCGCGGCAGGGGGAAGACTAGAGAGAGCATGAAATCAGAAGACTATCTTGTATTTGTATAGACCCTTTCAACTGTGCTATAATAATTAATAAAAACAGGAAGATATTTTCCAGGTTGGAAATTGAATATGTACCTCAGGATTTTGAAAAGTGACCAGTGATAGAAGCTGTCAATTTTTTGTTATGCAACTTGAAATGCATTAAGGCAATACAATTACCAGAAAGCCCTGGGTACCTCCTTGTTTCATAGCGAGCAGCAAATATGAATGGATTTGTATTTTTTTTTAAGATTGTGCAAAATCACGTAGGTGAAAGTTACACAATAAGCTACTCTCAAACTGAATGCTCCTTTTATTAAATTCTGTATTCTCACTATTAACTTTATACAATAGTCAGCACACATTATTTAGATGAGTTTCGGACAAAAATAGTCTTCTTGCCACTAAAGCAAAACATGAAGTTAATTTGTTCAGTATCTTATGCAAAACCCACTTACACAATGTAATTTGACATATGCCCTGATACTGTTTCCTTATCAATAATTACCAGTCTTCACCCAGGTATATGGCTTGCCCTTTTATAATGTAGCTTTCTACTGAAGTGATATCAATATGTATTTCTAATGCAAATCAGACTCATTAAACATTTCTTCAGAGTATATTCAACCTGAGTTTTAAAATCGAGTTTCTGAGTTACAATCTTCACATCATCATCAATGATTTTTTCACTGAGTTCAGTATAGCCACAGTGTTACTTAGATCTTGAACATGTAGTTGGTACTGTCAAATTTAAATCAAATTAAGATAGTGTATAAAATATAGTTTATTTATGCTTTTATTGAAAATTGGTGGGTATGTGTGTATATCTCCAAATTTCATATCATACCATTTGCCTTGCAAATTTAAAGGACTAATCTAGATACTAGGTGTCAGCCTGCAGCAACATACTTGTGAATGGTATTCTCTGATTAGCCACAGAGAAGGAAAGAAATTATAAAATGTAAAGGGAAATGACAGAGCAACAGCTTTATTATGCACATTTGTATTTTTACAAAATGTTTTAATAATACAGCATTGTGCAACTGTAGCATACAAGTAAAATGACAGCACTACTTCATTGCTTATGAGTGGTTTACCTCTCCTTCAAGAGACTTTTGAGCAGTGGTATCAAATTGGCCAACTCTCTGGTTTCCAGCCAGGGCTGAACTCATTATACAATCACTTCTACAAAGTGAAGTGAGCGTGAATTTCACAGAATGTTTCTCAGCTCGGGAGATGTCATTTCTTAAGTTGTACTGCTGCACATATTCATATCACCGTTTTAAGCTCTTTTTTTTAAATAGTTGGTAACAGTTTTAATATGTATCTATCTTTGCATGTGATCTTCTTCCATACTTTTTTCTTTCTTAATGCATACCTCTTTCCAAGATTAGTGTAAGATATGAAGGACCTGTGATGAACATTCACAAGCACTTCAAAGCTCAAGTACCATTTCTGACCACTCAAAAAGTGTTCATAAACAGAGGAAACAACTATGATATTCAGATCCTACTTGAAAACTAGTACATAAAGGAGAAGAAAATATTAACAAACCCTTCAAGATACAATTACTATAGTATCAACAAAAACAAAGAAGCCACCAGCCTGGTAGTGCAGTGCTGGAACAGCTGTCAAATAGATTGAGCTGATAGAGGAACCCAGTGCCATCCAGGAAATAGAGCAGAATTCCAAGTGAGTCCAAGGAAAGGAAAATTTCTGTGTATCACATAGCAAATTAAGTCTACTTGGCCAAATAAATTCATTATTTATCTATTAATAAGGGTATTTTTCTGAAAGGAAAAAAATTATCTAGGCATTTAAAAAAAAAGGACTTCAGGAATGAAGTTGAACAGAGAAGTTCAACAGAAAAGTTGAAATGATGTCAGATCTGCCTTCTGTTCATCTTTAGCTATCAGAATGATCATCATTATCCTATTTATCTTTCAAAACAACTCTGAAGGTTAGAAAACACATGCATGGTTGACATGCATGCATCTGTCTCCTTTAACAGTTGATTACAAAAGGGTCTGGAAGACACTCTGGAGTAAAAAGGATGGCATTTCCTATTCAGGTCCATGGGAAGAATAGGTCTTTGTTAACCACATTCTTGTAGAAGAGTCTCCAAAACATTGTCATGGACCTTCTGCTTGTGATATGGATGCTTGAAATGACCTAATCTGTTTTCCAGCTCATTCAAGAACCTAGGCAGATTGCTAGCAGAAACATCTGATACCTGATATACTATACTTCTGGGGACAACAGCATACCTCCTTCCGATCTCAAGTCACCCAAGGACAACTTCTAGCCAAGAAAGCAAGCATCTGTTACAAAGACCTGGAAGAATGGGTAATTACAAGAACATTCTAATAGTAAAGTTGCTCAGACTCAGCAACAAAAAGTCAATACTTCAAAAAAGGGGGCAAACTTCACTAAACAACCAGCACAAGAGTAATCTATTTCCTACCACTTCTGCTTGCTTCTGGTACGATGTTCCAGCTCACACCCCTTATGGTCTGTAACGCTCCTTTGGAATGGATGCTAAAGAATCTCTTTCTTTATAATTGTTTTATTCTCCCAGGAAACACAGAAGCCAAGAAAATTGCCTAAGAAATAAGGAGGAGGTGAAAGCACAGACTTCTGTCCCTGCTGCGTCAAGTGAGGCTTGCTGGATTGTTCTAGATGACATATGACCCTCAATAATTGGAGTGTCAAACTTCTGGCAAAAATCTTCGGGCAGTAATCTGATAAAGGTCACCAGATGGCCAAAGAACTTGTGGATATAGTTTGAGAAGCACACAAGGTAGTTCCAAATATGGAATTGAAGTGAGGCTGAAGAGTCCACTCTTCTATGGACCACAAGTAACTCAAGAGTTCTTTGAAAAGTAGCCTTGGAAAGCACTTCTGAAGCACCAAGTGAGGTCAAGATCTAGACCACAGTGAGATCTTTTCCTTAAGACCATGAGAATATGACAATAGCCTGCTTTCTGGAAAACAGGTAAGGTGATGCTGCAGGTCTGACAAGCTTCTCCAATTGCCACAATGGTCATGGAGCTGACCCAGTACTAAGGTCTTGCTTGGGAATCAGAGGGTCCCATGTATGGCGTTTTGTCTTTGGAGTACAGCTCTTTCCCATCCTGCCTAAAACACGGTGTTCCAAAGCAATTCTCGAGTTGTGTTGAAGGGATAATAAGCTATTTTGATGCTACTTGGTTCTGAAGAACCCACAAACCTAATTAACAAATACTCCTGAAGCTAGTGCTAATGATCTTAGTGGGCAAAAAGACAAAGTTGCCCAGGAATATGGGCTATCAAAGCAATGGGAATGATTACCTGAGATTAAGAAACAATTACCAAGATCAATGCACCTCTCAAAACCCCAAAGCAGAACCTAAACAAAGTAGAATAAAAATACCAGCAGCAGCTAAAACTCTCTTAGCTGTAAAAATACTGAAAAAGTTTCAAAGTTGGGAGTCAGCTTTCCACACACCACAGGAACTGTATCAAATGAGGAATCATTTTGATTCAGTAGACATTTAAGAGCAACTGAGTAGAAAGAGGGTTGTGCTTATCATCACACTGACATTATGCAGGAGGTTGATACTTGTGCATGCTCCTCCTGCTATCAGTAAGATTATCTGACCTATAGCGCTAGGTACAGATATTTTCTCAGTGTGAACGTAAACACAGGTCAGCTGATAAAGAGAATATTGAATCCTTGCCTAATTCAAACAAAGTATGTTTAGCTTACTATTAATCATCAAGGAAGCTCTTTAAGAAAGCTAGCCCTTAGAGAGTCCTGTAGCCTGTCTATATGGAAAAAAAGGAGGGGGAAAGTGGTGGAAAAGAAAAAAGAAGGGGAGAAAAGGGGAAAAAAAAGGTGGGGAAGGAGGAAAAACAGATGACAGATCTCTTATCGGAATAAACAGCTTTCAACTCTTGGAACATACTGTTTGCATTCCGTGTCTAAAAAATTTACATTTGCATTTGTGACCTATGTTCAGTGATTAAGTAATTAACAATACATGGAAAGTACCTGATTCTATTGGCTAAGTCTCATGCAAGTTAAATTTCTGCAAGTCATTTTGTCATTTAAGACAAACTTTCCAAGTAACTGGGAAAGCACAGCCTGACTTCACAAACATCTTATAAAATGTCACGTCCATTTATCAAAATATTTTAAATATGTTTCAGATTAACACAAACAGAAAACAATTATGCTTGTGCATACTGCTCTGGCAACTGGAATCTTATTACCTTACATATAGGAAAATAAACTATTATATACTCATTTTGTTTATGTCCCAAGTCAATATATTTCTATATCTGCTATAAAAACAAAGGCTTTTGGCTAGACCTCTCAGAAGCATGATCCTGTTTATAGATCATTATTGCCTAAAGCCTCACTATAAAAAAATATATACTAAAGCAGCATTCCTGCTATCCTCTCAAAGGCTTTTTTATTTTGCTGGGCAGTGTACAGGATCGTGCCTCTCAACTCAAAACCTGACAATTCCTTAGTTATTTTAATTTAATGCCAGATAAATATATTTTACAGCAATCTATTGTTTTTCTATTCAGAAATATGTTAATTGCACCATTAGATTTGGTACAGACCTATTTGTTTAGGAGACC
Source organism: Astur gentilis (assembly GCF_929443795.1). Lineage (NCBI taxonomy): Eukaryota > Metazoa > Chordata > Aves > Accipitriformes > Accipitridae > Astur > Astur gentilis. The sequence continues at coordinate 16,473,452 of NC_064896.1, read as the reverse complement.
TGGCTGGGGAGGTAACTAAATAGGACACATCCCAGGATTTCAGTTAACACCACAACTGCCCCATGTACATTTTAACAATTCCTAAACTACAAAGTATATAAATTGAGTCTGGAAAATGGTTATCTTTTTTTCTGTAACATATCAGAAAGCATTGAAAGTTTAACTAAACATTTCCTTAAAACTGGAATGCTGTTTTCCTTCTTCCCTCCACCCCTTTCAGAACTTTCATGAAAAATGCATCAATTATGGGAAAAGGACGTGTCAATAAATAAAAGCAAAACTAAATTTGTCTGTAAAGGATAGATTCCTCACTTTCAGCATTAAAGAAAGCAAACATGCCAAGTAGGTAATATTTTAACAAATAGGGCTATTTAAGAAACTTCACAGTAAGTAATCAAGGCCCAAACTGAAGAACATAAAATCTTGTTTAAATCCAGCCTTTAATAATACTACCTAACATCTGATGTTCACTTTTTAATATAAAAGTGCCTCAGAACTAACAGCAGCAATTTGAATACATGATATAAGCAACTTCAGTTAAAGTATGTCACTCAGCTTCTTTGGTATTTGGCTAAAGCCCTGGTACATAGCTTTTTTGTAATTTTTATATATCAGATAATGAAAGCAGTGTGTAGTGTTTTAAATCCCAAAGGTTGCATGCATCTAGGAGACCTACATTTAGGAAACTACTACATTGCAATAAGCCTTATAATAATCATGTATTAAAAAAAAAAAGTGGCCAGGAATCACAAACTTTCAAACCATTATCAAGCACACATTTGTACTAAGCAGTAATTATTATGAATTTTAGAGTCTTTGTAATTAGCAGTCACAGCGAAACAGATTATAAATCAGCAAATTTTACAAATCAGCAAGTATGTAAACAATAATAAAGGGTAATATAGGTACATGTTCATTTCTTTTACTAATTGTACTGTTTGTTCACTATGCTTTTTTCTCTAGCAATGTATTCACATCTAATAAACATTCTAATTCTAGTAAAGAAGACATTTTGAATATAGCAATACAAGTAATCAAGTAGACAGCACTGCAGTTTGTTGTAGATCAGCGCTAGTAAATACTGTATTAGTGAATTCTATTATGTGATACCTACTCCTCTTGAAAAAAAAATTATTTGAATGCTAAGTAAATAAAAAGCTCTGTAACTCAGTTCATGGTCAAAGTTATGCTAATAGTTATAACAAAGTAAGATACATGCGTTTCATGTAACTTGCAACTGATACAACATTTTTTCCAAATGTAATTAAAATTCCATCAAGGTTGAACTAGACAGATTTTTAGCTCTCAAAAAACCCTCAAGATTTTTTTCCATGCTTCCATGAACTCTTACATAATTTAAACAATCACAACAGGAGCCATTATGGAATGGTATAGATGATATTGCAAGTACATGATCAATAAGAGATCAGTTAATGATGTAAACTTAGACATAGTTCTTCACTGATACAGTATTTGAGTTCGTTATATTAAGCATCAGTCATTGCTACCCAGTTATTACTAACTGAGCATAAATGCAAAGGTATCATAATATAAACTTCTGGGTTTCATTAATCAGCTCTGGTAAAACCTATTTCTGTGTCCAGTTCACTCTCTTTCAAGGTCCTTTCCTCTCAGGTTGTTGTTAATTCAAACACAAAAACTCTAAAGCAAAGAAAGAACCCTTCTAAATGTGTTGCTTTTGTTATTGCGGGTCAATTACTATTCTTTCATTGCAAGAAAGATCCAACAGGTGCAACTGGCTGATTCTTTCTACATCATTACTTTGTACCCCAGTGTGCTGGATACATTTTAGCTCTAAATAAGCACATAAAATTTAATCAACTTAAGTTAACACACTCGCATTATCTAGATTCAGAATTTGTAAAATTTCCATAGCATTTTTGCTTATGTAGTCAATTCAGATATGCTATTAACAATAGGGGAGAAAGGCTTTTTATGATGGACTAGTTTTTCCTGCTTGGGTAACACCCTCCCCGCCCCCCCCCCCCGAGATTAGCAGTATTTTCTAAAAGATCCTATTTATTCTTACTCATAAAGAATATCACCTGACAAAAAAGAACATCTTGGAAATATTTAAATACATTTTCACATCCAACTGTTCTTCCTCCTCTTAGTTTAACATCATGCCTAAAGGTAGTAAGTGCTAGTTTTGAGCACAAAAACAGCCGAGTTAAATGATCAAGCCACTTACCTGTTACTTGATCTTGTGAAACTGCTGTCTGCTTTACCTACATTTGTTTGCCTTTGATAACTAAATACAATCCCTCTATGTTTGTAAATAATCATGACATATCATTATACCATACAGAGGAGACAAAACCAGCAACCCACCAGAGTTACAAAAACATTTCAAGTCTTTAGTTAGTGTGCAGTTTCTGATGTGGTAAATTCAGACTTTGAGTTGTCTTAAGCCCAAAGCATGCAATGGGTACCACTTGCAATAAACTGCGAATGGTGAAAGGGAGCGGGACCTTCGACTAAGATGCTAAGAGCAGGCTGAAAAACTACTGCAATTATATGCAGTATTGATTATGAAAGCTAAACAGTCCTATTGCATTATATGAGGAAGAAAAGCAACTTTTAGCTAAATAAGTAGACTTAAATAGGAAAGATTACCGAGACAAGTTGTTTGAAATTGGAACACTTTCACTGCATGACTTCCTGGACAACACAGAAGGCTCCTGTTATGTATGATGAACAACTTGGTCTTAACAATTAATAAAAATAAAATTAACTTAAGAAATGTTGGTGCCATGCTTAGGTTTCAGAGGACAGACATAAACCACATAAATTTATCATTTTAAAACTAGACAATTTCTGTCTCCTACCACAATTTATTCCTGTCTGCTTTTTTACTCAGATGAATTCCTTCTGTGGTTAGAATGACAAAATACTTCCACATTAATGAACTAATTAGCTTAATTGCATAATTCTGCTATTTTTTTAATCTCCTGTTGAATCTCCAGAAGAAATAGTTACTAAGTCACAATTACAGTATTCTGTTACATTTCTCCTTTTGTAGTGGGGCAGGGAGTGGAGGGGAAGTTACATTTATATGTTTTGTTTTGGAGATTTGCTTAACATAGACTGTCTTATTAGACCATCATTACTCTGAATGCTAAAACCAAGTTAATCTCCAAACATTTTAGAAGTCAAGATAATGATATATATTAGTTTATAATAATCTTTGAATGCTTAATATTCCAGATAATTTTCTTTTACTCAAGAGGTAAGATATTGTACATATTTCCACATATTTTCTGTCAAAGCACTATTATTCAGACATCTGCAGCCTGATACTTCAAGTCAAAGGTTTCAGTTTTCTTTAATTATTAACAAAACAAATAGTGAGTATGTTAATACTATTTTCTTCTAGGTCCAAGCTTTTACAATACTTACCATAAGAAAGCATTAAGTGTGATGAACTTCTGAATACATTAAGGCCTATAAGGGTTTCATAGACATAACTGAATGAAATAATACAACCAAAGATCGAGATTATACTCAGGTTGAGGTTATACTCAAATTGAGATTTACTCAAGCATGTGACTTGAGACTATACTCAAGCATGTGCTGAAACACAGGCCAGACCCTGAAGAGGTATAACTCAGCACAATTTCTTTACTGGGTTGTTTTATGCCTGCTGACAATATAATGTAATTTTAGCAATTTAACAGAATTTAAATGAATGTTAATTAACAAGGACCTGTCTTAATGATTTAGGGTCAGTAAAATGGGTATCCGAAAGACATGGAAATGAAACTGACTGAATGATTCAGCTCACTTTTTTTTTCCTTCCCCCTCTCCCTCCCAATAAATCACCTGACTTGGACTGATTTTCATCTTTTTCAGAATATATTTATGCATCTGATACTCGTATGTTAAGTCAGACTTCTCTGAAAAACCAAACCAGCTCCCTAGTTAGATTTAATCTTTAGCACCATTAATAAGCAGAGTCCATAAAATGCCTCTATTTCAATTCAAGACAGAAATTTCAATTAGCAAATTAAGGACTGAATTGCCATCAAAATATTAGCATGTATTCTTAAGTTTAATGCTATTTCACTGAAGGTGTAGATTTTATAATAAAACATGATTCAGCATAAAGCAAACTTTTTACAGAGAGATGCTACATATGAAGAAAGTCACCTATTTTCTGTTTTATTATTAATCTTCAGTTTTGCTTACACCATAGGATAACAAATTGTACTTGAATAATCAGCTTTGAAAAAGTGAAATCTGGGAAAAATTTCACATTTGACAAATTCCTGCATTTTTATTGTAAAAAAATTAAACTATCCCACTATTCTCCAAATAAGCTCATGTAAAAAAATCAGTACCATATATAATTACACAGTTCTCTAATAACTTAAAGCCAGAATTCTGACAGCTATTTGTGGAACTTGATAGCCCATTATCTTTACTTTTATTAGAAATAAGCATCTAAATTCATGGTACCTTGGGGAAAAAATTCATCCAAAGACATCCTCATTCATTTAAATGGGAAATTTCTGAATGACTTCTCAAATACTTTTTTAAAATTTATACATTATATATTGCATAAAAATGATATTTTTAAAAGTTATGCAATTCTATTAAAACTTTCCATAAAGCTAATATGAAGTGTTAGGCTATTAATGTTATTTGAAGGAATACGCAGAGTATACATGGCCTGGCTATTGAAATCACATCAGCATCAATAGATTCTGCTTGTAAAACATGAAAAATCATTGTCTATTGGCAATTTCACCTTTAAAGTGAGTTAGGGTACGATCAAAATACATTTCAGCTGTAGAGGTGCACATCATTACATGCTTATCTGGAGATGCACATGTTGGTCCATTCCAGAAGAGTCCAAGTTTGTTCAGATGAGGAGGCCAATTGCTTAGATTAAAAAAATACAGTAGTAGAAGCATCTGGATACAGTACCAGAAGCCAGTATGCTGATGATTCTTTTCATAAAAACAAAAATATGGGCACCAGAAAAAACTTGAGAGACCAGATAAAGATCTGCGTCCTTCCAGTTTCTAAAGAGTTAGTGTTTAATTAGGTTGATACAATATTTCTGCTACTGATTGTTCGTCAAAGTTTGTTGCTGCTGAGCTACAGCTTGCATCATTGCACCAATACTTTCCTTCGCCAGAAATGGGAAAGCTCATCTAACAATGGCGTATCATAGCAGCTCCATCTTTCTAGTGCTATTGCCTACACTTTTTAAACTGACAAGTGCTATATCCACTAGAGACATCTTACCATTCAAGGAACAACTTTTTTCCACTACTCCCTTCCAGTTTTCCTTGCCATGTGCCTGTTTTTGACAAATTAAACTAAAAGATGTAACTTGTAGTAACTTGATTTTTGCTGCCACATGAAGACAAAAATGTTGCGACTTACCTTTGAAACAGACTGTTTTGCTTAATGTGGAATGCAACTCGACCCGATCTCTCTTTCCCACCCTTAGACATGACAAATACGTTAACACCACCTTATTGCAAGTATACTGACATCATGCATAGTGAACAGGCTTGCACAAGAAGCTTCTTTTACCTGCATTTTTTAATTCCCTTAGTAACTACATCTCAGTGTCCTTCAGTCGCTTGTTTCCATTATGTCTGGTTGCCTGTGAACCACCACAGATGTCTCTAGGCTTTTAGCGCTGAACACATACAAACATCTTAGCAGTTGATATCATAGCCTGCTTTTAAAGGATAGCACATTACACACAGATAAATATGAGATCATCCAAGCAGCTCTAGTTGCTAGCTGCAGCACATGTTTCTACAGTTTAGCAAACAGAGCAGCCATAGTGTTTGCTACAATATAAACCTAGAAAGATAACACATAATGCTGGTGTTTCTCCAAACATTCATTTAAGTTTGGTTAAGACTTTTGATTTCCCTAAGTGAACCATACTTGTATGGGTTTTCTGGAGGTGTAATATTTCCTTTGTTTTTTAGATTGTTGGGTTTTTTTTGCTAACTGATTATAGCTGTAATAATGCCATTTCTTTATTCAAGCATCTGATGTAAAATTCATAACAAAGTTGACGTACACACAGACAGTTACTGCCTGCATCATCTTAACTGTCTTTATATTAATTTGCAAATTAATTTCTCAAACTGTAATATTCAAAGAAAAAATAATCCAAAACATGGTATTCAGACATCAGCTTCCTCATAGATATGAATGAAAGAAAAGCAGCAAATGCAAGAACTTACTAACTCAGAGCTCCAATATGGTAAGTCCTCTATTTCCACCTTTTTTTTTTTTTTTTTTCCCACATACGCTCTACACTACACCAGTATTCACGTAGTAGAATATTGTTCCCTGGACAAGGCATCAATTTACCCATTCTTCAATCATACACAAGAATTTCTATGCAAATGATCCCAGATTATGATTAGAAAGCCAAGCTATTTAAAACTACGTAGCTGGTTTAATTTTATTTTGTTTTCAATTTCAAAGCATACTTTGTTTAAAGAACTTGATTAAATCTAAGTCCATTATTGAAAATGAATCTCAAATAGAACAAATGCATTTTGGCCAAGATAAAGTTCAGTCCTCAAGAAAGCCATCAACCATATCCAAGGCAATTTTGTCATAGAAATACACAAAAAGGAGAATCTAGAAAGCACTGATGTGTCTCATAATTCCCTGAAATATTGCCCTGTGAAAGTTTCAAAGTTAGGCACCATATTGTTAATCTCTTTCCCCACGTAAAAAGGGCAAGGATTACAGTCAGAGCACAATTACATACAATAATAAATAGATCTAATTATTATTACTTTGATGAATGTAGAATGGAAGGCTTGAAGAGAAACTTTAAAGAGGACTTCCTAGAATTTGATTAACCTTTCTGTGCTGATACATGAGAAAGCACAAAATGGTTTTCTGAAGTGGAGAGCTGGCCAACTGTGTTCAAAGTTACTAAACAGATGCAAAAGTTGTCCACGTGGTGAGAAACTGATCAGAATCGCAGGACTAAATTAGGAAGGAATAATCAAATGTTTGTATTTGACGTGTGTGAAGAACAGGAGACAACAAAGGTACTTTGAGGTGAAAACCACAGCAATTTTGAAGAGAGCTGAGCCCTCCCTGTGCATACCAAGATTACAGGGCACACAACAGGCAAGGCACTGACAATAAATAAATAAATAAATAAATTGGGCAGTGCAAACAGAAGGGAATGATCAAAACTTAGAAATATTGAAGTGGATGTGGTAAGATCTAGACATGTTCTGGATGTGTGGGTCAAAGGAGGGAAACAGGCTAAAGAAGATGCCAAGATTACAGCCTTGAGTGAAGAAAGTCATGGTTATATTCTCTGCTCTGTCTAGTTATTCTGTTTTGGAACAGAGGACAGACAATGAAAACAGTAACTCAGCACTTTGAAATATTATAGCCAATTTACCAAATAGCAACTGAAGACATCTGTTTGTACGTTGAGACTATAGTATCAATAGCCACAGTTACATAGGGGCAGGTATTCTATCATATGGTACCTTAAGAACGAACCAAAATCACTAAACTACCTATGTTGTTAGTGAAACCGAAAGATGACAACAAAAATACATTACCCTGAAATTAACTTATTCACTCCAATTTAAATGAAACACTTTATATTTTTCTGTATTTGTTTAAGGATTCATAAATTAAAAGATATTTCTTCATTTAAAAATTATTCTATCACAAGGAGAAATTCAGTTAACGCTCTTCTAATTTATGATAGATGCTAAACTACTCAAACCAAGTTTTTCTTATTCTGAAATTGTTCATGATTAGATTGTAATCTCCTCAGGACAGGGGCCTGGAACATGCCAGGAAGAGTACTGTTAGGCAACAGAGATGCTACTAGAAAACAACTATATTCCCATTACATTTTGGAATGAATTGTGTATACATTTCTTCAGGGTGTTTTTGCACAGACATCCCACTGAAATAGTAGCTAATTAATTCATTATAAATAATCTGAAAACAAAAAAATAGTAAGGTGGCGAAGTATGCTGTTGATACTGAGTTACTGATGGTAGTAAAAATAGAGCTGGCTGAGGGAATCTGCAAATAGCCGCGCAACCCTGATTGCATAGGCAGGTGAAATTTAATGTAGATAACCATAATAAACACAGAAAAAAATCCTATCCTTACCTATAAAACTATTTAGTGGATGTAGATGTTAACAATCAGAAAATAGACCCCTTCCGGTAGTACACTGCAGATGCCAAAAGCCTATGTGGACTTAAAAAAAAAAAATAATGATTGGGCAAATTTGTGGAATAGAAACCTACTGAGAACTGTTAAAAATAAGACACCACTTCTGATTCAGAAAGTGCTAAAGCCACAGATGGTTGCATTTGGGGTATTAAGGTATCATACGATGTCTTATCTCTGCACTCTTCCTTAAGCACTTCCTAGTGTCTGCTGCTACAGACATATGTACTCAAATATGATGTTTAAATGAAGACTACACTATTTATTTCTGGAATGTGTTTATTTCCTAGCTAAATTCAAGGGAATCAAAAAATAAAGGATATGCATAATAGCTAGCTACATCTCAGCCTTGAAAACATTTACACATACACTTGATTGTGGTCCAATCGGTATCATTAACATGCAAATAGATGTAAGAATACAATCCCCAGAAGAACTTCACGTTTTCTCATTTGAAAACTTTTAAACACAGATTCTGTACCATCATATTGGTACTAAGTGTACCAAGTCAGGACAGAACTTTTTTCATTCTGGGGAAAGAGTGTAGGAGTATTTCTAACAGAGGAAGGCGTACTAGAGTATTAAAAGTTCCATCAATTTGATCTGCCTTTTGAAAAATCGTTACTTATTTCCATTTTCTGACGTACAGAAGTCACTCTGTTTGTCACTGCACATTGTACTTTCTGTCAGTAATCATGCTGGATGATTTCTGCATATTGTCAACTTCTAGGCCCGTATCCTGCAACAGCACTTCCTGCTACACCACAGCTTCCCCAAAGCAACTGCTTCTCGGGTGCTATTCAAATGCAGCAAATCACAAGCAAGGGCACCAAGTCATCTCAAGAATTCCTTGTTTCAATAAGCAAGCAAAAAGCGCAATCAGCGACTTACCTGATTTGATTTCTAAACCGATTTAAACAAGCAGTACAGTATTACGCAGAAACACGGCTCAGAGGACATTTACTTAAGTAACGAGGTAACGATGCACAGTTATAATTCCAAAAGTGCTAAGCAGCTACTCTTCCAGAAACAAACAAACAAACGGGACGAATGAGCAAAGGCACTACTCAAAATCCCATCAGCTGCCTATTTGCACTTGCAGCACTCTGAACACTTCTTAACGGTCTGGTCCAAAATGATTATTTTGATCCATTCCAAAGGGATTAGCCGTGCAAATAATCAAACCCGGTCGAGCAACGTGGTCTAATCTTTAACTTAGTTTAAGAAAGACTGGGGAAAAAAAAAGTGTAGGAAATTACTCTAATCCATACTTACTTTTCAGGTGTTAAAAAAAAAGAGGGATAGTCCTTACAGGGAGAATACTTCGATACTCTGTGCGTGCTGTAAAGCCGGTCCCAGCAACTCCCCCGTGGTATCTCGAAACAAAAAGACAAGATAAAGCAGAAAGTTAAACCAGCTCAGCTGCTTCTGCCCCTCGACCGCTTGACCAGACGTCCCGTCCCGAGGCCGCCTGGGCCGGCAGGGCCCCGGCCCGCTCCCCACACGCTCCCCCGTGGGGGCGGCCGGCCGCCGCGCGGGAGATACACCGGATTTTTCTTTTTTTTTTTTTTTTTTTAAAAGATCTGTCTAACACACGCGGAGAGCGCGGTTCCCCGGGGCCCGGGCGCCGCGGGAGTCCTCGGCTGGCTGCGGCGGGAGCCCGGAGCCGCAGCCGCAGCCGCAGCCGCAGCCCCTCCTGTCACCTCTGGGCCGGCGGCCGCCGGGCACGGGACGGCGGGAAGGAGCCGGCGGCTCGCGCCGGGCGTGGAGCGCGAGCGCGCCTCCCCCGCCCCCGCTACCGTGCGGCCGTTAGCGCGTGGCAGTTAGCGCGCCACCGCTCCCGGGGCGCGTGCCGCCGCAGGGGCTTCCGCGCGCGCCGTGTGCAGCGGCGTGAGGGAAGCCGGGCGGGCCGCCGGGCGGGGGCTGTTCCTCGCCTCGCTCCCACCCCCGCCGGGGCTTCGCCGGCGGCCGCCGCTGCTGCCGGCGAGCGCTGGGAGGCGACGGCGAGTCCCTGCCGCCGGATCCGTTCGGGGAAAGCGAGCGAGCGAACGAGCTGAGCGAGACTTTTACCTTTTCTCTCTTTTCCCGTCTTTACCCACCATGCTGCGGACGCCGCTGCCCGCGGAGGAGAAGCGGCGGCTCAGCCCGGCGCCCTTCTCCTGAGGAGATGAGGGAGACGCGGCCGGGCCGGAGCTAGCGCGACCCGCGCCTCTCCCCCGTCCTCCCCCTTTCCCGCGTCCCCGACCACCATGAGGGAAGAGAGAGAAGCCGCCGCCGCCGCCGCCGCCGCCGCGGCCGCCTCCCACCACGGACCCAGCAAAGCCCCGCAGCACTGCCAGCAGCCGGACGGCGGCGGGGCGGCTGCCCCCCTGGCGCTCCTCGGCGGCGGCGGCGGCGGCAGCAACCCGGAGAGCCTGCGGAACGGCTACGTGAAGAGCTGCGCGACCCCCCTGAGGCAGGACCCCCCGAAGAGCTTCCTCTCTCTGCTGCTGTTCCCTGCCGCCGCCGCCGCCGCCTCCTCCCGGGCTCTGCTCAGCCTGGGCGCCCTGGCCGCCCTTGTCCTCTCGCTCCTGGCCTTTCACGGCCGGGGCAGCGCCGGGGGCCAGCAGGACGGGAGCAGCTGGCGCAGCCCCCGGCCGTTGCACGCCTTGCTGTGCCTGTCCCGCTGCCTCAGCCCCCTCTTCAGCATCGCCTGTGCCTTCTTTTTCCTCACCTGCTACTTGGCCCGCGGCAGGCGCGGAGAGCACGGCGGCGGCACGACCCGCTGGTGGCTGCTGGCGCTTCCCGTGTGCTGCTACTCGGGGGACTTCGTGGCGCTGCAGTGGCTGCTGCCCGCGGAGGGGCACGGAGAGGAGCCCCAGCCCCCCGCCGAGCCGCAGATGGTCCTGGGCAGGCTCCTGACGGTGCTGGGCTCGGTGGCAGCGCTGACCCTGCTGCAGAGCTCCCTGAAGTTGCGCCGGAGCCTCCTCGTCTTGGTCTTCTCCAGCCTGGCGTGGCTGGTGTCGCTCACCAGCCTTCACTCGCTCCCCCCAGCCCTCAGACCGCTGCTGGCCGGCTCGGTCGGGGTGGCAGGCTGCCTGCTGGCACTCTGTGGCGGGGAGCACGGCATCTTCTCGGCTCAGAGCCGAGGAGCGCACCACCAGCATCATCACCACCCACGGCTCCCCAGCGTGGAGGAAAAAGTGCCTGTGATCAGACCCAGGAGGAGATCTAGCTGCGTATCCTTAGGGGAGACTTCGGCCAGCTACTATGGCAGCTGCAAAATGTTTAGGAGACCCTCGTTGCCTTGCATTTCCAGAGAGCAGGTAGGTTTCTCCGAAACTGGAGGGAGAAACTTTGAGGAATGAGCGCCACTTGCTTTTCCTAACTGCTGCATATGTCTGTGCGGGATGTCTGCTAACTGTCAAACTCCTGTTAGAGGAATGGAGGAAAATGTTGGTCCCTTAGTGGGTTTCTCAACTCGGTTCTGTAGAATCGATATAATCCTTTCCGTCTGTATAGAAGCTAAATCATCATAATGTGTTTGTTATAGGGCAGAAGGCTCGCTCGCTCTTCGTAGGATCTTAAATATTAATAAGTAGTTCTTATTGGTTAAAACAAAACCCCAAACCAAACATCTTCAGCTATCAGCTACCTTGTTATTTTGACTGTTTCTTTTCCAAAGCCCAACAACTCCTCCGCTTCTGGCAGACTTTACGAGAGAAAGCAACCACAGCTTTCTAGCTCCTCGGCACTTCTCGTTCTTCCCGCTTTCTATCGACAAAATGATTGCCAAATGCTAAAGAAATATCGGGTTTTGAGGGGTATTATTTATCAAATGTTGGCGTTGTTTGAGTGGCAGCTGTCCTTCTACCTTGCAGATTACTATCTCTTGTTTCTCTCTCTCCCACTCATCCTCTCTTCCTCATTCCGCATAGGTTAACGTTAGCTTTGGGTGATGGGATTTAAGAAACTCCCTTTTACTGGAGAGCTGTACAGGAGAGTCTAGAGGCATGCCTGAAACGCTCAGTTTTATTGAATGGAACTCTGTTGGTTTCTACCTCCCGGAAAACTGTTCAATGAGTCTTTTTTTTTGTAGCACGAACCCCCCGGGGGCCGGGGGGGGGGGGAGTTTGTTTTTATTTGGGAACTTCCACGTGAGCTGCAGGAACATCGAGTTGTGTTGCCGGTGGAACTGACCCGAGGCTGCGGCAAGTGGATTATCAGCCCGTTACGACGGGGGGAGGATAAGGGGAGTGTATTTAATAAACGTGCAAGTGAACAGTTTCTGGGAAGTGATTGTTGCTGCAGGTTCCCCCATCTACTACTGTTGTGCCTGAAAGTCACGGGTACCGAATGAAATTTTCTAGTTTTGCTTTGACATGTATTCTGTAATGCACTTCTTGTGATTGACTGTGAAACAGGTCTGAGGAAATACGAGGTGAATCTGAAACGGTGGAGTAGTTTTCGAGCATTTCTTTCCCTGCATTTGCACAACAGAATAGTACAGCGGTAATTGTTTTTGCATAAAAGGTTAAAATGCAAGTATGCTGTAACAGGCTTCAGGAATGGTCATTCAATAAGTTTCAAATTATCTAATGCATACTATGAAAGAAATATTAAAATATTGTACTAACAGTTAAGATACGTAGGGAATATTGTATAAAAATTTACTTTCTCTGTTCCCTTCTGGATAGTAAATGCTCTCTTTTTCTGTCACATTTGTCTCCAGTACAGAAACCTCAGAAAATGTGGTTTCATTAACCTTTCTAGATAGAAGATATTTGTTCTTATGCAAGTTACTAAATGCTTCCTTTGATATTCGGCTCACTTCCTAAAGGCATGCGCATATTTCAAGTTAAGGCATTTATTATTCTTTAAGTAACATCATAAATGTCAACCGTAACTAAATATGTAGAATTTATTGGCAGTACTTAAATCATACGTGTTCATAATAAAATGTAACTGTTTGGTAGACTTCCAGAATGTGATATCTTTGTTATCGCTGGAAATGAACAGAAACAACAGAGATCTGAAGTTCTTTGTTTTCCTAATAGTCTATTATGCTTTACAATAAATATTTGTGCTTTATTAAGCGCAGTTTAAATGGGATTCATAGATATATGTTCTGTGCAGTATTTTATATGTGATTTTTATAAGGACAATACAGGTTAAATCCTCTGATCTCCTGTCTGACTTGGAGAAAGATCAGACATTGCAGAGCTGATAAAACATCAATTGTTCTATAATGCTTCCTTGAAACAGAAGAAATGTATGCACTTAAGGCTTTTCAGAGAGCATTTATTACGTGAATTTTCTTTAAGGACAGATCACATGTTTTGCAGATCTTTATACAGATCTTTGCAGATCTTATTACAATGATTCTTTTCCAATATTAATATTTTAAGCGTGAGTTTAATGAGCCTTGTTAGGAAGATCAGTGGAGTACAAGGAATGTGCTGCAGGTCCACCATGACGGGGATACTTTGATGAATGAGAGCTAAGTTGCTATTATGATTCTATTAGAAGTATTTTGTATGATTATTATGAACCTCTTGTATGTAGAGGTTTGTATGAACCTCTCCAAGCAGGGGCACATAAGAACAAAAAAGGCAGGTGTATTGAATCATAGAATCATAGAATACCAGGTTGGAAGGAACCTCAAGCATCATCTGGTCCAACCTTTCTTGGCAAAAGCATGCTCTAGACAAGACGGCTCAGCACCCTTTCCAGCTGAATCTTAAAGGTGTCCAATGTTGGGGAATCTACCACTTCCTGGGGGAGATTATTCCAATAGCTGATTGTTCTCATTGTGAAAAATTTTCCTCTTGTGTAGATTTTAGTTACTCTTTGAGGAAAATTGGGAATACTAGTATTGACCTTAAGTTTTTAGTTACTTGTTGATTTGAAGTTATGCCCGACTCTCTGTCTACTTGAACACATGAGAAAATAATTATATTGAGTTGACTGTTTTTTTCATTAATAAGCTTAAGCCAGCAATTTTAAGGGGTCTGTGTGCATGGAGAGTGTGGGGGGGTAGAACAGGTATGTGCAACCAGTAGTGTGTGCACACTGGAATTGGATGGAGACTATCACTGTTTTCTGGGGTAGAAGCGGAAAGAGGCCATGTGAGCACGATCCTGTAAATGCTCCCCAATTTGAGCAATCCTTGTGACAGATATTTAGATAATTGCTTTCTGTAGTTGTACAGGTATGGCAACTATAATGCTGCAAGGTTGATAAAATTAGATTACCTCTATTCATACCTTTTATATGAGTATCCATGCTTACTTTAGCCACCAAAGTCTACCAATTTATGCTGTGTGTGGCTTTTCTGCAGTACATATGGCTAGCAATGTAGTTTGAGGTGAGAGGAAAGAGTCTTGAAGAGATTATATCTGTTGAATTTTTATGTGAGTATACTTAAATGCCATTATCAAAATATATAGATACAAATAGAAGGAAGCAATATGACTAAAATTAAGGCTAAAAATTAGGCAAATGCAATATCTTTTCTGAACTCTACTATATTAACACTTCTTCTGCTCACAGAAATTCGTATGATTTTAGCAGTAAACAGGCTTTTTGTATTCTTACTTCAGTATTCATCTTGGACCTAGAGAGGAATTGCTTATTAGCAGTATGACTGCAGTATTGATTGGTATTACAAATTTTGTGTAGATGATGTTTTGATTGCATGTGTTAATCGGATGCTAATCTGTTAGCTGTACCTACTGCTATTGGTATCAAAGGGTTTATCTTCATTGACTGTTGCCTATTTATCACTTATTTTTTTTTTTTATTTTATTATTTTTTTAATCATGGAAGCCAAATCAGAATTGGACATCTAAAAGGTGCTTGTCAGTATCGCAGATCTTGTAAACACTCCATGTCCTGAAAAATATTGTAGTAAACCATTTTTTTTTCTTTAACATGATGGTGAACGTGTATATAAGAGCAAATAACTATGTGTAGGAACTCGTGCATAGGAACTTCTCAGAATCCAGAAAGAATAGGTGATTTCTAAAATTAATGTTTTTCCTTAAGTAAAGAATAGTCCTTCCTAATTAAATACACAGAATATGTGTCCAAAACAGTCTGCAAACAGAGCTGATATTTTTCCTAGTTACCTGACTAGATTCAAACACATGGGAAGGCTGGGATATTTCATGGATAAAGACTGCTTTCATGTTGCACTCTGTTAATTACAGGAAGAATTGTCTTGTGGTTAGGTTGTTGGATTGACTGCCACCTCTCCTCAGTTTCTGTTCCAAGCTACCTTGTACCTTTGATGCACTACCTTAGGAAGATCAGGACTCAATTTCAAGAATCTAAGATATTTATGTAACCTGAAATTAATGCAGTTCCTTATTTGCTTAGGCAATTTGAATCTGTGTCTGTTACCTATTTGTGAAACAAATTATACTTTGTCCTTAAGTACTCAGGGTATAAACTCAAGTGCAGAAGCTGTCTATTAATATGTATTTTACAGTCTTAAAATTGTTAAATAGGTACTGTTTGCAGCCTAGAAATGTGAACCTTTACCTGTTGATTGCAGCCAGAAACAAAATGTGACTCTTCTTGCTATGCATTTGACAAACTAGCTTTTTGAAATTTTAAGTTTTCCCCTAATGATTACAATGACTGTTACCACGAGTGTACCTGCATGTCAAGGTTTGTTTCTGTTGTTAACGGAATCTTCATCTCTCTTGGGTTTTTGTTGTTTGTCATATGGGGAAAATCAAGATAGAAACATGGGTGTGTTGAGCTGTGAATGTAATCAATTTCACTGGGATGTGACTGAATATGGGGAATATATGAAGAGAATGATTACATGGTGAAAGCAGCAGTCTTGGAAAACTGTTTTTGCAACCTTTCAGATGAGTAGGATTATATCGTTTCTGTCTGGTGTTCTCTGACCTTGACAAAATATTTTGCACTAGATGAAATGTGAAATAAGAAGAGTCTTGGCAAAAGTTGCATCCTTTTTTCTTCTTTTTTGTCCTTTCTTTTCATCCTGAAGTTATATTCTTGAAGTATTATACTGCACAGAAAGGATGATTTGAGCATGGTCTTTCCATAGAGACCTATAGAGAGGTCAGAGTTTAAGATGGTATCCTCTGGTAAAGTGACCGCCAGGACCATACAGTGGTTCACAGAGAATGACAAAGAATGCTGTTAGGGAGACTGAGTGCAGTTAAGAACTCTTAGCTAAGCTTACCTTAAGCTGGTTTTTAGATATCCAAGACTTGGTGGCAGTTCATGTTCTGGACAGAAAAAATACACTAAAATCAGGGAAACGTCTGTAAGTTATCAGTGTAGCAAAGGGGGTTGACTGTTTCTGCAGGTGTGGTTTCCCAGAAGGAAAATGTGAAAGGAGAAAGGAGGGAGATCAAAGACAACTGCTGTGGAAATGCTGGAGAAATTTGGAGGAAAGTGAGGGTGGCATATTACAGGAGTGGCCAGCATGCCAGTAGGAGAGAAATGGAGGAAGCTAGGAGAGAAGGTTCCAAGAACTGCATGATTGACTGTGTCAAAGAAAACTAACAGGATAAATTGGATAAAGTACTAATTTTCAGCTTTGACTAGGAAGACATTTTAAACTTATGAAAGAAAATTGTAGAGCTGAGGAACAAAATGTTCCCAGGAGAGTGTCTAGAATGGCAAAGAGGACAGCCTCCACACTGTGGTTTGTGAACAGTATATTCTGTGAGGTTAAATATGAAAGGGAAGAGAATTACAAGGAGTCAGGTATGTTTTCCTGAGGAAGATTCCTGTTTTGACACAATGTATGTGTGTGCATGTATATGCCTACAAGTACCATCCTAATAGTTGAACTTGACCAACAGAACTGATTGAATACTATGGCCTTAGAAGTTTCAAAGACATAAAATTCCAGCAAGTTTTGTGAACAAAGGTGCATGGGAAGTGAAGACATGCTACGGAATATACCCCCAACACAGGGCAAGTTTGCAGTGTGAGCTGAACTCTAAGAATCCATGTGAGAGTGTCTCTCATGTCATGAGTGAATACCAGAACTGGGGGTCAGGAATTCTGTTAAAGCCTGAGCCTTATTTGACATTTGATAGGAAAGTTATATTTTAAAAAAGCTTTTTTCCTCCTGTTTTGGTTTTCTGATACCTAAAAATGAAAACTTCATGCAGCCTTGCCATCATTCAGAGAAATCACTGAACAAAGCCAACCGTAACTATCAGGTCTGGTGTTCAGAAACTAGTTGCTCAAAGATGGAAAAGAAGAAATCTTGTACTGTTGTCTGAAGATAAGGATTACGGACAGGGAAACTTGGGGATGTAGTCTGTTCTATTGTTGATGCAAAAACTTGTGGAAGAATACAGATGAGAACCTTCTGTCTGCCAAATGAGAAGAGAGGGCAGACCACAGGAGGCTACAGCCATAGAATATTTTGTTGGAATCGCACCCATTTTTCCAGGATAAAACTATGTGGAAAGAGAGCTGAAAGAATAGTTTAAGATGAGAGTAAAGGGGAGTGAAAGGAGACATTGAATTTTAACATGACTTTTTCAGTGGGTAAAAACAGTGCTTAGTAAGATGGAATGACACAACAAGTAAATTTTAATGGAAAAAAAAAATAATGGGACTTTTCTGCAACTCAATAGCAGGAATGAAAATTTAAGGTAAAAGTGAGGGCTTGGATTGGTCAGGGCAGACTGTGTAATTTGTGAGTGAATGTTAGTGAAGCATAAAAAGGACCAATAACTTTAAGCATCCAGTGGAAGTAAAAGAGCATTACAGCCGTCCAAACAGACGGGAACCACGAATGCTAATAAATTAGAGTTCACAGGGTAAAAAGTAAACTGACTGATGGCGGTATTTGGGAAGGGGAAGTGTGACAGAAACAGATCAGAGAGATCTGTCCGTAAGGAAGACCTGTTAAGTGAATGGCCTTATTGGTGAGTGTGACAAAATGAAGTGTTCTAGGAACTAGAGACAGCATAACAATGACTGACTGCTGAAATAAAATAATAGTTCCTGGAGCAGCTTTATATTTGAAAATGGATCATACAGCTTTGGGAAAGGATATAATCCATGTAAATACAGGCATCTGGTGACCTGGAGTAAGTTTTGATGTGTTGGGCCATCCCTATGTTTTCATAGCTTTTATATGTAGCGTGTTCCTTTGAAACAAGTGCAAATTTACTGGGAGAAGGACAGAATAGAGCACAGATATCCAAGTAAATTTTTTATATCCCTCTGTTTGATAGTTCAATATTTATGAAAACCAGTGCTGCTGTGCAGAACATTCGTGACTATCAGCACTAACCTCACTTTGTACAGGAGGTGTGGAGAAAGCCGACGTATTTCCAATTAAATGACTGATTGAATGGTAATCCTGACAAGTTTTGTTACCCTGTGCTGAGTTGCCAGCCTTAATGTTCCTTTATGCAAACCCAAATACATTCACTAAGTTAAAGGCATATTTGCAGCAAATGTTCCATTTGTTGTTCATATGATAAATTAAAGTTTGTTTTATGGAATGTTAAAATGATCTTTTTGCTATATAACTTACTATTTTTAAGCTATTCAGGATACCATGTGAAGCTGTATTTGGGTACTTTGGATTTGGTTTTGAGAGATCTTCCATCTTTTATGAGGAACATTCCAGGCTTTTTGGTATGAATTAGCAATATAGGTACATTGGCTTAGCTATATCCATGCTGGTAATAGTAATTGAGAAATATACCTGGGGTTTAATTTGGTTTAATTTGGCACCCAGTGCTGCTACCCTGCCCCAGAGGAACTATACAACTGTTAGGTGGTGGTACAGCAAGCCTGTGTCACACCTGCCTGTTTATTGTCTGTACAGTTTTATCAGCAAAGTTCATAATATAGAATAAACTCTTCTGTAAGCGTGTGAAACTTAAGGTTTGCAGAGGGAAGTTTTATCAGTTTTATTGAAATAACAGCTTAACTATGATTTGCTGCATAGACATAATGGTACTAGGGTGTCTTTCTTAACCTTCATTTTTGGTCATGTTACATTTTCTTTTTGATTAGATTAAATAGGAGCTAAACTAAAGGCTAAAAAAGGCGTTCTTATACTAGGCTCACTGTCCGCATCTTTAGCATGATTTTTGTTCTAATATGACCTAAATTTAAAAGGCCTGTATTTATATTTAGGGTCTTTTTATTTTTCTTGGAGTTAGTTTAATATTACAGATTCAATCATAATGTATTAACTGGTTTTTTTTAAATATTTTTTTTTTCTCCTAAGCATTGTTGTGCCACTTCAGGAATATAATTTTGTTCCTTCTGTCTAGTAGATTCTCTTAAAGGAATTCTAAATTTCTAGGTACTCTTAAGTTACTAATACAAGATAAGAAGTACGGGGTTTTTTTAAGAACAGATACCAGTGAGTTTTTCTAGTACTTTTGGCTCTCCAGAACAGTTTCCATCCTTTCACACAAATTGCTGATACACCTACTGTTTTTCAACATTTGATGACTGATAAACACTAATCCTCGAATATCTCATTATCTTCTGTGTAAGAGTTATATGGTGGCCAAGGAACCTTAGATTGTGTATGACTTACAGAAGTGGATGACCTCTTAACTGGGCTTGTAACTTTGGTCGTGAACTGACTTTTTGTGAGCTTTCTCTGGGGCAGGTGTTGATCTCTATATTTATAGGACATCATTAGCAGTTAATAAAATTCAGTGTCATGCATGTAGTTTATTGATGTTAACTTTAAAAATAAAAGGAATGTTTCTGAGAGAAGTCTTAAGTGATTACTGTCTTGATTAATGTCCTCACTAGCCTTCATTTCATTTGGTTTGCCACCTAGACAGTGTAATGTGTAAATGCACTTGCAGGCTCTTTGATACCCGCTCTTGCAATTCCATAGTATCCTACACATTCTCACTCCCTTGTTATGTAGTATGAAATTAAATTTCAGTTAATTTAAGCTGCATTTTTGTAGATGCAAGCAGTTATGGTCTTATGTGTGGGTAGTAGCAGAGGGAGATTTGTGTTGAAACCTGAAGGTGTGATTAGCAGACTAAAAAAGTTTAGATCCTGCTGTGCCTGTGAAATGCCATCTGCTCTGGCACTGCCCTGAAGGAATTGGCTCAGAATGGAAGAAGTAAAGGCACACTAGCACAGTTTTCCTCTTGACTAGCCGGATCTGTGAGAAGCAGGCTTTATTTTGCTTAGGAAAGCTGAATGTTGATCTGGGTTATACTGTTTCCATTGAGATTGTCCATACAAAAGTGCACTGAAACACAGACGTACCTACTGTGTATTGTATTGCTGCTTATAAACTGAGGTAAATAAACACAAACTTTAATGATGACAGGGGCTTGGTTCTTCCTAACATGTTAGTGTAGGATAGAGCAGTATATTTCATATCTTTACTAGAAAACACAAACTTGTGTTGTCCACCCTATATGTGTTCTTATTCTCTCCCAGTTTCAACTAACTGCATTTTCGGGGCAGCACAGTATCCCTTTCGGGATCACTGAAGCATGCTTACAAAGCAAATTTCAACTGAAACTTGCAATGAGGGAATTTCAATTGATTATGCACAGAGATGTTTAACTAATCTTTTTTTTTCTTTTTTTTTTTTTTTGTGTGTGTGTAAAAAGCTGAGGAATGTTAGGATCTTTCCAATGATTAAAAAAAATGTAGTATGTCTATCTGAAGTTAAAATGAATGATTAACATGATGTAAATAACAACTTTGTGCTGTTACAGCAAAGCGCAGTTGAAAGTATTTTGATTACAAATATCTCTTAACTTATTTTTATGTAGTTATAGAAAAGCATTAATTATAATCTCTGTCAGAGTTTCTTGCTACTTTTTATTCACCATAACAGAATGTTTCCATGCCATGGTAACATAGAAAATCTAATTTTTATTTCTATTTGGAGTTTCTGGTTGAACAAGTTCAATTAAGAAAGAAGAGTGTGGAACAGCTTTTGTGTCAATGACCAGTCTTTTTTTGTCATTGTTTTTAATTAATTTATTTTTCATAACTGACAGCCTGTTCATTAGATGCCAAAGGATTTTTAAAGAAGCTTGAAAATAACAGGTTTGCAAGTGATTTTCTATGATGTCAAGAGGAAAATAAGAAAAAGGGAGTAGCTGAGCAGAGGCAGATGCTGGCTGTTGCTTTTAAGGGTGGCCTATGTTTTCAAACCCTCTGAGACAATGAGCGTCATATTGGAGACATCCACAGAATGTTCTGAAGAAGAAAATAGTACTTCAGTCTATGTGTGAAGGATAACAATTTTTTATGAAGAGTAAAAATCAAAACTAGTTAAAAGACTCTAAGCTTCAGGCAGTCTTACTAAAACTGAGTAACACTCTGTGCTTACGTATGAAATTTGCATAACCCATTATTAAGTTCATTAAGGATATAATTCCAGGACAAACTCATTTAGAAACTGATGTTCCATCTGTAAATATGAAATTGATATCTTGTTCGGGAAAGTATCTTAACAACTTTAGAAAAGATTCAAACTGTGTTTCATATGATAAAGAGATGCTCTTTTGGGATTAACTATAAAAGTCGATACAGCTTCAATAATGGACCTATAAAGGTATATACTTAGTCTTATGTCATTTTTCTTGTATGAGACTAGTTGCTGTTAAAATCTCATTGCTAAAGATTTGTAAGTCTTCTATACTTGCCTTAACAGTTATACTAGTAGGAACCTCCCTAGGGTCAGCAGAGCACGTAGGAACCTCCCCAGAGTCAGCAGAGCACTTAAGCTTTCAAGTGGAAAAGAACATGTGTTTTACAGTGTTTAAGGATTGACATTATAGTCCTTACTCGTTTAAAAATTCACAGGGTTTAATGTAATTTATAGTTTTAACTCTCTAGTAGCAAGTGTTAACAATCTCGAATACCTTCTTAAAGCTATGTTCCTTTCACCTCTCTGGTGATGGACAGGATTGGTTTGACTTTAGAAGGCACATCTTTATTTTTAATTATTTGGGCCTTGAAAGTACAAGAAAAATAATTTCCCAGGAGATTAATGTTCAATAGTAAATTGCTTACTTGCTTGTTTTGTCTTTTTTTGAAATGTCATTTTTCTTTCTCTTTCCCTGTCCTTATCTGTTCTTGATTTTACAATAATTTCAACACCTCTTCCCACCAGCATGTTCTTTCTCTTTCTATGTGTTACAAGATCAGTAATGTAATTTGGTCCAAAATTACAAGTATCTTTCAGCAAAGACATAAAAATTTTCTGAGTGTTTTTACTTTTACATTTTACTTTTTTAGAAACCTAGCAATCAAATTATTCTTTAAAAAAAACAGGGAAACATTGGTAACATATAATTTATAAAAAAGAAGAGTTAAATATTTCTTTGCATTTACAGCATAAAAATGTTTCTAGAATCTCTTCAGTACCACGTAAGTGTCCATTATTGAAGAATGATACATAAGTAGACTGCATTTGAAAAGGCGTGTACGTTTGTTTTGGTATACTCATACAGGCCTTATCCTTTACTTTAGTACTATACCATATTGTAAATTTCTTTCTTTTTTAATTTTCTTCTTTTAGTTCTGCAAGTTAGATGCAAGGTGCTTACTCACCTGCTTCATTCTCCATAAACGTAACTGCAAATTCATTTGTAAGATCTGAGCTCTTAATATGTAGGCTTTTGTAGTTAGAAACTTTTTCTTTGCTGCCGAAAGAGAATTTGTATGTCTTCGGTAGTTTCAAAGCTGAAAACAATCCTCTATTTGTTTATTTCCTGGATAGAGGGGACAAAGGTTTTCTAGGTTGGTTGGGTTTTTTTCTTTTGTTTGGTTGGGTTTTTTTTGTTTTGTTTTGTTTTGTTTGTAGAAAACTAAGCCTTTAGCCATCTTGTTTATATTTTGCCTAACTCTTTCCTATTGTAAGCACTGAGGAGGGAGAAATAGGAGTAGTATTGACTCAAGTGCTGCAGTTGTAGTGAGAGTAGCTGGCTGACAATGATAATGGGGAATGAACCATGCCTCAAAAAAATAAATACTGAACATATTACTCCCTTCGCTTCTCCTCCATTCAAAACAGAGGGAAAGAATTAGAGGATTTGTATTTGTCAATGTATCTTCCTGCAATGTTTGAGAGCTGTAAGAAAGCTTTGCCTGATCTTTATAATACTGATGTTCATATATTCAAATTTAATTGAGGTATTTCATTCTGATTACAGCTTGGCTTGTAAGAGGGTCAGTAGAAGCAGAGGAGCATGTTCTGTCCTGATGTCTTGAGCTTTATTTGCTTCCACAGGGCAAGCAAATTTAACTGGACTTTTGCAGAACTTTTTTTTTTTTTTAAAGGAAATTTTTAACTTTATTTCCAGTTTCTGAGTAATACTTCGGCTCAGCATGTCTGTTAGATTCCCAGCTGTGCCCCAGGTCTGTATTTTTCTTCCCCTCAGCTCTGTTTCACTTTTTGAGTTGTTCTGCAGTGGTCCCCCTGCAGACTTCAGGAAGAGGGGTAAGCCAAGAAAAGCCAGAGTCAAAAAAACTCAGTGAGTTCCCTGCATCTGTCTTGTCATGAGTGTCATTTGGGAGGTTATCCAGGTTGGTGGACAGACCTGTATTTTTCTTCTCGTGTCCCATTCAGAGTATAGCAGGAGGCAGAGCTGGAAAAAAACCCCTATGTATCGTGATGGTCGATTCTGTAGTTGGTGGATTGTTACAAGGCAGATAACAATTCTGAGTATTGCAAAAGTACTAAATTGTTAGTATTTGGATAGACTTCCAAGCCTCATAGAGGCTAACCTTCTATGCAAAATGGTCTTGCTATGTATCAGTTACATAACTGAAATGGTTAAGTCATTTGGTGCCTGTGTTCATATTTAGATATAAGTATTTTTAGTGCCCTCTGACAGAACTTTTATGTGGATGTTCCTCCACTTGGTTCTAATCCAGGCATATAAAAACTCATTTTATCAAAGATGTCCTCAGCAACCATTTTATGTTTTAGTTTTGGAGAACCTGTCTGAACCTTGAATCCCATAACCTAAAGCTGTCATGTCATTCATGATTTTTCTCAGGGCTCCCTGATCCATTGTTGAATGAAGGTGGGGTAGGAATCTTTTGTATCCCAGCATAACCCTGCAACAATAGTCTTGCTAGTCTGTGCTAGTTTTCTTCCCTCCCCTACAGTGACATTTGGGTTCTTCAACGTGCCTTGTGTCATCACAGGTTTTCTGCCTATCATTGCCTCTTCATCCCTGAAACTTCTTAATCTTTTTCTGGAATTTCTATAATCACATACCAGACTACTTTATTTTTTTTTTTTTTCCTGAGCTGGCTTTCTGTGCAATTGAGGAAAATTGTCTATCAGTGAAGAAAACATTTCTTTCTTTTTTTCTTCTGCCTTCCTACCTACTGTGTGGGCACTGCAACATCAGAATGAAGAGGAATGCAGGTGTATGGGAAGGAGCTAGGAAGTGATGCAGAGGAAAACTATACTGATAGAGTAGAAAAGCCTGCTGACGGAAACATCTGCATTTAGAGAAAAACATCACTGAGATGCTAACAAGTAGTTAATTGCTAACTAAGCCAGAGCATTGATCATATCATGTAAAAATGGTAGCTCTTTTTTGTTTCTTATTTTCTACATAGGTATAGTTGCCAGTGCATGCCTGTATACTGTTCTTCAGAGTTTTATTTCAGGCCACTCGTTTCTCTGTATCCCTGGGCTTTTTGGCCTAAAACTTTGTATTTTGTTTTTTGGAATATGGGTAAATTGCATTACTAGATTTGAACAAGAAGACTTCCCAAGAAACTAGAGAATCCATGATGTATTTGAAAGAATGAGACTTCTAGTTACGGAAAATCAGGACTGTTTTAGATCTCCTTTTAGAGCAGTTCTAACTTGATATGAACCTGGCCTCCTGAGTGAGTAAGCTTTTGTGAAAGAAATAGCGAAGAGTCCCTAACATCACCTCCTCCCTGCACCTTCACGTTTTTGATACCTAGTTCTCTTCAGTGGTCAGGAAGCTGCTGTGATAGGTTGTTCTGGCTGTCATCTGTCTATTTCATTAGGGGATTTCCCCACTTAAAATTGCACTGGACAGATCAGTCAGTGAAGGTGGGAGACTTTTTTTTCAGCAGTAAATTTCATGTGCATTTTGCCTTGGTGATGCATTGCCCAGAATTTTTAACAAAAAAAATAATATTACTTTTACCTTGTCTTTTTGCTTTCTTTGTGCTCCACAACTATTCCGTAGTACAGAAAACCAGCTATGTTTTATACCGGGTAAGCACCGATGTCAGTACATAAAAGCTCTGTGCTGGAAATAGTTTGTTTCATATTTATTCATGTTCTGAAATGGCCAAATTCAAATTCACATTTAAAAATAAAATGTAAAATTATCTAACTGGGGTTTTTTTTGTGCAATATCTTGTCAGAAAGGCCAGTGTTTGTATTTTTCTTGATTATCATGTTTGATATTTTTTTAATTTGCTCTAGAATGTGCAGAGTCCCTGCAAGATAGCTCACTGATGAAATCCATGCTCTCTACACTTTTTTTTTCTTAGATCAAAATGTGATTTTTGTTTTCCTTGGTGTATACAGTAAGTGTTTTCTGATAAATTTTTAAAACATACTTCTGACTTACATATGAATACACATCTATTTGAAGTGAATGAGAAGTAGTTTGATAGGTCTTCCTGATGTTTGTATCTAATTTACTTTGGGTATAGTATAAAATCAGGAAAATTGTGGAAGTACAAAGTTAAAATCAGAGATACAGATAATTCAACGTTTTATGTAAAACCTGCAGGTGACTAACTTTTTTTGAACTTGTGGCAGAAACTTTCAGTAGTGCAAATGCAAATGAAAAGGTATCTGTTATGTATTTTTTTTATTTTAGATGATGTTTTCTTTCTCATGTTTTCTTTCTCAATTTTAAAGAAAATGCAGTATAGACAGCTACTGCAAAAGTGTGAGAAAAACTAAAAATGCATGCACAAAACATCGCTGTAGAAGTTAATTTCTAGATAGGATAGGTTAACTGTAAAGATGTTAGTCAAGGGTTAAACTCAGTATGTTTCGCTGGCTGCTGAGTGAAACAGGATGCAGTGACTACATTGTCAGACTGCTGGTGTGAGTGCAAACAGATGAGGAAATGCTGGATCAGGCACTTCAGCAACTTGGGCTGTTACCTAGGAAACCGCTTGCGTCATACTTGCCAGCAATTAGCTTACAGTTCTTTTATTTTTGATAGTGTTGCAAGCTGAACTCTACTGTTACAAAGGAAAAGGACTGGCTTAATCTCAAACTGTTCGGTTGTGACTGCGGCTATGGTGCTCATGAGAATTTGCAAAGTGCTACTTTGGATAAATTGAAAAATCATTTAAACTCTCCAGCCTACTTCTCCAAAGAACATTGTAGTTGTGCTTGATTCTGAAAGATGTACAATCAGATTTTTGTGATCTGTATGAAAATGATCTTTCCTAGTTACCAAAATTAAGTACTATGCAAGTTTCACCAGTGTTTCGGATATCACCACCTTTCCTAGAAATTATACTGAAGTATTCTTGTGTGTTACATATTAAAACATAGTTTTCAAAATTAATGTTACCTGAGGTTAAACCTCTACAGCAAGGGGTTCTTTTTCTAAATACTTTTTCCCTGCGTTGATTAAAATTCAGTAACTTCCAGTGGTTACCTAGCCACTAATATAAACTAGTTAGTGTTGAAAGCAGTGTGTGTTTTATCTCAGAAAATCATCGTGTCTTCTGCATTTCACTTAAAAACTGTAAACAAATTCACAGTAGCTGATTTAATATTGATGTATGTTGGTAGTATGGGTATTGCCTTATGGGTAGCTCTGGCTAGTTAGTTTTTTAGGGAGAAATTCTGCAGTGACCAACAGGTTAAACTAAGAGTGTTTGTGGTTTTACTTTTTTGGTTTTGGGTTTGTTTGTTGGGGTTTTTTGTTGTTGTTACATAGGCAAACACATGAATAAACTTAGATTTTAACAAACTAGTATCATAGTACATAGTTAAAGGCTAAACTTGTTAAAATATCAAGGACAATACAGAATACACTTGTGTTCCTGTGTTTGTGTGAAGTTTAAAAATTTAATGTATTTTAAATATTTGAATACTAGGATTTTCAAATTATTGTGGAAGAATTCTTCCATATAAACCCTCACATTTTCTTCCTTGTTACAAGAATAACTTTGAGGGATCATTAGTTAGAGCTGTGTTAGTATGTGAAGTCTATATGCAAAGCTCTTGGGGGGGAAAAAATCCCCAACCATCCAAATCACCAAACCTCCCCCACCACCCCCACAAAACACCCCAAACAAACCCCACCCAACAAAAAAACCACAACTCCAAACCCAGCTCTTCACCCCCACTCCCCTGAACCCTTGAATATAAGGCTTAGAAAGATTGAGTATCTCTGTTTCTGCACATTTATGATAGATTAACTTGTCTGTAAGAGTCTGGCAGACGATATTATTAGGACATTTTTCACACTGTAGGTCAGTGTCATCTAAGGCTAGCTGGTCACTGGGGTTGCATTCCAAACGGTGATCATTGTCTACCTGGCCTGGGATCTTTGTACAGGATTCTCTTAAATTTTATTAGCAAAAAAAAAAAAAAAGGTTTTGTGTGTTAGTGGAGGTGGCTAAAGCACTGGGATGCCATTCCGAAGGAAGAGCAACTGGTTTTGCTGCTAGTTCAAAATTGTTTGACTGACTTGTCCAGACTCACTAACACATAATTGCATGGGGCCACTGCTTGGTATGTGCTTTACTTGGTGTGTATTCATATTAGCTCAATTGCCAGTTATGAAGTTTTACCACTGAAGTCAATGAATGTTGGGATTTAAATCTATATGATTAATAAACAGCTAATATAGATGTTAACAAAGCAAGGTCTGGAAATCTCAATTTTGAATTGTGAATTTTGTCCTTAATATTCTTTATCCCTTCAGTTCTGGACAGTAAAACAGAGGCTATGGTGTCATCAGGTCACTGTTGGGTTCCATGAGTGTATGTCCAGTAACTTTGCCATTTATTTAGGGCAATGCCTGCAAGTTATGCAATACGTCAAACGTACTGAATATTTTGTTTTATCCTCATTTAGTGTTTTACCCCTATAAGCTTTGTCAATCTTCCTTCAATGAAGGAGGTGGGAGTTACATGGTCACATACTTATTTTTCTGCATAACTTTTAATATTGTTTGATTATCTGAATTTAATCTTCATTCTGGCACCTGTTAGCTGTTTTCAGAGTGCTTTTATGAGCTGACAGGATTGAGTTGTTGTTTTCTGAATGCGCTATTCTCAGCCAGACTGTTTAGTATACGTTCATGTTTCAAAAGATAAGTCTATAATAACAGATGGATGTGCAGCATAGTAGGACATTATCTGGCTATTTAATCTTTCAGGTGTTACAGTAAGGGACTGCAATTTTTTTCAGCAAAGTTTGTGAAGTTTTGTACAATTCCTGGAGAAGCATTTGGTTTATATCTTGTAGTCTCCTGACTCTGTCAGTCAACTTGTCTAATATTGTATGTTCTGTAACTTTTAGAACCAGTCAGATAGGTGGGTGCTATGAAAGAGAAAAGGGATTAAGGTCTTTTCCATCATCATCTGATTGTGATTTTTACCGAGGAAAACAAATCAGTAAAATGTTTTTTGCAACTCTTATGCTATGAAGTATTTTTTAGAAAATTCCCTTGAAAACATCAAGAAAGTGACTGACAGTCCATCATTTCTTTATGTATGTAGCTCAAATGGCCAGCAGTGGGATCACCTTGCCTGGTTAGTTTTGTGCATCAGGAATATTTTCATGATTTTCTGAGCAACACAAAGGGGTGTTTTTCTTTGTTTTGTTTTCTCTTCATATGGTTTTATTCCTAAATGATCATTAGAATCACCTAAAGTGGGCAGGCTTTTTTAAAAATACTATTATTCACATTGTCTACTTTGAATAGCTTTCTTCCAGGTCCTTTTATATTCAAACCATCTTTGAGAGTAACGGGGTTTTGTTTCCATGTAAGATCAACAGAGGAAATGATGTAGACTTACTTCTGTTCACCAGCCCCTCTCTCCTGATATGAAGATCTCCCTCTCTCTTCTGAATAGGAAGATTCTCTACAGCTCCACCCTAGGACATCACATCTTCAGCCTGCAATAAGCCTGTCATTGGTTTTTTTTCTTTCTTTCGTTTGGATTTTCAGAGGATAAAAGCTAGGGGGAATTACAGAGAGGCATGTCTTAGCCATCCCTAAATTTTCCTGGCTTGTCACAAGTTTTCATTTACTATTTTGTGATTTTCACCATTTATTTATTTTCTGTGTACACGTAACTTGTTTCCAATTTCTTCACTGTCAGACTTTCTCCCAATGTGTTTGGTACCACACAGAATTTGAGTCCTTAATCAATAGAATGTAGCAGTTCCCTAAAATCTTGTGGAATAGAGAGATCATGCCTCCTTCTCATTGCCTTAGTTTACAGTTGCAGGTGATTTTTCTCAGTCTTCATATCCCACTACAGTTTTCTTCTGGGATGGTAATTTTATAAACATTTCTAACTTAAAACCTTATCCTCTGTGTACTGTAGCTATTTAAGAGGAAATGTTTTTGCTAAGATGCACGTTGGAGGCCAACACTTCAATGGCTTTTAAAGTGATATAGTGATATCACTAAGTTTTCTATGTCCCTCCCCCCTTTTTTTTTTTTTTAATTTTGGAATGCTGAACTCTTGCCTTTGTCTCTGATATTTTCCATCATTTTTTTCCCCAGGCTTCCTCATTGTTCCTTCACATTTTGGTGTTTTTTGGTTTGGGGATTTTTTTGCCTCTTTTTTTTTTTTCCCCTGCAGCAGAACTAACTAAAATGCGTGGTAAAACGGCAGCTTTTGTTGGCTGGGAGGTACAATTGCAGTGCAAGTCTTGATTAAAATTTTGAGTTTTGAGATCAGAGCATGATAATTTTCTGATGTGAAGAACTATGTCCAATATAGATTAATTTTTATGTAGTCACAAAAAGGGAATTTTATTTTTTTATTATTTTTTTTTTAACCTTTGGACATATTCTTTCTAATCTGAACACCTCTACTCAAATGTTCCAATTCCCTGAACACTTTGTGGCACTTCCACTGAAAGGAGTGGTACTTCCCAGCACTGTCTGCTCATTCCTGCCCTGGCACCATCCCCCTTTGTGCTGACACAAGCATTCATGAGACTATACAGTGAACTAAATTGGGGAACTAATCCATGTTAAAAGTAATCAGTTCTTTTTGTAGTTCCTTGCCACGTGTCTGCATGAATGCTTTTGCTGCATAAGGGAGGGAGTGACACAGGGATGGGAATGAGCAGCTGAGGGAGGCAGGACTGCTCCTTTATTGTGGCAATGCCAAGTTGTGCTGATTTAAGAGAACTAATGGCACTGCAGAGTAAAGAATGGATGTGTTAGAACTTCCCAATAAATCAGTCAAAATAGCATCCCCTGAGACCCAAAAGCCTCTATAGTTCTTCTGTGTCTTGAATGAACTGTATGTATATTCTGCATTTGTCTACTTGAAGTAAAAGGAACAGAACCTTGAATGGAAAGGTGCAATTTAGATATCTAAGTTAGACTTGTACAGTAAATGGGGCAGAGGGTTCTTTTGAAAAACAATGTAAGATTGTGTGGTAACAGACAGAATCATACCACATTCATGTGCGAGAACAGAATGAACGGGTAAAGGACACATGTGAATCAGATTCTTCCTAATACCTGAGTATTTGGCACTCATTTAAAACAGTGCTTTAATATTGTTGAGTTTATGTGAAAATTATTCATTATTTTCAGAGTGAAGTAAAATGAAAACATTATAAAATTGTAACAACACTTCTGTGAGTCACATTATGAGTCTTGGACCCTCATCAATCCATCATGCTTCCATCTACAGGACTAAATATGTAATATGGTAGTGGAGAAAAGCTATTATCTTAGAATGTAGAAGTGGAAGCCCTCCCATGCTGAGTCAGGAAGTATGTCTGTCCCTCTTTGATGCTTCTAGGTATTTTGATGATTTTTCTGTCCACTTTTGTGGGTACCTGAAGTTTCCAATAAAATAAGTTGCTACAGTAGGGAAGCTTCAGTCCAGCTCTTTGCAGTAACTGTCCTTGGCTCTTAATTTTCATGTTGCTGAAAATTCACATATGTGACAGCAAGAAAAAGTGATCAAAATGACAGTTTCTTATTAATAGTTCAAGCCTAGACTCAGCTTCATGGGACAAATAGGTCCCATGACTTTGTTCCTGCCAGCTTCAGAGTTCTATCAGGTTTAAAATTTTCTATAATATGGAATTGTGCAATCCAATCATGCATCACTTATTTCTTTCATAATAACTCTTAGTCTGTGGTATGTTCATTTTATAGAGGTGTTTGCTTATATGTTCTGTCCATCATCCTGGTAGATTCACCAATGTAAAAGGTATTAGCCACAATGATAATTTTTTGCAGAATGGGTTGGGAGCGGAGAAATGGAAGCAGGCACACAACATGTCTCATGTCAACTTTTGAATAAATTCATCTGTTGAGGAGTACGCACAAATGATTTCAGGTATCTGTTTCTTTTGTGGACTTCTTGAGTTTTCTTCTACCATATGCTGGAGGTTTGTGATCAAAGACAAAATCCTGTGAAAACACCTGCAGTCCTGCTGCTTTGAGTTGTTAGCTCTACCCCTTTATGAAATCTGAAATATTAGATCTTGCATAGTGCAACTAATAATGCTTTCCTAGTACAAGGACAGTTTCTCATCACCTAATTAATTTTTTTTTAAATAATGTTCACAAAGATAAAGCAGAAATTTGCCCTTGATTAAGTTCACATTTTTTAAACCGAAACATTAACAAAAATGATTATATAGATGCTTGGCAAAGATTAAACTCAAACCCAGGAGAAGTGAGAAGGAAGTGAAAGGAATTATAAACTGGAGAGAAAACTTTAATCACATAAAGAAGAAACAAGACTATAGAAGCATAAAGTTTGTAAGTAAAGCCTGATGTCAAGCTGAATTCACTTGATAATTTTTTTTATCTTCCTTACCAATTATTCCTAGCCAGAAGATGGAGTTAGAACACTTTTTTTTTTTATTATGTCAAAATAAGGATTTAGCAATTCTTAGGGCTTCATCTATTTGCTAGTGATTGTACAAGATAATCTGTTCTAGACAATGCTGTGTGAACTATTTAAGATGTTTAGGGTCCTCTGTCACTGGAATTCCCAGAATATGGTCTGTAAGATCTTTAA
Source organism: Astur gentilis (assembly GCF_929443795.1). Taxonomy (NCBI): domain Eukaryota; kingdom Metazoa; phylum Chordata; class Aves; order Accipitriformes; family Accipitridae; genus Astur; species Astur gentilis. The sequence continues at coordinate 16,440,998 of NC_064896.1, read as the reverse complement.
TAAGTATGGCTAGTTGGCAGAAATATACTGAAGAGCTAAAAGAGTACAAAGACTTTTCAGCTGAAAACATTATTAGAAATATATTGTAAGAAATAGTTGCAGGGAATTATTTATTGACTGAGACAGTTTGGCAAGCACTTCTGAAGAATGTAAGAGTGACCCTTAGCAGTCATCCACTATAACGACTGCAAAAAAGTATAATGACCCTACAACATCTCAAGAAAAGGGATACAGTGACTACTGTTTGTGATGGCTTTAAAACAGCTATATCTAATGTTGCTAACAGTACAGATGAGATAATTTGCAGCATACTGTGAAACCTACTCAGGAAATGGGGTGAACATGGGTGGATATTTTGTGTTTAATTCCATTCTACCATTAAACTTTTTGATTAATTGAACATTTGGAAAAGTAGCCCACAAGGCTTAAATATTTTGCTAAAACTACTTGTTGGGGCTGATGAACTGTCAAAAGTTGAATGTTCTGTGAAATTTAGCCAATGTTTTCTGTAAATGCTCAATGCTGAGAAGGATACGACGCAAGGCCAGATGAGGCAATTCTAATCTGATTTCCCTGCCTTATTTTCTATGCCGCACTATCTGGGGGCCTCCAGTCAAAAACTTATTGTTCTTGTATGTTAAAGGCTTTCTTCTTAATGCAAATGTACTGTTTGCTGACTTAATTAATTAGCTTGGTTACAGTTCTGTATGGATTGAGGAAAATTAAAGATCACCCTTTTATCTCTTGGTCAGAAACATGCATCAAACAGAAGTGATTTCAGAATCTCTTAGGTGTTTGATTGTATTGGTATTTAATATAGCTTGATCCACAATAAGATTACAGGTTTTATTGCTATGTTAAAATGCTAAAAAAGCTATAATGCATTTGTATTTATTAGATTTCATTATATAAAATAAAGCTTTATTCTCTCTTTTCTTGGAACACTTATAAAGCAAAGGATTCTTATTCTGCCAAAATGCTTAAAGATAGTACCTTTGGAAGATAATATTTTGTCAAAAAATTTCAACAAAGTATTCAAAATGTTTCACATTTTCAATATGAAAACTAGCAGTCTTGAGATTATCATGGATACTGTTTAGTGAACTGATGTGGATTTTTTTTGTGTGTGTGCATTCCATAACTTCTTGTAAGTGCTTTGTGTAGCTTTATTGGTTTTATTTGATTGAAGGATTGCTGCATTCTGCTGTACTGGTTACTGTTACAACATTTACTTCAATGTTAAAAAAAACCAAAACCCAAACCAGCAAATCCATGTATCCCAAAATTCTAAAATTGTATAAAAGAAGAAAAGAAAAATTGAATGCCTTTCGCAAAAGATATGTGTTTTTCCCACCCCTTTTTCAGATCTGTGTATTTAATGACTGACTTGTTATGATGTGTCTAAATATTGTAAAATGCCCTGTATGTTCAGACTAAAATCTTGTAGCTTCAAAGCAGCTACACAACTTTTTTTATATTAGCAAAATTGTCAATGACAAAAATATCATCAAAAAACTTTGAAATTACATTACAACTTTTGCATTTTGACATTTAAAACATGTTGCTTAGTATTCTGACTAGTTGCATAACCTATATGAACTGTACAGTATGCTTTTGTTTAAGCACTTGTAGTCATTTTTAGTAATCATTTATACATACTGAGAAACTGCATTTTCTAGTTTGCAAAGTAGTTGCTCATTTTCTGTGTCCTGAGGCAATTAATTAAAACTGTTTAAGTGTGATAGTGAGAGTTAACATTGTTTAAACATAATAGTGTGAGTCAGTCTTATGGTGTTTGTAATAACAAGTTTCCGCATCACTGGGTTCTTTTTAAGCACCAGTGTGAAAATTTTTTTCATCAAAGAGTAAATCAATTGAACTGTTCCATTCCGCAAATGAATCAGCATTTCTTTTATAAGTTGCTTTTTCTAGTCTTAACCAATTCTTTTTTGTGGACTCGAAGTTGAGTTTCCTCTAAACATCTTTCATCGTTAAAGCTTTAGTCCTGAACTTGCACTACTTTTTAAAATCATAGACCTTACAAGAAGCTAAAGCATCTTTTAGCTATGTAAATGTATCCCTAAAGTTTACGTTACAAGGCAAAAAGTGTTTAAGAAATAATTTCCTGTCTCCTATTTCATCTTCCAGTTAAATACTAATAAAAGACACTGTCTTGTGCTGTCAAATATCTGGATATGGTGAGGACTTTTTGTTCTCTTACCACAGATGCCCATTTTCCAGGTCATATCTAAAGTGGCTATTCTGACCTTCTTTTTGGGTGAAATTCTATAAGTTAATGTATTGGCAGTATAACCCTGTATTAATTTATGACCTTAACATTTTGTAAATGTATACAAATCTAGGTATGTGCACATACATGTATATGTGTGCACACATCATAGTTTAATTCAAGTACCTTTTTGTTACTCAGTCATCCATCCCTAGTATCTTTGAATTCATTGGCTTTTTTCAGTTAAATTTGACAGAGGATAATCATGCTGAATAATAAATTTCCTGTAAATTTCATGACAATCAGTAGCCAGCAAGAGAAGAAAGCCTACTGGCACCCTTGTTATGAAAAAGACTGAAGAAGCCACAAAAGGCAGATGGAATGAGTACTCAATACAGGAAAACGGGGTGTTTAGAACTTGCAACTCCAAGTTGCCAGGTAATGATATTCTTTGTTGAGGTGTTTTATTTAAGCTTTGGGAAGATAGTCTTCTATGTAGTGAAACATGACAGCTTATTTCCTGTCGTGTTATAGGACTTAATTTACTGTTCTGCAGTCTTTACCAGTTACAGAAACAAGCTGTCTAGCAATGACAGCTCCAAGATAAATGAAATGCTGTCTCATTTATTGGCTGATTTATTTACGCTCTGAGCCTTTCTCACAATAGACTATAACCTTTTTTTGTTTGTAACAGACTACTAGATGGGAATGGCAATGGCCATTCTTTGAAGGAGGCATTTGAACAGGTTTTGACTTAGCATGAAACAAGCTTCACTGCCGTTGCTGGAATGTGAAAGCACGTTGTCTCACTGGTATTTTATTTTGTGTTGTACTGATTCGGAAGTGAAAGAATAGGTCACAGTCTCTTGCTGTGGAGCCCTGAATAGTAAAATGGACAGCAGATACAAGGATGTAACAAAGAAGCTTGCTTTTCAGGGAAAAGATGAATTTTCATAGAATTTCTTTTCTGAGAATGACCAGAAAGCCTAAATTATTATTAACATAGATTCACGCTCATTTTCCTCACAGTGTTTTCTAATGCTCCAACTTACTTTTCTTAAAGGGAAAAAAATAACTTATGTGTGAGTGAAGTATGTTTCTCATTGTATCTCCAAGTTCACATTTTGTTTGCAGATAAGATGTTTTGTATGTTTATCATTATTATACTGTTTATATGCATGTGTTGTCTATTTCAGCAGAGGTGATTTATTTTTTTTTTAAATAACTAGCTACCATTTATGAAGGAGAGGGTGAAGAAGGAAAAAAGACACTTAAAACTTGGCCGTTTCCAAGACCAGTTATTAGAACAACAACAAAATCGATCTCCCCATAAGTCTTACCTCTTTATGGGATACAAAGCTGGCATTGTAGGAGCATAATTCTAACTAGAATTCTGCAAGTGTGTGCTTAGTGCATTGGCTGCATTTTTGGTAACAACTGGACATTTGCTTCTGGGTCTTTGCTTTCTATCACAAGTTACATTTAAAAGATTATTCAGGTGGTTTCTGAATGTCTCTGTATGGGAGGTTTATCAGCAGTGAGCCTGGACAACAGTCTCCTGCTGGTGCTGTCCATTGAAGCACAGTTGAACTGTGTTCTAGCCCCTAAAAAATTCTCAAAGTATAGCATTTTGAACAGCTAGTTGTTCCCTTTGGCACCTTGATTGTTTCCAGATACAGCAGTGGAAAAATGATGCTTTGTTTCCCAAGGGTATTAGAAAACTGGCAACTCGGTTCTCAGCTGTCATGGTAGGAGGTGTGATGGGAAGTAAATTCAGAATCCTGGAAAAGTTGACTTAGAGTCCGTGTACAGGAATATAAATCAGAAAGCAAGCTGAAGCAATTTCTGAACTATAACAGAGACAACAAGGAAGGCTTTGCTGACTTCAGTAGAGCCAGTTTTTTTTTCAGATCTCTCTGCTTGACTTCCAGATAAACTACTTAGACTGTTGGCTGGTGTCGGAATGTTTCAGTTTGGGATCAAATAGCTATTCTTGGCCCAAATTACTTCTGGACATTGTCCAGAGACAATATTCTTTACGGGTGCATTGAAATCACAGAAACAGCTTTTTCCCACTCCCAGTAGCAGACAAAAAAAATACTATGAGATGAATGAAACCATGCATAATCTGCTTCAGATCAAATTGATGTTACTTGCTCCTTTTCCTTGTCTTGGTTTTAGAGAATTTAGGGATGAATTGTATAAAACTGTTTGCATGTCAAGAAGTTAATATTTAAAAAAAAAGAGGATTATCCCTATTTACTGTCTTTTATATAGTTTTTCCACTTTGCATATGGATGGTGGGTTTCTTTTGGTGAGGTGAAGGGTAAATGTTCCTGATTTTGATCACTTCCATTTGATATAACATGTGTTCCAGTTAGACTTCCCAAATTTGTAGTAATTCTTATGTTATCTTAAAGGAAGAGGCAGATTGTGTTCTCTTTCCATGCAGTTTTTTGATTGGAGATGTGTACAGCAAAAAACTGTGATAAATGCATACACAGCTTCTTGTGTCTGAGTAACCAACTATAGTTCAGGGCTTGAAAGTGACTGTTGAACGTGAGGTTTCATATTGGAAATACATCAAAAGAATATGAAAATAAGCATTCTGGGCTTTGTAATATTGACTCATATTATTGAGTTTTCTTCTCTGCAATGTCCTTTTTTTGGCCATTCTAGTTTTAGCTTCTTCCTTCATGTTTTCTCAGAGTCAGCAGGAGGAATGTGAGCACACAAGGTACAGACTCTCTCTGTTACGCTGTCTAACATTACAGTGCATTCCTATTAGGCCCAGCTCTAATGAGAAAACTGCTTAATTTCCATAGCCTGAAGCTGGAGAATGCCTGCTAGAGGTGTAATACATAAATCTAGCACTTAACTTTAAATAACATTTTTTGAACTTGTGCAAACTATGCAACTTTTTCTTCTTCTTCAATAGATTGCCAAAAGTGTAACAAGTGGTTAGAAACTTTATAATATGTTGTTATAGAAAGGAAGGTATCAGGCTACTCAAAATCTGGGCTTTACTTGTAAATTACTCTGGACCAATAAATAAACCTGTACATACAGTTTTCACACACATTCTTGCTAAACTAAAATTCTGTAACTGTAAAATTAAGTTTATTTGGGAAGCTGTCACAAACAGCTTTGCAGCTGTATAGTTTTATGGTTTTTATTCTTGAAGGTCTTCAGAATAATTTTTGTATTGAATTATTTAAAGTAGAGCACTTCTAAGTTCCTTAAATGCTAGACTTCCTAAATACTTGACTATTTAGAAAATAGTGATGGGAGGATTATTTCTACTGGTGCAGGTTGTTTTGTGAGATCTTTTGTTTTCCTGCTGTGGGAACAACAGGGCTTTGTCCCTGTAAACAGTTACCCAATGAAGTTGTTACTGGATCTGAATTTTTGTTTACAGATTAAACAGAAGTGAAAGAAGCTCAAAGCTTGCATTCCCAAACTGATGACTTCTTTTTTTTTTTTTTTTTTTGGGGGGGGGGGGGACGGGGGACGTAGAAATTGTATCATTTAAACTATAGAAATATAAATCTATTACTCTTAGTATTCAGTGCAAGATACTTAAGCAGATAAACATTCTTTGAAAATCCCATGAATCCCTTTTAGAAAAGATCTCTTGTAGTTTTTATTTATAAATTTGTATCTCTTTTCCTGAAGCTATGGTAAGCCCTGCATACTGTCATTCTTTTTCAATTGTAAACATAGTTTCAGTACTACCACTTTTGCACCAAATGCTGTTCCTAAGCGACTGCTGACGTCAGTTGGTGCAGCACAAGAAGGTTTGTGTGTTTATCTGCTGTGGGCAGACTCTTAGAAAAGACGAAAGTATGTAACTAGATTAGGCCAAAGAGATTGCTCCTTTAAATAAGCATACATACTGTTTGCAATGTCATACTTTATTTTTTCTGTATTTTATTTTGATTAGCAGTTGTATCTTCTGTTGCATATGCCACAGTATCCAGTTTGCAGGAGACGATAAGGAGGGGTATATATTCCTTTTGGTATTACTTTAAAGAAAGAGATAGCCTTTTTTTCTTCTTTTCTATAGCATAGTTAGAATGAGAATTTAAAAGGAGTATGTGTCAGAGTGTAAAGTTTTCACACACCTGATCTCAACATTAGCAATAGGGCTATTAGAAATGAAAGCAGGCATACAACTTCCAGTTTAAGCGAAACATGTTTACTTAGAGATTTTTGGCCAGAGTCTATACATTTGGAAAAACTGGAATGATACTCTTGGAATATTTTACTGCATGCTTTTGTGTCAAACAGAGTTGGAGTGGAGCTGGCTTAATGACCTTTGTTTATTTTTTTTGTCCTTGATTATACTTACAGGACACCCACACTGAATAAAAATTACCTGTAGCAAAAACTCTTTGTATGAAAATCCTTTTATGAAAATAAAGGAAATAGTAGTGGGACTGCAGTCATGGCAGGCCAAAGAGTGAAACTAAAAAGTTTATAGGAAGTAGTAGCACTGGATGGTTTAATAAGGCCGGAAGAAAAATGACAAGCATAGAATCTCTCCTTCATGTTGAAGAACAGAAGCAGCAACTTTCAGAACTAAAGAAAAGCTGAGAACAATTGCTCCAAATTAATTTAAATTAGATTAAGATTAAAAAAAATGCCTGTGGGACATAGGAAGATATTAGCAAGCATGAAGGTGAAAAGGTCAAGCTAAATAAGGTCCACTTTGAATGTAGCAGTTGTGATGGTCTTACTGGTCTTGAAGTCCGCAATGATCTTTTTAAGTTTCCTGTACTGTTATATTGTGCTGTCCAGTCTGGCCTTGAAAACCTTCAAGGATGGAGACTGCACAGCCACTCTGGGTACTCTGCTTCACCTTGTCCCACTGCTTGTGTGTCCTCATAGTGAGAAACTTTTTCCTCACGTCTAGTCTGACTTCTCTTGTTTCAACATTGCCTCTCGTCTTCCCACTACACACCACTGGATACAGCCTGGCTTTGTTGTCTTTGATGGCCTCCTATTAGACACTGGCAGGCTGCTGTTAGGTCCCCCCAAAAGCCATCAGTTCTCCAGACTGGACAAGCCCAGCTCCTCCAGCCTCTCCTCACAGGGTAGGTTCTCCAGTCCTGTAGTCATCTTGGTGTTCCTCTGCTGAACTTGCTCCAGTTTATTGATGTCCTTCTTGTATTGGGGAGCCCAAAACTGGATGTACTGTTCCGGGTATGGTCTCACAAGAGCGGAGCAGAGGGGACAATCGCTTCCCTTGGTCTTACGGCTGTGCTCCTGTGAATATAGGCCAGCATGCTGTTGGCCACCTTTGCTGCCAGGGCACACTGCATGCTCATGATGAGCTCTTCATCCTTTTCAGAACAGTTCTCAGCCTGTATCATTGCAGGGGACTCTTCCTTCCCAGGTGCAGTGCTCTGTGTATGTCACTGTTAATTTCATAAGACTCCTGTTCACTCATTCTTCCAGCTTGTCTAGGTCCCTCTGGATGGCAGCCGTGCCCCTGCATGTACTGTCTGGTTCCCCCAGTTTGGTATCATCTGTAAGCTTGTCTTGTAAACTTTAAGTGTTCAGAAAAACATAGTGAGTTTTAATTCAGGTTAATAAAAGTTAAGTAGCTGCAGGTACTATTACTCATTTGCTCTTACCGCTTCTTCTTCTAGGTCTTTATTGTATTTTAATTCCCTTTAACCATATTTTCTTATTATAAGAATCTTTTCTCCAGCTTTCAGTAGCAAAGGTAGAGTTAGGAAATGGCATTAAACTCAGTAAACTGTTCTTAAACAAATGGTGAAGTTACTTGTGAGTTTCGTTAGTATAAAAGCATAAAAATGGCTCAGATTAAGAGTTTGTTTACCTTAATATTCTGTTGCTAATCGCTGATCTTTGTCTGAGGTCAAGTTTAACATCTGTTCTTATCAGTTAAATATCTTTTACACCCTTGACTTGAAGATGTCATATTAAACAGATTTTGGGGACCAAAAGATGGGTTAGAACTTTTTCTATCTGTCCTATGCATCTGCCTGTTATTGCAGTATCTCCAGAAGCAGCACACCAAGGGGGGAAAAAAATCAATAAAAGCAGTAATCATAAGTTGCTGCTTATCATCCTCCCATCCATTACAAGGGCTAATGTGCAATTAAATGCATTAAAGATCATGGGGGGGGGGGGGGGGGGGGGAGAACGTAGCCATAATCAGAAGCTGATGGAAGGATAAAAATATGATAACATATGATACTCCCACCCCGCCCCCCACCCCCCACCCCCTTCATACACTCTCCCAACTTCCACCTGTTTTCAGCTCAGGGGACTTCCTAATGTGGTTTAGCTATTTAGTTACAAGTGCCTGTTCAGTCTCCCCTTCAACTTATGGGCACTTTCTCCTTTGCCCAGTTTCCCCTTGAACTTTTTTAAACTTCTTGCATCCACAACTTCCTTTAATAAGGCAGGTTACTTACTACCTGTTACTGAAGAACTGCCTCTTTTTGTTTTGGACCTGGCTTGTCCTAGCTCTTTCTAACGGTTTCTGGCTCCTGTGCTGTAAAAAAGTAGTCTATGGAGTTTAACCGCCTACTGACCAGTTCCTTGGGCAGAATTTGCACCAGTCATGAGTTCAGTGTAGCAATATACGTGACATCTAGCAGTGACAATAACTAATTTGTTTAAAAATTATTTTAAGGTGATTTTAGAGACCAGCTTGATATGTCAAAGTTAATGACTTTGTATGTTCTTAGAACGAATAAATTGCAGTAACATGTAGTTTGGCTGTTTTCTGGAAGTGATAACTGTCTGCCATTAGGATTTTTTGTTGCAGGATGATGCTACTCAAAGTTCTGCCTGACCATAGCAGATTCTTGTGCAAAACATCTGGAGACAAATGAACAGCAGAAAAATCAGCTCACTAAGAAATGATACCATGCTATTACATTCATTTCCTTTTGCAGGGGAAAGTTGTTGATTCTATTATGTAAGATCGGTTGGAATTACTATAACTGTCTTGGCATACTTACAGAGAAATGGCTGCATCTTGGACATATGGTTTGGGTTTTTACAAGTATTCTGCAGGTTCTGCTCCCTTTCACAGAGAACAAATTTCGTTGCTTTTGTAACTAAATGGATTATTCAAAAAATTATCCTTTCAGTGTCACTGACTTCAAAAGGCAGCCACAGCAGGGACCCCAAAATACAGTTTTATAGACAGAGAAAAGGTCACTCTTTCCTTGCTAGGTCATGTATTAACAGTAAAAATAATAATTAAATGTTTTTTTAAGAAGTAATTCATTGTTTATGACTTAGGATCTTAAAACAATCCTATTTCAAATTTTAAAAGTTGTTGCTCTGGGATACTATACAAAAAACATTGAATTTCTATAATGCTTTTTAAAAAAATGAACCTGTTTAATTTGTTGAACAGTTTAAACAGTTACTATAATACCTCCTTGAATTAAGGATATAAAAATATTAAAATGAAATTTTCAAGAACACCTGTGGGTTAACCACAATTACCTTAAATTGAGACAAAGCAACAGGCTTTTATTACATTTCCTAATTGCAGTACAACCTACAGCAACCATTCTTGTCTCAGGTTTCTTAGTTACCATCCTGTATGTTCTATTACTTTGTGAGACTGTAACTGGGCTCTGATCCAAAAACTTCTCTCTGTAAATTTATAATAGACAAACTGAGAAGCGTTTCTCTTCAGACCTGCAAGGAATACCCATGCTGGTTCTTTATAAGTTTTTGATAAGTTATTTGCTGGATTATTTTTAGCAGTCCAATTGTTACTTTTCAAAAAGTTACATTTTCAGTATAGTATCACAATATATTAAAGCTGCATTATTTATCATCTAGGCTTTTTTCATAGGTTTTCAATACATCTTAAACAGGTAACCACAATTTTAAAATTTTGGAACACAATGTAGAGTCAACAGAACTTTTCAGAACTTTTCTGCTCGCTTACATAGAAAAAACTAAGTTTTAATAGGGAAATGGAATAAATTGGGAAGATGTGTGATGTTAGTATGAGATGCTGGAAATGGAATAATCTTTCACTGGTAATTGGCTAACAGTAAGATTTGCTTGTTTTGCTCGTTGTTTATACAAAGATTATGAAAATACAAATTTAATCTAACTTTGATCCTGTAAATTTATTTTCCTACTTTTCATTTGACTTTTATTTTTATTCCAGATATGAAGTTAAACAAGTATAAAGCTAATGTCTTCAGAAATGTCCTGAAAGGTTTAGGAGACTTCAACAGATATAGCTTGATTTTGGTTAGCTTGTGTTATACAGCAATTAATAGGAAAGTTGGCTGATAAGGTGCACTTATAAAGTTACAAATCAAATATATTTGTACATAAGCAGTGAAGATGCTTTTTGTCTCTGTAGCCCAGAATAAACTCTTCTATGAGGGATAGTTCACGTATGGCTGCCAAAAAAGGGAAAGTTTTGTAGATAAAGTAGGCGTGATGTGTGAAAGAATTAGTTTCAACTCAAATATGGTAATGCCTAATGTAGTCTTTGGAGGCAATTTAGACACATAGGTTTTATTTTGTGATTTCCTTTTGAGTTGTTCTTTTTTGGAGGCAATCACTTGAACGTGTTGTTCCTAGAGTGGATTCATAGCATATTTTGTGAAATATTAGTTATTCTCTTTCTGCTATTGGTAGCTTGGCCTCATGGCCTTATTTCAGAAACTGACCATTATTTTGGCTGAATAATTGGTTCTTTTACATGTTGTACAGCAGTGGTCCCCAAACTATTTGGGATGGCTAATGGTTACCATCCCATTTTGGGTTACAGCAGTTGCAAGGGGAATTCCATCCGTGATGTAAAAACTTAACTGCTTGTTAATATTTGGAGTTCTAACCCTAGCAGAAATAAGGCTTGAAATGGAAATTATCACAAGGGAATTGAAATTGGCAACTACTCCTGGTATAAAGGTAAGATGGGGATACGGGATAACATTTATTCCTTCATAGAAAACATATACTATTGATGTATTATGACTCTAACACCTCTTGAAGTTCCTTTCAAATGGAATTATCCTAGAAGACTATGTACCTGTTAGTGTGAAATTTTGTGTAGATATAGCTAACTAGTTCAGGTACTGCTGAGGGCATGTTTGCAGTAGCACATAATTCTTCTCAGGCTGTGAATCCTGGGAAAAGAGCTGAGCAAATATTTAAGTACTGAGTCAATGTTGAACTCCAGCCACTGTGGCTACTGAGCTAGTACTACCGAAGTTTTTTAGCTTGTAGTTCTCTAGGAGTTTTCTAACATACTCCTTGCTAGCTTGTATGAACAAACTAGAAACATCTCAGTACCTTTGACTACTACTCATAACACTTATGTCATTGTAGAAATAGGCTATACAAGTTTATATGCCCCACCTTTCCTTTCTTGGGATTTAAACTTGCAAAAAACTAGAGATATCCTCATTACTTTAACCAGTACCTCAAACAGTCTGTTAGCTTACTGTGTTAATGTAAACTTATCAGCATGTATTGAATCTATGTTTCAAAAGGTGGTGGGAGCAGACTAAAAGTTTAGTGTTCTGAAACGTGCATTAGACAGCTGTAGTATGTTCTCACTGTATAGCACAGCAGTCATAGCAACTGTGTGTTCACATCATATTATGCCTTTAAATATCATTGAAACCTGAAAAATTCTGTGAACATTGTATAAATCTTAAGTTGTACTCATGTTTAACTTTGCATTTTAGTTAAATCTTGTGAATTTTGGAGGAAAATGTTCATATGCTTTACCAAAACATTGCGGTGCTCTCTGACTGCAGCATTAGTTGCCTTTAATATCAGTGACCAAACTCTTCACAAGTTAAAACCTCTTGTTGATATTTTTAATTGAGTTCTCTTGTCCCCACATGGGTATGAAACCTTTGTTGATTTTGGATGCTGCTGTTTAATGCTGCTGAAGTAATTCATGATAGAATGGGCTATAAAGTATATTTTGCTTAAAAGCATAAGTCTGTATCTTCCTTTAAAGAAGTGTGTTCTGTGTGGGCGAATTATCAGAAATTTGCACCTCTTAAACCGGGGAAAGAAGGGATACCATATGATTCATGTCCTTCATTAGATTACATCAGCAAAGTATGTAATATATAATGAATAAACTATATACATGATTCACATTAGAATTTTTAAACTGTTTTACTCTGTAAGCACAAAATCTATATTAAAATTGTCAGTTTGTGAATCATATCAAATTTTGTTGTCTTTCATAAACAGATTACAGGTAGATTTTGAACCCACTGATCTTAGTTTAACTGCTAGTACTTGAGCTAAAGAAATAATTCTGAAATCCCTCTGTAGACCTGTTCCTGAAGAAAGATATGATACATGTTTACCCAATTAATTAGTGAATCTTGAGGTTTTTTGTGAGAGAACAAACATGCAGCAGAGGAACCCTGGAGTAGGAAAGGTGCTGGATCACACAGCAAGCTAAGATTTCGGTGCTTAAAACAGGTTTGCATCTGGTAAGGCTCTGGTAGATGTCACTCTCCTCCATTAGATTGAGGTGCTACAGTTTCTTTTGAGACTTTGATTTCCTGAAGCTTGTTAATAGCTTCATTAACTGTTATAAGGGTTGAAGCAGCTGTTTTATGGACTGGACCACTAAGAAATCATTACTAAACATTCTGTAAAAGAAAAATGTGCTTCTAAGGTCTAAAAGAATTCCTCATTGCATCAGTAGTATACTGGATTTATGTTATAGGACTTTAAAAATTGGGTAGTCCCTTACATGAGGCTTTATCAAGAAAGTTAGAAATTAATAGTGGTATTATGGGTAGAAAAAACTCAGTAGAAAAGTTTGCAAAAACTATCTTACAAACCAGTCTGAACAAAAGAAAGAACAGTATTGCTTTTTTTTACAAGTTGTCATCTATGTATTTAAGATTAGTGAAAATCTCACAAGCCTAAAGAATCCAGATAATTTTAAGTTGTTGGGTATTGAGTGAGTTGGAGTTAATATCGATATTAATTTTAATTGCTAGGTAAAGAATGAGTTACATATCATGATGGTTAAAAAAAAAAACATCTTGGAATAGAATGAGTATCTCTTCATGAAGCTGTACTGTGCAATGTCAATCCTGTCGAGAGCTATTACCGTGTATTGAAGTAGATGGTTTGTGTGAGTTAAAACAATAAATGTATTGTGCAGATAATGTGAATATGTCTTCAACTGAGTATACATATGAATAATTATGGAAACTCTTTCAAGCACTTGTCTGGTCCTCTGCTGTCAGCTAAGAAATCAGATAAATAGCTAAGAATTTTTAAAATGTTTCAACAAGACTTTGTCTCCCTTTAGAGATCTTGCATTTTGTGGCACCGTAAGAATTTTAAAACTACAGTAATGAAATATATCTTTATGTAGATTGTTTAGAATTTGCATGAGGATGGAGTGCTCAGATTAAATCTTTAGATACCATCAATGATTGTTTATTGAACAATAAGAGAAACCAGAAGAGGAAAAGCAACTGTTAACTTCTTCCTGAGGAATATTTAGGATCTGCTTCAAAATAATAATCAGAGAGCATATTTGTAATGATGATTGCAATGTCAGCAATCATTCAAAATTCATATTGGAGCAATGGAAACCAGAAGACCCGTTACACTTGTGCTCAGAAAAATTGTTAAAGTAAAAGGGGAAAGTAAATAAATTAGAATCCCTGCAGGTGGCATAGAGACGATTCAAAGACATCATACTGGAAACTTGAGACAAATGCATGTCATTTTTCAAAACAAGGTGCAAGGATAAAAAGAAAAATGCTGTGATTAAACTGGATGGTAAAAAAGGCTCATAGGAAAAAGTAAGCATTCTTGAAAAAAGTTGAGCTTGTATGTAGAACAGACAGCTTAAATATAATAGTCCAAGGCAGATAAAAAATAATCTGAAGAATTACTTGTAGAAAATTATAAAAAATTATTAATAATATTTGTACAAATGCATAAGAAACTTGAAGCCTCCCAGAATGCCTGTAGGACTAGTACGTTCTCAGAAATAGAAAGAGCGTTCATATAAGGTGAGGCCACAGCAGGAAAAGAAAAGATTCTTTTTGATAATGTTTGCTGTGGGAGAACTTGGAGAAAATTCCTATGCTGGAAGTTACAGGCAATATTTCAGAGGTTTTAAGACAAATTTAAGTGTTGTAAAAGAAATTTTTTAAAGGAAAAACAGCAAATTGTCAGGACCAAATAATGCATGCCCACGGTTCTCAAGAAACTTGAGGGTGAAACAACCAAATTGCTGAATGTAATATGCAGCTTTTTACTTAAAATTGATTAGGTCTCAGCTGACTGAAAGTTGGCTGGTGTCATGTCACTTTATTAAAGTTCCCAGGAGACCTCTAAAGAACGGTTGGCCAATAATAATGACTTTCACAGCAGGCAATTTGGTAGACATCATAACAAACATTAACATTACTCATTTCAGAGAAAGGTAACGTTTTGGGGAAGAGTCAACACTGCTATTGTTAGTGAGTCTTGCATCAAACAAACTTATGAGATTTTTTGAAGGAACCAGCAAGTTTGTAGATAATAAAGATCCATCTGATACAGTCTGCTTGGATTTCTAAAAGGCAAGATTGGAAAAGGAAAGAGAGGTAACAAGGCTAATGAAAGCTATTGGAAACCTTTCATACAAGGCACTATGAGGGCTGCTATGGGGAAAGTTAACTCCATCCCGGCCAGACTCGGTGCAGTGGGCTGTGACTGCATCATGGAAAAAGATCTCTCTAGGGAGCATATGACAGTGGTCTGTGAAATCATGAATGGCAGAGAAAGCCATAAGAGGCTAGGGGTATCAGATGTTTGAGCCTGCTTGAGATGGTGTGTATTTTAAGTTATGAAACTTACTTGTAAGACATTGCAGATGCCAGAAGTTTAAGGAAGAAAATTCATTGAAAGCTATTAAATACAGTGCCACTCTGAGGAAGCACTTGAGGTGCAGATTGCTGGATACTGGGAAGGTTCAGGAGAACGGATTTTTTATTTCTCTGTTGGAATCTTCTGTTGACTTGTCAAAGACAGGATACTAGGATAGGGAGGTTTGTGGTCTGATCCAGTGTAGCTAGCTTATATTCTTGTTTAAACCAGCGGAACAATGTTTGTTAATTCTTTTGTTAATTAAGTGGTTATTCTTGATTCCAGTTGCATACAGAAGAGGAGGGAAGAAAGCACAAGTAAATTAACAGTTTTAAAGTCATATTTTGTTGTGTTGTTTTGTTGGGTTTTTTAATTTAATCAGATATTTTGATGCTAATAAACTTAATTATGGTTTTTTTGAACTTACATGAGTGAAAATAACAGTAGCCAAATTCCCAATATAAACTTACCTTATTTTAAGATAATTATAAAGAATCTCTTGGCTTGTATCCCTAGCTTTTGTCTCAGAGCAAATTGGAATTCAAATGTAGGCTACACAGTTATCTGTTACTGTAAATTTGCTACAGAATTCTGTTAATACTTTTAGAAAATGTAGATCCAAGTTCTAGATCTAATGTTTAATTTTGCCAAATGTTCCTCCTCTAAATATTTAATAATATTTTTTTCTTTCATCTTCATTGGTTTACAGTCTCTGCATAACCTGAACCATGAGGAACTTTTAGGGAAAAAATGACAGTTACCTTCTTCCAGATAAGTGTTCTCAGAAATTGATTCTGAATATTTATACTGTTTGTGCATGTTACACTTTGTCACCTGAATTACCAGTTATTAGGAGTTTGAGGAACTGGAAGAATCTTACTTGATTGGAATGCCAAAGGCAGGGGCAGCTGGTGTATGTGACGGCAAGTATTGATACAGGAGTTGCTTTTATTTGATGTATTTTGTTAACATGAATGCGTTGAGTCCCTCTTGAGGAATTCAAATTACAAGTATGTAAAGTTCATTTTTATATAATGCTATAGGTCATGAAAATATAAAACATGGACTGAATATAGATATATTTGAGTAGAAATTTGTATGGTTTATTTTTTTAGCTCTGCACATAGGAGGAGAGTGTCTCTTAGGTTAGATATAGGGTTCTGAAGTGAAGTCAAACTTTTGTTAAGCCTGTCTAGCCAAAACTGATTAGTAAATTGATTTCCAAATTATGATTTATCTTGTCTTTGCCTCCCTTTTGCAAAATGAAAACTACTAATTTGGCACAAACTAAACTTACCTTATTCTTTCTTTCCATTTTCTTTCATTGGTTTAAGACCAATGTTGTCTCAAACTCCTCTGTTGTAGGACAAGACTGGAATTGAAGAGAAATGGCCTTTATGGCAAGGATGTGTGTATTGTTATCTTTGTGAAAATCTGCTCTCAGATCAGCTATATTTTTTTAAAGTTGTATTTGGCCTATGCTCAATAAAACTTCTTTTATCTTTATAGCACAGTACCTGAAGATTCCACCATAATGTGTATGATCCTATCTGAGGTGGTCTTGGCCTGTAGTTTCAGGTCTGAGCTTGGGCTGTGCCCCAAAACTGAACAGAAGGATGGTTTCTTCTGTGCTTTGTCTCTCCCTTGCCTTGTCTTGCCTGATTTGATTGCAGTAGAGATAAGAACTGGATGTGGGTGTAGGGAAGAAAATAAGTTAAAATGTTTTGGTAGGCAGAAGGGAAGAGGTTGGGGCTGAAGGAGAGGAGGTTCAAATGGTGGTTTGAACTTAAAAGAGAATGGGATAATTTTATGTCTGGAGTAATGAGACTGATATGCTAGACAAGGAGGTTTTGATGAGAAGCCTGAGAAGTAAACATAGCTGGAGATACCTGAAGAATGAAACTGGAGTAAGGAGGTAAGGGATGGGTCTGCATTCATGCTGGAAGGGACAGGGATGTAAATCTTGTATTCGAGAAGACAAACAGAAGTTTGTGCCTGCTGAGGAACATTGCAATCAGGAGCCTGAATGACACCATCTCCCTCTGCTGCAAGCAAGCACCTAAGAAAGGCTCTCAGTGCTTTCTGATACTCATCTGAATAAAAGATACTAACCTGACTTCTACCGTTGCTTGCTCCAATGGATTGATCTTCTGGTGGCTTGTCACTCCATCAGGGTGATGACTTATGATGGAATTTGGGAGTTTTGCTTTGCCTACTTGAGAACAAGCTAAATGGGCTGTGTTTCTGAAGGAATTAAAAAATTAAATAATTCTGGAAACAGAAGAGCCTATGATTTTGCAAGTTCTAATTATACAATTCCATACACCTCTCCTGTTTCCCTCTGTCCCCCAAATCCTGAAATTTGTGGTGCATCACAGTGAATAATGAGAGGTTTTTTTGTTTTGTTTTCTCACTGTAGTTCCCAGTTCTCCGTGCCCCCCCAAATAAGTGTAAAGAATGAGTCAGAGGTCAGAAAAAAAGAAGAGATGGACTTAGTCTTGAGGCAGTTGAACATTACATTGGAGAACTGAATTTTACTCTGACTTTGTCATTGATCTTTCTTTGTGTGTGTGAGATCCTTTGTGAGTCACTAAAATCTAGCTTTTCCCAAGTGGTTACTAATTGTATGTGTGTTTTTTGGGTGTTTTTTGGTTGTTTTTTTTTTCTTTGAGACTATGGATCTGATTTGCTGTAATGTTAACACTCTTTGCTGTAGCCAATCAACCATGCTTTGAACACCTAAAATCTATGTAAGTGGCGAAAGAAATTGAACATTCAGTTAGACATCCAAATTTAGCAAGATTATTTTAAATTATTTTTAAGTTACTAATCAGTACAGTACTCCAATATTTTATATGCATTTTGTAACTAATTTTGTAAGAATGTTTGTGAATATTCAGGTGTTATCACGGTAAGCACTATACCAAAGCCAGAGGAAGTAAAAAAAACCCTGTTCAGTGGTTTTGGACTGCATTCAGCAAGTACGGGGCCATACATGGAAAAACAAAGAAGCAGAGTACTGTGCTCTTTCTGTGGACCTGATCCATAGTCTTTGAAATTTTAAAAGCATTTTAAAAATGCTTCCCATTTGCTTGAATAAGTGATGACGAACTACTTACACGCATCACCAAAAAGGAATGTGACAGCTAATTAATTGTTCTGCTGCAATAGAACAAGTTCTGTCAGTCATGAATTGAAATTTTTGTTTATAATACAGCAGCACGTGGAAGTGGTACTGTGATCCTAAAACATTAACTGTAACTTTTTTAATGTCTAGAACACTGTAAGTGCTGCTTATATAATATACAACTCTATTACAAATATATATATGTGTATATTATACTATGCATTACTGTATAGCAGATTTTTATATATTTCAATTCAAATATTGGAGTTTTATGTACAGTAAAGCACTGTGATGCTTTTAAGAAACCTGCCTTTATGCTTTGCAGTTTTGCTTGAAATGTTGCAATACTAATAGCCGTCAATTCTGCGGTATGTGATTATGATAAAGCCTTTCTTTTTCCAGCAATCATTTATCCTCTCTTCAGGTACAGGTTGGATGTGTTCAGAGAAAATAATCAGTGTAGATAATTAGAGATATGCAATGAATTCTACAGTTGATAAGACTTTTAAAGAGCTCTGCCTTGTTTTGTTTCAGGTTGAAAGTATGACAAAAAAGGATCATTTTGTGGTTGTAACAGCTGAATGACAAAGAATCTCTGTCTGATACAGTGTTGTTATGCTGATAACCAGCCTATTTCAATTGTCTTTCTGTCTTGGTCTGTCTTTAAAATATTTATCATAATGCTTTCATCTGCCTTGGAGGACATGGAGAAGGTTGGTTGGGGTTTTTTTTAATAACATTATAGAAAACTCATTAGAAAATTAATTTGTATTCTATTCACAGTTTGGAAGGTTTATGGTAAAGAACATATGAGGTCACACTAAATGCATGGAATAAAAAGAAATACTGAATTGTTTCCTTACTTAGAACGGTCTAAGTTAACCTTTTATACCATAGTCATTTAGATGCGTGGGTGGTTATGTTACTATGGTTTGGCTAGTTTGTGATACATCAGCTGTTCTGCAGTAATTGCCGATGGATTTGCTTTTATTTCCAGTGTAGTAATACATTCCCAGTGTATTTTCTCTGAGGGGTGATAACTTAAAGTATTTTGTTTTTTAAAAACAGTAAGAGGCTTCAGATGGAACAGCTGAAAAGTAGCAGCTTGCACCACACTAATTGCCTAATGGATGGTATGAGAGGGCCTAATGGTTAGAAAAATGTTGCGCTTCACTGGGGTAGATTCAACTCTACGTGAAACCACAGCAATTCGCATCTTGAGTCATGCATTATCAACCTATTTCTACCAGTTGAGAAACCAGGTAATTCACATTTCCTGGAGTTAAGAGATGTATGTATTGAATGCTTCGGATTTATCATATTGCTTCAAAAGATTATAATAATTTTAGTGCTTTTTTTACTTTATTTATAACTTCCAAGAGTTTACTTTGCACTTTCTTTACAATACTACAAACAAATTTGGGCTACCGCTTGCACAGCATATGTAAGAATGTTAAATGGTTTGTTTTAATTTATTACAACAATAATATTAGAAATCTCAGCATTTATCTTTGGTTTGACTTCAGGTTCAGTTAACAATTTCTATCCCCTTGGTTTGACTCAATAGTTTCACGTGCTGACTGACAGTTTTAAACTGATGATAGAAGTCTCTTGAGCTGTTTTTTTCATCGGAATATTTCACCATCTTACATATATTCTGAAGATTTATGTTTAAATTGAAGTCCAACGAATATCTAGTTGGAGAGCTGTCTCCACTGCTGTGGCAGGCAGCTTCTGTCATTTACTCCAGTGGCATCCAAGTTTTTCTAAATTGTGAGTGAAAAACAGTCTCCCAGCCTTTCACTGCCTATATTGGTGTAAATGTGCTGTTGAGAATGACATATTTTTATCTGCTCACTATGTAGTATGCTGATTTCTCAGCAGTTTAACTTTTCCTTTCCCATAAGCCTGTAGCAATTTGGTTCAAGCATTTGCATGTTAATAGTACCAAAAAAGTCAAATTTGCATCTTTTACTACCAGTAATCGTTTTCTGTACAGACTGATGATGCAGTAATCAACCAGTTATGAGAGGGCAACTCATGAATATAAATAGTCCCATTTTACAAGTATTTTGCCAAGGTCAGTGGGAGAGAGGACGGAGGTCAGAAGTAGCTCCTTAGTCACAATCACATCTGGAGCTGAAACAAACTCTTTGTTTGTCTGTAGATATTTGGCAGTGTTTTAGGGTTGCCAGAGTTTAGATGCTAAAATGTGGGACAATGGCAAAGAACTAAACTATGCATACATAGATCAGCTGTGCATGGAAAGTACAATTTATCTGCATAATAACCACTTCTTCTGGATGCCCCCTGGCCTTGATTTCTGCATGTTTGGAGAAACAACTGTTACCACAGAAATACAGGAAAAGCCATACGCTATATGCTTTTCATAAGGCATTGGATTTGACCACTAGAACATAACGTCTTAATTATACAGGACATCTGGCAATCCTATGAGGTTCAGTCTGCATTTTTCCCTCATCACAGTAGAAATATTAATGCATCAGCAAAAGCATTCTTTGGATACAGTGATTATTGTTCAAGATAGCATTACTGGCACTTGGTTTTGACCTCTAAACTTGTTTCTGCTTGGCAGTGGCTGTCGGTATTGTCCAAGTGCAGACTGGTGTCTTCTCAAAGAAAAAATATTTTTTTCTCTTATCTGTCAATCTGTCCACTTAAGTAGTCTCTGTCATCATAATATTATAAAATGCGACTCACAAATTGCCTCTGAGTGGAAAAAAAAAAAAAGGCATGTCTGCAAGTTCCAAAAAGGGTGGTGCTTATGTGATTCTTTTTGCAGTTTCTCAGCTTAATACTGGATTTTAAGGAAACTGTCTTGGGAGCGTAAGCTCTTCAGGGAAAGAGGGCACAGGTTGTCTTTTAAAAGACTTAGCAACTCGAGAGCACAAAAATTTATATTATTGCCGCAAAGAACAGCACAGCCAAGGGACATGGTGGTAGATGCTTTCTAGAAAGTATTTTCCAGCCAAAATAGTCTCTTTTTTTTTTACGTATACAGCAGTTATTTTTCCTTCCATATCCAACATGTCAAACTGATGGAGTACATAAGCTTTTTCTATAATACCAACCAATCTTATAGTTTCACTGAACAAATATTTTATACTTGACAGTCATTATATGCAATCAGTGTAGAATAATGCCATAAAGAGGAATCACTGAATATATGCTTGAGGAGTGAGATCACTGGCCCTTAGCTATCAGCTGATGTATAAACCAGGCACTGTGTCCTCATGCCCAGTGAAATATTCCCACAGGTTTGAAGTACTGTTTGGATATGGCACTTACCACTTTCCAAATTCAAGGCCTTTCATATTACAACTCAGCAAAAAACTGTGGTTCCATATAGATTTGGGAAACTTGAAGTACTTTTAAATTACCTAATGGCCATGGTGATATACGTCTGAAATGTCAGAGTTGGGGTAAAAGGTTTTAAATGTGTTTTGTTTTTTCTGCAGCAGCAGATGAGGAATGGTCATAATCTGCTGTTATCTGAGCTGGAGTGAAGGCAGGAGAAGCATTAGCTTCCTGTGGGCATCATCTGCCCTGTGCAGTAGCCTTAGCACATTACTGATGAGTCCAGAGAGAGCATCAAGCTACTTGAGTTATTTCATTTCTGGTATCTCAGATAATTTGTCAGAATGGTAGCTTGAAAATAGGATACGTCCTTAGACCTTTAGAAGTTTCAAATGATAACGCTGTTTGAATTTAGTGTTCAGTAGTTGCATATAAGGTTATGACCAGCATGGATATTAAAGCATGGCGCTAGCCTCAGTAATATCAGAAGCTCTGACCATTTTGAAGTAGGAAGGCTTTTCAGGAACTTCTTTGGGAAGGGCATTATTAGCCTGCTTCCAAAAAGGTTCATGCAATGATGAGAAGGCCATAGTGTGAACCATGGGGATCTAATAACTATAAGCCATCAAGTAATTTTTTAAAAAAACTACTTTGGATCAAAGCAACAAACAGTAGAAGAGGAATGGTAGAAGTAGGTTTTGAATTTTTAATTAAAATTTAGAAATTGATGATGGAGAAATTGGCCTGTAGGCTTTTTCCTGTATATTTTCATACCCCTGGAAATATCTATTGGTTGCATTTCTTTTGTTTTAATAGTGAGTATTTATATACTCCCTTTTTATTTCCAAATGTAATGCCTGGTATAGAAAAGCAAACAAGGCAAAAAGCTCCTATTCAAGCAATGTGTGTGTGTGTGTGTGTATGTATACACATATATATACACACACACACACATATCAGTGGTGTGACCTCTTTAAGTGGTGTTTCACTATCCCCCCCCAAAAGATCATAACTAAGAAATCAATTTCTATCCTAATTCTAACATTACTCAATGTGTTCAGGTGTCAACATACAAGCAATTATTATAACTTTTTCAAAAAATGATATGATGAAGGGAAAAAATATTGGAACTTGCTCAAAATTTTAAAAATCTCTTTGATCTCATCTAGGACTACAGACTTGTGTGCCAATCTTAACTGTGCATTTCATAGAATCACACAATGGTTGAGGTTGGATGGGATCTCTGGAAGCCATCCGCTCCAACTACCCTGCTCAAGCAAACACCAGTTGCCCGGGACCATGTCCAGATAGCAAATCATGGCCTGAATTGAATGTAGGTTTTTGTCTGGGAAAAATAATAATAGGAAAGCTATTCTTGTTGTGGATTTTTCTATAATAGACTAAAGATTTTGTTCTATTCATTATTTCTTATGAAGATCAAACATAGCTAGAAAAACTAGCAGAATTACTAAATATTTTCCATCTTTATTTTAAGAATTAATGTTTTGTTTTTGTTGCTCTATTTTAGGAATATTGTGCAACTCAAAACGTACAAAAATATAGCTAAACTTCTAGATTTTTTAAAATATATTGGCTATTACATTGAAAAACTAACTGATAAAATTTATTCAACTGGTTTCTATTGAAATGTGATAGTGAGGCTTAAAATGTGTCATTGTAGAATAAAGTTCATTTCTGACATAATACTTTTGACCTCCCTCAGTTTGTAGCACTTCGATTTTCCTGCAAATGTCTTTGTCATTTTTTAAATTTCTTTAAATACACAAGTACTCGGGGCGGGTTAAAAGTAAAAATAAATAAAAAAAGGAGCTTGGCATTATTATAGACAAAAAATATTGGAAAATAATTCTTTAGTCATTTTACACACTCAAGTTGTATTGTTACTTGTGAATCATGTAACTTTCTTTTCACTTTTCAAGTTAAACTTGATCCTTGCTCAAATGGACTTCATTACAAAAACTGAAATCTTACTCTTTTTACCGTTATACAAACCACATTTATATTGCATAAAAATGCATTTTCTCTTCTTAAGTTATGAAACAAAATGATTATTTATGAGTTTAAACTGCCCATAAAATCAGAAGTACTGTGAAGTGGAATGGAAAATTTCATAACTGTGCCCTGATATGGCTGACTAAAAATGTTCACATGGCCCTTCAAGTACTTGTAGTATGTTAGTGTCTGACAAATGG
This sequence comes from Astur gentilis, assembly GCF_929443795.1. NCBI lineage: Eukaryota > Metazoa > Chordata > Aves > Accipitriformes > Accipitridae > Astur > Astur gentilis. The sequence continues at coordinate 16,417,231 of NC_064896.1, read as the reverse complement.
CTGTTAGATGGTCTAAAATGGTCACTCCCTAGCTAATACGTCATGATTCCATTACTGCTATTACTTTGTTAAGTAAATGGCAGGCCTCAATATATACAGTTCTGTCTTGTCGGGTTCACTTGCCATTCCTGGCAAGTGTTTATACTATCTATATAAAAAATTAAGTAATAGTATGCCTATAGAAGGTTTTTCTAAAGTCAGTTATTAGTTGGGTAAATCTTGTGTCTTAAAATTTTGTAGAGTTAGTATCTATCTAAATATTTTTTAAAGGGTTTGATTGTTTTTCTTTCATTAAGGTGGCAAATGCATTTGTGAGGATTGACAGTGCACCTTGTATCAAAACATATTAAGACATACAAACCTAAATTTAGGATGGTACAAGTAATAAAACTGTACTTTGGCTGAGGTCAGAGATAGCTATTGTTCTTAACTGAATCTGAGGGGTAACTGCATGGCCTCAGCATTTCTGTGTGATATGGGAATAGAAAGATGGTGCACTGACAGGAGAGAGACTGCAGCTCCTTTACATCCCTTAATGTTCCTGGGGAGGTTGCCTCACACTTTACCATGTCATTCACAATTCTGACATTCTAGGTTCATACAATAGATGGATTTAAACTGTTATATTTCATTTTTTAAAAATTAGTAGAGCAGAAAGAACAATTCCTGTAGAGGAAGAAGTATGTTTATCCAGTAAATAGTATTGGAGGTATAGTACGTATTTTAGTTCAGTTTCCAAAGGATGTGAAGCTTATATGATTCTGCCTTGCAGGCAGGAAGGTGCAGGAGAGTGTTCGTGCTATCTGTATTTGCCTGTATATCTGGCCCCTCTTGCCCGCTTGCTTTTGAACCTGTTGCATCATTTAAAAACAAATTAATAGAGGGAGTAGTTATTTTACTCATAATCCAGTTCCTTTAAGTTTTGGGATTGTAGGTATTAAGAATTTCGTTGTAAGCTTCTGTGTGAGCTCTACTACTTGATAGAGATTACCTGCGGGAGAAAGACCTCACAAACATTTTAAGTGCATGGCAATTTCAGTTTCAGTTTAAATTTTTGGTGTATTTTTTTGACTGTTCCCTTTTGCTTTTGCTTTTTTTACCATACAATATTTCATTAGATGAATTTTGGGGCATTCATATTGAATTTTTGTTTTTTAACTTTCTTACTTTAATAGTGAGCCCTTTCGGAAAGATTTGCTAAAATTATGAGGAACAGAGTTCCTCTCTGTAAATCTTTAACTACATTGCAGGTACCAGGTAATCAAGAGGAGTTTTCCTTCTGCCTTGTTATCCTAAGGATTCTAAAGATGTGGAGTTCTTTATGGTTCTGTCTTACTCCAGCTGCTCCTTGTCTATTCTATACGTGTCTTGTTGAACCAAGTAGCTTGTTTGAGTAGGTGTATGACTGTTATGTACCTCTTTGAAGTTGTTTACATTGTTGGAATTGAAATTTAGCAAACTAATTTTGATCTTATGATTGCCAATATGCTACTTGATTAAACATAGTTATAATGAATCTTTTTTATTACTACAAGTGTGAACAAATTACTAGCCTTTATGAATATTTTTATCTATTTTGGGAGGAGGGAGAAAGTAAGGAGCTAGATGACTGGTTTAGGCGTCTCCTCAGTTTTTCTAGTTTTGAAACCAAAACGTAACTTTATACACTTATCTGGGGAAGTAATGTTGAGTTAGGACTTGTAACAGAGGTATAGTCGTATTCTTTGTTTTAGAATATCTTATACTGGACTGACAGTTGCTGAGCAGTGACACTGTAATAATATTTTGGCAAACAACTATTCCTGCTATGTTAGGAAACAAAACAGAAAACTACCCAAATAAAGCATATCTACATGTTTAATAATGCTTCTGGTTTGATTTTTCTATTATACATGTGGATTAGTGTGTGTTCTCTTTATAAACCTGGAGATGGTCTCCTAATACACAGTTCCTCCAGTTAATCTGTCAAAATACAAAGTGTGGACTAATGTTTTTACCTCTAACATAAGCTGACTTTCCTAGTGAAGAGAAGGCCCCCCAGAAATTGAAACATGTGCAGACCGTAATTTTCATATATTTTGACAATTAGTGAAAACTTGCTGTGAACAAAAGAGCATTGAAAAAATTAATTTGATATGATATAATTGTCAAAACTCATTCAGGTGTGTTCAGCTTGAATCTTGCTTACTACCTGCCAAAAAAATAACCTTGGCTGCTTTTCAGTTCATGGCTGGAGAGGATTTCTTACTACATTTTTAAATTATTAATTTTTTTTAAGAACAAAATATATGAAACTCAGATGGCAATATGTGGAAGAAGACAATAGAAATAATGTTTTTTTTAATTCCCTCACATAAGTAGGGTAAAATAATGTCACTTATGTAAATAATTATTGACACTTTGGTACTTCTTGAATAAGGACCTTGTGCTTTTTGAATGAAAGGTAGCATTGCATGAGTCTTGGGATTTAAACAAATATTGACAATATCTTCTTGCAATTTAAATATTGTCATTTGGTTTCATGTTTTTAAAAAAGCTTGCTAACTTTTAGGTGAAATTTAATTTCCCACTTTATCTTGTGTAAAAGCCGGTAAGAAGGAAAGATCAGGGGGTGCTGCAGCATCCATACGCTGTAGTTGAATGCTGAGAGTTCCTTCAGGCTGTCTCATACTCTCTCAGCCCTGTTCTGAGCCCCAAGATTCAAAAATGCTTGCATAATTGGGTACTGTTTTGTGACTTATTAATTGCTCTCTTGGGTATATAGTTGCATGTGAGCCAGATTGGCTACTTTCCCAGCTTGCATCACTGGCAGCTGTTTTGCTTGAGGCAGATGGCTTGTAAGAGAAGCACCCATAAATTAAGGCATTGCTGCTTTTTTCAAACCATTCTTTGAGAGAAAACCTGGTGAGATGACGTTTCAAAGTGGTTTTGTACATCCTGCTACACTTCTTTCTAAGTGTCTAAATAGCACATTTTACAGTCATCTCTATTTCTTTAAAAGAGTTTTAGGGCAGTACAGGCACTACAATGTAGTCAGCATGAAAATGTAAAATTATATTAAGAACCATTGGTGATGTTTTCTATATTAAAGAAGGTTCTAAAAAAAAAAGAATTCCTATCAGAAAGAGGAAAGAGCCTTAATAATAACCTTTATATAATGAGAGTAAGAGCATTTTTAAGGGCAGTAACTAGAGAGGAAATGGAATAGTGTATGATAGGAAAACTTCAATGTTCTACTCAAGTGTTTTAGACATATTTGTGTGTAACATTTTTCTTCTGGACTTGGTACTTACAGTTCCCATGTAGAAGTTGAATAGCTAGACTTCTAGAAAACTACTTCTAAGGAGTAGTATGAGACTTGTGCAATTTCCTTGTAGTTAAGTATTCTATTATTGTGCTTCTCCATCCATATGTTCATTCTGTAGGTGTACACATACTACTGCTTTGGAGACTGGAAAATTTCTTGCAGGAGCAGGATCCATTGACACACAGACACAAACCTTGCCTTTCTATGTGTCTCCACAGCAGAATAAGCCAAAAATCTCATCCTAGAATTGTCTTAAAACTACATAGTAATTTTAAGCCAGAGCAGTTTTCTACTTTTGCTGTCTGTTCATTATTTTGTTCCTGCACTGCTGTATTTTGTCAAATCAAATTACTCTTGTTCTTTTCTAGTTTGTGCCTCAAAGATTCTTCTTTACTGTTGACCATGTCTGTGATCTTCAGTGGATTTTAAGAACCATCTTTACTATAGACACTGCTTCTGAAATTCATGTCTCTGTGTACATCTTTGTAATAAGACATGCATTTGAGAAATGTAATATTTGGTTTGGACTCATACCCCGGGAAATAAAGGATTATTAGAGGAAACACCAATCATTTCCTCCAGTGAAATCCTAAGCTTTCATGCTCTGGTGGCAAGTTAGGAAGGTTTCTAAATCTAACTCAGGCCCAGTTAGGACATGCTATGAAGGAGGGAAAAATAGGCTCTGACAAGGAATTGGTCTCTAACCAAATTTAGCTTGGAGAAAACAGTTTTTCCTCCTTCCCTGGGGAAACAAACCTCTTCAGTTGAGCTGTGTCAGAGCTTTTGATCTACAATATTGTTCCAAGCTGCCTTCCTACATGGACTACTGTTAAATCTCTGTGTTTCATTGCCGCCTTGCCTTACTGTGAAGAAGTACTTGGGAGCAGCTCTGGCCACAAAACCAAAGTCTGTCTGTCTTTATCATGCTGTTATTTATAAATTTATAATTTGCCTGTTGCTAAAACATTTAGAGTTTAGCTTTTGTGGTTGACAGGTGTCTGTTGATTCCCACCCCCCAATATTTTTCATTTTCTTGAAATGCCAGATTTGTTCATTTTACTACTGAGAGGAAATGCTGAAATCTAACAGTGGTCTTCCTGCTCTGCTAGACTTGTCATATAATTCCTCTTTGTATGTGCAAAAGAACTGTAAGTATGTGCATATTCTTTTCAAGGAGAGAAGGAAGTTGGAATCTGAAGATAGAGAAGAACTATCTCTTGCTGTAAGTGTTCAAAATAACATTAATTTGGGGAGGATGGGTTTTCTGTGCTCCCACATAGTCCATAGAGATGAGGTGATTTAGAGCCCTCCTAGTTAGGCTGTATATGACATAATCTAGAGCAGATATTTAAAACATTCATTCACACATACTCTCTTTCAACTACAATTAGCTTCTGTGAAAAGACCCAGACATTCTCATAAAAAATAAGCTCTAGAGTAAACCAGTTGGTAGTTATGGGATGGGTGCAGAAATTACTACAGTCTGTTCTGCCCTATGTAAGTGAAAGACAAAACTAGTCCCTTTGGGCCTAACATTTCATAACTTTGACTGTGTGTATCCTGTTTTATCTTCTGCTGTTAAAGCTTAACTTGGCTGCTCTTACTTCTTCAGTGTTAAAATATACTTTCAGCAATCGGTAGCATAATTGAAGCACAGGGAACACAGGCAACTGCCATCACAGAACTCCAAAGTAAGAAGAGTATCCTCCCTGTTTGTATTAACGTGGAGTTAGTAATAGGTCTTTAATGAGCATTGCCATTTCTGACTGATACCTGTGTAACCGTCTTCACTGACCAAGAAAGCACCACTGCATAGGTAGACCTGGCAAGAATCAAATCATAATGCTGTGAAGGAGAAAGGGGGTTGAAATAAAAGCAAACTGTTGTGTGGGGGTTTTGTTGTGGGTAGGGTTTTTTTTCTTGTAAACATGTGAAAGCAGGAAAAAAGAAACAGCAAAGGCTGTTGGCAATTTTCAGGTGAATTGGGTTTGTTTATTTTTGTTTTTAAAGCCTGTCTTCCTCAAAATTTGAGACTTTTAGTTAGTTTAGTTTGTTTTTGCTGGCATCTACTTCCTACTGACTGATGTCTGGGTCAGAATCCCTAGTAATATGTATGGCAATTAGCCTATGTCTTGCTGATCTAATTGCCCTTATAGGCCAGCTGACTGACCTCGGCAGAAACAAATACAAAAAAATTTGTATGAACAGACAGATCGAAAAGAGAGGGTTGAAAAAAAAAAGGGGGGGAGAGGCAAAAAAGGTAACATGGAAGAAATCATTCCTTCTTTCCATATATTTCAGGCAAGGTTCTGTCAATCTATTTTTGCATTTCTGAGTTTATGGCTGCCTGACTGTAATCTTTTGTTTGAAACATTTGATCTGTAAAGTATCTTTATTTTCAATAGCACCCATGATATGTAAACTTACATGTCAGTGATTTTCTTCCCAATTCCACTAGAATAGAACTTTTTATGTATAAAATTTGTTTATTTCTGTCTTAAATACAGGTTATTTGCTATGATATAGTTGGAGTGAAGAAACAAATACTCTGTATCTACCTACTACTACTTTTCAGGGGAATAAGATACTGGTTGCTTTCATTATCTTTACTTCAAAATATTCCCACTTGAATAGGGGAATTAAAGTAGTTTAACCTTACATTATGCTATTTGCAGTTGGGCAAAGGTAATGCTGTAGTGATAGACATGAAGAAATCTGTCATGGTTCAAAAGAATAAACACCCTTCACTTGAAGATTTGCTGTTCTCCACTTTCCCTATCATATGACCATCTTTATTTAAACTTATGTTTTAAAACTGTTCTTTCAGGTTAGGTGATCCAGTACAGTGGAATGCGCTCATATGATCATCAGCCATCACCATCAAATGGAAAAATAAGCAATTATATAGATAGAACAGATCATGGACCTTTGTATGACAGTCTAAGCAGTCTGGAAAATGCATCTAAAGTATGAAATAATCCTTTTGAAAGAAAATAGCAAGTTAAGGAATGGTGTTACCGAAATCCGCAATAAAACTCCTTAACACCAATGTGAAGTTAAGAAGCAGGCACTTCGTTTATTGCAGCGCTGGGGACATGGGGGATCGCTCTTCCAAAGGTGTGTCCAACTTAGTATCAAAATCCATCAGTTTTTATAGACTTTTTCTGTCAGGTCATTGTTACATAAGCTCTTTAAATAAAAATGCATACTATGCTCGCTCTTAAATTTAACCTTTATAATGATTGGTCCTTTGATTATATAACCTTATCAATATTCTTATTTAAAAACAATCATTGGTCGATTTCACTTAGCTCTACTGATTGGAATATTCAATACTCAAATCGAGATGGGAAGGGTAAGGGGTTTCCAAGCAGCATAATTGGTGTCCATGATGGTTTCCTTAGTTTCTTGAAACAAAACATAGAAAACCCAGTAACTTCCTGGTGAGGTTTCTATGGTTAGCTATTTCAAACTTTAACAATATTGAGGTTCCTATAGTCACACATAACACAGTTCCTAAAGTTTCTATGGCTACATTTCAAACTTAACAATCCTATACATTATGCTTCACAATTTTACTTCTTAATCAAACCTAACTCTTCTATGTGATTAAATTTTGATTTCTTTATCAGAATATTTGCAACAATGGTAATTTAGAATCTCACCAGAATATTAGTCCTTCCTTATTTCTCTTTCCCCCTCCGTCAATCTGCTGCTCATCTAGTTTCTCTCCAAGCAGTAATAGTAAAATAATTGGAGGATAAAGAATGGGGAAAGAACTGAATTTGTTTTCATTTAGGACTGTAATTAGTAATAAACACCTTTTAATTTAAAATTTCAAATACAGCTTGTGAAGGTCACTGGCTAGTTTTAAGGAAAGTGTTAATCTCCTCAATAATTCTTACACATCTTTTCTGAATTTGGGTTCTTTTAAGCTATACAGTGATATAATGTTCAGTTTAGAGGCGTATACCTTTTGCCTTTTAAAGCAGGTATAGCCTAGGGTTGTGATAGTGCCTGTCATCTTCAGATTAGACTTGCAATTCGCTCTGATCTTCAAAAAGTAGGTTCTAATTGGATGTGCTGATAATAGATTCATCAATATGTTTGTTTAGTTAAGTATAATTGTAAGCAAGTTCTCAGCTTCATTGGCTTGCTAGCTGCAGCTTGGTTCAGTTCTGTGTTTATTTTAATATTTGGTGTTGCATTCTATTACTTGGAGATTTGTGCTGCTGGAAGTGCTGCTCTTCTCCTTATTTGTCACTATTGAGCCTTCCTGATTATTTTTAGTCATGTCATGGTTTAAGCCTAGCTGGCAACTAAGCACCACGCGGCTGCTCACTCACTCTTCAGCCCCACCACTGTGGGATGGGGAGGAGAATCGGAAGAAAAAGGTAAAACCTCTTGGGTTGAGATAAGGACAGTTTAACAGGACAACACAAGGAGAGAAGTCATAATAACAATAATACCAGTAAAAGAATGTATGAAGCGAGTGATGCACAGTGCAATTGCTCACCACCCAAAATCCAATGCTCAGGCCGTTTCCGAGCTGTGATACCGCCTCCCCCAGCCAGTTCCCTGTCATATATTGAGCATGATGTCATATAGTGCCGAATGTCCCTTTGGCTAGTTTGGGTCAGCAGTCCTGGCTGTGCACCCTCCCAGCTTCTTGTGAAAATTAACTCTACCCCAACCGAACCCGAGACAAGTTACCAGCCTGATACTCAGATTTTGAAAGTGTAAAGAGAAATAAAGTTGAGATGCATTAAATGAAAAAGCAAAAGTTCTGTAGCTTAGTTTTTCAATGGATTTCCAGAGCATTATGCAAGATAGTGTTTTAGTGTGTTTCTTCATTTATTTTGTTGTGTTAGTTTGCTGATGCTCTCATATGACAGAGGTGATAATACTGTTAGTGCAATGATACGTTTTAAGAAACTTTCATAATGTGATTAGGTACTTTGTATACCCATTTCTGTAGAGCTTGTATGTATATACATACATACGTATATACATATATGTATATATAAAAAGTCTGAAAAGGGTATGTAATAGAGGTTTTCCAAGCTCTTTGATCTGTCTTGTATTTAATTTTTGAAGAACATACATACTTAGTTATTGGTGGATGAGGGCTAGATCATTAGTGTCAACTATTCTGCAAGAGGAACAAATGGATTAAGTCATATTTGAGCTGTAATATAAACAAATCTAGTGGATAGTTGTTTGTGGGGTTTTCTTGGTTTTTTTTAAACTATGTTTATTTTAAAGGGAATGACTGGGTCATGTGGAACTCTGGAGGGAGTAGGACACTGCTGCTGCCTGTGGGAGCATATTGGGTGGGGGGAAGAGGAGAAGCTTCGAGACTACAAGAGTGGAAAAGACTGAGATTTACAGAAAGGAGCTGGAGACCTGTAGTTCAAAGACAGAGATGGATGAGAGGAGCAACTCCATAACCAGGCTTCAGAAGGAAACTTCCCAAGGATACAAAAGTGTAGTACAGTTTGCTGCAACTGGGAAAATTGCTAAGATGGGTCCATCTTTATAATTACTCATTTTATGTTAATTGGAGATGATATCAAACTGGTCCACCCGGCCCAGGCTTTTTATCTTTAATAATAGTCAGTAGTAGCGTTTGCTTTAGGAGTGGGTTTTTTCTTCTCTGGGGTTGGTTCTCTGTCACATTTTGTCAAATTACAATTTGGGCCATCCTTAGCTAGAGGATATGTCTGGGCTGTGGTAAGTAGCCGTGGATTGATCAGTCTGTGAACTTTTTTTAACATCTTCAGTTACATTTAGTTTCTGTAAAAACCTGCAGCAATGACTGCAATAATTTAATTATGTAGTGTGTGAGAAATACCTCCTTTGGCTTGTTTTAAGCCTGCTGCCAGATGATCTAATTACATGGTCCTCATTCATGTGCTTGTGAACAGTACTGACTAACTATTCTGTATTTACCCTCTTCATAACATTGGTAACTACAGAGCGTTGTTTTAACCCTCTGTTTTCCTCACACTTGAGGGATCCCAGTCTGTGTCACAGTAGAAGCTGTTCCATATCTTTGATATCTTTTATAAGCCTGTCCTTTTTATATTTCTGTATCTACGTGCAACACTCAGACTGTGGGTGTAGCATGGATTTATGCAGTGACACTGGTTTTTCCGTATCATTTTAGGTTCCTTTTCTAATATTTCATTTAACATCTTTGAGAACTGGGCTGATGCAAATGGCTTCAAGAACTCTTTCCTGGTTGCCATTGATGTAATATGAGCCCAGCTTTCTCCATAGTTTAAAATTTGTTTTTGTTCTCCGCATTTACTCATTAATTAGTACGGAATTTCAGCAATGTCTTATTGCTTGTTTACTCACTATATTAAGATCTTTTGATGCTTTTTCACAATCAGCTCTATTTCTGACTATCCTCAGGAATTTTGTGTCATCAGTGCATGTTGGCACTTCAGAATTGTATTGCCTTTTCAATTCATTTTGAGTGGGTTGATGAAAATAGATCCCAGCTTGAATCTTTAAGGATGTCTCTATTAGCAATTTTTTTCTTTTTGTGAACTTTCTACTATTATTCTTTACTTTCTGTGTTCTAACAAATTGCTAATCCAGAGGAGAGCCATCCCTTTCTTCCCATGTAAATGTGATTTCATCAGGAGCATTAAGGGGAGACCGTGTCAAAGTATTTTGTTGGTGTTGGTTGGGGTTTTTTTGTTTGGTTGGTTTTTAAATCAAAGTACTCTGGTTGACTAGTTCACTTTTGTTGGTGTGTGCAGTCTGTTTCTAAGGGTCCAGTAGATTTGCTGGGCATGGTATCCATGTATGAAAATCCTACCAGATTTTTATCAATGTTTCATTTAAATGGTGCATCTATAAATTAATTTTGTGGTTTGTTCATTGGGCTTTTTTCCCAGTTTTTGTCCCTTTCCTCTGACGCTTTCCTCACCTTCTGGATACGTTTAAAAGCTGATGTTATATCTGCTAGTTTCTAGTCCTGTGGTACAAGACACAACTTGTGATTGTTATACCACATCGTACAGATTTTACTCCTTTGAAGGTTACTATAATAAAATCTTATCTTTCATGTGTTGGATCAGGCATGATTAAATATTTGGTTATTTATTTTGGCCAGTCTATCTCCTAGTTTAGTTTGTATGTGCTTTACAAGGGTATTTGATTAATATATACATTTTGAATGTCATAAGTTAACTGATACATTAAAATTACTCAAATAGAGAAAAAATTCTAATTGCTACATTTCAATGTTGTAATTAAATGCTGTAGAATATATTTGTTCTATGTATTAATTATTAATTTTAGAATGAAATCTATAATTCCTGTAATGGAAAAACCCTTTGTTTTTAAAGCATAAGGTGTAGAGCTTTCAGTTTAAAACAAACAAACAAACAAAAACCCTATACAACTATTTGCCTATTTCATAAAGATTATGAGATTTTTTTTTTTTTAAATGGAATAGCCAATTACAATGATCTGATAGGTGTTGTAAAAGTTTTTCTGCTTGCCTCATTGAGACAGTATTGTTCTAGTCAGATATTGCTGGGTATCTTGGCTTCCCATAGTTTTTCTATGGCTAGTTAGTTTTAAATTCTAGGTATTTTCCCCTTTTCTGCTTTAAAAAAAAAATCAAAACATATACAAGTTCTAGAAGATGCTAGTGGAGAGTTGAATTTGTTGATAAGAACATAGCATTAGTCACACATGAGTGTAGACTTGTTTTTGTTAGGTTCATCTCATTAATAGCTATTTTGAAAACATAGTCTGAAAGACACTTCATAGCAAACTCATTAAAGGCTATTGGGGAAAAAAGCTGAGAAATGAAAAAATTAGTGGTCTTCCCCAAGGAGAAGTTACTTTGCACGCATTTATAATATTTGATTAATTTATTGGGCATGCTACACTGCAACTTTATTGTAAATAATACTTGTCCCAAATGGCAAATTATATTCTCATTGCCAATGTTGTTCTCTGTAGGCATTTATGTAACTTTCACTGTTGTGATGATTTTGCTAAAAATGTCTTGCAGTTTAAAAGAACTTCCCAATAGTTTTCTGCCTGTATAGAAAAGGGTGGTGAGCTATTCTTACTAGACTTCCAGTCACTGGAAGACACATGAGCCATCTTGACCTCCTTCTTTCATATTAGTTTTTCCATCTAAGTCATGCTACCAAAATGAAAGAAAAAAAAAAAAGGTGTTGGGTCTGGGTATTTTTAAGATCAACTCCACCTGATATATCACAAGGTTTGATTTTTTTTTTTTTTTTTTTTTTTTTTTTTTTTTTTTTTTTTTTTAGGAGGGGGGTATCAATTTCACTCCTCAAAATGGTAGGAAAACCTAGTATAGAAACAAAAGTTGGTAGGTTACTTAGAATAAGGAATAAGTCAAGTTTACTATTTTTCAAAATTCTCTTTTGTGCTAGAATTTCATATGCTGTATTCAGAAACAATTGCAATAAGAATGTTGCATATAACTGTAACTTGTGCTCTATGAACAGGGTAGCAAAGTGGCTTAGAGAGTAAGTCAAAACACTGGAGTGAAAACAGGCTTTTGGATACCATTTCCATTACCTTTGCATATAGTGGGTTATACAGTTATGTCTTCAAGTGTGGGAGAGTCCTGTGATAGTTTGAAAAGCAGAATGGAACATAATTTTTGAAAAGGCCAATGAAGAAAGGAAACTGTAGTTTTGGAGATGTTGATTGTGGGACAAAGATGATTTTTCTTTCCTGGAGGTGTACCTTTAGCTACTGTATTAGCAGAGTGAAATTCAGCTTACATCTACATAAATTGAATCAATTTCAGGAGGATATGCTATTAAACGTTACAAAAAACCCATAGCATTTCACAACGACTTCTGGAGTTTTAGGGTGTTGGGGATTCTTTTTCCCTCTTTGAAATCTGAGCTTGTTCATCGCTCAATCTTTTCTTAGAGAACTTTTCCACAACAAGATTAGTAACTGGTAACAACTACCAGAGGTGTCTGTCTGCATACTCTCTTCCTACATGGATGAATTTATCGTGCGGCAAGGTGGAACTGTCTATGTGGCCCTCCCCATACTGCTAGTGGCAATTCCTTTGTTCACTTTGCACATGCAAGATAAGCATGACATAAACTGCTGTCTATGCAAGACTTGCCATTTGGGGGACAAAGTGGATCTTCCCAAGTAGTTTCATTTAATCTGGTCATCAACTAATGTTACAACAAGTGGGAAGGCATCATTGTTCGTTCTTTTTCACTTAGAGCAGCATCACAACATGACTACATGGAAAAAAAACTTTCAGTGCTCTTTAAAATCTGCTGCCATTTGAGTTTTTTCTCAACTGCTTACGAAGATGCCAACTAAAGTACTACTTAACATGAATACATTAGAGAAAAATAAATTGGCACTTTCTGTAGAATGCAGCAATTTGCATTCCCTTCTTCTTCTCTGTTTCTGACATCAATCTGTGTTACATTCTTCAGAGTTTCAATATTTTTTCCCCCGAGAGAATTTATCTTGCATTTCCTGGCACTTCAACCAGAAACTTGTCCATTAAGATATTTTTTTTTAAATACCGATTTAACTTTCGCTAACACAATTGCTCTTGTAATCAGACTCATAATTATACTCCCTCATCTGTTTTTAAATTTTTGCTTTTAATTCTTTAGCTGGAGCAACTGAGAATTTAGTTAGTTCAATCCTTGTGTAAAACTTCCAACCACAGCACTGCAGCAATATTTGCATTCCTTTATGACATAACAACTTCTTTGGCTTCTTGACCGTTTTCTTTCAGCTTACTTCCCTAACTTCAGTCCCTGTAATGTTTCTTTTTGGGTCCTCATCAAGTTATTGAAAGAAAACAACACTGATTTATGTAAAGCTTGTACCTTGTAGCAATTTTGTAAATAAAAGTCCTTAAGAAAACAATTAATGCAATCAAATAAAAAAGTGGCAGTGTTTAGCGAATTAGAGGTTTTGTTACTCTGAAGGTGCTGTGTCTCTGAATGAAATAACCTGGGGGATTTGAAAATACAGCCTCATAGTCTGAAAAAAATTGTCTTGTGCCTGAAGTTAGCTGGAGAACAACTATAAGCTTTTGCAAAAACAAATTGTTCAGTGGGTAGACTGCATGAAAGTGTTGCTTATTGTTTGCTTCCTCACTGTATGAATTCAGCGTTGACAGATTCAGAATGAAAGGGAACTTTGAATAATCTGTATTTAACTTGTTAAATGCCTTTGTGTATGATATTGGTTCTGTCAGAAGTTTATGTGGATTCTGAAAAGATGATCAGAGAGATGCAAAGGTGAAGAATCTATTGACCTTTGTAATATACAAAGGCATACAATGTATGGCTCCTTGAGCTGTGTTGCTGAGGCTGAAAGAATATTCTGAGAATTAGTACTGCTTACTTAAGAATATTCTTATTTTGAGGTGGCTGCTGTTGTAAGTGGCAAGATACTGGACTAGATCATTTGGTCTAATTACTTTGATGTGAACCATTCTCATATTCATATTAATTTTTGGCTAAGAGTTGTACAGCTTAATTTTGTGCTGCTCGTTTTAGAGGGGCACTTGGGTAGAGAGGAGAAATGTAAGTATTTTTTTGAGATTTTAAAGAGAAAGTTGTGATAAAAATCTTTGTGAAAAATTCAGTATCTCTTTTTCTTCAGCTCAGTGCTGAAAAAAACGCTTGTGGTCTTATGAAATAGTTTCTCTTTGCTGAAAAGAAAAAGATCTGAGATTCATTCCTGTATCTCTAGTGTAATCGGTAGAAAAAACTACTTGATTAAAAAATTTAAGTCAATAGAGGGGGAAATGTGTTCATCTCTAGTAAGTGTTTTTAGTTACTGCATTAAGAAGGTATTAGAATAAGATTCAGCATAAGATTTGTGCACATTCTTCTACTGCAGAAAGATAAAATTTAAGGTTGCTCTCTCATCTGTTCCAACACGATACATTTGCAGTGCGTCAACACAGCAGTAAAGACTTTTACTGTGTACAATTGTAAAATAATGCCAATAGGTAAATGTGAAAAGGATGTTTTGGGAGCAATTTCTAGATTTTGCTTTTTGTAAAATAAACACTACTTTAAGAAATGGTTTTAGGTTTTGGATGACAGTAAAAGAAGTACAGAATGCCAGAACACCGAAGCAACTGTACCGGATCAGAGCAGTAATCTACCTAGCACTATTTCTTTTCTTTGATGGTGATTAGAACCACATGCTCTAAAGGAAAATGCTTATAATGGGCAATTAAAGGATCTGCACATAGCAGGCTTTTTTCCTCTGCCTGCCCTCCCCCAGTTGCCATAAATTACTCGTTGGCCTTTACTCTGACGTGCAAGCCTGACAAAACCTAGAAGGAACAGGAAATGACCTAAGTGTGGTTTTAGCCAGTTTTTTTCATTACCTACATAAGAAGAAAAAAACCTCTTCTTTCCCTTGATAGACAAAACACCTTTTAGAACCTTTCTGAAACATTTGAATGTCTTAAAAAATATTACAAGGAAGATCAGAGCAAACATAACAAGCAATAAGAGAACGAAAAACTTTCTACAGCAGACAAAGTAGAAGCTGACCTGCTGATATTCCTGGTTACAAAAGCAGAAGTAGCATGTCTTTTTAAAAACAAACAAAGGAAACAAACACATAAAAAAGAAACAAAAACCCAACCAAAAAAAAAAATATTTCCGCTTGCAGGGAGTAATATTAACTGTAAGAATAAGCCTGCTGAAGGCTTATTTGAAACTTTAGCATAACAGTGGAGTTTTTTGCTGTTTTTGTATCTGTGCTGAGGACCATGTTACTGAAAACAGTAACTAAATGTTGGAAGACTCTAAAGTGACTTGTTAAATTTTACTTAGGTGCAACTCTTGTTGAAGATTTGTATTTGTAGGGAAGATCAAAATACTGTGGAGTCTGGTGAAAACATTATGGTGGCCAGATACCTGTATGTTCCAGTGTTGTTCTTACGTGTCCAGCCAAGTATGTTGCAGGTACTATTTAATGTACAGAATAGTATTTACTAATGCAATTAAGTAGAAGCAAGTCTCTTGCCATTGAAGGAAGATTTTAGATTTCTTAAAAAAGTGATGATAATGCCTTTTATGAAGGAGTTCAGCAGAGTCAACAACAGAATCTAGGTAGGATAGGGGATATGACAGTTTCCTTCAGTACGTGTATTCAAACCTCAGAACCATGAAAGGACACTCAGTTTCTGTTCAAAGATTGTGGCTATCTGCAGACTTCACAAACTATTAGCCATTTTACAACCTTGGATAAATAAATTGTATAGAGTCAGGAAGTGGTAAGTATTAGGATTCCAAAAATATCCTAGTCTTTTCCTGTCCCATTTATTTTCATGGGAAGGTTTAGTGGGTGGAGAAATATCATCATGACTCTAAATGCCTTAAGTATCATATTGAATGCTTTCCCAAGTGCTGCATTTTGTTTTGATTACAATAACCTACTGAAGTGGATGGTGTTTTGGCTTGCAAGATTTCACAACAGAATGTTGTCTGTGTTATCTAAATAATGCTACCTCTACTTTGACAGAGTCATTCATTGGTAGCATCACCTTTACTGTCATACTGAATACAACTTAACTACTTAATAACATATTGTTTTTCAAAATCTACCTTTTCTACACAGAGGGGGGGGGAAATTCTAATAAATAAAACAAGACTTCTAGGTCGTGTACTGCTGTGTTTGGCTTTGTATCATTAAATTACACAGGTTTAAAAAGTTAACTGATTGTAAGCTGTTACAAAAGACTTATTTAGAAATAAAAGCCATGAATCTAACATCAATCTTATTTGAAAGGCAGTCATGAAAAGAAATGCATGTGTAATGTAACTTTTTTCACATTTTACAATAAATTAGTTTCTCATCTGGTTGTAGAATTTTGCTTTTGAATGAGGTGATTTTTTTCAGAGTTGATTTCTGAATCAAGTTGCTATGGTGTTGGTTTCATTGTTTAGTTAATTCTATGCTTGGTTGCTATGGAAATACTTATTTACGGAGTTAATGCCTAATGGTGTCAAACAGATGCTACTAGCAACTGGGAATCTTTTATGTGTGATCAATGAAAGACTCGGTCAGGAGTAGAAACTCATTTTTTCTCCATTAAAATTTTGGACTGTGGAATGTGAATGGGTGGTGTCAAATAGGACAAGTTTTCTTAACAAGCATTAAAGCACGCACTGAATCTACTGAATAGTGTCGTCACTGAAACGAAAACTTCCCACTTACCTGGTTTAGGGAATCAAACAGCAATGTTACAAGTCTTAATGTTGTGTATGGCCTTAGATGGTGTGAACATTTCAACTTAGGGTATGGAGCATATGGATTAGTTATATTCTAGTTTTAAAATGGATTTTTAGATTTCTAAGCTCTGAAACATTTGTAGCCATCTATTTTAAATCTCTGCATGACTATTGTCCTTAATATAACTTTACATAAACACAAGTAATTCTCAAGTAGCTAAAATGATATGATTTTGTATTTTGTAAGTTAAATTATTCTGAAAATATCATTACTTAGTTATTTAGCCAAGTATAATTTGAGCTGAGCATTAAAGTTTTAGAAAAAAAAAAGTTTAGAAATGCTTAGTGTACTTTTATAGTAATTTTAGTGGTTTCTAAGTTGAGAAAAGTAAAAGCTATAGGCTTTTATTGCACTTAAACCTTTAGAAGTTTAAAATACTCCTCAAACATGACTTTAGCCAAATGGAGCTGTGGCACTCATGCAAAGAAGATCCAAAGGAACTCCACCCTCTGTGGCATCAACTTGCTTCTGAAAGACACATCTGTTACAGGCCCTGGAAACACTGGCTGCGCTGTGATAGGAAAGATAACTTTCTGTATAGAAAAATCATTAAAAATAAAAGAAAAAAACCCTGAAGCTCTGCTGGGTTTCATTGACTGTCTTCTCCCATTTCTCATCTGGTTTTAGTTTATTTAGACTATAAGCTTCTCAGAGGAGCACTTCTTTCCTTTTTCTTTGTAAAAATTAATACTGCTTGTTCCTGTTGCTGTTTGAACTATAAGCTGTATTAGGGAAGGCTGTTATTACTGTTACCTTGTGTATGTTTTTTCACAAATGTTTCTGATGTTGCTGACAGTGTGTGCTTTGCAAAAGTGCCATCCTTAAGTTTTGGCAATTCTGGTTGGTAATTCTTACCAAAGCAATTTGGTAATTTGGGTTGTGATATTCAACAATCTGGGCCTTTGCCCTCCCTGCACCTCCCCACCCCTGCAGTGAACAGGGGGTTTACAAATAGTGTCAGGTAAGTTGATTCTAAAATTCTTGTGTTCAAATTGCATGGCAATTCCTCTGGAGTATGTGGAAAAACTGTTTTCATTTTTGAGAAAATATAAACAAAGGGTAATAGCTGATGCCTACCGACAATTTTCCTTTGTATTTCCAGGAAGTGATATGTATTTAAAATCTCCTTAAATTTGACTAAACATCCATAGAACTGAATATAGTGTTCATTCTTCAGAATAGCAACTCTGTGGAGAATCTGTTGAGCTTTAGCCTTTAAAAAAATGTATTTCCACTGATGTAAATTCCCTCTGTTAATACTCTTAGCCTGGTTTGAGTGACATGTTTCAGTTTGACCTAAGCCCATCACTGGCTGATGGCAACCATTGGAAAAGGTCACTTCTACTTAAAGGGTTTTTGTAAGCTGGCTTGTCTTCTTTTAACTGCATTGAAATTTATTTCATAGGCTAAATAGATTCCATTATTATAGTTAAATATAATACAGTCCTTGACTGTTAAAGAACAAGGCATGGTACTGTGTTATGCATGGGTTTTTGTTTTGGTTTTTATTAACTGCCTTTCAAAAACCTGATCAGCTTGACAAGCAATTATATAAAACCAGGGAAGTGTGATCACTGCTCTTTGGATGGTCTGGGAGACTCTGGGGTTAAAGGCTGATATGAGAACTTCTCTTCCAAGCTGACTGGTAATTTGGTAAACATGGTTATGGGGCGAGGGCTATACATTTCTCACCTTTCAGAAGTTCATCTGCAATATCAGAGCCCACTGCAGTTTTATTTTCAGAGGAGCTCCCAGATGTGTGATTGTTGTGATGTTGGCACTGACAATGGATGCTCAAAAGCCAAAGTGTTTGAGTTGCTAAGCAGAGGTTTAAGCTGTAGCTTGGAACTTTTACGACTCAAGTCCCTCCTAGACCAGGTGTTTCTTGCTGGAGGAGGTGAGGAAGAATGTTATGTGCAATGGATTACAAAACCCTAGTATTACAGAGTACAGATCTTTCTGCAACAAGTCTTACGGTTGCAAAATCAAAAATTGCTGAGGCTCTGCCTAAGACCTATTTTAAGGTCTGTTCACATTAAGTCAAACTAAACAGTATCCTTTTTACTCCTGTTGTAAGGCTAATGCAACTCTGGGAATACTTTGTAACTTTTGTTGATGATCCACAGTAATTAATTAAAGCTTTGACTGCCAAACCCTCAACAAAAATAGTGCCAAAAATGCTGCTTTTTTAGTATTCCAAATTTAACTTGCAAGGCATGGAGGTAGGCTAATTAAACTGAGTCTGGTAGGTAGTAAGAAACGAAGTACAGTTTCCTTACAGGTAGTTTCTGAATAGAATGGTAAGGAGTAAATTCTTTTAAACATAGAAGTTTTTGTACAGAAGCTGAATTTATCAGCTCTTAACCTTTAAAACTGTCACACACACACTCACACACCCCCTTGTCCCTCAAATAATTTCAATTCTACAGAAGGTCTGTTAAGAAATATGCTGCCGGTTTCTGTTCCTTTCGCCCGAAATTCTCTTTGTGGGTGAGGCTCACTGGATTTGAGTGCCATCTTGTGGTGTGTAAAAGGTAATAACCCCCCTTTCATTATTAACCTGTAAGGATTCGATTAGTGTAGAGATGTACCAAGTTGTATTTACCATAGAAAAATATTCATTGTATAGTGATCTGCATTTTTTCCATTGTGCTTAGTAGAAGAGATTGCTACTTTATGCCCAAAATTTTAATCAGCTCATTTTAATTACTTCAGTATGTGGCACATGGAATGAGCCCTGAAAATTTTACAGCTAATATAGACTGTGGTAGCCTGCTAGCTGTGTTAATATACTATACCTGTCTTCTCTCAGGAGATACGCCTTCTAATTAACGGTGATGTATAGTCCATTTAAAAAATAATCTGTTGGCAACATACAGGTAAACTTGTTCTGTTTATTTCAAAACTGTTTTAATTTCTTTGCTGTAAGATTAGTGTCCATTGGGAAGCTTAAATCTTCTGGTTTAAAGGACAACAGAAAATTTTCAATCAGGAATCCAAGCTGTGAATTTTTTTCATTTAAATAAAATTGTGTATAAATTGGTGCCCTGCCATTTAAAATATCAAACCATTATTTGCATTGGAAGTAGATTTTGCATGAGCTGTGCACATTATTTTACCTTGTGTGTACTGGGTGAGTGTGGGACACAGGATATAGCAGTAACACTTTCCAACGAATATTTTCTGCCTCTACAGCTCTGAGCCTATTTCTTTACTATAGCAGGGCTAAAGCTAAAAGGAAGGTTTTGAACTTTTTTAGTTGTATAGATTGACCCCCAAAATTATAACAGTATAGCTTATGTGAGTGCACGTGTGTGTACAGACATGTACACAAAGCTCCCAATTGCTTAAAGGATAAATAAAGGAGGTTGCATCAGTAAAAGCAGGTTGCAGTTAAAGGTTTGGTACAGAAATGTTCTGGAGTTAACAAGAGCATAGGTATTTTATTTAAGATCTCATTTATGACAAATAAATAAAATTAGCTAACATACCACATATTTAAAAGAAAAATAAAATATTAGAAGAGCTGGGGGAAGGGAAACCTCTTTTATGTCCCCTAATGGAGGCTGCAAGATTGTAAGCAAGCTGATGTAAATTCGTGGACCATTAGTATCAAATGTTGTTCATACAACTAACAACTCATGCAGACATCTAATCTTTGTTGCTGGTTGAGTTAAAATTCAGTGAGGCAGATTAATGCAGTCTCTGTGCCCGATCTTAGGAGGACAAAATGAAACCAAAAGACTTACCTATGTTTGATACAGTAAATGAATGTCAACCAGGAATGAGAAACCTGAGAATGAAGAAAAACAAAAAAAACCAACCTGCCCAGACAGACTACTCATTCTAGTTTGTTATAGAAGAAACCCCCCTTCATCTTTGCAATGATTATGCTAAAACCAAATGCATCATACAAAATGGGTATGGCCAGATAATGTTGGTCATTATCTTAATGCTTTGCACTGACAGGCTAACAGTTACCTCATATGCTTAGTTTTGTTTTGTTGTTTGGGTTTTTTTTTAAAAAAAAGGAGATGGTAGCTAGATTAATCACTTAAAAACCTAAAAACCTCAAATTCTTAAATTTTTAATTCTTGATTTAGATCTGCTTGCTTTACACAATATGACTTTCTAATACAGCATAATTTACTCCCAGTTCAAGCACATGCTTAAGGATAGATGTCTTCACTTTTGGTAGCAAGTGGATGTCATAACTATTAACTTTAAACATGGTTTAATGGTATCTCTATGAAGATAACAGAAGAGAAAAAGAACCTTTAAGTGCCACCCTTACCTGGGTACTGCTGACATGTCAGCCTGTGTTTCTTTATTCACACTTTCTGCACCTTCTGCTGGGCAAGTGCCAGCCTGGAACATTGTGTTTTCTCCATGAAAGAGCTGTTGGACTTAGAGGAACAAAACCAAACATAGTTGTCACCTATAAAAATAAGTAGAAGAAGCTTACAGGACTGCAGAATATGAACTACCAAGTGGGGTACTGGCACTTGATTTGTGCTCTGTAGCTATGGAGAAGAGGAAAAAAAGGCTTATCTTTATATTTAATTTGTGAATGCATGTTGTGCAAATGAATTCATTTATCAGAAAACAATTAGAACCTGTCAAGAAGTCACGACGACTGAGCACTTTTGAAACCAGACAGACATCTGAATTTCATTTCTTGTATGTTGTTTTTATTTTTTGTCAGTATAGAAGAAAAATTAAGTGAGTGCTGTTGACGTACTTGAAGCTGATAATATCTTCAGATTGTGTTGCTGACGTTCTTTTGTGGGTTTGGTGGGTTTTGTGAAGTTATTCAGAACACGTAGATTTGTAACCATATTCAAGTAAAACCTAACAAAAACTCCTGCAAAACAAAATGCTTTTAAAATTAGCGATTTTTAACATGAGATATTGGGGAGCTTTTTGCCTTTTTAAAAAATAAATTATGTTAACGTAGTGCTTTCTGCACTGTATTTACAAAATTGCTACTGTTTGAATGGTTCTGGAAAGAAAGAAATTATAAAATATATTGGAGGTTTAAGGATAGATTTGCTTTTATAAGTTGAAGTGAGTAGAAGCAGGAAAACACTGTCACCACCTAATTTAGTGCACATGTTAATTGATTCATAAAATCCAGAAATATTGAAATAAGACCATGTAATTGTTCTGTCGTCAAGATATCTCTGTTGTGTGCAATTTTTTTGAACTCTTCTTTACTCTTTCTTTTACTGGGGTAGCATTAACTGAGAAAATGGTCTGTTACATATAAAAAGATGAAGGGAGAAGCTTTTTATATTACATCACATAATCAAGATTTATTCCATTGTTGTTTTTCAGTATTAGCATATCACCTATTACTCTTTTTTTTCTTTACAGATGATACTTTGGGATTGGGATTTGAAGCAATGGTACAAGCCCTATTACCAGGTCAGTGTATTATGAATCTAATTATTCTTTTGTG
This sequence comes from Astur gentilis, assembly GCF_929443795.1. Classification (NCBI taxonomy): domain Eukaryota; kingdom Metazoa; phylum Chordata; class Aves; order Accipitriformes; family Accipitridae; genus Astur; species Astur gentilis. The sequence continues at coordinate 16,395,140 of NC_064896.1, read as the reverse complement.
AAATGTGATTGAGAAAAGAGTTTACTGTAAACTGTCAGATTTCAATTTTTCTGTTGATGTTTTATTTACCTAAGCTGTTCTAGTACATTCTAGCTCTATGTGGCAGATGCTTGGTATTTAGCAGTTCTGACCAAGCTGACACGGATCTACTTTCTGTGGTGTACATGAGAACAGTCTCAAACCTAGCTAAGATGGCAGTGGGTTTTTTTAAATATCCAGTAGCATAAGGTTAGGGAGAGATTCCCCAGCAATGTCACCAAACTTAGGTCTACCAGGTTGTCATGGTTTAACCCCAGTCAGCAACTAAGCACCATGCAGCTGTTCACTCACTCTCCCCCCACCCAGTGGGATGGAGGAGAAAATCCAGAAAAGAAGTAAAACTTGTGGGTTGAGATAAGAATGGTTTAATAGAACAGGAAAGAAGAAACTGATAATAATGATAACACTAATAAAATGACAACAGCAATAATAAAAGGATTGGAATGTACAAATGATGTGCAGTGCAATTGCTCACCACCCACCGATCAACACCCAGTTAGTCTATAGGCGGTGATCCCCCGCCCCCACTCCCCCCAGTGTATATACTGGATGTGACGTCCCATGGTGTGGAATACCCCGTTGGCCAGTTTGGGTCAGGTGCCCTGGCTGTGTCCTGTGCCAACTTCTTGTGCCCCTCCAGCTTTCTCGCTGGCTGGGCATGAGAAGCTGAAAAATCCTTGACTTTAGTCTAAACACTACTGAGCAACAACTGCAAACATCAGTGTTATCAACATTCTTGCATACTGAACTCAAAACACAGCACTGTACCAGCTACTAGGAAGACAATTAACTCTATCCCAGTTGAAACCAGGACACAGGTTCTCACCTTTTTTCTTGGTTGCTTGTTTCTCCCCCTTTCTCTTGTATCAGCAGTGGTATCTAATCAGCTATGGCTGATTAGATGTTCCTTTTCCAAGAATTATGCCAAATAAAAACTAATAACTTTTTTGACAGAATTGTTAGGATTTGGTTCAGTAGAATCAGGGTTAATAAAAGCAATGAGGCTATGGAAACTGCACCTCTAAAAGGGGCTTATAACAGTTTGGCCACCAAAATTTCTGTTGATGTTATTGGAAGAGATAGAATACTAAGTTTAATTCTGAGACAAAGTAATGAAAAACTGAGACAAAAAAATAGGCACAACATCTTTATTTTAAATAGAGAAAAATAAACTGAAAGCTAATGTTGAATTCTGAAATATTTTTTATTGTGTGAAAAAAACAGCAAAAATTGGTGTCTGAACATGTCTATATGTATATATTTTCTTTAAAAGAAAGAAAAATACACAGCATTGATTTTTTTTAAAATTTCTTATTTAAACTTGCAATGGATAAGATGCTTATTTGAAACTTAGAATACTGTGAAACATTTTGGCATGTTAATAGTTTGCAACATTTCCATCTATTCTAGAATGCTGGCAGTGGAAATGGAGTTGATCTCTCAGTACTAAATGAGGCTCGGAGCATGCTAACAGACCTCCTGACTGACCCATCCCTTCCACCACAAGTGATTTCTTCCCTTCGAAGCATTAATAGTTTGATTGGTGCTTTCTCAGGCACATGCAGGCCAAAGGCTAGTCCGTTCACACCATTTCCTGGTTTCTTCCCCCATCCTGAAGTAGAGGATCCTGCTGAAAAAGGAGATCGAAAACTGCTCAAGGTCAAATGACTTTAATTTTCATTCATGTGTGTGTTGCAATTTAAAAAAAAAATTATCAAGGAAAAATCTATCTGGAAAGAATGCTCCTGTATGGATAGTGGCTTCCTTACTGAGTACCTGTGAACTATGTTTAAGGTCAAAAGAGAGCAGCTGTGAAAACATACTGAATGAAATGTAGATGTGTACCAAAATGCAAATTGAAGTGGTTGATGGATAGACAGGTGAAAGCACTGGTCTGCACTCTGAACACATGATTCCTTGAAATAAACGCAGGATTAAAAAAACTAAAAGCAAATATAAAATGAAGGTGTTATATTCTCATGATATGGCACAAACAGGGCTGGTCTTGATTCTCCCACATTCTTGATCTAATAATTACTGTCAGTGTGGCTTTTTCATTGACTTTTTTTCCCAAAGAAATTTTCTCTTGTGAACTTCAAACTAGCCATCAGACAGAAGCAAATCAGCTATGTAAAAGGAAAAAATCTCTTCTATGCAGCACATCACGTTGTGGGACCAGTTTGTAAATCTACCATCACTTCTCTGTTATCTAGCGTAAATAAGTGAAAGCGACAATGTTGTTGTGATATGACATGTTAAGGAACATGGTGGAAAAACATTCAAATATAGAAACTCAGCTGCAGTGCACCAGAGCTAATAATTTTAGGGCAGCCCAGTATTGACAGCTCGAGGCTATTTATTGTGGAGGCTGGTCTGGGACATCCCTGCCCTGCAGTTGCTTCCATATCCAGGCAGTGGGCAGCTTGGCCCAAATAGATCAATTTGTTGGCTTAGTATTTTGGAGCCAGATAAACTGTCTTGAGCCAGATTCAGCCTGTGAAATGTCTGCTGGGATGTCAAGACAAATGCTTTTGGGGAAGAGCTCAGTGTCTGCAGATTACTCTGTGGAAGATCCTGCAGGATCATTGCAGTATGAAATTCCTTGGAATGTCACATGGATATCTGCAGAAATCAGTTGGGTAGGGATCATAATCATTCAGCGTATGTTTTTCTTTGCGCATTTTTTTGAAAACGGCTAAGGATTGGTATACCAATGTGAAAAATATAATTTATGTGAACTTGAAAATGTAACTTAGTCAGAATTGTTTGAAATGAAAAATATTCATTGCTGAAGACTGATTATCAAGATTATGTAAGATTGAAAGATTATGGTTTTTTTCACAGCTATTCTCATTTTCTCCTTCTTAAAAGTAACTCTTCCTTTAAGTTCGGGGGTTTTCTGTGTATTAATTTACCTGGTGGATAAAATAGTGCTTGTCACTATCATTCAATGAATGTTTGACTTTGGTATATGTTTAGGGGTAAGCCAAAAGATCTACCACTATGTATGTTACTGTAAGAAAGAAAATGATATATCTTTCTTTCAAAAAACAGGTAAGTCAGCACAAACTCCAGATTATGACACACCAAAGAAAATCATAAGAAAGTATTTCTTCAAAATGCGATCTTGCAGATTATATTGAAAGGTTCTCTTCTCTCTTTCCCTGACTTGGAATATGAAAGGTGTCCTCTGTATATCAAACAAGTTGTTTCTTTCCTGAGGATTATGTACAACTTTATTTCTCTTCCCCGACTGGCTTCCAAAGTACCTTCAGTTATAATTTTTTTCACTTCTGATGGGGAAATGCCTGTTCTCTTTGGTAGAAAAACAAAAAACAAACAAACAAACAACAACAACAACAAAACAAACAAAAAAACCCAAACCAACCAACCAAACAAACAAACCCAAACAAACAAACAAAAAAAAAACCAAGGAAAAGAAAGTAGCTGAAACTGGGCTTCAGACCTTAGGCTAGCAATAACTGGTTATCTAATACTAACTCTTCACTCTGAGTTTCTTGGTAGTCGACAGCTTGGAAAGTGTAAACTGCCCAGTTACTGATCAGTCTCTTTAAATTCCTAAAAAAGAAAAAGGAAATCTTAGACAAAAAACATCTCAGGGCTGCTCTGCAATAGAAAGACTTTTCACTCCATCATGACAGAACTGTCCCCAGATTTCCTAGCGTATGATAGTAGACTGCTTGCCAGATTGGTGGATTTCTGGTGTTATCAACAGTCATGATTTTAACAGTTTTCACACTTCAGGCAGGTAAAAGTTGTCTAGGCAAGCGCTTGAGTACCCACATCCCTTGTCTTCTGGCCTTGTTATTGCTGGTAACTGAAAGTCTTTTCATAATAGCTTTGATTTCTGGCATGGTCTAAATTTCGTTTCCAGAGCAACTTTTCCCCTTTGTATAGTGATTACCAGTGACTTTGCTAGCATAGGGTGATCTGGAGTTCCTTAGTCCTTTGCTACCCATGTTTTGTTTTTTCTCTACTTCTTTATCTAGCAGGGGAGAGTTCTGGAGATTTGTCATATCCCCAGTGTTCCCTTGTTCTTAGAGTAGCCAGGCAGAAGAAAAAGTAAGCGCAGTAGCTGGGGCTTTCTTCCCATACTGTGCTAGCAATGCACTTGTTTCACGGAGTGGACCTTTCTCCTCCAATGTTGGGGATTTTCAGCTGTGCTCCCCATGTTGCAGAGAGCATGCAAGTTGGATTGATGTGGTCCACTGACAGAGAAGTCCATTCTAGCCTGAGAGCACTACCACTGTATGATTGCACATGGAATATGCTCCTCCAGTTCTCTTTCTGGTAGGGGCTGGTTAAGGACTGCTGCATGTTTCTGTGGGTGATGTGATGGTCTTATTCTGCCTGTCCAGTTCCACCTTTCTGGCTGTGACTACAGCTTTGCAGCAAAGCAAACAGAGTCAAGGTATATCCCATATCAAGGACTCAAAGCAGTCTGATTTTTCAGCGTAAGAGATTATACTCTTTTGTGTCAATGCTGTTTCATTTTTTTGAAATATGTAATAGCTTTGTGAGTTAAATATGATCTTTGACCACCCGATAAAGCTTAAAATTGCAAAGTCATTATTTCTGCCAGACTTTTGAAGTGGTAGCATCCAGGGGTCACCTGGCCTCATACATGACCCTGCAGACCTTACTCAATACTGCAAATATTGCTTTGGTTTTTTTGTTTTAAACATTTTTTCCTGGCATCCTTTTTACTTTGCAAGGTCTGATTACACACATCTGTATTATGCAGAAGAATCTTCACTCCCCACCCACTCCCTCCCTCCACTGAATGGCCAAATCTAGGGATGAATTAACAAGTGGATTGTGGACTGAATGCAGAGAGAGATATTTTTAATTTGTTTAAAACACAGTGTATAGGTTATCCATCCAATGGATGCAGATATGCCAGAGCTGGCTTTGCAGTTTTGGTTCAGTGATCCTATCCTTTCTATTAGTTAGGTTCTACTAGCTGCTGTGTAAACATGGATACGCTTTCCGGGGATATTTCGGTAAGGCAGAGCTAATAAGTCCTGAGTTATTTCCACACAGGTCTGTTTGAGTGCTGTTGCCCTGCTTTGTGGAGGGCTTTGCGTTCAAGTACAATGGTGATTCCCAGGGTTTGGGCTGCAGCATGCCTAAACTAACACAGCTTCCAGGCTGGGAGTGGTGAAGTGCCCAGGAGCTTCCCAGGTGCTGTGGGGCTGGTATGGAAGCAGAGAGGGAGTCTTGACAGACCAGAACTGACCTGTGCATTGTGCATCACCCGTTCCATACATTCCACAATACTCTCACTGTCAATATTTAGCATCTGAGTTACCAAAATCTCAGGCTATTCTGAGAGCTGGAGAGCTGATGGTGTAGTTGTATGATTGGGCTGTGCAGGAAAAGAGTCCATAATCCTACAGCAACTGACTGTCTCTAAAAGATCTCAGTTTTTAAAAGCTCTGAAGAGTAATTGTTGGACCACATGGATTTCAGAGTACAAGTGTCTTTACAAATTTTAATTTGGGGAAACAAAAGAAGAGATATGAAAAATAATTATTCCTGGTAAGCAAAATAATTTGATTGCATCTTTTTTATTTTCTTGAGCAATAAGAGTGAATATAAGATGTCATACTTACTATTTCACTATAAAAAATTAACAATAAATAGTCTTCACAAACAATAAATAAAACTTGAATGTCTGTTTTTAATTATATAGACTGTAACCATGGTTAAATTACTCAACAGGGATTAAGTAGCAGGAATAGCCTGCCAACACCACAGCTGAGACGATCTTCAGGAGTTTCTGGCATTCCACCTATAGAATCAACATCTTCTAGATGGGAACGGAGTAACAGCAAGAGATCTCATCAGGAATATAACACATCAAGGTAAGCACTTAACCACATTTTAAGTGTAATAATAAGTGTAACCTTTCTAAAATGCTCACGTCTGTAATTTTGGAACTTGGCAGCAGAAGTATTTAATGTAAAATCTTGTGAATTAAGTCTCCAAATTCTGCCAGTATAAACTGGAAAATGTTTCAAGTTAATTATATACTATACTTTGTAACTCTGTGTGATCTCAAGTAGAAATCAGGTCATTCTGAGGTTGAATGGCATGCTCTGTCATAATAAGTAGGCCTGCATATCAGTTTTAGTAGGAAATGAAAAAAAAAAAAAAAAAAAAAAAAGTCCAACATACATGATTGCAAAACAAACTAGTTTAACCTCTAAACCTTTCCTGACTTCCTCCTTCTCCTTATTGCTTAAAATATGTGTCACTTTCCAACTTCCACATACCCCAAAATTTGTTTTCTAATTAAAAAGATGATATAACTTTCTTGCATCTGATAGCCACTGTTGTGTGTATTGCAACATTTATTATCCCTATGGTCATCAAGTAAGCAGTAAGGTAGATTAAGAAAGTAATCTCTTTACCTGTTAGTCAATATGGAGCAAATGAAGCTTTTATTTCCAGAATTAAGATTACATTTTTAATTAGGATTAAAATAAATGTACTATTTTTTTCTTTTTGTTTAACGTTGTATATGAGTGAAACTTCACACATGTACTTTCATTTAAATATGTAGAAGTGTATGGCTTTGCTCAATATCTTATAAGAAAAGTACAACAGATGTTTGAAATTGTGTTGCAGCTTCAATCCCTAAAAATGTGTGTGGTTTTGCGCCTTTTTTTTTTTTTTTTAATACTTGGTATCTCTTAAGACTTTAATGGTTTTATATAGGTCATAAGGCAAGTATGATAGATGCATTCTTTTTAAAGAAAACATGAGTTATGCTTATAACTGATAATTACTAGTGGTGGATGAAAGTTTATATACACATATCCAAGAATTTATTTATCAATATTATATTTAATTTTAAAGTGAACCATTTAAATAATTTGGGTTTCCCCTCGAATAAAATATGCTTTTCAAGTTTTTGCATAGCAAAACTTAATTGTGGTTTGTGTATAAAATATAATTGAAGATGCTAGTAGTGGCAGTAGTAATAAAGATTGTATTTTCATGCTGATTTGGTTATCAGCATTTGAAAGAATCTCCCCAGTTATATCCACCAGCAATAACCAAAGACCAGAGAACTTGCTTTAAACTTACAAATCGTGGGACTTAAGTTTGAAGCTCAGCACTTCTGGTGCAGACACAGTGTACATTTACAGAGGGTTTCCTTACAGCTCCTACCAACCAAAGAACCTACTGAAGCTCACCCGATTAAAAGTAGCAATACAGAAAATGCTTTTCCTCATACCACATCACTTTTAAATTATCTCTTGACCCTGATGACTAGCACTCCTAGTTAGTCACGTTCCCCTGCCCTGCTCCTGTCCACCCCCATACAGCCCTAGAATATGTGTTCACTTTTTTGTGGTTTGTGCCCTGGCCTTCAGAGTTCTTGCCAACACTTACACTGTCCCCGTCTCCTTACATCTTCCAGTGATCGTTCTTATCAGGTTCTCTTTAACTTCTAACACATAATCATCTCAAAATCCCCCGTGGGTGCTTACCTTACAGATAAGGTTAGATGACGTAGCTGAACTGGCATAGCTGTTCCTGCTGCCAAAAGAGGCAGTCCTGCATTCCTAGAGTACTTTGTGCCATTGGCTCTGGCTCTTGAGTCAGCCCCTTAACTTGTCAGAAAAATAACAACAATAAAAAAAGACAGTTTTTCCTGCCTTGGGGAGCTGATTCAGCCCAATGAAAGACCCAGTGAATGTTAGAAGAGAAGTAAGGAGGAACAGGCTAATAGTAAAAAAAGGAGAGTGAAACAGCAAACTGTTTGCTAGGAGGAAAGCTTATCAAAAATCAAAATATTATTTTACATACAAAGACTGCTTTCAACTGGATTCTATCTGAGTTGAGAAAGATAAGATATTACATAGGGGTGTGTAATAAATTAATATTGCTACAAAATTTGATTTAATGCTCCAGAATTTTTTTCTATCCATCCAGACAGTGTTCAAAAGCAACTCTTGAGAGCTGCTGTTCTATTTGCGTGCAAATTCTTGATTTGGTTTTTCAGACAAACACGGAACTGACTTTGCTTAATATATAGTCTTCCTACACTGTTGCAGCGTTTTTATGTGCTTTAAAAGAATACATGTAAGCTATGCTAGCTAAACAGTGTACAAATAGTGAAAAGTTCAATCTATCCTAGTTGTCAACCCAAACACTTTTTAAAGTTGATTAACATGTCAGCATCAGACTTCAGAAGAATAAATCTGTGTTTATTCTTTAACTTATTTTTTATATTTATATATTTAAACAAATTATGGGAGATCAAGTATTATTTCTGTATTTGACTTTTGGTTGAAATCTGATTAAATGAGATTAAATCTGTTGTGGTAAATACTGTTTTCCTATACTGAAATGAAATAATTAGTTTTATATAAAATATTTTCACTTTAAAGTACATGTATACAGTTATTTCTAATCGCATATCGCATTTTTGTTTACTAAAGGAAATATGTACTTGGAATTTTGGCATGCAGTTTCATACCTAGAACAGCAGATGGCATAATTCAACAATCGAGTTTAATGATTTAGCTACAGAAGTACAATATGACTTTGTCAAAAACAGCTTTAGTTTTAAGGTGATAGTAAATAACAATTATTAATTAAATATGCAAAAATTGATTTGAAAAGCAAGCCATGGCTGTGTAAGATTGTCATGGTATTTCCAAAGTAGCCAATCTTTTAAATGTTCTCATATCTGTTAGAAAACAGCCTGCTTTGTTAAAACCTTAGAGAAAAGTAAATAACATGTTAGAAAGTAAAACCTATGGCATGTGGCCTGAATATGCTTATTGTGTCATTTTAGGACTACATAAAGTTTTCTGTTGCTTTCACCTAGTACCCAGCTTTTTTTATTCCGTATAATTGACACATAGTGTCTACCTGATCTTGAATTAGACTTCTTTCTAGTATTCTCTTTTTCTTCAATGGTAGTGGACCTGTAGCAGATCAGTCTGGCCATTTTATAAGCATTTTGTTTAATAAAAATGGAAGACAAGGTAGGAAAGAAAAAAAATTCTTACTGTTTTATTTTCAGCCAAGGATCTCATTCAAATGGGTCTTTTGGGGCAAACTTGCTGACAATACCAAAACAAAGATCATCTTCTATGACATTGACTCATCATATAGGTCCCAGACGAGCAGGTAAGATCGTGCAATTTGTATAGCTTAGTGGCAGGATGTCAAGGTAGTAGCTAGTACATCAATTGGTTTTTTTCATGTAAATGTAGTACTAAAATAATATCAGCATGTTGCATATATTTAAAAATATTTTTTTAATCTGCTTCTGAGAATACTCAAAATTACAGTTAACATCAACTTTGTAGAAATCTCAACTATTTACCTAATGCTATGTAGCTGCAAAATGTTATAATGTTCAGTATGGCTGGTACCTATTGAAAATTGCAACATTCATATACATTAATAAGGGACTTTTTTTTTTTTAGTAATTATGTTTTTTGTAATGGAACAGTGTCACTTAGAAATTTCTAAATACCTGATAGCCATCTGAGATGAATATTTAAACAAATTTTGGAGGGAGTTGGAGTAGATTTTTTTCTACCACTGTCAGTGTAATAAGCTAGTAGATACTGTAACAGCAGTGCTGAAATACTGTGTATATCAGTATTTCAGAGATTATAACTGGTCTGTTTGCCCATATTAAGTGAAAACTTGAAAACTACTTTTGAAATTTCTGTCTATTCATTTTAGCATGATTTAAAAGTAACAACCTGTCTAATAATTTTGTTTTATAAAACGTTAAATATGTGGTTTGGATTGAGAAAGATGAATGCACTTTTATATTTATTTAATTAAAAAAAAACAACCCAAAACGAAACAAACTCACCAGTTCTTTCTGTATTACTGTTGGCTTGATTGTTTCTCTTTCACTCTTCTAAACACAAGAAACATGGAAACTCAGGCCAGATTTGCATGTAAACACATTGTTGCACATTCTCAATGGTTCTATCTTCATAAAAAGCTGGGCTGCCTTCTGCACTTTTCTACTTTGAATCTTGCAGAAAATACAGAGTGCAATGATATACATTAAAACCTGTTGAATGTGTACATGTAAAAAGGATGAAATTAAGTAACCAACGTTAGGGTATTCATTTGTTTTAGTTCTAGTTGCTTCTCAACTTTCCAGATCTTTCTTTGCAGCAGTGAAGTGACATTTGCTTTCTAAAACTTCTGTCTCTGCACCTAGCAATGTGGACTTTGAAAAATCTTGTCTTTTACTTTAACAAAATGTATTTACATACTACTTTTTGGGTATGTGAGTCAAGTCAGTGTAGCCCGTGACACTGTTGGAAGTGTGTAATCTATGCATTCCACACTTAAGGGCAATACTGTATATTCTCTTAGTAATTTGTTATCAGGCACTGTACAGTCATAAAACCTATGATGGAGTTTTTGCTTCGTAGTTTGCAGCAGAATAAGTGATTCAGCTTTGGAAAGTCCATAGAATACCTCATTATTTTGCTCATGGGCACTTTATTCTTTTAATAAAAATATGTTTACAATAGCTGTAACTTACTTCAGGCACTTGTAGAAAACCTGTTGTTTGTATATTTTCACAAAAGAAATAAATGATGCTTTGGCTTAATGCAAAATTTTGTTGTAAACTCAGGTTAGGCACAGAGTAGCCAAAGTCTGGATTTCCCAGCTTGCTTTCCTAGGTTTCACGGACAGAAACCTGAAGTAAACCCTAGCTTACTGTTGGAACAGGAATGGGGAACTTCATGGACCTAAGGAAGATCGAATTTTGTTGTCTGTTTGGTTTTTATCTCTAATTACCCATGAGCAGACTTTAGATCCCCCCACACCCCAACGGCTTATTAGGCAGATTTAGATAGATTATCATGCCAATTAAAAAAACGTACATCACTGTCAAAAAAGGCCAGTATTTGCCCACTTCAATCCCTCACTTCAAAAAAATGATTACAACAGTTTGGTTTTTTACTTTGTCTTTAAAAATGTCTCAAGCATATTTTTTCTTTATTGCAAAACAATGAGGTAAAACATTTTTATCTAGGTCAGTTACCAATGCTGAATTGTGTTTGATTTTTTTTTTTTTTTTTTTTTTTTCTGGAAAATTTAAAAAGCAATTCTGAATCAGAAAGGAATATGAAAAGTTTCAGCTACTGTTTAAATTTTGCCAAAGCTAAAAACCAAACCAAACCTTTGAAAGCCAGATGTTATAACATATTACACAGTTTGCCCATTCAGATGTGTAGCCTAGACTGCAGCAGAGTTGTAGATCTCAAAACCTGGAATAGATCTAGCTACTTTATATGTGTTTAACAATGTGAACTATACACCGTGTTTTGAAAACTTGCACATTCTTTACAATTTATAAAGGTTCTTGTAGTTTAATTTCAGTCTTTCTAAACAGTAATGGTTTTATTGTAATCTGAACCCCATGTAATGTTTGTTTTGGAAGGTGCTTCTCCTGGCCTGAGTCCTGTGGGTTCACCTAGTCATGGATCTGTCTCCAGTGGGGCTTTCAGCAGCTGGTCACCTGTAGAATTTCCTGATACTGCTGATTTTCTTACAAAACCAAGCATTAATATACATAAGCCTCCAGGACACACATTTAGTTCTCCAGATTTTCAGCAGCAAGTTAAAACATCTGTAGGTTATATGTGTAGCAGGTACTGTAAACTCTGTGACGTTTTTAGTATGCGCTGAATATGCGTTGAAAAGAATATAATTAAAATGAAAAAATATAACAAGACCTGTACATCTACTAGTATTGAAAAAAAGGCATAGGATCTCATAATAATCTGTAACCGTATTATCCGGAGAGACTAAAGAATGCTGTATGTATGCCATTGATCTAAAATGGCTCATCCTTGTAAGCAGCAGTTATTGTAGAGTAATGGTATTTTATAGATTTTTAGAAAAGGAGGACTTCCTACCTGGGAATTGAATTCTGTATTTCTGAATAGTTTCTAAATAATTAGCTCTACTTTATTAATTCATAGAGGTGAGTCCAGGGGACATGATGGTTGATTATTTTCTAAGTACGGACTAAATCTCTGTGTGCCAAATTTAGGAGAAAATACTAAGGTCCTTGGTGGAGGAACCTTCAAAAGCATGCCTTTTTAAGAAAAGTAATTTGCAGATATTTTTCAGTACAACACAGCAGTAGCAAAAGAAGAAAATTACTTAATATTGTAAATATTTTTCATGTATTCTGTAAGCTGTGGACATCAGATACTCAAGCCTGTTCCAACACCAGAACCAGAAATTGCAGAATATAAAGACAGAAAATCAGGTGGGATTTCAAAATAGATTAATATTTGATATAAACATCCTTTTTTTTTTAAGCCAATTAAATTAAAATTTTTATATTTTTACATGAAATTTTTCCTATACTTTAAGTAACTCATATGCACATATTTTATTTTAGCTTGTGACTTAGGATAATCAAGATAAACTAACATATTGCCTGCCTCAGAGTAAGGATTTTATAATAGGCTTCCACTGATAGCTTTATAGTTCTGTACTCCATATATCAAACAATTTCTCTGCCATCTCAGCTAAACTAATCACTGAACCGATTTTTGCAAGTAAAAAGTTATGCTTCTAGCTTTTCTCAATCTTGAAAGAGGTTTTGTCTAATAAATTTTGTCCTTTACAACCTTTTTGTTGCTAAATTCTTAAATAAAAATGGTTTAGGAACAACCTGTTACTTATATTTCTGTGAAGTATCTGTATGATCAGTTTGAGAATTATTAGACAGCAGTAATTTACAAATAAATTATTGATATGGTATTTATGTATGTATTTTCTTTAAGGTGAAATTGGAAGTGCTAGTGTTTCAAAAGAATCTTTCCACCATACGGAGAAGAAAAAAGATGAAAGGAAGGAAATGATCAATCAAACACAAAATAATCTGCTTGTAAGCATGTAATTGAAAAAAAAACTTGCAATAACTTTTATCAATACAGTATTTCTTTAGCATTTCTAACATGCTGTAAAGAGGTCTGCATTGCTAAGAATTGTAATTTCTGAAGGGAAATGTTGCATCAGTGGAATTCAAATTTTCATTTAACAATTGTGTATTTCCAACTTGCATAAATTTCACTAGCAAATGACAAGAAAGATGGTGATTGTATTAATTTTTTTGTTGACCAAAATGAATTTGTGTAGTTTTAATGTTGATAGTATGCTCCAACAGTTTGACTAGTATTTTCTCCTGGCAGTTTATGACAGATGTGGCAGTTTCAGTGAGACTTACAAATGAATGTTCATGCAGTGCAATGTATTGGAAGTGCAGGGAGACAAATGGTTTAAGCTTTACTAACATTTTGGGTTTATACATCAATTTTTTTAAAGCTTGTTTAATTAATGAACTGTTAAAGGTCAGTAAATATTTTGTTAGCCTATGAATATTTTTCCGTTGTTTTATTAACTCATCTTGTTTAAAAAGAAATAAGAATGAAAATTTAGCACCATCTCAGAAAGCCCTGGAATCTGCTACCCCAAAATATGAAAAGTCAAGCCCTTAACTGTGATATTTGTACTATTGATTTATGATTATCTCATAGCCATATTTACATCACCATTCAATAAGTTCAATAAAGATTTATCATTTTCTTGGGTTTTTTTGCCAATACAACTGACAAATTAGTTTTCATTGTTATTTTAGAGATGATAAAGTATCTGACTCTCATACAGGTAGAGCAGAGTCCTACATTAGAAACAATGTTATTAGACCATGATTCACTGATGGAGAAGATGAACAATTGGAATTTCCAAATTTTTGACCTTGTACAAGAAATGGGAGATCAGTCTGGAAGGATCCTTAGCCAGGTTTGTTGTCTTTTATTATATGAGGGAGGGTGTGTAAAGCTGTTGTGCTTTATATATTTTATTTAAACTGTGATGAAGTTTTGCAGTCAACGTATTTATGAATGCTAACTTGAAAAGTAGAAATATCATTTCTCATGTACTCCATTTCATTTTAAACCATAAAAAGTGATCAATCTATAGACAACTTGCTCCAAATTTTATCAATTTTACTCTCAATGTAAAAATAGGTTAGATTCACACTTACTAGGTTTCATAGTAATATGTCATTTCCTATGAAAAATTGTCTCCTGCTTTTAGAATTAACTACCTTGTTTGTCAACCATTTCTTTTTTCTTTATTTCAGTAAAATATTTCTGCCAGAGCTACACCTGTGGGGGAAGAGAAGTGATCTTTTAGGCAGTCTTTTGCCTCTTGATCCTACAAACAATGGGATTTTTTTTCCATGCTGCTTTCTGCATGTAGTATCCCTTTTATCTCTTTCTGACTTATTACTAAGCTCTTTTGTGCAGTTTTATGTTGTGCTGAAGCCAATCTACTGGCAGGTGCAAACGTATGATCCTGTTTGCTCTTCCCCAGCCTCTCCCATTCATCAACGTCATCTGGAAGCTTCTGTTTCTTTCTTTATACTGGATTTAGCAATCATGGAGCTATAGTATGAGCTGGATTTGCTTCTGATCTGACCTCAAAATATTTTTATTGCCAGTACCTTAGTTTCCTACCCTGGAGTAGAATGCTTGTTACTCTTGTTCACGGGTAGTGTCAGGAGCAATCAGCTGGAGGGAAGGAAACAGGTTAGAAGTACTCAGGTGCAGTTGGAACCATAGGCCTGCACCTATACTGAAGACAGGAAAAAACAATGGGGATAATTTCATTTTTGTCATTACACACTGCCTTTTCTTTCATAATACACAGTACTCTGGGTATGGTTTTAAATCTTCCATTAGTCTTGTTTGATCAAATGTTTTCAGGTCTTTTGTCACCTCAGTTAGCAACAACTGTTAAGGTACAGACTGCAATGCCATAATCCACTTCTGAGTGGTGTTTTTACTGTAGTATACTAGTACTCTGTGATTCACATTAGCTTGCAGTTCATCTGTGTGCAGTCTAGGGGATAGTTCAAACCTGTAAGTACTTAAGTGTGCAGGTTTATACTTAACTCTACCAGAATTTCTGTATCAGTTCTTCCCGATACTGTATGTATGTGTACTACTTGTCCTTCTCCTCCTCCCACCCCAGTCATTTTGTCTGTTGTGCTGTAAGCATCTGATACATACTTAAGAGTCAATTAAAAACTGTATTTTACCATCATAAGTTGTAAGGTTCTCAGACTGGGTATGTGTAAGGGGAATAGTTGGGGTAGGTAGAAGGAAGGATGTCCTCTCATTTTGCTCCCATATTCCTTTGAGCACCTCCCACATTTTAGAATGTATTCTTTCTCGCAAGTGTCTGGGAAAGAAGTGACAAAAATGAGTAGCAGTGACTTGTTTTGAAAAGCTTTCTTAATATTTTCAGTCTTGGGTGTATTAAGTCTTTGTAGTCACTAAGCTCTACTTGTAAAACATAATATATTTGCACAGTATATACATGTGTGGGTGTTCTGAGTACATTTTTGAAATATTTTTTCATTTACCAGCTAGCTTTGTTAAAAATAGCCAAGATAAGTTACAATGAATAAAAGAAATAGGATGTCTTCGCCAAAGTCTCAGAAATAGTATTTTTTTTATATTAATGGCTCTGCTACTATAGTTAACTAATTTGAAATTTTGAATAACAAGTAAGAATATAGTTTTCTTCTTTTTAGGTCATTAATGGAATAAAGCATGAGTTCTTTAACATTATGAAAATTTTGGAGAATATTATTAAAAAAATCAGTTGTGCATAGAATTTATCAGTAAAGAAATAAAAGCTTTTATTATTCTGTATTTTAGAGGATGGTAAAAATCCACATTTTTGTGCTAAAAAATCATTAAACATATCTCTCTGACCATAGCTTTCAGATAATCTTTAATGGAATTTCAGTAACTTCCATCTCCATCAGCAAGCAATATTTTAAAAACAGGAATATTTTTAAAGTTGAAAAAGACTATGCTTAGGTACTAAAATTCATTTTAATATGTATTTAGGTAACTTATACCTTGTTTCAAGACACTGGTTTGTTTGAAATTTTCAAAATCCCAACTCAAGAATTCATGAATTACTTCTGTGCACTAGAAAATGGCTACCGAGATATTCCCTGTAAGTACTATCCAATTACATAAGTTTTTCTTTTGTATTAGTGTATCTCCTTTAGTGTGTGTATTAGTTTAAAGTTTAATACAGAGGTAGACAATGTCTGAAATTAGTATATTTTTAATTAATACATTTGTCAGAATTTAGAAGTGATTTAATGAATTGCAGCTAAAAATTGGTGGACTCCAAAACTGAATTTGTTAATATGTAGGTTGACTATAATCTTAAAGAATTTGAATGAGTAATTGAATCAAACATACTGAAGTCAATGGAAGAATATTTGCTGATGTAACAAAAATTTGGTTTAGGCCTGTAATAGAATAATAAGAAATGATAGAATTTTGACAGTAATTATTCATCTTGCTGTTTAGGGCAGACAAATTTATTGGAAAACAAAAGAAAACAAAAAAATGACCCCTGTGTTGTCCCCACCCTCCCTCCCATCTATTCTGTGTCACAGATGTTTGAACCAACCCAGGTGCTTGTAGGTATCAGATTGGAAGCAAGGCTAGTGGCTCACCATTGCTGATTTAAAAGGCTATTTAATCCCTTCCTGACTCTCAGCTAGGATGAAGTATGCTTAGAGGATGTTTGTTCCTTTTGATTATATTTCAGATAATACTTTCAATTATATTTTGATAACTTTCAGATCACAATCGTATACATGCCACAGATGTTCTTCATGCAGTATGGTATCTGACAACACGGCCCATTCCTGGATTTCAGCAAATTCATAACGAGCATATAATGGAAAGTGATATGGGTATGGATTCACACAGGTTATTTTTTACTTTTGCTGTAAGAAAGTTTTAATGAAACTATATTAGGTAAAACAAATTACTCTGGAAGAAAATATCTAATTATTCTTATCACTCAAATATTTTTTCTGTATTTTAATATAAGCCAGTAGGAATACCACAATGTTAGTACATGCCATTAAGAAATATGCAGTAGATTTTTAGAAAAATTATTAGATGAATAGCATTTAGTTTGTTAGCTAAGAATACCGGTTCACTTAATAAATTTTCTATGCTGAATGAAACCTCTGTATACTGCTACAATCAACGTATTTTTAGCATTTGAAATACATTAGACTAATATTTCTTAACTTTATTGGGAAATTAAATAGAACAAAAAAAAATACCAAAGTCAAAGTATTTAACTTAATTGAAGTTCTCCCTAATGGTTTTAATGTAAAGATTAGTATTTCAGGATTTTGTATTAGATATCACGTGCAGACATTCAGGCATTGAAGTGACTACCCTAACAGTAACTGCATAAAAGCATCCCTGAAAGAGAAATAAAGTCTTCAAATTCAAATTTTGTATGACGTTAGTTCTAATGAAGCTTGGGTTTGTGTTGTCTGCGACTTAATGGAATTAACTTTTAAATTTGTAGTTTTTACTAAAATATATGCTGTAAGTAAAGTATAATTTTTCTAAATATAAACCTTTATACTAAAATATATGTATTTAAGAAAAATAAAATGGGGAAATCAAGCACTCTCTAAGAACTCTGTCTTAGATGGGCAGTAAAACAAGACAAGATGCAAATTGTGGCTTTTAAAAGGCTGTAATTTTAAGAAGCAATTTGTTCTGTACAGTTCACATCATACAGTATATGTTATTTCTTCCTTACTAATTAGCCCCTCTGCTGGCACCTTTCTCTTTTACCAAGTTTGTCAACATCCACTGATTATACCCTATTGCATTTTCTTTCTCTAAGTGTTAAAAGAGTTGGGACTGGAGACTTGACTGGAGGAAAGAAAAATGATAAAAATCCTTTTGTTTCCCTTTACAAAAAAAGTAAAATTAAAATAAGAAATTTTAGTTTTATTGCTTTGGAACTCTTCCAGTATAAAAGTTAGTAGGATTTTTAATCCTCGCTTATTCTATTAGGGCAAAAGAGCCCCTTTTTATTATGCAATGATGAAATAAGTGCTATTGCTTTTTTTTTTTTTTTTTTTTTTTTTTTAAAGTAGTGACTTTGTCCAGGGGAAAGAGGAGAATAAAACTGTGAATCTCCTTATCATGCAAGTATTTCTAACTTAATGGTTTAGTTCCTTTTGCAGTAGTTTCCACTCTCCCCTGAGCTTTTCCTATAGGCCTGCAAGTCCAAGAAATGGGCCACGTATAGAATTACTAAGGGAGATGCTGATTGATCCTTTCCTGGCCTTATTGAGGTTGGAGAGAAACTGTAGAATGCTCTTTTAGTACTGTCATTTTAAGAAGGGAATGAAATTCCAGGTCTGCATAACAGCAGGAGGTCTTTAGCAGCATGACAGTAAGGGGAAGGCATAAGAAGTGGCAGAGGCCTTAACAGTAATGTGTAACCATCGGTATCCATGTGGATTTTCCAAGATCTGTAGTTTGGACTCTGAGATGTACATTTCTGCTGGTTTTCTCCTTCTCTTCATTCCCTCCCATGGAACAAATACCTAAAAGTGCATTTTAAGAATTAAAAGCTTAGATTGTTATGGTTGCTTTCTAATCTAAATGGCAACTCTACTGCAATCAAGAGACATAGACTAGATGGCCAGTGTCCCTTGTTGCCCTAGATTGCCTTCTGTGCTTGCTGAAACATTCCTCTGAACAGCCTTCTACAGCACAAGTGAACTGTAGCTGCAAAGAGGTGACTTCCTCTGTTTTATGTCTTCTAAGGCACCATACGGTTTCAAGGACCAAAGCAAATCTTTTATTCCTTCCTCCCCTTTTCTGATGAGGGCAGCAAGTGTGGATATCTGCCCCATACATATTCCCCAAAGTGTAAAGCCTACATTTCTTTTTCTAAAATTGCATGGCAAGAGTGAGCTCTGATTGCGGAGAATTAAAAATACTTCTTTTTCTTGATTATGACTGTTCAAAGTTCTGAAAGTCTCCTTTATTTGTGTGAATGATAGTTACCCCTCAGCATTATAATGGGAAATCTTGTCTGAAAAAATGGATCCTGAGGTATATCTGCATGTAGTACTAGGGAAAGGGTTGGTTTTAGAATAGGAACATTCAGCTTTCCAGTTTTGGCACACTTCTTGCCGGCTCCACAATGTCCTGTAGGATTTTGCCCTCCTTGCGTAATGTCATGAAACAGCTGAAACTTTTTATGTATTTGTAAGACTACATGTACCCTTCTGGACAACCTGTGTGGCCATGATGAATTTACGACTTACTGGCATTTCAACTTTTCTTCAAAATTGCTGGTTTATCTATAAACAATAGTATGACTTTTTTTAAAAAAGTATAAGTCTTTCTTTGCCAATTATTCAGCTCCACAATTACAAGGATAATTATATTTAAGATTATTTTCACAATAGTATATGGCTGAGTCATTTAAAATGTATTAAAAATATGAATGAAATAATATTTTATGTTTGTATTTTCAATTTTCTTAGATGAAGGCAGTCGTATTGCCCCTGTTAGAGTCAGCTATATTTCTTCAAAAAGTTGTTCTATTGCTGATGACAGTTATGGTTGTCTGGCATCAAACATTCCTGCTTTGGAATTGATGGCTTTATATGTAGCAGCTGCCATGCACGATTATGATCATCCTGGTCGTACAAATGCTTTTCTAGTGGCTACAAATGCACCTCAGGTAAGAAATTATTTAACCAGAAAATTATTTGTCTGTATCTGAAATCAGAATAATGAAAAATTTTCTCTTCTATATCCCTGCTGTAGCCAGTTTAGGATCATTTGCCCAATTTAAGAAACAAGGAAATTAATTTATACTTAACATGTGTAGTACTTTTTTTCTTTCTGATAAATTCCAATGTGTTTTGTATGTATTGGTTGTGTATGTGTGTAAAAATAATTTTCAATTTACAAAATTGAAAATAATTACATAAATCAATGCAGGTAAGAGTAAAAGATTATTTCATACAGAGCTGGCCCTAGGACTGTCTAAGCAGCTAATTCATGGATATCTTACATTTTGGGAGACCTCTGAAATCATAGTGGTATCAGCAATTACCATAAAAAAAACATGTTTCTCTAATAGTCCAATTAACTGCATCACCTAGTCTTTGTATTTCTAATTAGTCCTGTACGGTAAATAGCCATTACCTTTAAGGGAGTATGAGTAAAATAAGAAGAAAATGGTAAGGCATCCTTGCTTTTATGTCCCATATTCAACTTTGTTGTTAGAACAGAGAGTAGAAAGAAAGGAGATGCTATGCTCTTCAGGGTCTAAAAGGCTAAGACAAAATAGGTAAAGGAGAGTAAAGCTAAACAAAATAGCAGATAGGAAAAAAAAAAGGTGGGGCAGGGAAGAATTGGAAGGAAAAGCATGGAAGAAAAGATGCCTAAACTGCATGGTGAAACAGTTTTATCTGAGGAGTGGAATATTATCTGGGGAAGAATATTTATGATGGCTATTTGGATCGCTCTTAATAAGTCAGAGACAAGAAACTTAAATAATAACAACAACATCAACAACAACAATAATAATAGTAAGTCAGAAACCAATACAGCTTGTCAGGAGATGGATACTTTAAAAGTGAACTTTCCAGTCTTCAACAATTCCGTGTTGCAAAAAAAGTTTAGGATATAGGCAGTTATGTATGTCTGCTGAAAGCAGTATACAAGGAAGAATAAAAACAAACAACACAGACATTCATCTCCAATTTTCAAAAATACACATGTTCATTTTGTTAATGATCTTTTCCTTTCCTCAAAGCATAAAGATTACTTTTGTAGTTTTCTAAATAATTTTTTCAGGTCCTATTTATTCTATATTCAAGTATTTTCTAGGATGTTTTGTATAAACACGGAAGCTGTGAGTAAAATCTAGTACTATTTTAATATTTTAATTAACTCATTTGCAGTTAAAATGTATTCATCAGCATTAAACATAGCACATTGAAAACTAGTGATAGTCCACACCATTTTGCGTTAACCACAGTTCCCATATGCTTTGGAGTTCTTTTTGTGTTTTTTTTTAAACAATACTGGAATTAAAAGCATATACATAGATCTGGGGTGTGGTTTGGTTTGTTTGGTTGGGTTTTTTATGTCAGTGTGTGTGCTCCACACATACATGATAAGGGTCTGAAGTCTACGTTTTAAGTGGTTTGTGTATGTGTGCCTACAGTGTGAATGTAGATGTCAGTAAGACATCATTAAGGACTTTCAAGGAAAGAAAAAGCTTTGCTAATTCTTTGGGGTTTTTTTTCTCATCTGCCATTTTTGTTTCACTTTAACCTTCAAAACTAGAAGGCAAAGCATCATTTCCAATGGTTGGGTTTTTGTGGGTTTTTTCTTTTCTTTTTTTTTAATTATGTCTTGTTTCTGACTAGCCCTTAAGTTTCAGAATATTTAATTATAATTTTAAATCTTTGCTCTGGCATTTATGAGTCTCTGTCTCTCTCTCTTTTTTTTCTTTTTTCTTTTTTTTTTTTTTTTTTTTTTTTTGTAGGCTGTTCTCTACAATGACAGATCGGTCTTAGAAAATCACCACGCTGCTTCTGCCTGGAATCTTTTCTTATCACAACCAGAATACAACTTTTTATCAAATCTTGATCATGTAGAATTCAAGCGTTTTCGTTTCTTAGTGATTGAAGCAATCCTTGCCACAGATCTCAAGAAGCATTTTGATTTCCTTGCAGAATTTAATGCCAAGGTTTGTTACATTTTAGTTTCTGCACTGAGCTTGTCTTGATATACTGATGTTAATGTTGCTACTCAGTAGTTGTTAGTATTAATAACTTGCATCTAAAGTTTTATGTTATTTAAATTTAGGTTACAAAAAAAAGCACATAGAGTGTTTCCTTTGTACAAACCAATTGTAGATTGTTTTGTAGACTGCCTAATAAGCCTAGCAGATGTTACTCAGGGACCCACAGGAGAACATGATCATATCTCACATATCCATCTTCTGAGAGATAATAAATGACTTTTTTTTACTATATAAAACAAAAAAAGATATAGAAAAATTATTGCAAGTGTCTGTTGTGCAAAGCTTGAAAAAAAACAACCCCATTGATGAGTTTTAACTTAATTTTTAAAAATGTACATGCTCAATCCAGGTCAATGATATCAACAGTCATGGTATAGAATGGAGCAATGAAAATGATCGCCTACTGGCCTGTCAAATATGCATCAAACTGGCAGATATTAATGGCCCAGCAAAAGTTAGAGAGCTGCATCTGAAATGGACAGAAGGCATTGTTAATGAATTTTATGAACAGGTGGGTACAGAAAGTGTAATTTACTCTTTTTTTAATGACAGGCAGATGATCAGTTCTTTGCATTAGCAAATGTATAACTAAATTAAACATTATTCCTTGTGTTAAATCTTCAAGTAAGGTATTTCAATCTTCTCTTTCTGAATACTGAAAATTTATTTTCATAGGTAGGATACTAACATAATTTCTTACTTTTTATCAATTGTGTTAGAAGCTTGAAAACAAGCTCCCTGCCAATGTTGTCCATTTTTCAGATATTATTTTATTTTATTTGGGGTTTTTTTTCATAGGATGAAGCTGATTAAACCAAAATAACTTCTTCCACTTTGGGAAGTTAAGTTCACTGGTATGCTTCCAGGCTAACTCTTAGTGCAAAGACAGAAGATATTTCAAAACTTTCAAAATTAAATATTAAAAATACACAGTGGTAACTAACAGTATTAAAATGGAAATAAGATTTTTACAGTGGAACCTTGATAAATAATCCTATCAAGATTAACTGGAAAAAAGCCTGAAAATTTGTGGCCTATGTTTACATTTACAACTTCTGTAAGACCCCAAAATATATTCTACATTTCTACTCTGTTCTTTTTCTGTAGTCAGCCTTCTGAGGAGTTAACTATTTATGAGGCAACAACCAAGGATTGAAAAATACTTTTCAAGCTAGGAAGATAAAAGTAAACAACAAAATCACTTGGGAGATTTAAGCAATAGCAATAATAATCTGAAGTGCTTACCCTTACTGTAAGACCTTACTATTCTAAGTTGCTGCTTTAGGAAAAACTTTTTTGTAAAACTATCAGCTCCACAGAAGTGCTGAGACAAGTGATTATAACTCAGAGTTCTGTAGGAGCAACTGTTCAATTTTTTTCTTCTCCAATTTATGAAATGGGAAAAAACCCCAAACCACTTTATTCTGGATGTTATAGTTCATTTCATTTTTCTATGACTTTGCGGTGAAGCCATTTACCAGAATGCCTTACTCTAGCTGATCACTTTCCCATTTTCTCTGCTCATCAGCAGCATTTGAAGTCGGAACTCTGCCTACCCTGAAGCCTGTAAAGGCCTGCCTGTAAAGGCCAAGGAATAGCAGCTACAGTAGAACTAGGTCTGCATCCATGCACAAGGGTATCTCGCAGCAAAGCTGAAGGGAGGATTATGGGTGAGATGGGTTGACCCTGGCTAAACGCCAGGTGCCCACCAAAGCCGTTCTATCACTCCCCCATCCTCAGCTGGACAGGGGAGAGAAAAATATAACAAAAAGCCTGCGGGTCAAGATAAGGACAGGAGAGATCATTCACTAATTACCGTCACGGGCAAAACAGACTCAATTGGGGAAAATTAACTCAATTTATTACAAATCACCAGAGTAAGGTAATGAGAAAATAAAACGAAATCTCAGAACACCTTCCCTCCACCCCTCACTTCTTCCCGGGCACAACTTCACTCCCGGATTTCTCCACCAAGCCCCCCCAGCGGCACAGGGGGACAGGGATGGGGTTTACGGTCATTTCATCACACATTATTTTCTGCCTCTAATCCTCCTCAGGGGGAGGGCTCATCACACTCTTCCCTTGCTCCAACGTGGGGTCCCACCCACAGGAGACAGTCCTCCATGAACTCCTCCAACGTGGGCCATTCCCATGGGCTGCAGTTCTCTTCACGAACTGCTCCAGCGTGGGTCCTTTCCATGGCGTGCAGTCCTTCAGGAGCACACTGCTCCAGCGTGGGTCCCCCACAGGGTCACAAGTCCTGCCAGAAAACCTGCTCCGTGGGCTCCTCTCTCCACAGATCCGCAGGTCCTGCCAGGAACCTGCTCCAGCGCAGGGTTCCCACGGGATCACAGCCTCCTTCGGGAACCCACCTGCTCCGGCGTGGGGTCCTCCACGGGCTGCAGGTGGAGATCTGCTCCCCCATGGACCTCCCTGGGCTGCAGGGGGACAGCCTGCCTCACCAGGGTCTTCACCACGGGCTGCAGGGGAATCTTCGCTCTGGCGCCTGGAGCATCTCCTCCTCCTCCTTCTGCACTGACCTTGGTGTCCGCAGGCTTGTTTCTCTTACATGTTCTCACTCCTCACTCCGGCGGCTGTTTCTCCCTGTCCCAATTTTTTTTTCCTTCTTAAAAATGTTATCACAGAGGCGTTACCACTATCACTGATTGGCTCGGCCTTGGCCGGCGGCGGGTCCGTCTTAGAGCCGGCTGGCATGGGCTCGCTCTCTCTCGAACACAGGGGAAGCTTCCAGCAGCTTCTTACAGAAGCCACCCCTGTAACCCCTGCCCCCGCTACCAAAACCTTGCCACACAAAACCAATACAATGGGCTATGCAAGTCTGAGCTATAATGTGTCTTTATATTAAAATGGCCTAATTACATTTTCATTCACTTAGTCTATACTGTTATTGCCTCTAGTAAAAAGATACAATGCATGTGATGTTTACTTGGTTCCTTAAAAGTAATCTTTAAAATAAAAAATTAAACTTAATTTTGTGAGTTCTGATAATTTTTTTTTTTTTTTTCATTTCTTTTTCAGGGTGATGAAGAAGCAAGTCTTGGATTACCTATAAGCCCTTTCATGGATCGTTCTTCTCCACAGCTTGCAAAACTGCAAGAATCTTTCATCACTCACATAGTTGGCCCCCTTTGTAATTCCTATAATGCAGCTGGGTTGCTTCCAGGGCAATGGGTTGATGAAGAGGAGGAGGATGCAGAAAGTACTGAAGATGATGATGGAGCACAATTAGAGAGTGATGATGATGAAATGGAAGATGATCTTATTTTAAGTAAGTTTCTGTATTTCAGTCGGCGCATATGGTTGTCATTTAATAGATTCAGGCATAGCAATGAGGGTTGAAATTGTATAGTATGAATATTGTAGATTTTGCGATTATGCTACTTCATAAATTTTACTCTTTTAATAAAATTTTTGTTAATACCAGGAGACTTGCAATTTGAAACAGAAACTCATTGATATCCTTTGCCATGTCAGTATTTAAATATTCTGAATAAGCGTCCATGGTTTTTGCTCAAATTTGCATCTCTCTTACAACGTGCCATTGGTTTTGTATGTGTACAATACAATTACTTTGAATCTCAAACAATCAAATGTGCTTATAATTTTACAGAAGCTCAAAGAAAAAAAGGTAGACGAGTATTTTGCCAGCTAATACACCATCTCAGTGAAAATCACAAAATATGGAAGAAAATGATTGAAGAGGAGGAAAAAAATAAAGCTGAAGGAGCTAAACTGCTGACTGAGATCTCATCTTTACCTCAGGCGGATGAAATTCAGGTTATTGAGGAAGCTGATGAAGAAGATGAGCGACAACTAGGAGAAGACAAGACATGCTAAGAAAACTTCAGTAGTGTCCAATATGATGATAGCCTTTTTTTTTTCCACTGTGCTGACTTTAGCCTGACACAGTTCACATAAAATTGAAAGGCCTTAATACTGTGAGAGGATTCTTTCTACTCTAGTGGAATCCCACTCCTATGCACTTTTGCCACACAAAATATGAAACTTTATTGAAATATTGAGTATTATATACCCTGATGCAAAGTTCTTTATGCCTTAGTTGGTATAAAATATCCTGATATAATGCTGCCTTGCTGAATATGGAACTCTTATTTTCCTTGAGGTACCTGAAATTTTTAAAAACATTCAGTGACTTCAATTACCAAAGTGGCAAGAACTTTATGCTAACAAGGAAAGGTGGGATGGATCCTAATATTGTCTTGAGTTGTTTATTTCATGTTGTTTTGAACATGAATGAGAAAAAGTCTGTGCCTATATGAAAACTATGTTACTGTTGCAGTGCAAGCCTGTTGTGGGGTGTCTACTTAGTGCAGTCGTGTGCTTAATGTAGTCATCTCAGAGCAACTATTCAAGGACTGTGACATAAATGCTGAATTCTGATATTTGTGGTTTAAAAAAGAAAAAAATCCAGGTGCATCTA
The DNA here is from genome assembly GCF_929443795.1 of Astur gentilis. NCBI lineage: Eukaryota > Metazoa > Chordata > Aves > Accipitriformes > Accipitridae > Astur > Astur gentilis. Next base: position 16,368,889 of record NC_064896.1, on the reverse strand, counting down.
TTTCTGATGCTTTTTTATTATTGTGCATAATCTGATGTTTTATTTTTGCAGAAAATATTCAGGTTTGCAGTGGGTGTTCACGATAATTCATTGAATACAGGGCCATTATCATCTGTTGCCTTGCTGTTTTGTGGTAGAACATTAAAAACATGTTCAGCTACTTAAATTATTAATGGATTTTATTCTTTTAGTCATAATGCTATATTTCCTGCCCTTACTCAGGTTCCTGTTTAAAAACAAGTCAACCACATCATAGATTTTTATCTTGCACCAATTTCCAGTATTAAATTTTAAGAAAATATGATCGTATTTCATTTATTCTTTGTATGTAAAACTTTAGGAGAATTAAAGATTTTTTTTTTTAATAGACATAAACTACTGTTTCAAAATGGCTGGTGTATTTTTATGTGCCCCACGTCTTTTTTCCGTCATCACAAACATAGCTTATATTGCCTTCAAGTTTGATGTACATCCTGCAATATATATATGGAAAGCAGAATGTGGAAACTTTGTGTAAAGCCTAATAGTAAGATAAACATCACTGTACTATATTCCATTTTAGATTGTTGAATTTTTAAATAAGAAACTTAGACATTCCACACAAATGTATTTTTAGGAACACTGCCATTGTAGGTCTAATTTAAAAAAAAAAAAAAAAAAAAAAAAGAAGAAGGAAAAAAAGGCATAAATTAGGCTACAAGTATGTAAGCAAGCCACAAATAAAGCTAGATTTAAAAGTGCACCTTTTAGTACTAAACATTTATATGCCGGGCAGTTGAATTGAATAAAAACAAATGCATACATGTGCAAGTTGCTAAATGTATCTTAGCATACTTGTGTTTACATTTACATCAGTTGACTTGAAAAAAAAAAGGTAACATTCCTAAGATAACCTTGTGTAAATTGTATTGCACTATTTTACACAAACAAATTTTTATTCTGCTCTTTGATTGGCCAGTTTAAATAACTGAAAGGAATTTTTTTTACTTTCCACTAATAATGTTTTTGTTGATCCATTTAGAAGACCACTGAAATGTGCTTTTGCTATTTTATATATTCAGTGCCAAATGCCCCTTTGCTGCCATTATTACTATCACTGCATTTTTTGTAACACAAGCAGTGTTAAAACCAGATATTTCTGTCATTAATAAAATGTTGCACTATTGAAGCTGGCACTTATTGATCATTCACTTGTATTTTTCATTTGTTGTTCATATATTTTCCTAACATAATTTGAAGACTACAGAAATCATGCTCGTTTCAGTATGCTGTATTCTCAGCATTTATGTATTTGTATATAAAAAAATCACTTTAATACTGTTTAGTTTCATTTTGCTTTGACTGAAAAAAGATGCAAATGATCTTGTCTAAATTTAGTTATTTTACATGACAGTTTTCCATTTAGTTGCCTGTTAAAAAATTATTATTAAAAACTAATATAAAAAAGAATTAGAAGGTAAAAATAATACTTTGTCTTTTACTAAAGCATTGGCAGCATTTATATCTGGTGACAACTTTGCCAGCAACTTCAAATCTCAGGTTTACTTTAAACTCTAGAAATACTGAAGCAATTTTAAAATTCAGAAGTATCAAACCTCAGTACTTAATAAACTATAATGCTGATATGTATTTCCAACTAGATATTTTCAAGTTACAATAGCTTGTTTCAAAGATATGTTGAATTATGAATGTATTTAAAATCCCCTTTAAAATGTCTGTTATTTATGTATACATAATATGTGACTAATTGTTACTCTAAGAGCAAGAGGAAAAGAATGTACAAATATCATCAAAGGTTCATTCAGGGCATGTTTGCAGAAGTGGATGTAACTGTAACTGAAGATGTCTTAATCTTTCAAATGGTAATGGACGGTCATTTGAATGTTTATTGAGCTGTTGTCAACAGTGATATATCTCCATATAAGGTATTATCACTCTTATGCTGTTAACAACCCACTGAGAAATTACAACCAATTTAAATCTGTGATCACACTTCAATTCACAGCTACCAAGGGATGCTAAGGAGCACAGAAAAGCACACAAAGAACACAGTTTAAATACTTTATGAAGCAAAACTCGCCACTTTTTTTCCCCCCCCCCTAAGTAGGCCAAATTAGCTTACATAGAATTAATGCTGCTACCAGTCGATATACCTTTTCTGGATAATATTCTCAGGTTTAAGTAAAGTCTTCAGCCCCTTTCCTATCAAGAGCCTCCCATGTCCTCATCGCCTTCTTTTACAATGTATGTTGGATTACTTGCTTCTGTGCGTACAGAACTAGACTACAAAGTTTTCTGGCAGGACCCAATTCCCTCCATGCCTCTGCAGACCTCTGGATGTTATGGTGGTGCTAAACTAATCAAAATGAACTATTTGGATCCTCTTCCCATGAGTTCTTCCTCCATGGCAAAGCTAGACGGTGTGTCTAATAATATTCAAAATGAAAGGATTAGTGTAACATTACTTGAGGTAAGTCCAAATTAACAAAGTTTGCCCAAGACCTGATTTGCTCTGTACATAGAATCATTTCTTCACTGTACTTCTTGCATTCAATTTTAACTACAACCGGTGGCAGGTGAATCGACAAAAGGAGTTAGCAAAATTCAAGAGCTCGCTTATAGCTTTGGTGCTTTCTCCTGGGCAGGCATAGTTGAGGCTGGGCTTCTCATTCCTCTGAAAGTGTACACAGAATTTGAGGTACTCCGGTATGTGGCACAAACATTCACAGGGCAGTACCTTCCCTTTTGTCCAAAAAACATTTGAGAAGGTGTGAGAGGTGCAGAACTGGAGGTGTCTCATATGCTGGTGAGTGTGAGATCAGGAATCCCAGTCTGAGAGACATGTTTTGGAGTAAAAGAATGGAATTAGCTTAGGCGATGAGAATTAGAAAGGAGACATAAGGAGGGCATACCCACACACATAAAAGATATATTCTTATTCAGAAGAGACACTGTTTATTGTTTCACACCAGTTCATTGTCTTCAAAAGAACATGGAAACAGGATATCTTTGGTAAGTCAGAATATTTGGATTGTTAGAAATGAAATTAAAATTGAAATGAAAATTAAAGTATACTACTACTAATGATACAACTATCATAATTTAAATTGTGATGCAAGTTTAAGAAAATGGATTTTTCTGTGGCTAATAAAGATTAGATAAGAGAAAATAAATACACAAAGTTGATTAAATGAGGTCCAAAAAGTATGATCAAGGCAGTGTTTTATTTTGCCTTTTTTCCTCCAGCTTTTCTCAGAATTGTTTCTGGACAACGTGCTTCTTCATGTCTGTGTTAAGGCAAATGAGGTAATGAATTGCCTTCATTTTTGCAATGAAGAATTTTCCTTTCGATATCTTCTGAAGTAAGCCTTTAACCTGCTATAAGAATCATACTGTAGATTCTCAGAGATGAAGCTGGCAAAAGGACATAACTGTTAACTGGTCCCTACTTGATGTTAATATAATAGGGCCATAAGCAAATAGTACTTTTGTTCTCTGCTAAATGAGAAAGAATAATGTCTTGTATTTCAGAGGAAAGAAAGGTCATGGACTAAGCTGCTCTAGGATAAACATTCCAGTACACTTGAGTTTCTAGTTGGCAGTGACCTTCTTGTCATGGTGTACATCCCCCACATCCTTATGAATCCAGCTACTAGATATATAACTCTTAACTGAGCAATCTGTCTCCATGGTTGTTTTGTCCATTTGTTACTCTCATTTCTCTAAAACATTTCTGGCTCAGACTTGAAATACTACTTCTGGTGGTTCTGGTAAAGAAGAAACTGATTTCTTTTAGTACTGAGATTGAAACATCTGTCCAGAAATTGGCTGACTTTAAATACTGCTGTTGTGATACAGTCAGGATACTGAATAACGGATGCTTAATGTATTAAGTGTTTGACACTTATTTGGTTCTGTGTGACACTACAGACACCCTTTAAAAAGGGCACAACACAATCCAAAATGTTTGACCGGAAGGTTTCTTTGGGGATCTGTACACCGTGAGTCATCTTTTGACTTCTGTATTTCAGGAGATCACAGGTGACAGCAACCAGTATCTATGATAGGTTCTACTACGCAGGCTGTATTAGCTGGCAGAATGTTACCATCTATGGAATCTAAGTAAAGAGAATAAAAATCTTATGCAGAGGAGAAACCTGCTGCCTTCTGGTTTATCTGTGAGGTTTCAGAAAAAATAGAAAAGTCTAATATTAAACCAATAGAGCCTTTAAATAACAGTGAGAGAGCATAGTGTTTCAAATGATTCCTACCATTCACCTTGTGATTTGTCCATGTTCTAAATATCTTGCCAAAAACCAGGTGATGAGTCACTTCTGACTCATCTCTCCAGATCAGCAGAACCCTTTGCACCTTGAATAAGATGACAGTCTTTTCATTTTACTTGCATATAAAACAAAGACTAATGCTTAGCTTAAAACGTGTTATATCAAAAATCCAAAGGGTAAGCTTGACATTAGTTATTGCACATGGGGAGCAGATTGCAGACTTCATCACCTGTGCCAGTTAGATGTGAAAACTTGTTCCTATATGTGGTCATTCAAATGGACTTAGTATGTCCTTCTTTCTTTTCTCATGATATTCATCCTACTAGAATTTATTAATCTCTCCAGTATTGCCAATTTATCTGACTCATATTAACTAAGCTTTCTCTCAGTCGAAGAAGTGAATGAACAAGCCCTCCCATTTATCTTTGAGAATGGGTTTGTAATAATTTTATTCTATTCATCATAAATAAGGTATTACCAAAATATTGTTTCTGATTTCAGATGTCACACCCCAGGAAAAATATCTGTCCATTAGACAGATCGCAGAATTCCAGTACAGACCAGTGAGACTGACCAGAAATATGGAAGACATGGCCTAAAGAGGAGAAAGATAAAATTGATTCAAGAGATTTTTCTGAGTCTAGAGAAAATGAGACAAGTGAGATATTTAATAAGGCTGCTTCAAAGAGCAAAGTAATCAGAATAATGCTTTCAGTGTTCATAGTGTTTGGGACAAGAAGTAACAGCTTTAGATTGCAAGAAGGAAGATTCAGGCTCAACGTGGCTAATTGTCTAAGGATTGAGAGGGCTGTGACTCGCTGAAATAGATTGCCTTGGACTATTAAGGAGGCCTTTGGGTAAAAAAAAAAGGTCTGAAAAATGGCTTTCAGAAAAACATATTACTAGGTCAGATGAGTGGTCTGCATAACTTCCTGAGGTCCTTTCTGGACCTATGTTTTAAATATTAGGACTAGAGATGAGATCTGATATGGATCACTTTAAATACTAGTAAGAAAATGTGCACAATGATAGAAAATAGTTAATAACATTCAAACAACAGGAAATAGATGTGTCAGCTGAATATCTATTTCAGTGAATATTAAAAGCTTTTCACTTACTGAGTATTTAACTGGTAGTGCATCCCCCACCAGAAATAGTCTTTTTACTTGTTGAGGGAGAGAGCCAGAATCCTTTTGAAAAAACAGACAAGGCTGAGGCTCAGACAGAGTTAAGTTTCTGTCTAGTTGTCAGCTTATGAATAAATAGAAACGCAGTAGGACAAAAAAATTTTAAAAAAATGCCTAAAGTTAGTTTACTAAAGCTTATTATATTTTAAATACTTGTCAGCTATATGGTCCTCTCAGATCTTAAGAAAGAATATATTTAAGACATTGGAGGTGCTGGATGCTTTTGAAGATGATGTCATTAATACACTTACAGAGAGGATTAGTTTAAGCAAGTAGGGATTTTTAGATAAATTTTAGCCCTTAGTACTGAGTTTTATTGCCATCAACAATGAATTAGTCTTACAGTCTCTTTTCTAAATATAATCGTGACATTCATTATGACACAAAGAACTTGAATATTTTGTAGACTATATCTACAATTTGTGATGAAGTAAATGTGATACTAAGGTACATTGCATTTCCCTCCATACTGCATCAGTTTAGACTGTACATTCTTTGAGAGAGAAACAGCATGTCTTTATATAATGTAAAATACAATGGAACAAGATCTGAAGCTGCCTTGAAGGGGCTTTAAAAAGCAACTTTTAGGCTTCCAAAAAAGAGCAATTAAATTAACTTCCTAACATATATAGGCACAAGAAGGGTCCTAAGTACCTATGTTTTTCCTGGAAAAATTAGACTATAAAATTTTGCTGTGGTGCATGTTCACCAGCATTATTGTTTTAACTGAGCTTATTGTGCAAGTTGAAGAGCACCAAAAGGGCATTTGGACTACTTAAACAGGGATCTGTGTGGAGAAAGGAAACTTAATTACCTGAGAATAACTGAGATGTTTTATCCATAGTGATTCTATTACCTAACTTTCATTTCTTATTGGTATGAAATCCTACCTGGATTACCTATATTAGCGAAGGACCTGAACAACAACGGAGCCATCCTTTATTCCCTCATTTTAGTGAAGGTATAAGGGTGCCCATGGGGCATACAGCATGGACCCTGTTGTCTAGATTCTAATGGTGGAACTGATGTGGTTAAGCATTCTAACAAATTAACTATAATGTAAAAAGCTGATTTTTTTATATGTAATATTTTTTTCATGCTTCTGATAAGTCACAGTTTATACAAATTAAAAATATTTCTTTTAAGACTTTTAGTACGAGCGTAGAAAAGGAAGTCAGCACTTGAAAACAGCAAGGGAATAAATAGTAAGTTTATTCTGTTTTCTGGTATATTACTACAGGCTAGTATATATCACATGGAGAATTTTAGGCAAGCAGCCATCTGCTGCGGTAATAGTAAACTATTGGATTAGATTGCACATTCCTGATATGCTCCATTATTTTAATGGATTTAATCTATTTGGAATGTTACTTATTCAGAAGAATGTAACAAACGTAATGTCTCCTGAAGTCTGGCAGTGTTCCTAAGAAATGAGCACTCTGAGTATGGGTTCTGCCTAATTCTAATCACATCAACATTGAGATAGTTGACAGCCTTCAAAATATCTAAAGGGATAATCTAGAAATGGAAGAATCTGCTGATCCTCAAATTGTATTGTATGAAAGGACAGAATAAGGCATAATATTTCCAGAACAGAAGTTTAATTTGATCTTGATTGGACAAAGGGTTTGAATTATGAGGCCCAGTGCCAAAAAAACCACCTCTGACATCTAGCTGCTATGAAAATGCATGTCTGTACCTTCACAGACCAATTTATACTGAGAGTTTACCTTTTAAACTTTTATTGAATAGTCCACTGTACTTGGCTGTGTTGTCTTGTATTTTCATCATTCCATCTATCTCACCTAAAGATAAATTCGGATCTGGCATCTTCACCATTATGACTTTTTTTCCCCCCTGTTTATCCATAATCCTTATATTTTTCCCATTCAATGCATTGTTGCAAAATTTACATAAGCTTATTTTCACCCATTTTTCAAAGTGATTTGACTATCTTTTATTGTGTTCTCTCTGAACTTGCTCGTTTTCAGGTGAATGTGCTATCTTAATGACAACATAATCTACCTGATTTACTTGCTAGCGCTTGTACAAACCATTAGGCTCAATTCAGGCCAAAAAAAAAAAAATGCAGATTAATAGTTTATTTTTACTATTCGGACAGCCTGAATCACAATTAGGCAGAACAGCATACCCTATCAAGAAAAGACCTGCTTGCTATGTGAGATCAGGCTGCTTTAATGGTTGAATAGCCAGCAGAGCTTTGGAGTTCAGAGAGAACAGTAAATTTTATAAGCCGATGACTGCGACAGAAGGGACTACTATAAACTTATGTAGTTTATTTCTCATGCTGAAGACAGTGCAAATTAGAACCAGAGCACAGAAGAAAGGTCTGATAACTAATTTTAAAATTTCTGTAACAATCCACGAATAACTATCTTCACTGCTAGTTACAGAGCTGATTCTTCATCTAAAGTTGTTCAAAGTATTCACCTGGTTCCTAGTTTAAAGATATTTCACCTTGACTTCTATTTATATTCTTGTCTACTTACTGAAGGGATCTTTTATCAACTTTTTGTTCTCTGTTTAGATAGCTGTAGACTGTAATCAACTCAGTTAATCATGTGTTTGTTAAACCAAGCGAATGAATTGTCTTGAATGTGTCACTAGCCAGTATGTTCTACAGCATATTTCTGTGGTGTATATGCTGGAGACTTGCTTGAAACTCCAACTTACCCAAAAACTTTCTAACAGTGCCAGTGTGTCACCAAGTCGGAAATAATAAATCATTCTGAAATGGAAGCGTATTAGCTTGGGCATGGTGCTGCCCTGATATGATCACATACTATTTTGTCAGCTCACAAATCAGTAGAAGTACCTTGCAGCAATCCAGAATATATAGTATAAACATATTCTTAGTCCTTTTTACAGCCGTATAGGAACAGTACCAATTTTTTTAAATGCCCCTTCAGTGATAGACAACAGAACAGGACACATTATTCAAGGAATGCTTGTGCCAGCACCAAATACATATATAGCTTCTGTATCCGTTAACAGTTGGACTCAATGATCTTAAAGGTCTTTTCTAACCTAAATGATTCTACGATTCTGTGATTCTGTGCTCGCTCAATATTCTGTCAACACAAGATCTTTTGGTTGCACAGTTCAAGTTCACGTTTAACTAACAACCCACCTTGAATCCCAAGCTCTTTCAGAATTACAGCTTTATTCAATATAGAGTTCCCTCATCCTATGCCTGTTTTCTGTGTCATTGGCTCATAGACATCTGAATTTATATTTGGACACATCCAAAAAGGCCAGAGTCCAGAAGGAAAGACCTTCCTTCTATTGATATTGGATCTGGCCCACAGGAGGTCAAAAACATACTCTGTGAAATGAATAGACTGTAGTGTGAGTGTATGAAATGAATGTAAATCAGCTGAACTCTTTTCAGAATTACGATTTTATAACTTATGCAACATTAATAGAAAATAGAGTGAAATTGTCTTGGAAACTTACCTGCATGATGATGATGCTGCTTAAGGAGGGATCACAAGATCAAATGCAGAAAGATCCATAACTTCACCTCAAGCTCTGGTCAAATCTAGTTATGGGGCGAGGAAAGATGATGAATACCACTGAATAGAGACTATGCTAAATTCCCGTAGCATAAAGTCAGTGCACGTCAGATCATCCTGTGCAGCACTGTAATACTAGTTATCAGCAGTGCCTACATCGTGGATGCAGAATTATTCTCCTACTTGAAGTACATCAAAGTTTCCTTTGCAAGAAAACTTGGTGTGGAGGAAAGGAAGATGTGCACATCTGTTCAGCAGTATTAGGATTCAGCAAATATTCATGCCAGTAGGAAGAAGAAAGGGGAATGAGTCCACAGGCATGCAGAATGGTTGTTAAGGGTAGGTTGGGTTAATAAGCAGAGAAACTGCATTAGTATGATGGCCATTATATAGCAGGTACCAATTAGGCTTCTCTTCCCTTTTAGTCTAATCTGTGCAGTTCTGCAAGAGCCTGTACATCTCTAAAGCTAACCCCAGTATCTCACCTTGGACACTGCTAGGAGCTGATCCGATATCGTACCTAGACCATTTGCTTCAACAATCCTTGTGGAACGTGATCTGCAAAGAAATGAGCTCACCTTAAGCATCTTCAGGCTTAATTCTGTACAGAATTAAAAACTACCACAGTTCTATGACACACTTAATTTAAGGATGAAAGAGACAGTCTCTTTGTAAATTCCAGTCTAAAATAGCACTTTAGCTGCTACAGATACAGTGATTTCTGGTAATTAGTCTGAAAAATTCTGCCAATTCAATCCAGAAATGTCATCAAAAGAACTGTAATTATTTTTCCAGATAAACCAGTCATGCTTCATAATGATTTGTAAATAATTGCAAAAATTAGAACACATTGTCTTTTTGCTTTCAATCTACTCTTTTCTTCCCTATTTGTAATTTTTCTCTTTATTTGACTTTCTGTCATTTTCCAGATCATATGACCAATTCTCTGGACAGTTACTACACACTTGACGGTGTGTACGGAACATGCTATGTTATAAAAACCAGCTATAATACTCTCCTTTTCCCGGTTCTATTTTATCATTCTCTTATTTAGAGAAATTGAGATCTAAGACAGGAGAGATTGTTCACTGAAAAAAAGATGTAGCTACATCCTGGTATGTAGTCTAAGTTAGCTAAACTACTTCTAGTACATACTGGCAAGCTAACAAAAAAAGCATTATTATGATTCTCTAGGTCTTTCTCTCACAACATATTCTGGATATATATAAAGAATATATGACAATAAATTCAAACTATTTACTTTCAGAAAAGCAGTAGTGTTTCTTGACCTTTTATGAAGACATAAATTAATAAACCTTCCTGCATTTATTAGATTCACACTAAGCTTATGATGTTCACCAAATCACAGAAACTGGTAGAAGTTGAGGAAATTAAGTGCCAAAGAGTAAGATTTTGTTTCAGTGTCATATATGACATGCTTACAGTGTTCCCTTTTCAGTTTCTAGGGATGCTGGCATGGCCAAGGTTAACCCAAAAACGTAAGGATCGCGTTTTAAAAAGGAAGATTTAAGATACTATGGTGGTACTGACTACAGCACTGGTCCATCAGTGTTAAGAAGGGAATCTCCTGCTGGAGAGCAAGATGCATTGCCCTGGGCCTGGACTTAAGCCTAGGAGCAGATATAGGAATAGACCGTGTCTGAGAAATAGGCCAGAAAGCGCCCATTCTCATGGTACAGAAATGGCATGAAAGAGCAAAGCCACTGAACCACTTCTAGGGTTTCTGGTTTAAGGCAAGTATACAAAACCAGAGCCAAGATGAAGAAGATAGATCTAAGAGAAACATACAGCAGCTCATGATCTTCCTACTGGTATTACACCGTAGTTGGCTGGGGAGTCCTTTGAATGGGATACAGCAAACTAATACAATGGTGAGTTGGCTATATTCTCCTCCAATTAGCAGAATTTCTGTGATAATACTCAGAAAAGGCAGCTAGTTATTGCTCAAGAAGAAATTAAAATAATTAAGTAAAGAGTATAAAATCAGGTCTTAATCCTAAGATTCTTATTCCTTAAGACTGGTGAATCTAGTCTGCATTTACAAATACTGAACAAGACTGCAAAACAGTGCAAAGAACATTGCAATAATCTCACAGGAAGGGAAAAAAGCTGAAGTGGATTTTTTCCTGAACAAAGTAGAAAAAAGAATGATTCAAAACTGTACAGGGAATGAGAGCAGCAAAATCAAGCTGAGTATGCGTTTTCAGCTACATTTACACCAAGTCATTCACTGCCTTTGGGAATGGCAGTAAAGTTACAGAGCAGGTACATCAAAGTTTCTTCTTGTGGTTTGTGATACACCTGTATGTGGAAACAGTTCTTTCAGTTCAAAACTATCATCATGAATTCAAAGAGCTGACCCCGCAAAAGAGAAAAATGAGAAGACTATAAATACTGGAGGGAATGAAACTTAGGAAAATGGTGAAACCAAGAATGCAATAAATGGCATTAATATACAGAAATAGAGAGGTTACAACTTAAAGAAATCTTTCCATTGGTATCTGGACACGTTGTTTTAATCCAAAACATTAGGACATTTAAAGCCAGATAGGAAAAACCCCTGCAAATGGGAACAATCTTACTTTGACACATTACTTTTAATGTCTTTTTTTAATCCTTAAATTCTACAACCAGAAAAAGATCTACTGGTTAATATATCAACCTTTAACCCCAAAACAATGTTAAATATCAGGCAGCCATGCTAGGTATTTCAGCTGTAGAAAACTCTCACCAGGAAATTCTGAACATCTGGCTGGCTACTGATGTTCATTACTAATCAATCTCGATACAATGCAGAAATTCCAGAGGACTGGAAAAAATTATGTCAGTATTTCAAATTGTTAAATTGAATCATTAGGATAACTTTAAGTCAGAGGGAAAATAATGAAAAAGTTGATACAGAGTAAAGCATGTAAATAGAACTAATACTGATATGGATTTCTAGAAAAGACAGTTTGTCAAATGTATTTGATTGCTTAAATGAGACCATAAGTTGGCAGATAATGGTAAAAGTTTGGATTGATATTCTGAGGCTTTTATAAGGCGTTTTGATTTAGAAACCAGAATGACATATAATCAATATGGTTCTCATTAAATGGATTAAAGACTAGTCAGGAGTTAAGATCTCAAAATACCTCAGTAAAAGGGAATAATCACTGGCCAGCTGCATTCTAAGCGTAGCCCCCGCAAGAACTGTTTCTTGACTTTTTTAATCCTCCCCTCACTTCAATTAGGATTATTTCAATCATGTTTTATCCAAATGATGTCCTAGAGCTTTTGCAACCCAGAAAGCAAGCCTAGATACTAACAAGATTGTGGCTGCCTGATCTCAGAGCACAGCGTGGGATACAGGAAGAACTACCACGAGTCCAGAACTGTAGCGCTGAACTCTTCCGTTCGGCATTACTTCGTACTTGAAGGCACCTAAATTCAGTAGATTCCACAATTTTTACTTAAGCATTTCACAAGCGCCCAACATCTACTTATGCAGGTATCCAGAAAAGCCTCAGTCTTGACTCCTAAGCCCCAGTTTGCCAGTATCTTAGGAGTGGTTTATTCACAGCTTTCATGCTGTGCCCAATGCACAGCAATAAGGCTTGCCTCCTTCCTCTCCTTTTTGAATCTTAAATCTTCTCTATAGAAAGGTAGTTATTCAGCAAGAGGAGTAGCTTGCCCACACTCTTCAGAGCACCAGAACACGTGTTTGAGATGCTCTCTGTGGGACACGTGGGTCTGACTTACTCAGAGTAAGGAACTTAATCCAGACCAGCTGCATCTTAAGTCGACAGTCTATTATGTAAGTGGACTGGTATTAGCTCTCTTTGATCCTCCTCTTTTGCTGTTTCAGAAGAAAGGAAGTATTTCTGCTCAGGATAAGCCGAAAACATCAGGTCAGCAGAAAAACACCAACTCCTGCCTTTGAACTTTCCCGCAGCTCCAAGTTGAAGCACAAGCTGTATAAAGAGCAAGGTCTAATATTCAGCCGTCCTTAAACAGCCGCTTGCTCAGTGTGTGTTTTGTTCTGAACCTTATTCTGAGGCCCTACTTCTCCCCACACAGTGGGGACTGAGCATACCGCATCTAGAGTATCAGGTTCTCCTCTGGGGCCTGCACAGATAAATCTTTATCTACCAATAACCAGAAAGCAATAGCTGTCAAGAATAAAAAATGAAGTTGGCAGAAGTCAAGAGTAGCTGTTATGCCTAAAACTTGTGCTTAAAATCCATCTAAAATCTCTTTCTCCCCACCCTGCTCCACTCCCCCTCCCAAAAAGGTCTCTTCTCCGGTCAGACTCATGAGCAGCTTATTTTCATGACTCGTAGTACAGTTGCATGTGACTGGTAACACAAACATGTTTTTTTCCAGACTGCTTAGGCAGAGATTAATCATTACATAATGCTTTGTGTTGGGCGACAATGAAGGACATGTGTCTAGAAACACAATAAACTGGCAAAAAAGACTGCTGTAATTGTCAGGAGTATGGCAATAATTGAACACTTGGTATATGTTACTAGATGAGAAGCAAGCCATAAAAGATCTTAAAAGTGAATTCACACAGTTACCTGATTCACTAGAAAATTATGACTCGCTGGGAAGACAGGGCAAGGAGAAGGAAGGATTAAAATGCTTTAATAGACAATTTGTTTCTCAAGGCTGGAAAAGGTAAGTTTATTTTGAGTTACAGAAATTTAAATAGATACCTTTAAAACCTTTTTAGCTATGTAAAATTAATGGAGAATTATAAAGGACAGCTTTGCTGGAATAATGTAAATGAGATTTCCACGGATGAATCCAAGTATAAACATTTTGAGCCATATTCTCCATGCTTATAAAAATATCCTCTCAAAGTAAAATGGCTTGCTAAGTAATTAAATGTGTAAAAGCTGAATCAGAAGTTAGATTCAAAACAGACTTCTGGAGTGAAAACATCAACTTTAAATGCAGGATGTGCTTCACGTTTTTGGCTGAGGAGTTTTTTGTGAAAACCAAGTAAAAAGAAACTAGTAACTTGCACACAAATAGTGAAAATTTATCTGCAAGTCCTTTAAATTTTTGTTGTTCTGACATGAACGCATTTAGAAATAGAAGGCAAAGTGGATCCTCAGCTGCAACTTGGAGCATTGTGCTCCACCTGATGCACAATCTAGACCCTTCTCTTCACCGTCTTTCCGCACAGATGAGGTATGGTTCTGGTTGTAATGTCATGCCTAATCTTGGTTTGAGATCTGGAATCACGCCATGGGGAAAACACAGGTGAAATCGTTGTAGTAAGGAAGTAAAAAACAAAAACATTTCCATTCGAGCTAGCTGTTCTCCAAGACAATGTCTTCTTCCTGGATTGAAAAGAAGGTTTTCAAAAGACTTAAAATGTGTTCAATTACATTTTCACTCTTATTATGAATAAGAATGGTCATTTCTGTGTTCTAAAAGGAGCTGTATGAACTTGGTGGTAGTATTCTGTAAGAGAGGCTAGGTGATCATTTACAGCAAGAAACAGGTTTGTTCCTCTTGCTACGCAAATGCCATAGTAACTAATTCTGTCAAATTTATTTAGATAAGCTATTGGCTACTTTATCTTGTCCTGAAGTGCCAATCTAGACAGAAGATGTTTTTTAAAAATGACACTGTGAATTTCAGCCTTTGTCCCCTACTATTTTCTTAATTTTATCTACTGCCAGTCATTATTACCTGGCAATTATTATAACTTGGCCAGTAGAAAGATATGAAACAGGTCTGGATAATGCCTTTAAATATTAGTTCCCATTCTGTGTAGGACTAGTTACAGGGAATAAATGTGGCTGTGGAAGACACAGATGAATGGAGAACAACTAGAACTGGTGAGATCAAACAGGCAAAAAGAAATGTAATAGAACACACAATAAAGGTGGACTTCATCAAATCTAACTTGTGGACTTCATCAAATCTAACTTTGGCCATTTAGATGTTGTGCTTCTATTCCAAGGGAATTGTCTTGTCTTATCTCCTATTTTTTGGAGAAAGAGTATCCCAGATAAGTAAACCAAGTCACCCTCTACACAAGGCTATGTCTTTCTAAGGGCTGCAGAGGTAGCCCTGGCAGGTAGCTTATATGGAACACCTAATTTTTTAGGTTGAAAATCATACATAAGGTAAATTATCCACTCTCACAGGCATCAAAAGACAAATCCATAATGATTTAGGACTGCCAGAGTATTTCCTCAGGACAGAATGCAATGCTATCTGCTGACACCCAAGCTAGTTCTGAATAAAATCTGCAATTTCTGGTGCTGATCTAAGTGCTGAAATTTGAAAGCTGGTTGTGTAAATCACCTGTATGTAATGACTTCAGCGGCAAATGACTATTAATTGTGAAACCAGTAACATTTAATGTACTGCAATGATATAAAATGTATAGACCACTGAGATGACATTGTGCTGTCTTTTTTGTTAGTTTATAGAAAATAATGAGCTCATCTATATAAAAGATATTATGCTAAAATGCGTTATGTCCAGAGTGCGTTATATTGAGTATCTTTCAAATGGCTGTTTCATCAGAACTGTGGATATTTTATATCATTCTGTCCATTCCTGATTTATTGCCATCACTTATACGTTATACATTTCTGGATTTATGAAAAGGAACAGTGAAAGGAATCACTCTTACCTAGTGAAAAAGGAATAAATGCATCTTTCTTGACAAACTGCCCGCTGCTGTCCAAAAATCTCTCAGGACAAAACACTTCTGGATTGCTCCAGTATTTTTCATCAAAATGAACGGAGTAGAGGTTTGTAATGACTGTAGTGCCTTCAGGAATAGAGTAACCACGCACAACAGTATCTTTGGAAGTTGCGTGAAAAATACCTAGTGGAGCTATATTACAGAATCTTAGAACTTCATGTAGAACAGCCTCAGTGTATGGCATTTTGCATTTCTCTTCTAAGGCAGGCATTTTGTTTGGGCCGATGACTAAATCGATTTCTTTTTGAACTTGCCCTGTTAGGAACAGGAATAAAAAGCTGATGTTTATCGTGTAATATCCTTTATGTTTTAATTTAAGCTACAAAATATATACTTTTCAAAAGGATACTGAAACATGAAATATCTTATATAAAATATAGTAGCTTATAAGCTTTTAAGTTTAGACTCTGTATTCCTTACCCCGCTAGTAGGAATTATTACTAGCATATATACCAGTATTCTCAGTAAAACTGTTTTAACATACTTTTTTTTGCTTGTGTATATTTTTATTTCTGGAGCTCTTCAAAACTAAAGAAACAAGCAAAAGAGTGCAAAGATAAAGTACATGAAATACTTGAGTGAACACAGATAACACTGAAATTAGCCACTTGAACTTTCCCTTGTCTAGTTCTGTTATGATTCTTTAGAATTGTCACAGTGCAAAATCATTCACTCTTAAACTGAAAATAACTCATACAACACAGAGTTAAGAGGGACAGGAGACTGAATTTAACTGAAAAGGAACAAATTCAATCACTGCGGTTTTTTAACCTCTTGGTAAAATTAAGTTCCTAAGTTGTTTAAATAATCTCAAAGGCATTCAATCTTCTTTTTCCTGATACACTTTCTTTGTTGAAACTGCCAAACAGCTCGTAACTAAAACAACGTTGGACTTTTACACTTCACGTGGAACCAATACTGAAAGTCTGGACGGTGGCAGAAAAATTCTACCAGAATCACCAGGGTTTTCAACCTGAAGTGACAATGTTTCACATCAAAATAGAGAGGTAAAAAGCAGCTTAGTGAAAAGTACATTCTGTGATGTAGTGGTGTATCGGTGTATATTGTAATACTTGGACAAAGAAAGTCTAACTAAATGAAAGGTAACTAATTTTTATTTTTATCCAGAGGAACTGATTTTGAATCCAAATTCAGAAACTCATTGTATCGCAAGATCTGAGATCAGAAGATTATTTTAGGTGAGTGGATCTCTACAAAATTGGCCAATGCATAGGAAACACAAAGCTAGAAAGTTTTCTTGATCCTTCTTGAAAAACACTATCTTGGTCAGACCTTAATCGAGAAGGAATAAGGTTGTTCTTGGTTTAAGATATGAGTATTGTTTGTGAGCCAGGACAGACTGATCAGAAACCTTGATATATGTGGACCTTTTTGCGTTTGGGCTTTTTTTATTATGTAAAGCATAAATATATCCTATTGACTAATTATGCCACTTAATATATTTGTAACTAAAATATGGACAATGGATATATGCATCCTAAAACTTAAGTACCTATAAAATCAGACTCAATTTTTTTTTTACATTGTATTAAGTGGTTTTCTTTTTTGGTAGATTTTTCTCATTATACTGTGTAAAGCATATAGATGAGTCAGTGGAACTCAGAAGCATAAAAGCAACATTTAATTTTTTTAAACTCATTTGTTTTAAATCGTCTGAAATGTGCTGACTGGTTAAAAATAGCAATCGCAGTTTTAAGCTTCCACAAA
Organism: Astur gentilis; assembly: GCF_929443795.1. NCBI lineage: Eukaryota > Metazoa > Chordata > Aves > Accipitriformes > Accipitridae > Astur > Astur gentilis. The sequence continues at coordinate 16,351,413 of NC_064896.1, read as the reverse complement.
AAAATTATTAGCTGTACTTAGTGAGCTCAAGCTACGTATTTCTCTTAAGTACGTCCCCCAAAGCTTTTAAAATTAACAACTCAAATCATGTTAGATCTTGCTTTTAATCCTAGGCTAGAAGAAAGTTTTCTCCTAGTTTTTAATCTTTAATCAGTTTCTTCCTGTTCAATTAATTAATCAACTAACTAAAATAGCTGAGTAAATGAAAATAAGAAAATACGTAAGAGGTTATGGCTTTCGGGAGTTATTTGCGCGAACTTTGGTTCTACTTGCTTAGCCAGATATTTTAACCATCTCAGTGAATATGGGACTTAAAATAATGATAATAGCACAACAAAAGAGCTTTGGCATCAACTTCTTTATTTAATCTGAATGGTTTTCACTGTGTATAGCATGCCAGGCCTTGACATACATTATCATCGTATTTTCATTTTCTTTTTCTTCCAAGTAAAGCTGTATTTACCTTAAACATAAATATAAAATTTCATCTCTAATTTTAAAATAGTAATTGCTTTTTGTGCACCCAATTTCAATTAAAAATTATTCTAGCTGAGAAAATCAGAAGGTATACAGTCATGCACCTGCTACCATAAGAAGAATATACAATCTTTCATACACAAAGATATCTGGTTCCTATGCAGGACTTCGGGTCATAAGAGCCATATAGCTACAGGTAATGCCGTTATCCCCATTCTGAAAGGATGATGGTGGTGAAATTGATGTTAGAGCAACATTCTTTGATCAAAGTATCAGTAGTAACTTTCCACGTTATCTAGGCCACTCTTTCTCCAAATACTGAAAGTCCCTAGTTGAACAAAGCACTGCTAAGGTTTTGATAGGAAAAGCAAAGTGGAGGCTGTGAAACAAGAAACGTGACTGTTCACTTCTAAATCCAAACTTCTGCACAAAATGTCTGGGCTGATTTTCAAACATCTATTGCTGTCTTGCTTCAGAATGACTGCAACACATCTTTTTATTTTTATATGCTAATTTTGTTCTTCCAAAGGTATAAATATACATCTATAATATGTAAATCTACTGTGAATTGAGGCACTTAAGGATAAAAAGAAATGATACCTAAACTGTTAACCACAACCTGATTTACACTTTTGCTGATGTTTTTATATTTTTCATTTAGTTTATTAATTTCATATTTAATTGCATTTGCTTATTATCTAACTACCTAGATTAGTACATCTGCCAACCAATATTATGCATCACAACACTAAACTTAAATATATTAGACATACTTTCTTAAAAATATTAAAGCTTCATAAAAATGTATTCACAAAATGATATGCTAAAATTTTATCATCATACTGGACTTTTGACATCCTCTCCATCTGCATATAAAATAAGCTTTTCACCTCTGTCCACAGTATATTTGGTAAATGATACGACAGAATAATATATACATACCTTCCTTTTTGGTTATGACCATGAATCACCGCACCACTTTGAAAAAGCATTTTAAATTTGCAATAGCAAAGTGTACCAGTTCCTTCAAAAAGTCAAAGTTCTTACCTTGAATGTTTGGATAAAGAGCCATGAATAACACTGCCCATCTTAAAACATTTGTTGTGGTTTCTGTGCCAGCTATGATGAGTTCTCCAACAGAGAAAATTAAGTTTTCTCTTGAATATGTAGATTCTGGATCATTTTCATTGCAATCCATCTCATCTAAATATGCATCTACAAAATGTCGAGGTGACTGAGGCTTCCTGTTTTCAGAGACACGTTCAATAAGCTCATGAAGAAAGTCATAGACTTCAGCTGCATTTTTAAACAGCTGCTGGTGTTTCCCAAATGGCAAGATACCAATCCAAGGAAAAGCGTTATATAAAAATACAGAAGCACTAGCAGCTAATTCAATATTTTCACTAAAAATCTCAATCATGTGCTGAAATTCAGTATCTTCATATGTAAAACGTTCTCCAAAAATAATCAAATTAGTAATGTTTGAAACAGCATTTGTTATCAAGTGCTTAAGATCAAATGGTCTGCCTTTGTATGTATCAATGGCATCAAGAAAAAATATAGATTCTTCTGAAATTTTGTGTTCAAAGGACCTTTGACCATATCCAAAAATTCGAAAGGTATTTACAGCTAATCTGCGGTGTTCTGTCCATCCTCTGCCATATTTACTGTTCAGTAAGCCTGAAAAAATATTTTGACACAGTATTTTATGAAACGCTTTATATTTCCCCCAGAAGATAATAAAAATTATTTAATGAGACAAAAAATTACACACATCTTGCTATGGAACATAGTCCAAGAGTGACAATCCTTTCCAAATAATATCTTTAAAGGAGCATCGAGTATTTTATGAAAGGAGACAAAGAAGTAGAGAAAAAGGCTAAAGCAAATGTTTCATGCGATCACAAACCCAACTATTGGACAAAAATTACGTTTTTATGTAAAAGATGTTAGCACTTACCTCCCATGTTTGTCAGCTTCTTAAACAAGGGAAGAGACGGTCTGTCGGCAAAAATTTCACTTTGATGAACAAGGCATTCTTTTACTGCATCATAGCCATTCAGGACAATAGCAGATATACCTCCAAGATCAAGACTGAAGATCTTTGGGGGAAAAAAAAATAATAAAAATTGTAAGACGCTATTACAATCAAATCTTAAGAACAGATAATGAAAACAAGTAAAAGTAATGAAAAAGTGAAGCAGCACTAAACATCAATGCAAAATACAGTCTTGAATAAACTTCAGTAGGACATACAGGTAACCAGAGGTGATACAACTGTGGCATTACACAGTAGAGTCTGTTGTGAGCTAATTTACTCTGTCAAAAGATAAAGTAAAGTAGCTCACACTACATTCTGTGCTTTGCTGTGCGCCTAAAATGACCAGCTCTCCAAAGTAAGGACTGGGGATGCTTTCATATGGTCATCAAAAAACCACGAATTTGGTACAACAAGGCACATTTTTCAGAAAAAACGTCCTGTCCCCTAACATTAGTAGATACAAGTACATACATAGAAGTATATAATATAACATTACTAGATATAAGGTAGAGTTTTTAAATAAGAACGAGAAACAAGGTACATGTATGGTCTGCTTTCCTAATTTGCCGAGATGATTTTCACTGGAGGGAGGAAAGCTTTACTACTGTATCTGCTCCTCCTCCCTGCCTGAGTAAAGGCAAATTCCAGTAGCTTAATCTGGTTAAGGGCCCTATGACTGAAGCTACCAGTTCGTAACACGAAGACTTCCACCACGTCACTTAGCAGTGGCAGGCACAGAAGTGGCGTCAGCTGTGAAGACAACCAAGCCGCACCCAGTCCTTTCTACCTCTGAAACTGGACACCGGCTTACTTTGCACAGGCTCCCAAAGAACCATCAGATGAAAGAAGTGAGAGCCGTGACGACAGCCAACAAATGACAGCATAGCCCAGCTAGTCCCATCTCCCGTTTCCAGAAGCGGTTAGCACTAGATGCTTTGGAGAAAGATGCAATACATCCTGCAGAAGGCACATACAGGATAAACAAAATGAAAATCTTAACCTGAGTTTTAAAAATTAAAAGCGATTGAAATCCTGTATCCCTTTCCATACTTTTTCTTAGCATTATAAATCTGTCTTTTTACCTACACAAACCTCTAGTTTTCCCTTCATCTCAGTGCTGTTGACCTCCACCATGTGAAACAGTGTTAGCCTAATTATGCATTCCGTGACACTGCACTGTCACCCAAAGGGTTGTCAAGCCCTGGAACAGGCTGCCCAGGGAAGGGGTCGAGTCACCATCCCTGGAGGTATTTAACAGACGAGTAGATGTGGTGCTTAGGGACGTGGTTTAGCGGTGGATTTGGCAGTGTGAGGTTAACGGTTGGACTCGATAATCTTAAGGGTATTTTCCAACCTAAATGATTCTACGACTATTTTGTTTTAGCAAACTCGGTATTTTTCACTGTTATTATGGCTCTTCTTTTTTATGTGACGAGATGACAATCCCAAAATATTTCTGCAAACCATTCGTGAGTTTTGTATACTTTGATCATAGCTTCTTTATCTTTCTTCCTACGTCATACATAATTTTAAAAAAAAAAATCCTTTCATTGTATTTATCCAGAGCCCCACAAATCCTGATACGCTGCCTTCAAGTTCTCCTCAAATTCTGCAGGATCCTTTCTGATGGCAGGTGACTAAAACTACACGCAGCATTCCAGGCAAGTAGAAAGCCGAGTTTATTTGATGACGCTTTCCTTCCTATTTCCATTCTATTTCTCCTAGTATTCTGCTTGAAACACATTTACTTTTTTCTATTGCCAAAATAAAAGAAACAAAAGATAATATTATCCCTTTGTTCCTGCCATTTAGCGTGCTTTTAATTCAAGCGCGTTGCTTCGCTTCTCATTCACGACAAGACCGTGACTTATTCCGTTTGTGCCGTGGGTTTCATAAGTGATCTGGGCAAAAGCTTTTGACGGACTTAAGTTCTAGCGACAGTCTTATTTGCCTGTTAGGGGTGTTATATTTAAACACCTCCAGCAGTTCGAAGGACGTGATTCTTCTAGACAAACGATTGTTTGTCGGACACAAAGCTCAGTCCTTCGCAGACCGCCAGTGATAATCCTGCCACGTAAAACACCGCAGGCGTTACACTCTGGAGATGCACGGGCACGCCGAACGGCGGGCCAGGGCGCGCGCGCTGGCTGGCCAGCTGCTACCAAAACGCACCTATGTGCGCGCGTTTACGTACGTGTACACAGACACGCTTACAAACGCCAACACCTGCCTGCCTGTCCCCGCTAGATGTACTTTGGGTTTAACTTCCGTGGAGTTTGTAAGAATAGGTGGGTTGCTTGAGACTGGCTGAGGAGAAGAAACACCTGATATATAGGCGAGTACGAAAAAAAAAATAAAGAAATCCATTCTTACACAGTTATACTAATTGACTGTAAGCAAGTACTGCAAATATCCCACTGAGGGTACTTTGAAGCGACGCGTTTTCAGTGAAAACGTTGGATTACCCAAGCGCCCGCTATTTGGTGGCTGTACTTTTGTCGATCTGGGGCCCTTTCGGCGCGTCCGGGACTCGGGGATACGAACCAAGCGGGTTACTTCCATCCGCAGCGGGACACCAGCGTAAGCGTCGTACCCAAACCACAACGGAAAGCGAGGGCCGGGCTCGCAGGCGGCTCCCCTCCGCGCCCACCGACCTCCGGAGGGAGCTCCGCCCGAAGAGAGGCGAAGAGCCCTCCTCCTCTGCCGCCGGGGCTGCCCCCTGCTCCCACGGCCAGGGCCGGCCGCAGCCCCGCTTTCGCCCCGCTTTCCACCGAGCGGGCGCCGGGCCCCTTCCCCGGCTCCCGTTAGCCGGCGGGGGCGCTCCGCCCGCCACGCCGCCGCCTCCGCCTCCCCGGGGCGGCGTAACCCACGGCCGCCGCGGGCCGGCGCCGGGCCGGCTTCCCCCGGCCGGACGCGCCGTGCTGCCGGCGCGGCTCCGGGCTCCTCCGCGGCAGCCCCAGGGCGGGGAGAGCCCGCCCGGCTGCCTCTCCCCCCGGCAGCGCTGCCCGCCGCGGCCGCGGCCCCGGCCCCGGCCCCGGCCCGCCCCGCTCCCGCTCCCGTTCCGGAGGGCCCCGAGGAGGCGGCAGAGGCCGCCGGAGCGGCGGTACCTGCCCGTGGATCTGGCTCTGCCGCCGCATGTAGACGTGCGGCTGCTCCGCGCCCAGGGCGTGGATGTTGCCGATGAGGGGCAGCCCCGCGGGGCCGGGCGGGAAGCCGGGCGGCCTCCGCTGCTTCAGCAGCTGCCGCACCACCAGCGCCAGCACCGCCGCCGCCGGCAGCAGCAGCAGCAGCAAGAGGAGGAGGAGGCAGGCGCCGCCGCCCGCAGCCGCCGGCCACATCGCCGCCGCGCCGCTTCCTCCTCCTGCCGCCGCCCCCGGCCCAGCCGCCCTCATTGGGCGGTGGCAGCGCCGCCCCGCTCTCATTGGCCCGCGGGCGGCTCCGCCCCTTGGCGTCCCGCAGGGGCCGGGCCCGCGAACTCGCCGCGGGGCCGCGCTCGGGCGGGGGCGGCCCCGCCGCCCTGCCCGCGGGTGGGACGGGGGGGTCCCGGTGCCCGCCGCGGGGGTCCCGGACCCGTCTGGGGAGGGTCTGTCCTCCTGTGGCCTGCGGGAGTGCAGAGAAGGGGGCTCGCCCCCCACGCGGGTCGGGTTTTCCCGCCGTCGGGGTTTTTTTGGCCTGGAATAACACGCAAAGTTGCTCCCTCCGGGTTTACGAAGTGCTGAAACGCCACTGCCGGCCGCGTGCTCCGTGCCCTGACCTGGGCAGCTGAGAAAAGCGGCAGTTTCTTGCTCGCTGTTAAGTCTCTGCAGCGGCAGCGGCAGCGAAAGCCCGGGGGTCCTTCCCAGAGGCTCTCCGGGTCCGGGGAGCCTTGAGCCGGCAGCTCCCGCGGCGTTCCCCGCTCTGCCCTCTCCGCGGACCCCTGCCGCTGGGCGCCTGGCAGCCCCACGCGTGGCGGCGGTCGTTGCCTGTGTTGCGCAGCCCGGCCCCCGGTCATCCGACCCACCCAGCCGGCGGCCGGGCCGCTGCAGCGGGCGGCGGGGCAGGGCCGGGCGCCCCCGCCGCGGCAAGGCGCCTGGGCGGGGGGACGCGGCCCCCGGCGCTGCGGCCAAGCGGCGGGGAAAGCGCAGAGGTAGTGCGGGAGGGCTGTTCTTACTCCGCGGGCTGATGCCTCGGGGGAGGGGGCTCGAGTCGCTGGAGGGGCCCAAGATCACGCGGAGAGCTGAGCAAGCAGTGCTGCTGCCGCGCAGCGGTCTGCGAAAACGCTCTTCAAAACTCAGGTCCGCTTCCACTTGCGCTGGTTTTGCTGTGCCGTTACTGCTGTTTCGCGAGCAATTTCACCTGCCCTCTTAAAAGTTCTGCGCTGTCTCCAGCCTGAGGCTTCTTCTGGGTCGAATCCGACCGAACATCCCTGCGTAGGTTCGTAAAAACGTCGGTGAGATCTAACCTGATAAAAGAATTCATGCTGATGAAGCTCCTTAACAACCTGGCCGATCAAAATGCACCACGTACTTGACGATCCGGCTGTTGAATGCTTGATTCTCGGTCCGTTCCTGCGATGGGACGTTCTGCTTCGAGCGTGGTGATGCTGACCTGAGAGTGCATGGCACGAAAGCTGAGGAGGGCCCCAGATGTTGCTCAGAGGGCAGGCGGTCGAGAACTCGAACACAGCAAAGGCCGTCGCTTTGGGAGGACAGAGAGGAGGTAAGAGCTACGGGTGCGACAGGGCAACAAGGAGGCGAGCCGGGAAATTACAGAGTCAGCTTTTTGGCTGGCAGTCTGGCTGCAAGGTATCTGCAAGGCTTCAGGGCACTCAAGCTGGCTCTCTGGGTGCCTGCTGAATAGAGCATGAGGCTATGAAGTGTAAAAGGAGAACAGGATTCAAAGAGTGCACTTGCTCGTGTTTGAGAAGGAAAGATAAGTGTCCCATGTATATTACAGAACAACACACCGGTAATTTTTAACAAAGGCGAGTGCAATGACGCTGACCCAGTTTTCTCAGCCGGAGTTGTCGGCGTCCGTTTGCTGTCATGCACTGAAGGCTGGTTGGGCTGGTTGCCTGGACCAGGGTCTCGGCTGGTTTCCGTGGGTCAGTACAGTGAGAGACTCCGATTTTCAGGTGAATCTTCATGCAACAAGCAGTCAGTTTGATTTGCCTCAGCCTCTTTCTTTGTCCTACCTGCAAAATGCCCATAAAGCATGCGTCAACGCCAGCGCCCTGTGTCAAAATCTTACCCAGTTTGCCAGAGCTTGAGCACTGCTGGAGGTTTATTTTTTTCATTCTTCCTTCAAGTTATTTCTTCATCCTTTCTTCCAGTATGATACTGCCTGGTGTCTTAACTGAATTACTTCTGCCATACCTGCAAAAAATGTCAGTATTTCAGTGTCAGTGCCTTCAGATTTCTCACCGGAGGGCAAGAGATTCAGGACCTCAGCTTGGCTCCAGCCAGAGCACAATGAGGAGAGATGGCCGAGGATTAAAACAAGAGGTGCCAGACTCAAACAGACAGATTTAAACCTAATTACTTACACACATTTAAACAAAGAGGGGGTGTCCAAACACTTTAGCTCAGCATATTCAGGTGAACAGAGGTACACAGACTCGCTGGTCAGAAAACACTTCAAAACAGAATGAGAAAGAGTAATTCACAGACTACAGATATTAGACAGAATTAACTTGCAAGATGAAATTGCTGTTGATTATAGTGGGAGTGAAAACGTTAATGTGCCAGATACATCATGCAATTATAATGGGGTACAGTATGGTGTATATGCATACGGTCATTATTGCAGTCTCAGTTAGAAGGATGTAAACCATTTATGTACATAAACTTCCGTCTTGGGAAAAAAGAAGTTGGTACTTTCCTCCCCTCATCCTCCCCTCGATAAGATGATACTTGCATCTCAAAGTGTCTGAGGAAATGTAAGAGGAGGTACTATTGCTTTGATTGATTTTTACTGCTTATCTTCAATGTTCTGTTACGTAAGTGTGTAATATTCCACGTGTACCCGAAGTTTTAGATGGTTGTGATTTCCACTGCATCTGTGTAAGAAAGGAAAGGTGATTGACAGTTTTGGCAGCAAGCATTTTGAAGGGGAAAAACGGGGGGGGGGGGGGGGGGGGGGAAATAGCATAGGAGAGACCCAAGAAGAGAAAAAAAGATACAGAAGAGAAGTCCAAATATTTGGCTAAAAAGGAAGGAATAGACTCGTATCGTGAAAAAAGTAGACAAGATTTGACAATTTTCTTCAAGCGGGGGAGAGAACAGGCAAAACTGACTTTACCGTAGTGTTTGAGCCTTGGTGATGGAGAAGAGACGGTAGTGTTATCCACTGTAACAGAGGAAGAGAAACTGAAGAGCATGATTGCAGAACAGCAAAATCCCTTTTGGTCAAGCCAAATGCAAAAAGGCGGTGAATCAGCCAAGATCATAGATCCGAGAACCTCTAAAGTAAGCATTATTAAATGGAGGACGAAAGGACCAGCATGGATAAATATGACTGAAAGTTGTCAAAAGTAAGTGATAAATAAACCCTTGTAGACAGATGAAATCACTTAAGAATGCAGGTTTAGTGATGCAAGACTCCAATGGCAGGCTATCCAAGGGCAGGATTCCTTGCCAGTTTCTGACTGATCTTTTTTTTTTTTTTTTTTTTCTTTCATTCCTTCAGAAGCGTGGGGGCAGCTTGTGCTGAATTGCTTCTTCGGGAAGGTTTTACTCATCTTAATCACAGATGATCAAATGAGCAAACTCATAGGATGAGTAAAGGTTTTTTGATTTCAATGATAAAAAATGATGGCTGAGTAAAGAAACCCATTAAAGCATGTATCTTTATTAAATTCTAAAACATTCTAGTCATCAAGATTTACAATTACTTTGCATTGTAAATTCCGTAAGGATAAATTGAAGACAATCAAGTAACAGGAAATGATTGTGTTCCTCTCTTCTCAGGAAAAGCAGAAAGCAATTCTTTGACAGGGAGTGACTACACATATATATACCTAGCTTAGACTTTTGAAGAAATACCCTGACAGATGTGGCTGGTTTTTAGTAACGGTATTAAGATCCTGATGATAACTCTGTTACACTCTTGCGAGAAAAATTAGGTCGTTTCCAAGTTCCACTAAGTATCTCACAAACTTGTATTCAGCTCGTTTGAAACAGGCTTTGGCTTTCTTACTCTTTAGCATTGACATCGTTGCTGCACATTTTCTAGAAAACAAGGTAAACCTTTATCAGGCTAAAGTGCTTTTCATTCCTGTAATAATGTCTCTTGTCCAGTGAAGTCATGCCATTATTTATAAAATGTCATACAGGAAAAGAACTTCTTTATAGCCAGAAATGCAAAGATTTTGCTCCTTTTCTTTGAGGGCAGGGCAGGGAAAAGAAAGAGATCTGTATAGGTGCATGCAAAATAGCCATGCTTCTCACGGAAGAAATCAATTTTGTAAGCCCACTGACAAGTTTAGAATCATGGGCAGACATTATCTATTACACTTACATAGCTCTTTTTAACACACCTGTATCATCATAGTGAATGGTCAATTTCTATGTTACAATTACCTCCTTAGCTAAGCCTATAATGATGTTGGTGCTTTATAGATTTGCTGAAACAGAAAAACACATCTAGTGTTTTCCCGTGTGAATTTGGTGATCGGTTGCTGAAAAAACCCCTTTTCCTTAATCACAGTCCTACTGTGCCTAAATATTCTACGTTTGTCAGGCGGACTCAGAAAGCTATGACACTGGCTTAAAGACTGTAACTTCAAAAATAGTTTTGGCTATTTTATTTGCTGACTTTTTCAGGGCATACTTTGGCCAATTTTTCGCATAAATTTAGAAATTTATCTTTTTAATTGATAGTCTCATATGACTGCTGGTTCCCAGAAACTCTGCTGTAAGTAGATTACCAAATATTATGTTGTAATAGCCTTTGCCTTCATGTACTGATTACCAGCACCGAAAGGAGAGAGACCTTTTTTGGTCCCCGATTTAGCTGTAGGTACAAGCTGCATCGTTGCCCTTGCACGAGTTCCTTTTGTCAAGAATCACACAATTTTTCAGCCGGCTGAGAAACAATCGCACGGTCCTCCTCACACGGAGGGCGGTGCTGGAAACAGCAGGGATGTATAGCTGTAGTGCCTGACACTGCCAGAACGACTGAATGGTCCTGGAAGGGACTGAGAAAAATACTAAGTTACCCGCTGGCTTAATCAGACCTCACTGCTGTCAAAAACAAAGACTGAAATGATGACAGGAGATCTTCCAACCTTATAACCTGTAGAGAACAAGCATGGGATTAACTTGAGGACTTAGGATGCAGTTTCTCACCCTATTTTTGCTGACATGCTCTGATGACATGCAAGATAGTAGCATGGCACTTGTGCAAGCCATCAAATCAAAAGTTTTATAACTACGCTACTGCTTAACAACGTTGGTTTTCTGTGCTGAGGTTGTTTTCCATATGAGGAGTTTGTTCACCTCTTATCTTACCTGCAGAACGCATAAAACTGGAGTGGAAAAAGGTGCTGATTTTGAAATATTTTCAGAGTGAGATTTTCCTCCGTAGTTCATCCCCTTTGTGCTACCCCGGTCGCGCGGCAGGTCTGACCCTGGCTGTATTTGGTGAGCTGCAGGTTCCTCTTGAGGGACTCCCCTTGTCAGCCTCTTGGAGGTGCAGCCTGGGACAGAACGGGGTCTGGCCGGAGCGTGGCCGAGTTTTGCCAATTTTCAGAGGGTGGGGGCGTGTTGCCAGGTAGCATGAGATAGGGCTGGGGGCTCTGTCAACCTGCTCGGAGGCCGAGCTGCCTTAACGCAGGACGGCAGATGACAGAGCCATAGCCAGCTCCCTTGGGGTCTGCCCCTTCTGCCTTGCCAAGCAAACCTCAGTGCAGGACAGCGTGGCCCAGTGTGTTTCGAAATATTATTCTGCACTGGATTTTTAACACGTACAGGGAAACTGCCGCGAAACCTACCGAGCAAAAAAAGCTCAGCAGGAATGTTTCAATGAGATTAAAACAACGCAACACTGATCTTCTGTTTAAAATGACTTCCGTACATCAATCTGGAAGCTTTTCTAAGGCATTTTGGAAGAAAACTTGCTTCCAGACTGATTCATAATTTTCTCAGTAATTAATTAGTTCAACAGTAGTTCCACTTTCTTAAAAGTAGTCACTGAAGCAACCTAAATCCAGATTTAATGTCCATTAAAAAGGGAATGCTTTAGTGTTGGGATCTCTATCGGTGTTCTGGTTCTCAGGAAAGTACTGCATTTTTATAAAAAAGAGGCTTTCCTTTTGGGGCCAAATTCAAACCGAACTACAAGACGGATAGATAAAATATTGTTTGTGTGGATAAGCTTGATGTGAGCTTATTCTAAGTTTGAATATGGCCTCCTGGAGGCTATGGACGTAGAATTAAGCAAAGGATTAGCCCAGCTGGGGATGTAAGTTTTGCAAAAGCAGATTCTAACAAGTTTGAATGATTGGTAAGGTGTTACGTTTCAGAGTTTAAGCCAGTCTCTTAGCTATTAAAATTACAGAATCACAGAAACTGGAGGTGAAAGATATGAAGAGAGCATGTTTAGGTAATTATGTTCCTTCCCCAGAGCATATCGACTATGTGTGTAACTCCTGAGAGATGTTAGGCTACCATGCCATAACACCCTCCAGTGAACGATATGCCGTAACTGCAGTGCAACCTAATCTTATATGCCATTAATCTCAATTGTAGAAAGATCTTTCTCGTGTGGTATCCCCTTCCTTGCCTTTTAAACCCGTATATTTTTGTTGGTTTGAATGTAGTACCAGAGTGTAGATTATTACTGCTTCATGGCAAGTATTTCTATTTTTGTTATCACATTCCTCCATAGTACTTCCTTCTGTTAACGCTTCCCCCAATCTCAGAGTTTGTTCTTCTAAATTGTGTTATGGGATCTCCGATAACTCTTACTGGTATTTTCCTGGACTTTCTCCAACTCGCCCAAGTCTTTCTGAGGTACAGCATGCTGTCCTGAACAGAGTACACTAGCAGACCTAGATCTTAGCAGCAACAAGTGGAGTGTAAGGATTACCTCCCGGGCCTTAAGCACAATACTCCTGTTAATATACAGCTTGCTTTTACAACGGCACGCTCTTGTTAACTCTGGCTTAGCTTACATCACTTTCTGCAAAACAAATTACGATGAAGCATCGGAAAGACGCTTTCACAGCAGCTCAGTTGTGCTCGCTTTCCCTGACATGGCTTGTAGAGTCTTCTTGGGTGGGAGTGTTTTCTGGTCACTCGTGGAGACTAGGCGTCCCCCAGAAACACAGATAAGTACCTCCCCAGCTTCTCTTCCTAAAGGATCCTTACAGCTGGTTTTATCGTGAATCGTCCTTATGTGCAAAAGACTTAATTAGGTGCTACGAAGAACAAGCTTTGAGAGAGCAGAGACCTGAATCACGCTCACCTCCTTTGTGAAGAACTTACCCTGCCTGTGCATCATGGCATCGTCACTGTCTATCCTTTCCTTTTTGTAGGTCCTCTCTTGTCAGATATGAACCATTCTTGGGAATGGAAATTTTGTCTGTGCAGCTCACAGTCTTGTCTGTCTTGAAGAATTACATTTTATTATTGAACAAAAATGTCAACGTAATATAAGAATGTGAAATTCTTGTTTAACAGAATGTCAGCTGGTAACATTTAAGAACCTCACTGCAGTGTCTATGGCTTGTTGAAATAATGGCGATATTTAGAGTAGAAAAAATGGTTGCACTTTAAAATGTTTTGGTTAAATAATATCAGACAGTAGAATATTGTAAGAAGTTGTATCTAGTGTAGAGAAAGAAGGTCACTTTAAAATAGGACAGATTTTTCTTATTCCCTATAAATTTAAATAAAATTCTTTGAAGAGGAAATTCCTTTTACTTGGAGCTGCAGGTTGCATTAGATCATCTGATTTCTTTTTTAAAAAAAAAATCCTATACCCATTGATCACTTTACCCGATATATTACCAGGCACTGAAAAAAGCAGAACAAGTTCCTTGGAACAGATTGTTTCGGTAAAATGTCTTGCCTTCCTAGTGCAGCCCTCAGACGTACCCCTCTGTGCTAGTTGTTCCATGAATACTTAGCCTCTAGTTTTGGGTTTATCTAGTGACAGGAGACCATTATCCTGTGAAAATCCTGTACCTTTTTTACAGCTACAAAACCAGACAAACTGGTCAACTGTCCTTCTCCCTTTTAGGTGTAAGGGAAGAGAGGGCTGCGAAAAGCAAATGTATCTGGTAAGACCAGATAACGTATAGCTGAGGGGCAAAAATAGGACAAGCGTTCCAGCTGGGAGTCCCTCCATTAGCTCTGGCAAGGAGCAGCCAAAGAGCTTGCCAACGTCCAAGTACTATTTCATCTATACGTGCACAAAAGCAGATCTATTGGCATTCGTACCTGTTGCTTTAAATTTACGTTTCTTCCTGTGAAAGCTTAAAGTAGAAATGTTGGCATCTGAAATCCTGTCACCACTGCATTCTACGGGCTCCAGCCCCAGGCCGACTCGCACTGGCGAGGAAAGGACTTGAACTGACTGGAAGCAACCACAAAATGAAATTTAACTTTTTCCTCCCCGAAGAGCTGAAATCTGCTATTACAACAGAGTCGTCTGGATTTTTTAAGGTTAAGCCAGGAACATTCTGTGCGGACAAGGAGTGAATAAATCTCCAAAGGAGATGTGAATGATTAACTGCTAACATAGGAAGAGGAAAGGAACGGCGGAGTTAGAGAGAGAGGCAGAGAAACGTCTGACTGGAAGCCCGGTCATTTAAGTTCCTACACTTTATTTCTGTCGGTGTAGCTGTGCAAGCGACGTTCAAACGGCAAAAGCGATGCCGGGCCGTTTATTCGGGTGCTACCTAATGGTCGTAAATGCAACCGCAGAAAAACTAGCTTAAAACTGAGAGCAGGAGTCCTGGAAACGGAAGGGCTTTAAAATCAAATGCTTAAACTCCTTCTCCCGGGGGATTCCCGTGACGAGCCCACGTGCGATGGAGCCGCTATTTAAAACGAATTTTTCGATGTGCCTGTGCGGGGCCGGAGGAGGCGGCCCCCTCCCAGGGAGGGGGCCAGCGGGGCCCGCAAAGCGGCCCAAGGGAGCAGGCGGGGGGGGAGCCCCGGGGCAGGGGCACCCCTCGTCCCGCGGGGCACCCCCACCCCGCTCCGCCAGCGCCTGCGGCGGGGCGAGCCCGGGTCTCGGCGGAGAGAGCTTCCCTCGGGGCTGCCCGACGGCGCTTGTGGGCACGGAGCGGGCTCGGAGCACGCCCGGGCCCGCCACAGCCCCCCAGGCTGTGCCCCCCCGCCGTGCTCCTTTCTCTCCCATCACCGCGGCTGAGCTCGGCGGGTGGGAGCGCACGACCTCCCCCACCCCCGAGGGCCGTAACTCGGGGAAAAGCCACGAAGACGGGTTAGAAAAAAAACCCCACAAAACCCAACCCGGGCCCACTGCCCCCCAACTGACCGGTTTTGCAGCCGTCGTTCCGCAAAACGAGCGCGGCGGCGGAGTGCCGGAGGGAGGGAGGGGGACACGGGGCGGGGGGGGCTGAACGGGTACCGGCACCCCGAAAGGCTGGCGGCGAGGGCGGCGAGAACGAGCCCTCGCCGGCCGATCAGCCGCTCGCCGGGCCTTTTCAGTTGTGTTCGCGTGCCTTTTCCAACTTCAGAGCTAAAATCGCAGCAACAAAACGGTTCTGCCCAACTCCCCCCACCCCCCCCCCTCCGCGGTGAAACGCACGGCTCCCGCCACCGGGACCCACCCGCGACACCGCCTTCTGCGAAAGCACCCACGAAGGAGCGCCGGGCGGTCCCCGCAGAGCGAAACGGGCGGTCCCGCTGCGCTCGGCGCCTGACCCGCGGAGCGGCCGCGCAAGGGGCGCGGGGCTCCGCTCGCTGCCGCGTCCCCGCCGGCAGCGGCCGCGGCAGCTCGGCACCGGCCGGACTGGCCGCTCCCGCGGGCGGTGCCCGCCGCCGCCGGGAAGCACCGGCGCGGGGCCACGGCGACGCGGGGCACCCAGGGCCGGGGCGGGAACGGGCGGAGCCGCGGCGGGCCGGGGGGTCCCGGGGACGGTCAGCGTGTGTTCCCCCCCCCCCCCCCCTCGCCCGCTGCCGGGGCTCGGGATAGCGGCCGGGGCGTTCCCTCCGCCGCGGGGGGACGCACCGGCGGGGCCTGCCGGTGCCGCCGCCCTCGGCAAAGGCGCTGCGGCTTACGGCGGGCGGGGAAGGCGCTGCCGGGGGTCGGTGGAGGGGGGCTTTCCGCCTCCAGGCGCTGCGGGGCGGTCCGCCCGGCCCCCTTCTCCCCCTCCCCGCGGCCGCTCCGGCCGGCAGCGGTTTTCTCCCACCCCCGCGTCGCGTCGCCTCGCGTCTCCCCGTGGCCGTTGTGGTCCGTCCGTCGTCCTCCCCCCCCCCCCCCCCGAGCCCCGCGGCGGCCGGGCGCTCGCTGCGCCTGGGCAAACACGCCGCCGGGGCAAACATCCTGCGCGGGCAGGTGCGGGGCCCCCGCGCCGTGACAAAGGGCCCTCCGCGGGTGATGCATGGGGCGGCGGGCAGCTGCCCGGTAATCCCCGCCGGCGGGAGGCGGCCCCCCTCCTTCCCCGCTGCCTCTTCCGCGCAGGGAGAGGCGCCGCACCTGCCCCTAGAGGTGTGTGGTGATGATGAGGATGGCGATGGCGAGGATGATGGTTTCCTCCCGGGGCGCGGAGTTACGCCGCGGACCCGTCCCGGGGGAGGCGGTGCGGCCGCCCGGCGCGGAGAGCAGCTCGCTGCCGCCGCGGGGCTGCTCGCAGGTGCCGAGGGTCCCTCGCTCCGGGGCGCCGGCCGCAAGCGCCCCCCCCCTCCCCTGCCGGGGAAGCGAGGGGCTCCGGGGCCGCACCCTTGGGGCAGGGGTCAGCGCTGCCCCTGCCCCGCCGCCGCGCACCCTGTCCCCCGGCCCCGGCCCCGGCCCCGGCCCCCGCCCGGCCGGCCGGAGCTGCCGTCGGGGCGCCGGGAGGGCGGCTGGCTACAACCGGGCTCCCCGCTGAAGCCGCGGCGGCTGCGGGGAGGGCGGGCGGCCCTGGGGGGGGGGAATCCCGGGGAGGGAGCGGCCCCGCTCTGCAATGCGGTCCCTCTGCTGCAGAGGTCGCCACGCGTGAGCGGTCCCGCGGGGGAGCGGGGCCGGGCTGGGCCGCGCGGCGTGAATGGCCGCCCCCTCCCTCCCTCCCTCCCTCCCTCCCGCAGTGCCCCCGGCGGCGCCTCGCCCCCCGCCGGATTTTTTTGTGAATGGGACGCTCACGGAGCGGGGCATGACGTCACCGCCGAGCCGGGCTTTGGCGCCCAATGGCGGAGCGGGCCTCGTCGAGCGGCCGAGGCGGTGATTGGCTGGCGGGCCCGCGCGGGCGCCCACGCAGGCTGCCGCGGCGGCAGGTATAAAGGGGAGCCGGCGGGCGGTGCGTGGTACCGCGGGTCGGCGGCGACACCGGCATCCTCCTCCGCGCCGCTCCGCGCCACGCCGCTCCGCGCCGCCGGTAAGCAGCACCGCAAGCACCGCGCCGCCCCCCGCGGCGGGTCGCCCGAGTCCCGTTTCTCCCCCGGGGCGCGGCAGGCAGGGGGCCGTAATGCCTTCGGTCGTGGGCGTGTGCACGGGCGGGCACACGCGTGTGCGAGGGAGCCAGCCGGGGAGGGGGGCGAGAAAGTTAGTCCTCCGTCTCTCGCTTCCTTTCCCACGCCCGCCCGCCGCGGGCCGTCCGTCCAGGCACGCAGGAGGGCTCTCGGCGCAAAGCCCTGCCCGGTGCCGGGCACGGTCCGGGCAGCCGCGGGGAAGCGGCCGTCCTTTGGCAGGTGCCTCGTCGTTCCGGCGAGGCGCACCGAGAACTGGGAGCTAGCAAAACCGGAGCTGGCGTGGTAGTGGAGGACGTGCCCCTCTGGGTCTAAGACACTGATGCGTTGAGAGCGAGAGGTGCATCTCAAAGCAGGTATCTTCAGTCACAGGGTTGGGCTTTTTTAGAGGTTTTGTTGCTACGACTAATTTTTAACTTAACCTTCTTCTGCTTTCAGAGTAGAGATATTTATTGACATTTAACTGATTAGTTCTTACAGTGGCATCTCAACTAGGATATTAGTGTGCTAACTGCCGAGAAGCAAGCAGTTTCAGGTAAAGTGCCAACAGTGGCACTTCATTCTTAAAAATATTAAACGCTAACCACTTATTGTTTTTTCTCGTGACTCGTATCCCGTAACTGTGCTGTTTGTGTCGGACACACCGACTATGACATTGTACGCATCGGTCAGTCAGAAGAACGTGTTTTCTGCCAGTTGGAGGGAAAGTTTGCGTTAAGTTGGATGCAGATAGCTGTACAGAGCTGCAGCTCTGAAAAGCTGCATTTTTATCCCTTGTAATAGTGCTAAGTTATCTTAAGATTCTGAGAAAACCAAAGCACAATAGCAATAATCAGAAGAAATGGAAAGGTAATATTAAAAAAAAACCACAAAAAACAAAACAAAACAAAAAAAAAAAAAGCTGTTAGTATTTGTGCTACTTGTGGCCAGGAAACTGTGACCTCTTTAGCAGAACTTACAGGATTGAGAGGGTTGGAAAACAGCCATTGCTTGATGTACCTCTTTGTTGTAGAGAGGAAATCATGGTTATGCTGAAGATTTCATCTTTCCTTGCTGTTTATGCCTTGGTTGTGTGCCAGATGGATAGCTTCCAGGCAGCCCCAGTCAGGTAAGGAGCTGGTCCTGTTGCCGAGTGCTGTATCTGAATGGCATGAAAATACTTAATATTCTTTAGAGGTCTAGGAGGGCAAGAGACTACACTGAATGAGAAAGGTGCGTTCTTTTGATGCTGTTTTCGACACGGTGGCTTCTTATTACGTATATGTAAAATGCCTAATGCTGTGCGTGAGGATGGCTTACATATTCACACCAGTGAAAGACACTGTCAATGACATGCCGTAATGCCTGACAAACCCCTCTCTCCTGTGCGTGGCTCTCTGCAGCAGTCGGGGTTTTATTCATCCTGTTTTGCTTGCCTCTGCTTAGACCTGGCTTGGAGTCCATAACAGATCGAGTGACGCTCAGTGATTACGAAGCTCGGAGGTTATTAAATGCGCTGGTGAAAGAGTTCATACAGATGACAGCAGAAGAGCTGGAGCAAGCTTCTGAGGGGAACAGGTAAGGACTGCAGTCCTGGGGCAGGAGAAGGGCGATGGGGGAACTGTTATGTGCTTGGTATTTAGCAAAAGCCATCTGAGCAGACCCTCTGCAGGTCAAGGCTTTTTTCTTTTCTGGGGTTACTGACTGTGGTCACCTAACTGGTAGAGAATGAAACTGCCGAGACATGCTAATGTTGGTATCGGGAGAATGGTTTCCACCTAGTTAACCTGCTTCTATCTGTCTTTTACGACTGAAAGAGGAGGGCGATTTGAGCTTGAATGAGGGGGTTATGTTAAAATATGTCAGCACAAGGTATGTCTTCCTAGCGGGAGTGTTAGGGACCATTCAGTCGCTCTTGGATTCTCTGTCGTGAAAGTGCATGCTGTTGTAAGGCATGGGAAGTCCCCGGCAGAGGGGACGCGTTCCCCTAACGCACGCAGTGCAGCGCCGCTCTCCCCCGTAGACCAAAGGCATGCAAAAGCATTTGCTTTATCCTAACAGGATTTGTATTGCAAAGCATGGTGGTGATGTATGAGAGACTGAACAGCATGCTGAATAGATGGGAAGTAAAACTTCCTGACTTCTGACTACGAGCATCCAAAAGGCTAATGAACTTGCTTTTCAACAAAGTCGAATTCATTGAAAAATACCGTTTTTTGTATGAACTTTCCTTGCATGGAATGTGATGTGGAGGGTTTGGGGTTTTGGTTGTTTTGGGGTTTTTTAATTTGTTTGGGGTTTTTTGTTGGTGTTTTTTTTTGTTTGGTTGTTGTTTTTTTTTTTTTTTTTTAGTTTCCTAACTGTAGATATTTATCTAGGGAAGAAATGCATGAACATGCATGTTTGAGATTATTCTCCCTTTGGGCATGTTTTTTTTCCTCCCTGCAGCCTGGATAGACCTATTTCCAAACGCTGTGCCAGTCTGAGTACTTGTGTGCTGGGCAAACTGTCTCAAGAATTGCACAAATTGCAAACTTACCCTCGCACTGACGTCGGGGCTGGAACTCCTGGCAAGAAACGAAATGTGCTGAGTGACCTGGAACACGAACGCTATGCAAACTATGGGGAACCCCTAGGAAACAACTAGACATGCTTATTTCTCCCCTTCTCCCTTTTTTAACCTGATGCATGTGGATCTAACTTTGATTGCTAACTTTGCTATGTTCTTTTGATTCTGTTTTCGACAGAGAATGTTTGAGATGGACCTAATGTTAGGAAGACAGAGAACATAACATGCATACCAAGCTAGGGAAAAAAAAAAAAAAAATGAACAGCACTGCCTTGACATTTCAAGCGATTTCCTTAGACCCTGATTAAAAAAAAAATTCTAAACAAGGCTCTTCATTTCTGGCTGCTAAATGTACAAGTAGACTCTTCTTTTGTGCTTGCCCGTGCACTTGTTCAATAAACCTATTTTTCTATAAGGATTAGATCTGCTTGGTTTAATAACTTGTTTTAGAATGTGAGATTTGTAGGTAAGGCTAGCAAAATTTTACAAGTTGTCTTAATGCTCAGGAGAGGCAATGCCACTAATTTCTAGACAAGTTGAAGGAGAACTTAGAAATTGAAATTATATGCATACGGTCATATGTACTGGTGTCATCAGGCATACGTGCAATCCTGTTAGTAAGGGTCCTGAGAAGCAAAGGAATCAGGAAAGGCTCATACAGATTTGTTCAAACAAACTAGAAATGTAATCCTGTTTAAAACTGGGTACTGAACACTTGCAGGTAAGAATTTCATGTTCTATTCCTTTTTCCTTCTTGCTTTACACTAGTATATTTAAAACTCGGGTACCTTTAAAATATTTTTATTAATTCAAGACAATATAATGTGGGTGAATTTTAAATTAAGGGACAAAACCAGATTTCTTTCCAGTTTTTCTGTTGCAGCACTGCATCTATCTTGTAGCCAGAGGCCTGTTCCAAAAAATTGACATTGGTGTCATGAACAGTATTCATTGTTAAGCATTATTACAAGACAGTTTATTAGTATTATCTGAGCAAAAATACCTCCTACTGCAAGAAAAAGTCATTGCTTTAGTGGAAAATTCTTCAAGCGAGGACTGTGTGAATGCGCGTGCCTTGAAGTCCCCATCTAGCAAAACTCTTAGCTGTAGGCTGAACTCTGAGCACAGAACTAATCCCACTGAACTCTGTGAACTGTTCCCGTGGTGAAGTGCTGTAGTAGACAGAGGTCTAACCCCAGGAAAGAGGGGTTCCCACATTCCCATTAAATACGTGGAAGCAGCACGTTTATGTGTGGTTCAGCTCTGAAAGCAACCGGTGAGCTGCTGTGCAGGTACAGCCCTACCGCAGTCACTGACAAATCTCCCGTTGTCGTCAGTGATGCTAGGATTTCTTGTGTTTTCTGGGCGCCGTGGAGCGTAGGTGTTGAAGTGAGAAGCTGAAGAGCAGTGTCTGCTACTGTCCTTCAGCGGCACTGCCAACAAAACGCAGATCTCAGCTTTTGGAGGACGTGGGGATTGGGTAAACGCTCCAGACCTGGACCTCCTCGACACCTCTCTGGTGGTGATAATGACTTGCTGGAGGCAGGCAACGGCTCGGGTGTTGCCGAAAATCTGGCTTGGCTCAGTCTTCAGTCCAGTCGCCCAAGAAAGGAAGGGCTCAGCCACCTTTTGTAAACTGAGACTGACGCTTAGAAAAACATAAAGACTCATCTTTTAGAGCGTGTAAGCTGTGCACGCAAAAGTTGCAAATGCTGGCTGCGCAGCAAGCCTACTTCTACTGAAAAATCTTTCTAAGGCGTAGCATCCCTTACTGACATTTCATTGTCTGCAGGGCGGGTACTTCAGGAACTAACTCTTTATTTTCCTCTTGAAAAGCAGCGTAACAGCACAGAAGAGGGCATGCAACACAGCGACCTGTGTGACCCATCGTCTGGCAGACTTTCTGAGCAGGTCAGGAGCAGTGGGCAAGAACAACTTCGTACCAACCAACGTGGGATCCAAGGCCTTCGGCAGGCGAAGAAGAAGCATTCAAATATAAAAAAGCTTGAATGATAATGTGAATATGGTAAATACATTGCGATAAACTGAATCTGCAATGCAGGCAACCTGTGGCATTATCAGAATTTTAGTTTGGCTGGATGAGTAACAGACCTACGGTGATAATCTCTGAGAAAGCAGAGCAAGTAACAGTATAAAAAAAAGATGTTACAAATATACCAGTAGCACATTTGGACTGTGAAGAAGAGCTTTTCTAGATGTTCTGCTTAGTTAATGCACTGCAGTGCTAGTCATCTAAATGCAACAGTTTGGTTGGAACTATTTGCTGATGTTACCAGTAATGCTTCATTATCAACATATCGGTAACTCTGGGTTCATTTCTTTCAGATTGCCATGAGACTGAAAGTTCAACTTCAATTTCTAACGAAAGCAACTCTTCTCCGTAAAGCAAGACAGCCAAAAAGAAGATTAACTTTGCATCCTAATATTGAAAATGTCTTATTTAATACGAATGAAAACACTTCTGTTATGTAAAGTACAAGAGAATCTAGTTATTAAAGTTAAATTATTGTATATTCTTTTTATATGCAACTCTATTTCAAATAAAATGTGACAGCATCTATTATTTATTTATCTTCCAGCTTATATGTGATCCATGCTACTTAATCCTGGCACTACTGCCAAAACCTGGGGATTATACTAAACAGCTGCCTGGCAAGGCATATGTGTATTATACGGTGTGCTGTGCCTTGATGTAAAACACTTAACTAACCTGATTGTACAGTATGTTTAAAAAAAAAAAAACAAAACCCAAACACTTCAATATTGTATCATTTGTGAATTTACGCAAAATTAAAAAAAAAAGTATTTTAGATACACTTGGATTGAGAAACTGATTTTTCATTTGAACACACTTCAGGAAACATTTGGCACTAGCCCAACATCATTGCAGATCAGATGGCCCATTGATCTGCTACAGCTTTATTAACGATAAATACTAGGATTTGAGTCAAAAGTTCAGAACAGGAAGAATAGCTGCCTTTATATATATAGTCGTAAAGCAGTAGCTCAAAAAGGCACCACTTAGTGAGACTTCTGCTAGAAAAGTAAAAAGAAGCCACAGTTAGATTTAATGAAGCCATAGACACAAACTTCATCATCTGTGGGTTAAGACTAAATGTTTTTATACAGGATGTAGTTCAGATGAAATGGCCTAACATGCTTTGTAGATTTTTGTCTAAGGTCGAAAAAGTGAATTAGAAAGGGAGAGAAAAAAGGAGCTACGGAAATGTACGTTTCTTTTAAGCAATCCTGAAACAAAGTCTATTTAGGGATCAGGGATAAATAATTAGAGTGAGTGGAGAAGAGGGTAGCTGGAAGAAATCCATGGACTTCTAAGTGATGCTGCCAACTTCCTTCTCAAAGCTGCTGCTGTTTCAGTTTAGTCGCTGAGTCAGATATTTGTTTAGATTTGTTTTGTGCGCCACAGCTGGACTCTAAGATCTGCTTCAGCAGTTCAGATGAAGATCACCTCGTCAAGCAAAGTAGAGGTTAAGGCTCTCATGATATCTCTGTCTGTCTCTGCTGCAGGTGTAATAACAAAAAGAGAAGCATGGTCAACCAGATGTAGACATAGCCAGTAAGGCTGTCCAGGGACGACGCTCCTATACCATGCTTATTCGTGGCTATGGTTTTACTCCTTGGGGAACGTTTCAGCCCTGGTAAGTCGGCGTCTAAAGCAGACCTTGTAGAAGATGTAAACCATTTAGAGGGAAAAGTTCCAGTGCCTAAAGGGGCAAAGGAGGAATGTTCAGACTTGGCTTGCAAATCTGGTGCCCAGAGATAGTCTAGTGCTTTTTTCCATTTTCCTCTGAAGTATTGGAGATTGGCCACAACTGGGTGTACTATGCCCGTATGGTGAGCCACTGTCCAGGTTCCGTATGAGGATCTGGTTGGGTTAGACCTAGCTGCCAATTTTGGAGCCTGGAAGCGTTCTTCACCAGGTTTCAGGTATTCCCCATTTTCCTTTCCACAAAGTGGCGGTTATATGCCGAGATCACCTGGCTACCTCAACAGCACCTTTCCTTGTCGCTGCAGAGTCTCTGGGCACAGGTGACAGGTTGCCTCTTTTTTTCCCTACTACAGCACCCAACAGATTAATCTTCTCCAAGATAAAATGCCTAAGCACAGTTATTGGGATGAATACATGAATACATGTAGTTTAATGATTCGTATTTGACAAGAAGCCAGGCAACATTCATGGGCCCCTTCTGGCTTTGAAGTCTGAATGCTCAGACAGTTTGGTTTTTTCCATTTACAGCCGTTCTCTGTTGAGAGACATGCGAGGCTGCTTCCCGTAATTGTATGACAGCTGTAGTGTCCATCCCCTCTAAAAAACTATTAGTTCTTCTTTTCAGTTTGACAAAGTTATGCATTTTTTCTGTCTGCCTAAGGGATTTCCTCAGACAAATATTCTACACCAAATCACACACCTAACATGTAAACCAGATTCTAGTAACCTTGGTGCTGGCTTTTACATTATCCTGGTTGGAGGAAAGTTGAGTGAAACTTTTGATACGTGTTTTTTGTTTTGCTTGGTTTTTTGTTTTTGTTTTTGTTTTTTTTTCTCCTTAGGAAGAAATAGTTACTTTCATATCTCAAGATGTATTCCTGTTGTATCTTCTGTCTCTTTTCTCATTAAGATCTCTATCTGCACAGCAATGCAATACACTCACCAAATAAATATGCCTGTAAAGGACAGAGGGGCCATAGCTCCATGAAAGCAAGGGCGAATAGGTAAAAAGGTGAGGACCCTTACATCCTTTTCCATGATGTGAAGAGATACAAACCCTTCACAACAAAACACAGTTGCTCAGAGCTTTAGGAGAAGCAGATTATTATTGAAACAAGACAAAACTAGAGGTATAAACACTAATATTTTATTTTTTTTTTTTTTAAGGCAGTGAACATGGTAGAAGGAATAGCAGAGCCACTAGAAGCTCGTCAACTGCTTTGACGGACTTTGTGAACAAGTGGAAGAAATTGCTTCCATTTTTCAAAAGTGCTGTTCTTGATAGTATTACCCAAACTTGTCAGGTCTTAAATAAACCCCAAAGTTCTACCCCAGGAGAAAATCTATTTTGGAATTAGCATTTAATAAGGGAAAGTATGGTTTCTAATGTACTTACCTTTCCATTTTAATTACATTGCCATTCTAAGCATGCTGAAAGCTGGCAGAAAATACAATGTTGGTGCAGTATGTGCGAGTGGTATCAAACCCAAGTTACTTAGTATTCCGTCAGCCAAGACAATACAGATCAGTCATGCACGAGTGTTTGTATTCTTGTTTGCAACGGCGATATCACGTTGCCTATAGTTTGGTTCTGATGTTTCCAGATGCTTGCCAGTGTGTGTTTTCTTTAACAAATAGGTTGTTTTTTGAAGCTGTGTGCAAGCGAAGGCTTTGGGGGTGTACTCTGCAAGTCAAGGCAAAGAGAGAAGAAGCTTCTGAGAAAGAAATATCTGAGGATAACTTATGACTGTTTCCATGCCATTATAGATTTTGGGGGGCTTTAATTTTGCAGATTATTTTCTAGTGGTCTGGTTTTCCAATACAAATATGGACACGAGCACCATGTGGGTCCAGGGAAGGTTATGAATTTTGCCCAGTCCTCCGCTCTGAGCTGATGGCAAGTAAAAAAGCACCATCTTGTGGCCAGTAAATAAGCACAGCGAGGGCATAGGGGGGTCCCTCTCGGTGTGTCACCTGCTCCTGCTTGTGTCTCAGCTTCCAGCTGGACATGGGGTGGGTGAGCAGGGACACCCGCTTGGGCTGGTGCCATGAGGCAAACTCACCTGCTCGCCTCCTGGAGTGGGCTGCAGGGATGGGGACTTGCAGGAGGGTGGTGTGGGCTCCTGGGGGTGTCACTGGCCCCCAGGGCCACCATGCAGGGCTGTGGCACCCCACGGGCTATCAGGCAGGTGTGTGCCAGCTGCTGTGGGGACCAGGTGGTGGATAACAGAGGAGCTAATACCAACACGTGTCCCCATGGCCCTTTGCAGCTGCGAAAAGAGAGATGCGGGAGCTGTTCGGCTGTGCGCTTTTTGCCACGGGGCAGGCGGGCTCCTGCTCCTAGATCCGACTGAGTTTTTGGTTCAGGATCATGTACCAGGACATCGCTGCATGTATTGATAGAGCATCATTTTGAAATAACCCAAGTGGACTTTCACTGTGGCTCTTTCCAGATATTTAGATCCCTTTTTTCTCCTGATAGTGGAATTTAATTCATCTTCCTGAAAGCTTCCATCATCTGCAGCGTGAGAAAGGAGCAGAGCTAATGCTATTGCTTCTGACACCGAACACTGCCAAAAGCAACTTATAGCAGGCAGTTGTAAATTTTGGTATTGGTTATCTAATCCAGCATTGTCATGTCTAATTAGCAGATTGAACATCTCTACAAGGTGAAGAGTTTAAAACATGCTGGAGAATTTCCGTCTGTGCATTTTTCTAGACTGAAGTATTTCAGAACAGAATACCTGTTAGAGACGAACTGGGCATTTCAAGCCTGATTTCACCCGTGTTGAGCGCTGGCAACTTCCTTCCAAGCTGGTCGTGCTCACTGCTTCCGACAGTCAGGTGAAGCCTGCCCTGGCTGCTGGAAGGGGTCCACATGGTGCATACATCTGCTGCCTCTTTACTATTCTAAAAGGCACCACATCTTTCCCCTGTTCTGCATAGTATTGTCCTCTACTTTGGATGCTCCTTATGCCTTTTAAAGTTGTTCTCTTCTGCAGAAAATGTCCAAGGAGCATTAGTACCTTCTTTTTTCTTTTTTTTTTCCAGGGAGTAAATACTTCCCATTTCTTAATTATGCCAAACATTGCCATACCTTCTCTAGGAGATTTCCGATCCATCCTTGGAGTAATAAGAATCATCGCAACGTTTTCTCTTTTCTTTCTCTTCTTGGCTTTATCACAATTTTTGTTTGCACCAATTACTCTTTTGGCTGGGGCTGAGGTGTGATCCCAGCTAACTGGCTAGTGTCACCTTCACAAAAGCAAATGTTGCCTTTAAAAGTCTGAATGTGTACCTCTGGGCAGGCTTTTTTCCCCACCTAATGTGTGAGAAAATACTCATAGGTCCCACTTGGTACTTCATGACTCTCATATTTGCTGTCCACAAAAGATTATTACACTCTTGCTGGTTTGGCTTTTCTATTTACTTCTGGTGTTGTGTCACATTTCTTCTTCTTTTCAATGGCTTTTCCTAATAGCATCTTGTCACATTGGCACACGAGGCAATTTGACATTGAATTCATCTATTCAGTGTCCAAGAAGTACAGTGCATTTCGTATATGCAAGAAATCAATTTGATTTTCCAGTTGCTCTTTGAGAGTCTGCAAGCCAGGCTTCTCTGAGGAGACTACATGGCAAGGAGTGTGGTCTTCTGCAGGTGACAGTCATATAGGGTAGACGTAGGTGTAACGGTCCTGAGTAACCCCTACGAAGGTTGTCTTGAGTAACTGTTCCCAAGACTGCCAGCAAACATAAGTGCTTGAAATGCCAGGAGCTATGCTTTATAAAGGAAATTGCCTCGGGATGAAGCAAAGGAGAGGAAGCAATGAAGGCCTTAAACACTAAACCATTTGTGTGATTCCGAAGTGCTGGATGCAGTACGGAGCGGTGTTTGTGAGCTGCCTGCCAGACACCCCAGGCATTTCCCTGAGAGGCCACAGTTCCCATTAGAGCATAGGAAGGTGGAGAGTACGGTCAGATTCGTGGGTTTGGTGCGTTGCCTTGTTTTTCTTAACGCGGTGTTTTGTCTCCTTCAGCGCTAGCCAAGTGTTGCTGGCGATCTCCTCTCTCAGCCGGGTCAGAAAGGCTGGACGTCCCCGGTGCCAGGGGCTGGCACGTTGGTTTAGGGCAGGTTGCTCTAGGTGCCACGAGGGCAGGCTGTACCCCAGGCCCTCCTCGGCCAAGGGAGGGCCATCGGTGCCTGCTGCTCCTCCGGGCTGGAGGCCCGGCCTTGTCCCGCGGCCGAGGTGTTTCCTCTCGGCCGCCGGGAGAGAGGGCTGCAAAGGCCGCTCCGCACTGCATGGCCTGGCGTCTCCTGAGGCGCCAGCGCTGTCATGGCGGGAGGAGCGGAGCTCCGTGCTGCTTAGCTGCCTCTCACCAGCTCCCGTCCCCCCGCGGCAGCCGTGGCCCAGGGTGCTGGGCACGCTGGAGGGTGCCTCCTCCTCCTCCTCCTCCTCCTCCTCTCCCAGGGCTGACGGAAACAGCCCATGGACCCCAACCGTCCCCATCCTGGCAGGTCCCACGGACGGTATTTGTTGCACCACCAGCTGTCTTCCTGTATAGCTTTGCCATGGTCATAAGGAACACGTCTCTTTTGCTGCTTAGAAAACTAGATATTTTGCCTACTTTCTGTTTGCTCCCTCTCAGGCCATTTCTGCTCCATGAAAGAACTTCGTCCTGTGGCTGTTTGGAGTCTTTAGAGCTTCTTCGTAGCTTTGAAAACACTTTGACAGTCCAATTTAATTATGTCAGCCACGTTATTTTGCCCATTATTCTACTGACATGCTTGAAAGACTGTTACAGGTCTCCACTGGCTCTTGTGGAGGGAGCCAATTATTCTAATTAGCGTATGTTCCTAAAATAGTTACATAGATAGTTTATAATTCCATTTTTAGCTCATGATATAACCATGTTTTTATATTGAACAACATCACAGTTATTATTACTAGTGGCTAGGAACGGCCTGTGACCACAAATGAATCCCAAGCAAGTGTATCGTGGGGAAGGATGACAGTACCAGTGTGGTGACTTTCCTGTGGACCGGCACATTTTATCTATGGAAGAGTCTCAGCAGCTTGAAGGTGCTTTTTAGCATGTCAGTCCTCCTACAGAGGCTTAAGAAGACAATGCTGCTGGTGACGTTTTTTAGTGTGTGTATATTTTCCAAGCAGGTTTTTACTCTTAGTTAGCGCAGTCCTTTCCTCCTAGGCTGGAAAATTCTTCTTTATCATTCTATAGTTAAAGATACTATATAAGTGTTAAATTAGTTATTGAAATGAATATTGATTTGTGTTCTGAATGTAACAGAAGAAGAGAATGAAGTGGAAAAAGGAAATAGAGCTGACCTTCAAATGCTGGAGTTGCAGAGTTTGAATTAAAACTGTCTTAGTTTTCATTTAAGAGACTTAAAGATAAGCAGATCAGAGACCAAGCCATTTGAAATATTTTATGCATATTGACAGTGGACTCAAAGAGTTTTTCATAAACTTTATGCATTGGCTATTTCTAGTTCAAGCATATTCCTGGGAAGGTTACACACTTCAATGTAAAAAGTTTTGTTTGCTTTATGTGAAGCTGCCTTTTGCTTCTCTTTCCTAACTCAGGTTCTCAGAAGAGACAAAATGTATTGTGCATTTTTTCCACTAGACAGTGGCAGAGCTATGTGTTATCTTGCTCCTTGGGTGTCGAAGCACTGGTTTTATAACTGTGTATTTTAAAACCACATGTGTTTAGTATTTAACTAACTGAAACATCTTTGCCACTGAAGCTCTTGATATTTCAGTCAGTCCAGTGACTTTTCAGAAAGATGATGGAATACCACCTTATAATATCAGCATCTATAGCTGCAGCACTGGTAACTAAAAGCCTTGGCACTGTGTCCCGTCTCTTGGTAGCACAGGTTGCCAGTGTCCCACTCACAGAAAGAAGAACAGCCCAGATAGCCTCAGGATCCCCGAGACTTTTCTCTCACTGTAATCACCAGTATTTCCCCTCACCAAAAGTTTTGTTGCTTATCTGGCTATTCCTTGCAACATTTGCAGAAGCTATGCTTTGTAGGCTGCCACTGGTGCCACTCTAATGATACGGCAGGTGGGATTTGAGGTAAAGCCCCCACTTTCACAAATGTTAGTAATTTGGCAGGTGAAAAGCACTGCTGGTTCAGGAGCTCTTGGTGGTATGTCAAGATAAAAGTTAACCCGAGTTGTCTCTCACAGCCAGCCAGCTTTAGCTGTCATGGCCCATCAGCCCTCCTAAACTGTGCAAGAAACCCCCTTTCTCCTGCAGGCTGCAGGATCTCTAGCTATGGACACCAGGCTTATCTTTTTTTAATGGGCACATTTCCCCCCTGCCAGGTTTTACTCTCTAATCAGAAATTCAACCTGATGGGGCCTCACAAAGTACAGCTGCCAGCATACTGACTGGAAAATAAAGGTGCTTTTTGCTGTATAACATTTAATGACCTTATTTAACTTTGTAATTAAGTCAGACTAAGAAGTAATATCCCATATGTCTCACAACTCACTTTTTTTTCCTCAAGATCAGTATATCCAATTCCTGGAATTCAGGTGGCATTTCTCAGGTGAGCTGAAGCTTCTTTACATCACTCATGGAGGACCCTAAATCGATATGTGTACCTATAGGGCCTATTTATATTGCCACAGAAGTATGAAGTGCCTTTAATGTAAATGAGGATCTAGACTAACATTTTCATGTCTTCGTTTCAGTCTCAGGTAAAAATTGTATCTGGGAAGAAGAGAGGGGGAGGCATTTCACTTTCCGTTTTAGCAAGTTTTTAGTGACTGCTTAGAAATTAAAACTACATAAATGCGCTCAAGAGAGTGATTGGTAAATACATCTTCTAAAAGCTAGAGGGCATAGGAGACACAGAAAGTCTCCGGTATAACTCGGTTATCGAGAGGTCGGAGTGAGTCGTTTAGAGTAACTTTCTGTTGCTTTTGCATGAAATGGCTCTTGCTGCTCAAGTTCAAACTGCTTTTCTTCTCTTTCTGAAAAGAAGTGACTGAAAAGCACAAACATCTTCCAGGATTTTTATCAGTTTTGCAGATAGTCTAAAGGAAAATCTATTATTTGTAGAGCTATTGATCTAAATGAAGATATTAATATATGCTTCCCATTTTTAATCCAGAATAGTTTAGTATTAAGTTTTTGTTCTGCAAGAGCTCCTATTATTAACTATTAAAATAGAGAGCTACTAATACTTCTTTTAATGGAAAAAGTGAAAGGTGTGTTCACGGGCATTGCTATCAAGTGGAATAACCGTGGACTTCAGAGTTTCACTTGTCTAGCCAGTCTGGTCAAAATATTTTGTAACCTTTCTTTGCCCCTGCACAGTATTTCTGTGATAGGGAAATCCTGCTGTGTTTTATGTTACGGTCCATGTGTTTACTCGTATAATACCTGTGTGAGAGGGATACTGGTAGACTTTGTGGTATAGACCAAGCCTTATTTTGTTTGCATTTTGAGAATAGAGTTCACAGGGCTTACCCTAAATGTGTGAGAGGAACAGAGCATCCTGAGCTGCTTTTTGGAAGACCTCCCCAAATTCCAGTGTGTTTTGTTTTCATTTCAAAGTAATCCGATGAGAGAACCGAACTTTGCCACAGTCTGTAAAGGAGACAAGATGTACGTATCCATTTGTTTATGCCGAGTTTCTCAGGTCAGTTGACTTTCTCTCTCAAACAGAAAATCAAAGGTACCGTGAGTCTGTAGGGCTCCAGCACCAAAGAAAAGATTCCCTCCAGCCTTTGGGAACTGCTACATTTTCTACAGGTTTTATGCCTGAAGCCAGATGGATGATATTCCGGTAAACAAAACAGGACTGGTGGAGTAATGAAATGCCTCTGAATTATTCATTGGGTCCTGAATGAGGCAGAGAGTTACTATAAACACCCCTGAGGAGGAGAGCAGCATACAGCACAGCCCTGCCCGTGGGGTACACCTGGCCTGCTTTCCCAGGTAGGCATCTGCAGAAATGAATACCTTGTATAAATGAATTGGAACAACCATGTTTGGCAGCTGTCCATTACTCATCTAGAAATAGTCCCTCTAATTCCAAAAAAAGTTAGGTGCATGCTCCAGTGCCATGGACATAAAATTAAAAGTATGTTCAAGGGCTTTGCTGAAAAGCAATGGACTTCTACACATCTTTAAAGAGAAGCACATCTTCAGGCTTGCTGGCTCAAATCTGATGATGCCTCCTAATAAATGTGACAGATAAATGCAGGAACACAGAATACATCAACACAGAGCTGGTTCCAAAAACCGGTGTGTACCAATTAACGTAATTTTAGCCCGTGAAGCATTTTTCCAGCTGGCATTTCGAAGTTCAAGAACTGTACAGCCTCATCAAAACGGTAGGTATCTTGAGGTATGGTTGTTCTACTGCTGTCACGGTTTATTAATGGTCAGTGATGTGTTAATGTGCTGAGAGGAGAAGTTAAAGGAGGATGTCCAGCACAGGCAGAGAAGCTGGGGTGGAGAAAGTTATAATCGTGAGGCCAACTGTGTCTATAAAACTGAAGTCGCCTTTCAAATAAAAAATATGTGGAGGTTTATTTTTGAATGGTGCTGGGAGGGAGTTTCTGCTGAAGCCTACTGATAGTGGTGGTGAGTGAATCAGTGTTTCAGTCTACAGCCCTGGAGGAAAGATTACGGGGCAGGGGAAGAAACCCCTGTATAGAATTAATTGGAAACCAAATTCTCCCATCTTCCTGAAAGAAAGTTTCTTCTTTGAAACCCCATTACAAACTTCGGTGGAAGCAATAAAACATTCAAAATTGCTGCATAAAATTCTGATTGTTGGTATCCCCTCATGGCAGAGAAGCACTGGTAGGGACAATCATGCTGTCATTTCAGATTTGTGCTGGGCTTGAATGTGGTAGTGATGAGTGCTGTAAGAAAATCCAAGAGCGAAATAGTGGGTGATACCACAGGGTTTGAGAAACACGTGGTGCCATGAGAGCTGAGAGGTTATAAACTACTGTTCATTGAGTGCCATCTGTACTGTGTACCCAATGAGGCAGAACCCTGTAGACAAAACAGAATATAAGTATATAAGAGAGAGCAGCATTTTAAATTGTGTAATAATGAGTCAAGGAAAAGCTGGAGTACTCTCAAGCTTCCCCGCATGTGACTTTTTATCTTAAATAATACCTTTTTAGCACTGTATTAATATAAAATTCAAGTATATAGTAATATGCAGATTAAATTCACTCAGCTGATATCCCATTTTAGATGTCTGGCTTCCTTCTTATGGTGTTTAAGAGCAGTTGTACTAAAAATTCCCCGAGAACAAGGTATAGATATTGCTTCACCATCAAATGTCACAGAATATTTGATTTTTTAATCCTCCAATGTTTTTAAAAAATATCACTTACATTTGATTACAATTTTTTTCCTGTTCATTAAAGGGAAAGTAAAACTTATTAGGATGCCTTGCAATCCTAGAATAAAGTTTAGCAAAATAATCTGATACTTTGTTGTAAGAAGCCAAAGGGTTATTTGCTTTGCTACTGCATATCTAAGCGTATGGCTATCAAGAGTATGTGACTCTTTGCTTAAAGGCATTTTTCTTCCAGATATTAATTTGCAGAAGACTAGTACATGGTTAGTCCTAAAAATGCAGGTTTTGACTGACTACGTTATTAACTTCATGCGGTAGAAGACTGCTGTCTTTGCATTTTCTATAGGAGAGGCGCACACCACCTTTCCTAGCTCTGTTTGGTGTTGGTGAGACCATGTTGCTAGGCAGAGACATGGAAAAGTTCTAGTGTTGTTTCTTTGAAATTATACATATTTATATCTTGCCACTGTCACAGGCCTTCTCCCTCCTGCCTGATGACTGGAGCTGTCTGCAGTACTGGGGTTTGGTACTTTATTCTCCAATCTTCACTTCTAAAAGATCAAAATTTATAGGGAGTTTCACTGGGACACCATTTATTCTAAAATGTTATGTACTTGTGACTTCTCCTGCATGACAGGCTTGTAATTTTTGACTTGATTTTTTGTGATATCTTTGTCTGTAGAGCTGAAATAGGATGATGGTTAGTTACTCCTTCTCTGAACTTTTGACACTTTGCTGGCTGTTTTCTGTGTGTTATTCCCTATCCAGTCCAGATGTTTCTGCACATGAGCCACCCAGCCATTCAGCTTGTTTTTTTGGATGGCAAGGCCTTAATTTTGTCTTCTGATGGAAGACATCTGAATGTGGTCACTACCCGGTTTTTGTGGAAGGACTCCAGTGGCTCTGGCATTTTTGCATGATTGGATGTGGTTACTGAGAGCCACGATGTTCAACTGCTGCATTAAAACTGACCTTGGTAGAGGTTATGTAGCGTTTTTCCAGGCTGCTTTGGGTGCACTGTTAGGTGTTCCCAAAGGACTGTAACTTAAACTCGTGGAAATCCCACACGAATGGCTCTTGAGATTACTGGCACTCCTCTCAGCTTGACTGATGCTGCCTGCAGCCTGCGCTCCCAAGGGGCTTTGATGTTTTAAGCCCAAATTTGGATCCATTCCTCCCTTGAGACGTACGTTGAGAGGGTTATACTCTGCTTAAGTCTGACTGGTAACATTTCCAAAAAAGAAGAGGTTAAAAACTGGTTGCTCACTCGTCAGGCCAGGTTTCCAAACAAGCTCTGCACCCAGCAGGTCTTACTAGGATGAGGGAGCCAGGCTGAGTGCTGTGACCGTAAGCAAGACAAAATGGGAAGATTCTTCAGCAAAGCTGACTTTGGGCTATCCCAGCAAAACCCTTGTTAAACTCCCTGTTTTGGGCCACAGCGCTTGTGCGGGTGGGAAGAGCACGCAGAGACCTGGCCTTCTCCTCAGGGCTGTTGGAGTCGGTCAGGCTGTCTGAGAAATGAAAAGCTGCGTTTCCGCTAACAGCGGTGGCTTTCTCCAGTGCTTGTACAACACATTTTACATTATTAAATTGCTGCAATGAATACATGAAGAAGGCAGAGAAGGCAGCGGAAAAGGAGAAAGGAAGCACATGTTTCCTAGTCAGAAGATGGCAATCTAAAGTGGGAATCGTGCAAAGACTTCGGTGTGCGCCTTACTGCAGGCATTGCCAATGGTCCCATTACTGGGGGGGCAAGACTAAGCAGGGATTGAGAATGCACATAAGTGAGAATATATAAAAAGTAACATAGAAAGAGATCAACTGCAAAGGGCTAAAATGCAAACCTTAAATTCAAAGAGGGAAGATTATTCCGCTTCTTCCCCCTTCCAAGTTTTTGGGAGGCCAGTTCTGACTGTAAGCTGTACGGAGCAAGGAATGTGTCCTAATCTTAAGAGAATTTGGGATGCTATTTAATTTGCGTTGGATGAAATGAGAAAGAGAAAAAAGGAAATCCAGGCTCAGCAGAAAGGCTGGTTTTTGTTGTGTGAATGCAGCTGCAGGACGCAGCCACATCCGGTAGCCAGGAAGAAAAAAAAGCGTGTTGGTGGTACCATTAGGAGTGCTAAGGAGTGCTGGTATCGGTGCCAGTGCATACTGACCAGTCTGAGTGCTTACAATGAGAACAATTAATACTAGATTCCTGAGAAGGTGGTGGAATTTGCCAAGCATCCAAAAAACAACCAGACCATTTTCAGGTCCTGATTATTTCCTAATGAACTGCTTGACCCCAAGGGCCTATAGCAGCCATGAAAGTCTGCCTTTGCAAAGGCTCTTAGAATAGTTCCATTCAAATACAGACATAATTACACCTCTCCTCACAATATTACATTTCAAATATCCTCCCAGTAATCAGAATCACTGCAGTATGTGAGGAGTGAAGAGCTCCTTTATCCTTACAGCAGAAAGCATCTGAACTGTTACGAGCTAAAGAAGGTTTATAATGGGAAAGGCTAATAGAAAAGGCTTTGAGGCATCATCACAGTCACAAAAAAGGCATGAGCAAATCTGCGTCTGAGAGCGGGTGACAATGCCGTCCCTTTACTAGCAAATACTCCGATGGAGAGTGAGTGAGAGAGAACAAGGATCCCCTGCATCCCCGCAGAAAATCACAGCTACGGAAAAGTTGTATGTTTCAGTTTGTTCCCATAGTTTTAATCTTCTAACTTGCTCTTATTATTCCTATTCTAGGCTGATTTATGTTTGGCAACTTTACATTAAAAAAAAGTTCCCGCTAACAGAACAATGCTTATGCTTGCAGGCAGGACAAGGGGAATACCACATGTTCAGATGAAGTGTGAACCAGTCATTTGGCCAAATTTTCCATGCAAATATCTCTGCTACTGGCTATGCCCAGTGATTTTTCCTTATTTGCAGTGGGCCCTTGGTTTTCTGTCTC
Organism: Astur gentilis; assembly: GCF_929443795.1. Lineage (NCBI taxonomy): Eukaryota > Metazoa > Chordata > Aves > Accipitriformes > Accipitridae > Astur > Astur gentilis. The sequence goes on along the minus strand of NC_064896.1, from coordinate 16,315,659 downwards.
CCCTTGAAGAGCAGAAAAGTTGACCTCATAAGGGATTTCTTCCAGTTTGTTTCCCAGGGGGTTTTTTGGTACTAATACATAGTTTATTTAACAACTGCGTGTTTTTCACATGAGCAGTATGTAACATGGTAGTAAGCCTGTAACCAGCTGTGGCAAATTATGCCACAACATTCAAAGCTCTGCTGTCCAAAATGGAGTATGAGTTTTTGTCAGTCGTACTCGGTATCCTCACATTGGGCTGGTCACTTCACGGGTAGAGTAGGACACGTCTGACAGCTATGTAACTAGGAAAGTCTGTAATATCCCAGCATCTCATAGATACTAAGTTCCTACAAGTTTTATCAAAATCAGCATCCAGGTAGTTTCCTACTAAGGGAAAGGTGAGGAATTAGCTGGTCTCTTTTACAGAAACTGCCAGTCACTGTGGTCTGGAGACGAGCTTGAGGGGTCTGTCAGAAGGAGGCAGGGGAGCCATAACGGGTGTAATATGGGACATGGTAAGGAACTGAGGCTCGGAAGTCTAATAAACAACATGGAAATCTATAGTAAAACAACCTTTGCTAGTTCTGCTGCTTGTACAGAGATACGGACTTTGCAGATTCTCTTCAATGGGTATGGGTGTGCATTCACAGCACAGAGGGGGGTCATCTGGGGAGGTGACCATTTTTTCAAATAGAAAGCAACTGGTAGTGGTGATTTGATCATGTGACAGAAAGTGAGAGCATGGAAAAAACATGTAACTGAGCTACAAGAGGAGCCTGAAGTTATATCCAGCTGGCTCCAAAGGCATTGCTTTGCATTGCAGAAGGTGACTGATGTGCCTGTTGTGACCTACACGCAAAGAAAGATACACAAGCAGCGAGTGAATCGTATGTAAAATGGAGGAAGAATTACTAATGAGCGAGCTATACACTCATGAGTGTTACTGCAAGAAGCTTTACTGAAACAGCCTGCAAAGTTTGAGGACTGTAATCATGCATAGAAACAAACTGAGCTGGTTTGAGTGAAAGCCTGTAATTTACTAGATTAACAGTTTGCAGAGATATGGTTTAGTACAAAGTGAGGGTTGCTAACTGAAAAAAGAAAAATATTGTTCAATAAATATCGATTTGTCTAATTATATGCAGGATTTATTTAAAGCAGAGACTAGATTGCTTTAAAAAAATGTAGTGGGTGTGTCTGTCTGAGTGCATTTACTGTTGGAAGCATGGATTCCCACACGCAGTATCATTTGGTTGTGTTTAAAACGTGTAAGAGGGAATGTGTTTCTTGATACTAAATCGTCTTATCTTTGACAAAGTGCAGGTGATCCTAGGTTATGCCTATGGCGCTATCAAAGTAACGTTTGATATAATGAGGGAAATTTTATATGCCCCATGGTCACTAGTATTTCTGAGGAGAATAACAAGAATGAGCCAAATGACGAGGACTTTGTCTGACGGTTACTGTGTGGAAAGGGCTCTGGATCTGCATGGCAAAGTGGGTGAGCTGGAGCCGTAGCTCTGTGGAAGCCACCCAAGGGTCTTTTCCTGCTCCCACTTGGTCTCCACGAGTTGTGGGGACTGTGGGAATTTGGGTTCTTATGAACCCCCTAATGAAGAGTGGCAGATGACAAACTCCTGCTGGAATTTTTTTCCCCAGTTTTCATTAACATCTATATAGATATTATTTTAATTAAAATAATCTTGACAGCACCTATGAAAAATCTGTGGGGGTTGCAACAGCAATTAAATGTGTTGTCAAAAATGATAAGCAGCCTGGTATCACAGGAAGGAAATTAACACTCTGACCAATAATGGAAGAGTAATCTTAATCCAGAGCTTTTTGCCTCTCAGGAACTCCTTAAAATGGATGAATTTTGGAGACCAGGCAATTTTAGAACAAGACAGTTAAGCAATAGGTGCCATAAAGTATCTCCATTTTAAAAGTCAGTGTTGTACTGGTGTAATAGTGGCCCATAGCCAGCCAGCAAGAAATGTGATGTTAATTAGGCATGAATAATTGCGTATGTGCAAAGCCTTGACTATTTTCCTAAATTTTGGATATCAGAAAGATTGGGAGTTGTATTCAATATTACGTCCTGGCAGTGGAGTTTAACAACGATCTGCGTCAGTGCTGGTTGTCTGTTTTGGGTTGTCCACTGCAGAGAGAAGGCATCGAAATGCTGGCGGGCTGTTCACCGTTGTGAGGAAGATACGGTTTGAGAGCCTCGGTTTCTAGACTCTGTCACCCTGAGTCCTTTATTACTTGGGAGCTGCACTGAGCACATAAATACACAGGTCTTCTCCTGGTAAATGGCAAACTCCCTAACTCATAGTATTTTGTTCATCCTAAAGGCACCGTTCATCCTTTGGGCGAACTGGCACCTCATTTGGGCAGGTGCAAGAAAAATCAAACCCTCTCTGTTGGCTCAGCTTGGAAGGTGCAGTCGTCTCCCCAGTCACACCAGGCTCCAGAGGTGCTGCGAGAGGGAGCTGCGGTGGGTGCAAGGACCAGGCTGCTCTGCCCAGCACGCTCACGGAAGGACTGGCGAGAAAGGCCACCCGGGAAGGAGCAAGCTGTAAAAACAGCCACAGTTTTACTATGGGAGAGGGTGCCAGGGGATTGAACTAAAGGGAGGACTCAAATGGCTCCTTGGGAGAAGAGAAATGGGAATAGTCCATCAGTAGGTACCAGGCAGAGCAGGTATGGGCAAGCCTGTAGGACCTGGGAGTGGGTGAAGCTGTCATTATTCAGAAACTCTGAATAAAAAAATGATGCTGAAGAAAGTTTATGGTTTCCTGGGTACCGCCGTGGCACTACCTGCGGTAAAATGCTTCTCTACCTGTCGCAAGGGCAAGGGGTAAAGAATTACCAGGGATCCTTGTAACTAAGGGTCAAATGGAGAAATTCAACTCCTACGTCAGCAAGAAAGGGGCTGACAAGTTTTATAAAAAGAATCCTCCCCAAATGTAATCTAAGCAGAGCTGCACCTCAGCAGTTAGGGCTTCCTTCGGCCCCCACCCCTGCGCCCCAGCTCGTGCTCTTCTCCTTCACCTTGTCTTGGCCACTCTCAGAAAACATGAGAATTAAAGGATGGGATGGTAGCATCTCATGTTCCTAGTTCGGGAAGCCTGCACCGTAAAGTGCCAGAGATGTTTCAAAGGGAAGCAAGTTTCTTGTCCTGCCAAAGCTTTAATAGCCTGTTGTCTTTTCTGGTAACGTGTGTGCACCCATCTCCCATGTGCACCCATCTACACAGAGGTTTTTTCCTCTCCCTTTTTCATCCCTAAAATGAAAATGAATCTCTTCATTCAGTTGAAGCTACTTCTCGCAAGAGCTATGATTTGAGAAAGAAGATAATAAGTAGCAAGATGTTAAAGAAAGAGCTTATTTCTTGCTTGCTTTGCGATAATGCCCAGCGGTGGAAAAAGACTGGATGCTGTTTTACTAGAGACTAATTCAAAATGTAGTAAGAGATTTTTCCTACCCCAAGGACATTCACACTGTAAGGGAACTTGAAACATTAGAGCAAAAAAGCAATGTGTAAGTATGGAGAACCAGGGAACAGGGGGACAGAGAGTGCTTCTTTTCTTCTCTGTTAAAAAAGGTACTGTTTGTTCCTCACAGCCCTCCAACTTACAGTGAGCGGTTGACTCATGTCTTCCAGTGCATGTGGATGAAGGCTTTGACCGGAGGGATGATGGCAGCCAGGACCAGCTTACTTCATGGAGTGATTCAGGAGAGAGCTTTCTACACTTCGGAATAGCTCGGGAGGCAGCCCAGCAGGCAGCGGTGGCCGGAGAAGCCCTAAGACTGACCGGCAGGGCAGGGCGTTCACTGGGTGAGCAGGACCAGGAGACAGGGACTTAGAGCCGCAAAGGGGGCTAAAAAGACGAATCGGTGCGTAATGGAAAAGGGCAGCCACGGAGGACATCGAGGGGGGATTGATGGGGCAGAATAACAAGCGAGCGTGAAAGGCGCAGTGGGTGAGGAGGTTGGAGCAGAGAGGAGAAGGCAGCAGGGACAAAAGTTCAGCCTCCTCGATGATGGCAGAGTTTTGGGGAATTGAACTAAAAGCTTCCTTTGTGAGGAAAGTCTTGTATCTGGAGAGCTCAGGGGATCAGTAAAGATGTACACTGAGTTTCAGTTTCAGCTTTCAGACTGAATGTACACAGGAAATGACCATACTTTCTTATTGATATAATAAGAGTAAAAATTAAATGCAGCAGAAGCAAAACATATAATTTCCAAGGTATTTTCATACTTTACAAAGTCAGAGGTTTAGAAAGTTGATTTTATAGGTCAGCAATAGGCAAAATGTGAAGCGCTTCTAAGGAAACACCTGTGTTGAATAAAAACAGTAACATACCAGACATAACATGGGTGGTAAAACAAATGTTTAGCTTTCCACGTAATACCATTAATTTTTTTTTTACTAAAATGATTTCATTAAAAAAGATAAGCCTACATTTGTGGAAAATGTGTTGTTGTTTTTCCACTACTCCTGACAACAATGCTGTTTAAAAAAAAAAAGTTTTTAATAACTTTCTTCCAGTAAACCACATCTGGATTTTTAACCTTGTTGAAAGTTTTGACTGTGTGCATCTATATCAGACCGTATTGTAATGGAATTGTTATTTATCTCCAGATATATCCAGTTCCTCCTTTGTGGACAGTCTTATGTCTAAGAGGGTCTTTAATTACGTTCCTCTACTAGCTGACCACTACAAAAATTGAAATCCTCACCACAAATCTGTAAAAGTGTTTCCACTTGCACTGGGAGACAAAAATAGAATAATTCCATGTCTTTTTGGACGGATGCCTAGCTGAAACTATGCAGGGTTTGAGTGACAAGAGGATGTAGTCTTTGCTGAGAGCACTTTCTTTAAGATCCTTTTTAGTCTTCAGGAACATTTAAGTAGATGAATGAAGAGAGGATTTATGCTAGTTTCCCTTAATTTCTGTTAACTTTGCCTGCTTTTTTGTAACTTTTGTCTTCTGCAACAAAATCTTTTCAGCTCATCAGGCTTACTGAATGTATAATCACAAGCTGGTAAGTAGTAACTTCAGGAGTCTTGATTTGAAATGGCACTCTATTCTTTTGTGTACAGCTGTGGTAGAAGAATAAAACCTCTTTGTGAGGCTAAGCAAAAGTAGATTTATTTAAATGCTCAGTATTCGCCAGGGTTGTAACTGTATAGTCTTTCAGTGGTGAATAAATACGGTTAACACATAGCTCAGCCTGCGAATGCAGCGGAGAGACTTTACTTGAGTAAGTTCAGAATTATTTTGCATCCGAGTGAGCTCTCCTCACTGTGCTGCACAGCACGTTATCCGTTTCCTGGGGAGTGTGGATGGGAGCTTACAAAGCACAGCAGGTAATTGGCTGCTTCGGCCGAAAAGCATATTTGTCAGTATATACAGAAAGAAAATGAGAACAACTGGTAATTATTATTGGGTGATGATATTTGTCCATAGTCTTCTGACCTGTCTGTGAGGTTAAATCCATACCGACACTCTGTAAGAGCAGTGAGTGTGTTAAATGTGATGTTTAGGCAGTTCAGCAACGTCTTCTGTCAATGCAGTTTGGACTGGAACTTTCATAGGCTTTGAATGTAAACAAGAAGGTGAACGTGTATGTGATAACACCGTTTTCCAGAATGCTTTCTTCTGCTATTCAAGACTTGTGTTTCTGTACCTTAGCGTATATTTTTGTATCGTTACTTTATTTTGAACCTTATCTTCATTTTATGTGAACGGTCCTATCTCTGCAGTCTGTGGAAAGTGAGCATAGCTCAGCCGTTAGGCACTTATTTCTGTATTTGTAAAACTTGCGTACGCTGATGCAAATATTTCCTCTTGGAAAGGGAAAGCTATTACTGGGATAGATACTTTTTCTCAGTTGCACATGTGGCAGTTTCTACAGACGGACTAAAAAAAAGCTGTAATGGTATATCTATGCTTTTTGTTTAAAGTGGTTTACGTCCAAATGGAGTGTGGAAGCATGTTGGCAGTGTGAAGACAGTTGTACCAGGTTCCTTCTAAATTAGGGCCATTTTCATGAAACCCTTTTTATTTGCTGCTTTTACTTTCCCTCCTCTCTTTAAGTAAATGAAGTGTGGGTTTAAGTCAAGACTGATAAATGCTAGAATAACATAAAAGCTATTTTAAGTTTCATAATATAACTATAAATACCCCCCACATTTTAAAGATTTATGTGTACAGATAAAAACATATGACAAGTCTCACTGGAATTGGTTGACACAGGAGTATAATATTCACTTCAAAAATCTTTGCAGGTTCATGTTGTGGGACTCCAGTCTTTGGACAGTTTGGTTTTAATTTGTTTGCTGAAAATCTCACCAAGAAACCTGTACACTGTGTTGGAGGTCAAAATTGTGCTGCATCTGTAGGAGGAAACAAAAATGAAGTATTTTATGGATTTGGTATGTCTACATGACTGTAAGTAGGGAAGATATTTGGAAGACTGAAAAACAGATTATACATTTTTAACACTTTACTATCATCACTAGTTTCCTCCTCTTTGGTAAAGAGGAAATCAAAATGTTTCTTTGCTTCTTTTATACACCCTTGTACTCTTTGAGGTGGCTTTAAATCTCCATCAGTGTCGTACGAGGTAAAATGTGTAATAAAGCATTAAGGGAAATGGGGTTAAGACACGCAATGTCTAATAAAGGATATTAGTATTTATTGGCAGTCATCCTTTGGCCTATATAAATTTTTTTTCCAAAGGGTACTGACATTGCTCTTGCTCTCTTTACAACCATCATTCTGTGCGCAGATGTGGTTTTTCCCCATTCACCTTTTTTTTTTTGCATTTTTGAATGCCAACTACTTAATGTGTCATTTCTGGCAGAAGGTTCTGGTGATGAAAGAGGAAATAAAATGGGCTTGAAGCAAGTTGCTGGAGAGGTACATACAGGATGGCACAGCCATGGAAAGCTTTTTTTTTTTTTTGCAGGAGTTACGTACCAGTCTTCATACTGACTTAATGAACAGGAGGAAGCCCATATTTTTCTTGGGCCTGGAAAGCAAATGTGGTCTAAGAGTACAAGGTTTACTACCAGTGTAATCAGCTAGAGTAGTGTGAGTGACTGTGTGCCAACTTTCTTTTGCCTCCTGTGGCCCAATTAACTCCATTCTTCATTCTTCAGTCATCTCCCCAGGTGGCTATCTGGTCTTAATGGGCCATAAAATGGGTGGCACTGGTCCATATGGAAATGCCCTGTGGTATGGGGGGTCTTGTAGCCCTCCACAGGGGTCCCTGAGAGTGTTAGAGGTGGCAGTGCTGTCTAAAAGGAAATTCAGAGGATGAGTACCCGTGCTCTTTTCCTGATTGCTGGAAGAGTCTCTTTGAATAATGTAGGCCATCAGATGAAAGCTGGATTGGTTTGGGAGGGCTACACAGAGGACCCAACGGAGTGAACTTCTGTTAAGCACAAAGGGAAGGACTTCAGCTGGGATTAGATACTGTTGTCCTTATCTCTTAAGCAAGAAGGTTTTTTCTTTGATTCTTCCTCCCTCCCGCCCTCCCTCCCAAGTGGCAATTAACCTTAACTTTTCTAACTGGACTTCTAAACAGATTGTGCTTAGTCGCAAGTCAAGTAGCTCAGTTGTTTCCCTGCTATCCCTGACGTCTTTTCTGGACTCTAACCCTCCATCTGCAGAGGTCGATGGGGTGGGAGGTAGCGAGGGACAGACGGTCTGGTGAAAGACGCTCCCTCTGCAGACATCAGAGTCCAAAGACAAAGCCCTGGGAAGGCCTGAACTTCTGCAGGCCAAGCTCCACAGGGAGGGAAAGCACCTCATGCTGGGAACCCAGCAGAAGGAAAGACATCCACTGGTTTTGGGTAGGCTCATACTTGAAAACGCATTGAAAACATTTTAGCGGGCTTGTGACCTTTAAAAGAGATTAGAGCTACTTATCAGTTCATTTCTACCTTAGAATGTTTATTTGAGTTTGTGCTCTATATTAAGTGTGAATAGCATGCAAGTGGCTTGCTTTAGTATTTCACAGAAATTGCGCAGAGCCAAGGAATGTATTTGATTACATATACCTATTCCTTGGGGTCTTCCATGGAGATGTGCTCAAACCCAGGATATTATCCAGAGCATCAGGATTTAAACTGTTGACTGAAACTGGAGTAGATCAGATGAGAAGATCTGGGACTCTGCAAGACTTTATGGCTAAGCCAAACTTCTCAGATCCTGTCTTTCTATGTGCTATTTCTGAGCGTAGCTTTGACATCCAGGCACTCTATTGATCTTGTTAGCGTAAGAAAGAGGTGTTGCCAAAGAAAAATCTAATAGTCTGGCAAACTGACTCAAATCTACTAGGAGTGGTTTGAAGGAAGACTGAGAATCGGGAAGTTGGATTTCTGACTCTTATTTTGCTGGGAAAGTCATGACACATGGGGATAATACACCTGCTCTGCGTCACTCTTATTCATCTAGCAAATCTAGAACATTCTGTGAAAGTAAACCTGCCCAGCTCTCCTGTCATATGGGAAAAAACCTGTGGCACAGCCAGAAACAGTTGGGAATCATTCCTCTGTGAGCTCCTGTGGGGATGCAGGGCCACTGGTGCCATGTCTGGTGGCCTAAATGGGCATAATTTCCCTCCTGATTGCAGAGGAACCAGGTAATAACCTATTTCACTTCTTTCTCTTTGTGTTTAGGAGGAAAAGGGTCAAGTACCACTCTATATGCCATGCCTAGCTCTGAAAACTGACCACAGTATTCAATAGACCAAATTACTTGCCCGATGCGTTTCAGGAATTGAAAATTTGTTCTGAAACATGCTTATTTTTGGACCTTCATCCCCAGTTAGATCAAGTGACAACAATCTGGTTTCTGTGGTTCTGAATGCTCTCTCACATGGAGCTGCACATGATCATTTGTGATACCAGAATGCCAAATCATCAAAATTGCAATAAATCAGAGTTACTGAGAAAATTTTTTGGTCAGACCTAGTAGACACCAGTGAAAAGTTACTTCTAGAGCAATGATGATGTTTTTATATGCTCACATCCCCAGACTGTGTACCCTGGCAGAACCCTAAAGTAGTCAGTGGAGCCACATCAATTTGTCTCTGGCCAGGATAGGCCCTCATAGGTTTAGGTAAGTGATATCTATAAGAAGGAAGGATAGAATTGTAACCTTGGATCATACAAGTGTGCTTGGAGAGTGCCAAGATTAAAACCAGAGCTGCTGGCACCCATCAGATTTAATTTAGCAGCCTCTCCATGCAAACCCAAATGCACCTCACTGACTTCAAGAATTGTTAGGGAAACCCAAAGTGCCCAGATGGTGATGGGTCACTGATAGCCAGAAACTGCTCGCGCTCATGCTTTTTGGGTTCTTAGTCAGGAAGGAGTTAAAACCGGTGCTGGAAGGGAGCTGAAATATTCAGAGTAAGAGATTTCCAGAGAGGGCTGTGCTGGACGAGGTTGGGCTTAGCGCTTTCAGCTGCTCTTCTGCTCCCTTCAAACGCGAAAGGTGTAACAAACACGCTGGTCGCAGGGACTCCCAAGGCATGGCTCACACCCAAGTCATTTGGTATTTGCCCAGCTGAAGCATCCAGAAGTTTTGGAAGTCGAGCCTGGCTTGCCCTGGCGTTGGGGCACAGCGCGAGGTGGCTGAGAGCCATCCTGCGTCGCCTGTGCCAGGCTGTTGAGGCGCCCAGGTCGGGTGCACGTGCACCAGCACCCACGTCCTCCATTTGACTGTGTGCGCCAGCGGGGACACGGACACGCTGCCCTTCCCGGTGCAGTGGAGTCAGGGTTAGTGAAAACGTGTCGCTCTATTTTCACTGATGTAATTTCAGCAGAGCAAACGTGAAAAGGAACAAAAATCAGACGACGTGGGCAGCATGGGCTCCATCTCCCCATAGGGGTTTGCCACAACAAAGTGGTGCACCTCGCCTGAGGCAGGACTTCCTACGCTGCCAGGGCTCAAATCCCCATTTCTTTCCAGAGCCAGGCACCGGACCTACACCCTCTGTCACCAGCTCTGCCTCTCCCCTCAGGGGGTGCAAACTTCGTCCTCCAGCTTTCACTGCGGGGCAGCGGCTGCCCAGGTCCCGGTGCCACAGGGAGGCCGCGGCCCGGGCTGGACCCGGGGAGGCAAAAGCAGGAGTGCCAAACAAACCTTGGCGAAAACTGATCGTCTCGTGGCTAAACTCTTAATTCCTCTGGGGTGTTGAAGGTCTGCCGAGGGCAACCGGAGAACTCGTTCGGCTCTCTGCAGCCAGCTGTGGGTGCCTGGCGGGGTAGTTCAAACTCACTGAGGCAATACGGCTGTTTGTCTTATTATTCACTTTAAAAAGTGGATCACCCCATGTTAATTTTCCTTCTCACATACGTCAAAAGCAATGTCTGATTCATAAGTGAGAATATTACATGTGTTGCCTCTGATACTAAGTCAGGCAGCGACATGGCACAAACTGCGTTCATGGAGTCCTTACTGCACTTGGGGTCGTGCCTGCAGCACACACAGCTGGAGACCAGGTATAGAAAACTTAAATTCAAAAAAGTCTCTTGGAAGTACTTCTCAAGAACAGAGCATTTTGAAAGTGCTCTATTTCCAACCAGCGAGGGCCGCATTAGGAATAGCTTTTTTGTTAGCTAATTTCTGTCCTTAAGAGGATGCTGCTTCCTTCCTCTCTTCATTTAATTCCTTTGCTGCTTTGACCTTCACCTGTGCGACTCACTCACTGAAATCCTCTCGGGAGGATCAGTGTCAGCTCTAATAAGCCGGCTGTCACTTTACACCAAACAGAAAGTAAATGTTTCATTTGTTAAATGGGCCAGCAGAATGCATTGCCTTTTTCTACCATCCTTGATTTTCTTCTAGGGGAAAGTGTTCTACTTTTATGTGACTGAAAGTGCATAAAGTGGATGTGAAGCTGCAGATTTAAGTGTCTTGAATGAAGACTGTTATGTAAGACTTTTCTTTATTTACCAGTTGTACTGAAATATGATCAGTGTTACAGCACAGGGTCTGGTTGCAATGAATTTTCTTGTGTTTCCAGTGAGAAGATAAGGGATATGCTGTGTAAGGAGCGCACCGGGAATTTCTTTTTTTTTTAGCAAGCTGCACAAGAAGGCACAGGGAAAGTAAGATTGTTGCACTGAGCTCTTGGCTGCTGATGCAGGGCACGACGCTGCTTCTTGTTGGGACTTTTACCATTGACTTGAATGGGAGCAGGACAGCTTTTCTCTGTCGTAGCTTCTGTTGTGTTTATTTATTGCTCCCCTTCCACTGCTGTTTGGTGCTGACAAGCTCAGCCTGTGCTTCTTTACCAGCTTGCACAGGTGGGTTAGATTTACATTAATAAGCTTGGAAAGTATTTGAGAGTGGGTGTTAAGGGGAGTACTTATTTTTTTGTGACTTTCACATAGAAGCTGGTGTTTGGGGGTTGAAGTCAGTAGCTTGTGGAGTGCTGCTTTTGAAACGATGTTTGACAAACACGAAAGCAGTGCGTTCACTGACTAACCGCCGCAGTGGAGAGCAATTTGAGACAGGAAAAGAAGGCGGTAGCTTCAGCGCATGAGAGGAAGGCTGTGGCTTTTTTTTCTATGAACCTGGAAGTTGCGTAAGTATGTTTGCTTCTGTGGATTTGTCTCTGTGGTTGTTTTTTTCAAGCTGAAACCAAGCCCATGTGTGGAGCTAGATGATGATGGTGCACCACCATCCCCTGGCTCTGCAGTGAAGCTGTATGAAACCAGCCCGTCTTCTCATGTGAAGTAAGGCCCCTTGGTGATGCTCCTGAGGGCACTGGCTGCTCAGCTCCCAGGGCAGCCGAGAGTCTTCTTGCTCAATGTTGTTTGGGGGTACCTCCACAGCAGTGCAGCAATACCCCATGGGCTCTCTCCTCTCCATGGGCAGTTCCCCATGAGCTCTTCAAGCATCTGACTCACTGCTGTACTGCAGGAGCCTTTGCCAACAGAGGCTAAGGGACAGCAAGTCGCTTAGCGCATGTTGCAGGAGGCTGCTCTGGCTTTACCCTGGAGATCAGCTTTTCACCTCGCTGGCTGCAGAAGTGGGGAAGGTAGCTTGTCTCTTGTTTTTCCGGGCATTTAGTTTGTCCTTGTCTCGTGGCCTGCAAAGGCTGGAGACTCGGGGCCAAAATCCCTCTTTGTTGGCACCCTAATTTATGCTCTAAACTAGGTGTTTGCAGTAACTGAAATAGATATCTATGAGAATGATTTCAAGATATTTAAATCTAGTTATGTCTGCGATATATTGTCTGTCAGTCTGACTGAGCTTTGAAACATAGTGTGTATGACAGATATAGGTCTGTCTTCTATGCAAGTATCTCTCAGTGTATCAGCAAAGGCCTTGAAAACTTCAAATCCAGAACCTTGTGCTTGGCCCTGCTCTGCTATGAGCATCCCTAATGGCAAAGAAATGGTTCTGGTTTTGTTGGTTCAGTTTCCTAGATTTTGTGTTAAAGTTTTTCTTGGATGTATCTGATGGATGTATCTTTAAGGCTGTGACTTGTATAGATTGGTGAATCTGATGTTTAGTAATGGTTGTTGTTTTTTTTTTTTGTCCACTCCAAATTTCCCTCCCCCCCCCCCCCCCCCAAAAAAAAAAAAAAAAAAAAAAAAAAAAAAAAAAAAAAAACAAACCAAAAACAAAACACTACAAAAAGGGGCTACCTAATCATTAGGAAAAAAACCCACCACCAAAACTTCTGGCAATAGCAAAGCTCCACCCTAAGCAAAGTATTCTGTGGCCATTAAGCTGCACAGCTTTGAATAATTGGCTTTCTCAGCAATGGCTGAAGTTTTTGGCTTTTCAAGTGAATGGAGCTAGAGACCACAGAATAATTGTCTGTTCAAGCCACTGCCTAGGTGAAAGCACAGCTGGGGTAAGGAGTCAAGACTTTTTATAAAAAAAGAAAAATGGATAGCTTCATTTTCAAGAGATCTAGGATTGAATTTATTTAAATAAAAAGTGCATGTTTAAGTGTATGATTGTACAAACTTATATACAGAAACAGCAACAGATAAGCAGCCTGTAAAATGTGTAAGCAATAGATATCTTTCAGCATATGTTCCTTGCAAATAAACCTAGAGAAACAAAGAAGTTTCTTTTCTGGTTAGATCCCATCGTGGGAAAGAAGTCAAGTAATTGGTAGACTTGGTGTAATTCCTTCCTGTTGTATTTGGCGAATAGGCAACACAATTAAAAAGATAGTTCAGATTTCATCTTTGATAAAATCTGGTCCATGTCACTCCCTGTGGAAGTGAACACAGCTACAAGTTAGGAAAATGCAACGTTCCCTTGTGTTGGTACAAGGCACCTGTCTGAGGCTTTGCAGACAGTTTATTCAGTATGCTCCAAGAGTACCAAAACTGGGCAACTGAACACTTGTTAATGTTAAAACAAATTGTGATTTATGAACTCAGACTTTTCTCTAAACTTTATATTACTTGGAGCCTTCTGTGACGGTCTCTCTTCTAGAGCAAGAAGCCGTAGCATGATATAGCACATTTTACATACAGTGAGTCTATTGCAGAATTTTGCCCTAGATATAGGGATTTTACTACTTACAGTCTCCATATATGAATTAGTAAAAATATAAGTCTCCTTCTTGGCAATTTGTGATCTAGATCTGGGTTAGGGCCCTATCTTGGACATTACAAAAATGCCCTGGAGAAGCTGATGTAAAACATCAGCATCTTCAAATTATCTCATTTAAAATACTTGCAACTTTCTTGGCTGGAACACCACCTTACTCTCATCATTCAAAGTAGGGTTTCTACAGTCACTTGTGAGAAAGCTTTCCTGGCCAGAGAATTTCTGTTCCATGTGTTAAGGATTAACTGGTTTAGTAACTTTTAAGACAGTGTTTCCCTCCCCATTTGTGTTCCTCAGAAAAGCGATGTTGGTAGGCACCCATAGCAGTCACTAGATATGATAGTCCTGAGTGCCCTGCTGCAGAGGCACCGCCTGTGCAAAGATGTAGGGCTGCTGGGGAATTAGTTACCACAGGAAAACAAACAAAACCAAACCCCAACTGGCTGGACAGTCAACATCAGGGGATTTGGCAAAGAATTGTAAATCACTACTTTTTTTAATCTGAAGTATCACTTTGAAATCAAGATCTCTGAAACTGGAATAAATCTGAAATATCCTTCCTGGTAAAGTGTCCTCTAAGCTTTCATTGCTATTTTGTTGTCCTCTACAAATGGAAAAGCAATTGACTGACTGGCTCCAAAATGTAGAATTTGGAGGGAAAATTTTGCACCTCCTGAATCTGTTTAACTTTGAAAGTTAAATTGATGTGTGGTTGTGATTATGTACTACATGTCTGGACCTACATTTGCACTTACAAGCTGCAGCTGAGGTTTTATAGCTAGGGATGCAAATTTGTGTTGATTCCTGCTTAGAGGTTGGTTTTTCTATGCTTTGGAAGATGGGGTAGCTTTTTTTTTTGTTCTGCTCAACTAGACATAGGTGTGCATGTTTGCTGTTTTTTTTAGGGGGGAATGGAGTTTAAAAAAGAAAAAAAGCTTGGCTCATAATTACCATGCGAATGGAAAATGTGTTTCCAAGTGTGTTGGGATTAATACAGCCAATACCTGTGAGAGCTCATTTCAGTCAAACAGCAGATGCTGTAAATTCCTCAGTAAGTACTTTGGAGTTAGTATTCTTCTCCTGAGTGTATAAATCTGACCTCTTCCCCACTTCCTTTCTCTAAGCCCCAGCCCCCCCCCCCCCCAATCTGCTTTCCCTACTGTCTCTAAAATTCCCCAAAGCTCCCACTGGCAGTCCAAAAAAGCGTACAACTTCCCATCAAGACCTTCAGAATAGCTGTGTACAGTGAAGATTATCTCATGTTGGATTTGTTCAGCTCTAGCGAAAGTTAGAATTTCTGCAATTATTTTCATAATATTCTGCAGGACCCAATGCATGTTGCAGAAAGGTCAACAATGAAATAGGCCTGGGTACTACAAACAGGTCCAAAATGATGTAACGGTAAATTGTAGTGCTGGTAAGTGTCTTGTTGGTGTGGAATGGCAGCAATGTGACAAAAATAGAGTCTTTGTTTTGTTCTGAGCGTCATGGGGACTGTTTTCTGCGGATGTGAAAGCAGAGAGAGGGTGTGCTGTAAATTGCCAGGACTACTATGAAGTCCTTTGCCAACCTGTTAGTGTTGCTTGTTTATAATAAGGTACAAAAATGGCAAACCAGTTTGGTCATAGTTGTAGACCTGCCACTGCTACATTTTGTTTTTAAACAAAAAAAAGGACAAATATGCAAAATAGGTAGGACGGATATCACTTCTCTTTCAATTTGATAATTTAAATTTCCAATGCTTCTGAATCCTCCATACTCCTTTCATGATGATAAGTGGAAATTGAGCCACCATCTTAATTTTGATGCTGATCTGAGCATGATAACAATCCGGATAAGGTTCAATGAAGATTGTCAGATACGCGCTGTTTGTCACATTGGAGACTATCGTTACAGCACAATTCCTTGTCCAAACTAAAGCCAAAGGTGGAAGGACGCTCTCTGGGTGCTAAGGATTGTGTACTTTGTTACTGTACTAATAGACAAAAGAGAAGAGTTTACTTCTTTTACAAAGTAGCTTAATTCAATTGTCTTTAGGAAATTATTTTAAGACAAACAAAAAAGGAAACCAAAAGCCCTGTTCTAGAGGTGCAAGAAACTGTAGGACTTAAGACTCCTACAAATCCCTTTCTAAAAATGATCCTACTCAAACTGCATAAGATAAACACTATTTCTGTCTCTCTTGATTGTAGCTTTTAATGGGAATGGCAGGTACCCACCCTGTAGTGCTCAAGAGCAGTGCCAGAGCTCAAGAGCTAGTGCTCTGTCATTCCATCTCTCATCAAAAACCCCTATGTGCAGAAGAATGACCTTGGGACAGGACATGTTCTAGATAATATTGTTTGATATAAGACTATTCTTTTTTCTTCTCTTAGTTTCTTGGGGGTTTCCATGGATAAACATGCCATCTAAACAAGGTACTTAAAAACCATGTATTTTCCTAGAGTGAAGTTATTTCACAAACACCTGGTGGCAGATTTCGGAGCTATTTCCATGGAGAGGCTGGCAATTGTGCCTCAAGGACGGTCAGGAGAATAGTTTGGGATTAATCAGGTTCCCTGTACTTGGAGTCCTCCTTTGTGGTTTCTGCCTTTATGATCCTGGTTGGCAGCTCTTGCACCTAGTTGGTACATTGTATGAGAACTTCAGCTTTTCTTTCGAATCTTGCAGTTTCTGGACACGGCTAGGAAGATGGAATTATTTGTGTCAATCTTGTTATTTGTTTCTATTTTCAACAGAATTTTATTTGCTTTTGTCAAAACCTGAGCACAAGAAGCTATGTCACAAAATAATAGTAAATAAAACTCATAAACAAAACAAAAATGTTGTTTAGCAGTCTGAATCTCTTTACTGTTTGCCAAAGGCAGACTACGGTTTAACGGGCTTTGAAAATAGAAACATTAATCAGATCTAATTCTATGGAAATTAAATGAGGCTATTCTTATCACATGAATAAATTGTTCCTTTAGAGTATCGTTTTGCACCAGTATTGCTTCAAGTACCATTTATGTAATCTCCTAATGAAAGGCCTCTCTAACAGATAGCACACCAGGTACAGGAAAGGCTCAAAATTCCCAATTCCTTTCGAAAGCAAATACAGTGTGTCAGAAAGGAGAGGAGAAGGGCGGGGGAAAGAGAAAGGGGCTAAAACTCATTTTTTTTGAATAATAAGAATGGCGAACTAGTAGGGGAGAAAAGTTCTCATAAAAGGATAATACGTAAAGAGTTTTTCACACTGCCTCAAGTTTTCTTTGTTAAAAATGTATTCAAGTTGTCTAGAGCTTTTTTCAATTTAAAATAGTTTGGTTTTCTCCTCACCCCCCCAGCCTAGGCACCTCCAAAATAAATTGAAGGAATAGGCTCAGGGGTAATTGGTTTGAAGAAAATGACAGGAATGTGAAAGAGGGAATAATATTGCTAAAGAGGGAATAATGCTGATTGAAGGAGGGAACTGACCCATCATGGTGCTGTAGAAGTATTCTTTTAGCTTTCAGATTGTATTAACTCAATTGCTTTATTAGTTATTACATATACTAAATATAAGTAACTATAACTCTAGATTTTAGAGAAATAATGAAGTGTGACTTTATGCACCAAATCAATCTGTTCATTACTTGTTACGGATTTGATTCCATAAACAAAGTGCCCATCAGTGGAGATGAGATCATATCTTAAATGCCAGACAAACCCTGTAACAGGTCCAGGTCTCTAAGGCAATGCCTGCCTCCCTTTGACCTGGCTGCTACTCTTGGAAAGAATATTGGGAGCTGCTGCCTGTTCCTCTCCTCGGTGCCGGCTGCCCAGAGAAAGCACAAAGGGCACAGACCAGAGTCCTCGCAGAGGGAGACCTGTAGTTTGGCTCAAGCTCTGATTCACTGAGGCTGAGCTCCTTCATGATTTCCAGTAAAAAAAAAAGTACACTTGTGACAAAAGCTTTTTATTCTTATTTTGATTGCTGCAGAGTTTAATTGCCTCAAACTGGGGCAGGCCGTTGTTCTGTCTTGTGGTTAAGTAACTCTGGCATTTATGATGGCTTGCAATTACTGTGCAAACTATCATTTTTCCATTTGAAAAGTTACCATTTCTCCATGCTCACTGCATTATCTAACATGCCACAATTATGTGCATCTTCAGAGAGAGGAAATGGCTGTGGCACATCACATACTGTGGTGTGGCAAGTGTAGGGAAAAGTATTTTGGGGGTTTCTGTGATAACTGTTCTTTTGGAGCCAAATCTTCCTAAGTGTCTGAAAAGACAATTTGGTTCATTGCACATACTGTAATGCACTTCCTAGGAAGACTTTAGACCAATTATTAATCTTTAAGTGTTTTATGCATATGTGTAGGAAGGTAAATATGATGTAAATTGTAGGAAAAATAAATTAGTGAATACCCAAAGTCTTATTTAGTCATAGGCACATGTGAGAACAGGATCCAGGAGTCAAGAAGGCCCAATATCTTTTTCTAGGTAGGCAATGGTCTCAAATGCTGAAATTAAAACAGATGTGCAAGCAGACCACTTCCTGCAGGAACTGCTAAACCAGCAGATTGGCAGTGCCAGACCTGGGAAAACTGTGCTGTGTCAGTATTTGTTTGTTCTGATTTGCTCTTTGGCTTCCTGGAATTTGTAGAGTTCAGACTTAAATATGTGGTACCTAAAAGCAAAGCAAGAATTAATCCTGATCTTGCCTTTTTGTCAGGGGTTTGCTATTTATTTTTTCAGGCGATACACAATCTGCATATGACACACTGCAAGTGGGAAGACGGGGTTTCGTCATTGTCTGATCTCTGATGTGCTGGGTTCCTGGTGGCCTCAGTGTTGTGGAAGAGGGAGGATATTTACAGATGGATTTGGATGCATAAGATCTGCTGCAAAAATAGAGGCAATTTTAACATAACCTTACACAAGAGGCATATAAATTCTTCTGCCTTTTGCCAGTGAATTAACTAGGGATGTTGAAAAGTTATGTCAATCTCTCTTTTGCCAAAAGCTGTTGGGGAGATCTACGGTACAGACTCTAATTTGACAACTTTCTGCTCTTGTAGAGCTAATCTGTGAAGCTAATTTTTTTTTTTAGTAAGAGACAAACTTTGCATAGGGATGTTGATTAATAGGTTATTATACAAATATAGTACAAGATCACTGTTTGTTGGTTTAATTTTTTTAATGTTAACAGAGATGTAATAATAATCATGTTCAAACACTTTGATAGCTTGATGAACTGGGACGGCCAAAGACTTCAGATTCTCCTTTTGTTCTTTCATGATAGAGCCTTTCATGGCTTTGGGACAGCTGGTAAACACTTGCTTCATTCTGCATAAAGGATGGAATCAGCTGTGTTTATCATTGAACAATATAGTGATGATTTGGGGAAGAAGAGACTAAAAGCAGCAGGGAAATAAAATCCTGAAGCCTGGCTGTGACCGCTATTCAGCAGCCCATCTAATATAGGAAGTCTTGTCTCTTTCTCAAAGCTCTTTGGAGTTCAGGACATGCCTGTCTTGGGTCTTTCCCATGTCTGTAATGTTTTCATGATCTATTTATGTTTGTCGTGGTCTAGTCTGTGGCTTTGCTCATGCTTGTGTCTCGCCTGGTGGAGGGAAGGCTGCAACCCCTTCCTGCAGCAACACCACTACCAAAGACCTCCTCTCCCGAAGACCACACATGGTGTTTTATGTGGCTTCTGCTACAATAAATCAAATAAGGCAGCCACCTATGTAGGACTTTTAAGAGCTGACTTTTTGTTTTGTCTCGGTGGCAGTTTTAATAGTGTGTTAGTACTCTGTGCGTCCGTCTAATATTAATGAGAGAAAAACAGGACACAATTTAGAACTTGTATTTTATGATGGCTTTAGTATTCCTTGAAAAGTGGGGGAGATTCAGATGAATTGCTCTGCAAATTCATTTATACAGTTAATGATATATATGTTTAGACGAGAAGTGGTTAAACTTGGAGAGGTTTCTTAATATGTTTATAAAAATTCACTGGATGGCCAGTTAATAGATAAATTATTGATAAAATGGTGAAAAGGTTACGTAGTAGAAATCTGTTAAGAATGAGTGAAAGAAGATACAGTTCTGCAGATATGTCTGTAATCTCATTAATCTCTTGGATTCTTAAAAGCTCTCTTAGAGCCATCTGAAAGGCTTTATGCTTGATAAATTTAGTGTAAAAGTGTCTGGTGTATCAGTTTTACAGTAAGCTTTCTTGTCTGAGAAGGGGAGTGTGGTACCAGGGAGGCCAGAAACCTCCCAGGTGTTACTAATAAAATCAGTTATTGCCTTTCTGTACAAGTACACAGCGTGCATGGAATGAACAAAGCCTCCCTCTGCCTCCTGCTCGCTGTTTATGAAGCCTGCTAAGCAAGAGGGTGAGTTACCTTTAGCCAAAGAAGTAGCTTTGCCCATTCTCATACCCCTTTGAAACAAAAGGAAGATAGACATGGCTCTCATTGTGGCTCTGATTCAATGCATGCAGTCCCTCCTCAGACTGTGAGCATGATTTTGTAACATTGCCCTCAAATACTGTGCAAATGGATCAAAACCACTACGCTAATACATTAAAATATAAGCAAACAGCGAGACAACTTTTGAGATGTTTATGGTTTGTCCAAAGTAAGAAAAGCGATGCATCTTAGAAAAGGATTTCAGTGAAATTGCTTGAATGCTGAGGAGTTGGCCAAACTTCAACACAAGTCAGCTCTGTTGACAGGAATCTGTCATAATTCAGTGCTGATCAATATTGGTATACTGCGGTCCTTGTTTATGACATGGAAAAAAAGGGTATTGCTAAAAGAAAGCTTAAGATACTGCTATAAAAACTGTTAGGCCTCACTGTATGTAGCTGTAGTTTGTTATAGTGCTATTGCAGAAGAGTAAAGTCCAGATCTTGAAGTGCCACTAGAAATTGTAGGCAATAGCATAATTAGATCAAATGCAAGGTATGGTAGTTTTAGTGTTGCGGTATCAAAATAATATTCTCTGGTCTGACAAACCTCTGGTGATGAAAAGAAGTGCTTGTACTGACAAGAAGTCAGCAGGTTCACTTGATAAATAAGGTTCACAATAGTGGACCATGGTATTTAATCTGGAGAGCCCTTATCACTCCTCTGGGATGTGAGCGTGGGATGACGTTCTCTTTGAGCATTGCAGTGCTGGTTGCTACAGTGGAGACGCTGTCCCTCGTTTGAAGGATCTGTGCTTTCTAGTGATATATGAAAGAATACATTTCTTGTTGGGTAGTTAAATGAGATTAATATACGCCAGTCTGGGATTTCTTGGCCAAATACATATACTCATGCTGTTATGTGCACTTGCAGTAAGTTTGAAGCACCCAGGAAGTATTGGACTACTGCATTTTAAGTCCTGTGACTATCTCTGCAGTAAATATGCTTCGCTTTCAAAGTGCTAGAGCTACTGTATGTATGATAGAGCTACACTTGGATTTCCAGTATTACTGATCTGTGGCATGTAACCAAAAATATTGGGATGTTTCGTGTATTAATAGGCTTATTGTGTGTTGGGGGATCCCAGATTAACAGAAGGATTCTTCAAAAGTTCTGTGAACAAGGAACTCCTGCTTTATACGTGGGGAACTTAGTCCAGTGTGGGTTTTGGATTTTTGTTACAAGGTAAAGATGAGTAGGTGTGGTGGGTTGCTACTGGAACCTGGGACTTTGTGGTGGTGTGTCTCAGTGAGCTGATGTCAGAGACATACTCATGTATGCAGGCAAGGCTTATGCTAACCTGGTTTATTTTATTTTTTCTTTTTTTATTATTTTATTTAAAGAGAGAGACAATCTTATATGCTTCCATATGTTGTTTTTTTTCCCTAGTACCCTGGCTTTCTACGTTTGATGTTCAAAACACCCATTTGTGCAAATAATTTCTGTAGAGGATAATATTTCAGGGGATCAGAGGCTGAATGATGAAAAGGCAGATGCTTGTCAGCCACCCATGCTGCATCATACCCGCAGTGTGCTGACACCTCGTTCATGTGTTAAAACATTGTCCTCCCGACAGATGTGTGGCCCTTGTTACTGTAAAGGAGAGCATGTGCAGAGACTTGTCATGGTATTGGTAAAGAATGAGACAAACTAGCATATAACTAAAAGCAGCCTCAATTTGCCATCCCTTGTTTTTCTTTTTTTCTAAACAATAAACTAATTTGTATCGAAGTTTGTGAGTTGTGATATCATTGTCCTGTGTTCAACTTCTTATTCACAAGATCCTCTCCACTCATGTGCTGTTTTTTCTGCATGAATCTATGTTGTTGTTGGCAAGACCGTCACTTGCCTACAACTATGTGTCTTTGGTACTATTTCTTCATTGCAACACACATCTAAAGACTTGGTTGCTACGCATTGTGTTTCTAGTACAAAAGCTGTGGAAGTCTGTACAGCATATTGCTGTATCTCATATTTTATCATTTGAAGTAGATTGCCAACTACAATCTGTGTATATTTAATTTGTCTAAAAAAAAAATCCCCCATGTTGGCCAAACTTTCACATCTTGGAGTTATTCAATTTACCCTAATGGTCTTTAGCTGAGAGTTATGTTCACACAATGGAGGATAACATAGACTGAATTTTTTTTCTCAGACCTATTAAAATTTTGAACTTGATGAGTTTCCATCCAGTCCAGAAAATACAGGTTTCTGAGTGTGTCCTGTATACCTGTCAAATCTGGTAACCAGGACCTAGATTTGTTGAGGCTACTGGAAGATGAAGGAATAGTATAAAGCAAGAAATGATGGGAGGAATGTGATTATTTCTAATCTAGAGTGATTGGAGGGCTGGACCACCAACTTGTGTCCAAGTGACACCATGTCAAAAGCATAACTATGTTGAGGCAACTCAGGGGAAGCAGACTTCTGCATCTGCTCTCCCGCAGCTCCTTCCTAGATAATACACTGCAGTTATTTCCTTCTTGGAGCTTGAGGGGAATCCAAAACTTTCAGATGTTGTAGTTTTGTTCTTGACTTCTTCATATAAACACCTCCTCCCTCCCCCCCCAATAAACCCCCAAGCCCTAATGTCTTTAAGGACTGACTTCATAAATAAGCACTACTAAAGATCCTAATGACTACACTCACCATGACGGTGGACCACATAACAGCGCTGAGAAACCTGTATTGAAAACCATTCCACTGTGCTAAATATGAAGGGGCAACACAAGGAAGTTTCATTTTGGTAGAGCTGATCAACTAAATAGGCAGGAGAGAAAGGCAGGTGAAAGGGAGGAATAGCCCTCTGCTGTTTAAATTTTTTTTGGTAGAATATAAAATAAGCCTTTACTCCAACAAAGCAGAAACTTGCTTTATTTGATAAAGAACAAGCTCAAATCTTAATGCAATAAATTGGCCTTAAGCATGTGCTCTATATCTTCCCGGCTAGACATGCATTTTGCTGAATCGGGGTGTAAGTGACTCAGTGAGCTGCATGAGAACTAGGGACAGAATCAGACTGGTGCTCTAACCAGAAAACCATGTCTGTCCAGGAAAGTGCGTTGCTTCCAAATGAACTACCAGGGGCAGCTGCTTCCAAAGAGCCCTTAAGGTAGGTGTGCTGTGCAGCCATCCCCTACGAGGCATTAAAAAAAATGTTTTGAGTCTAAGCGATTGCATGGGGGGCATGTTCTTTTCAGCATTGTTCTTACTGGAAGTTTCTGTACCAGGTTTCCCTTTAATTTCTTCAAGAGCTATGTCAAAGGCTTAGAAACCACTTTTACTCCATGCATTTTAATGGAGAAACAGCAGCTGTGGTGAGGCAAGCCTCAGGTGGCCCATGCTTCAAACCATGGGGTGTTTGGAGAGGTTAAAGGCAAGCGCTGAAGGACAATGCAACTAATTTCAGTGAAGATTCACAAGCAGCTTAGCTGAGAAGTGCTGAGGTTGCTGGCCCTAATGTAGCAAAGCACTTAAGCAGGTGTCAGGTTTTAAACATGTGAGGTTTTTCATTTTGGTTCCTATGAACATCTTTAAGTACTTTGCTGGATTGGGATCCTGGCAGGACTGAAACCCTGGATATCTTTGCACATTAAGCAGTGTAAGTTAAAGCAAGAATTTCTTTAGATTTGCAGCTTTTCCTTAAATTATGTATTGTAGGTATGCTATTTCCCTTTTGGTTCTTGCTTGTTTCTGTGCTTGAAAGAGTTTACTGCTTTTTATAATATTTAAGATTCTACATTCTCTTGCTATTAGATATGCAAACAAGTTTAAAGAGCTTAGGGATAACAAACAAACAAAAAACCCCTCCCAAACCCAATAAATTTAAACCAACAGAAAATACTCCTCTTCCAGAGCTTTGAGGCTGTCCATAGAGAGAATTGCAATTTTGTCAAATAAGTCATTGCAGAGAAGGAATTATTTGTATTCCAGCCTGCAAAAAAGAGGTGAGTTTGAGAGTTGTGTTTGCACTTAGCATGAAGGCAACAGCTGAGCTTATGCTTTTCCTCTGAAACAAAATGTGCTCAGGTAAGAACTCGCAGCTAACAGCAAATGGTCATAAATGATGTATTAGTTATACTAGAAAATGAGTGCTATTGAGCTTGATTCTGCTTATGTTTCATGATTGCATTATACGCCCCTCCATGTCTCTTTGGTGGTGATACCCTTCTCTTTTGTAAAGTTTCTTCGTGCTGTTTTTATGTATTATTGAAGAAGGAATTGGGAGGCTGGATGGCAAATACTGTATGCAAGGAATTTTTCACAAGGTGTTAATTGTTAGCATAAACTAGCCGAATTAAATGCTAAGAACCATCAAATGACTTTTCAGCACAGAACAACATATGTTCCTTTTGGCTGATGAGAAGAAAGCCGAACCAAGGCTGGGAGAGCTGTCACGACTCAGGCAGCAGGAGCTGGACTGTACTTGCCCAGTTTGCACTGTCATAGCTAGCAGGTTTCCTGTTCTTCTAAACCAGATTTTTACACACTGACTGAGGGCATCCTTTGGCCTGAAAGGACGGAGAATGCAGCAGTTTTTTCAGTGCAGAGGGAAACTATTCAGGCAGAGGAAGGGAGTCTTGTTCCAGCTTTAGATACTCTGTCTTCCCAGCTAATGAGTGTGTCCAAGATACATGGACTGTAAGAGTTTCCAGTACTGAAAATTGGGCCAAGGAAAAAAACCAAGGAGGATATGATTTCAGAAGGAATTTTATTTAAAAAAAAAAAAAAATCCTCCCCCCCCCCCCCCCCCAAAAAAAAAAAACCCAACAAAAACCCAACAAACCACCAAAACCCAAAACCAAATCTTTTTAACATTTAAATGCTGAACTCTTGGAAATGACTGCTGTTCCTCCAGCCAGATGGATGTAAACTTGTAACTCCAAAAGCATACCCAATAAGTTGGCCCCCAAAATATGATACTAGTTGCCTCAATCCCATCACAGACCTGACTATTATTTTGAGGTTGCCTAGATTTTCAAAAGGGCTGAATTGGCCCCTTCATTTCTCTTCTAAAAATTCCATTTTGGTAACAAAACATGATCTCAGTTTTCGTTCCTTGCTCCAGTGGAAGTAGAAGGAATTGAGTCTACTTTCAGCATTATGTCAACTGCTGGCCAAGGCTTTGGTTTAATAGTATGTGATACTCCAGTGGTATCCAAACTGGTAGGCAGGCTAGTGTTCACAAGAGCAGTAAAATAAGTAGAGCTGTGCACCATCCATCCCCTTCCTGGTAAGCCTATTAATTCAATTATGGTAAATTTCTCTTGGAGCAATTCTTTGGCCTTAGTTTTGCTAGTTTGTCTTTGTTTAGGTTACTGAAGAAAGAGCACATGGAAGATGTAGCAATCTCTTGGGCAGTATGTAGGTTTTCGTGGCTTTTTGTTTTTGTTTTTAGGAGAAGTATGTGCTCTATGTAGTTAGTATAGAGATGCAATGTGCCCATGCAGGGCTAAAGCATTTACTATTCTCCTGCTCTCCACTCTGCAAGCCTGCAGTGGGCAGAAATGCACTCAACACTCCTATAGATAGCTTGAAAAAGTGGCTTGTAGGATAAATGCCTGCTTGTTTATTAGGGTGGATTAAAAGATGGAAAAGTAAATGCCACGTTTAAGTACTAAGCTGTGCTACTATGCTGTGAACTTTACATCTATATTGCATTAGTATGCTGGCTTCTTCGTTGTTCTTGATTTATAGTTTTGAAAACTACTTTTAAGCCTTAATGTGAGCATTTTTGTGTCATATAATCCAAAGGAACAGTTTGTGCTTTTAAAGGGAGAGGTACCTTTTGGGTCATCTGACTACTTTTAAATTTCATGGGCTTATACATGCTTGTAACTGTTACAAGGTGAGGTAAACACCAGAACCAAAATTTCAGTCTTTGACTGGAAATGAATGTTGCCTTCATTCATAGTGATAATGATATCTCTTTCTCATTTTCTTTAAGTCAGACTATTTTAATTCTGGTAGGAATTAATATGGTGTTTTACTAATCATGAAATGTCAATTGATTCATTAGTTGGGTGGTTTGTGTGACCACAGTTCTTTGTAACACACAGCTCACAGTAAATAGTTCCTAAAAACAGTGGATAAAGTTGCAAAACTTTTGGAAGAGCAGCTAAATATTTTTCTGCTTTATCTGACATCAAGTTATTTTGATTTAAAAATTATTCTTCGTATACACTAGTTAATAGTGACAACACAAATGATTTTTTTTTAACTACCTCACTGCTGATAAATTCTTAGTATTTACAAAATTTAAACTATATATCCTGAAGAGGACTTTCTGAATCATAGTTTCAGCCTGTGCTCTGATCCTACAGAATAGCAGCTTTTCTTTTCCACTTACTGGCCCTATACTGCAAGGTAAGACCGATGTATGGGGGAAAGGAAGTGTAGCATTTACAACTGAGTTTTCTGTGTGGGGAAGTGGTACCCAGAGATCCTGCGTTTACCCAGGGATGGCTTGTTGCATTGCATATGCTGAATTCTAGTTCATTGACTATTTCAGGACAGAGTATAAAAAATTTCAGAGAATGTACAATAGCTGGAAATGCACATTAATAAACCTGGGCCATAACATAGTATTCTTAGATTTGAGCTCTCTATGGCAAGGGGAGTGAGCTGTAATATCAGCTGGTATAACCTGGCACTGCTCCATGATTACCAACTCTTGTTGGAATCCATGCTGTAAAACATCCTCCCGTAAAACACAAGGTGTTGATTCACCATAGGTTATGTTCCTAACCAATCTGTATCACAACACTATATTTTGCTTCAGAAAAGTAATTTTCCAATTCATATGTCAGATGTATGCTTTGGGTTATCTGTATATTTGACCCAGAAAATGAGTGTTCATCAAACTTATAAAAGATATCTGATTCTTTTTGTTATGTTTTCTTTATTTGAAAATCTGATCCCTTGAATCTGATCTGATACCTTGAGAGATTTTGTTCTTGAAGATCTGCTTCATGAGATTTACTTTCATTTGGAGGAGAAAAAAGAATTTGAAAAATTGTTCACAGGCATTGAATGGCCTGTTGATTGTTAGCTGTCTTCAGAAGACAGCTGGAGTACCACCAGCAGATTAAACAGGTAGAAAATATATACGCAAGATCTTTGCTGTTATCAGAAAGAAACCATTAGAAAATACTGTAGGGAACAGTCTTTGAGGGCTGGCTGGGTTATATACTTTCCCAGGAGCTGCAGTTGGGAAAGCAAACCGGTTCAAAGAGTCAAGCACAGGAAGAATTAAAACTAGGTTGACTTGCTCTCAAAGATCAGGATCTGAGTAATTTGCAAATGTCAGCTTTCTTCCTATAAAGGAACTATACTGTCAAGCATACACTGTATATAGGACTTAAACATGTCTTTTCAGCCCAAATGCAAGGGAGTTTGAATGCATCGATTGTACCAATAGTGGACTGACCTTTTGGTATTTTATTTTTTCTGACTCTTGTTTGTTACAGGCCAGGTGAGATGTTTCAGGATGGGTGGCTGGTTGTTTCCTGAAGGCGGTATTTATTATGTGTCAAAAAAATCATTCTGATATCTTGTGATGGAGCAAGCAGCTGCAATGGTTGACGTCAATCCCTGCAAACAGCAGTGGCAAGACTGAAATGTGTGCTCTTGAGTTTCTTAGACTTGTGTCTTTATCAGTATCAGTTTAGTGCATTGACCTGTAAACTGTTAGGGTAGGCAAAAGCCTGTTCCTGGGAGACTGTGGCCACTAATACCAGGGCAAACTGAGGATGGGGGTTGTATCTTCTTTAAAAGCCATGGTATCTAACGCTAGCCTTTGTCTCAGAGCCTGAAGAGTTCATGTATGTTGGATTCTGGAACTGCTGTTTCAAAACTTAGTATTGAAATGACAAATTTACTCCTTGTCTGTTGGAACAGGCTTTAGTGTTGGCTTATTTCTAAGCTGTTCTAAACAGAAAGAAAATAAAGT
The DNA here is from genome assembly GCF_929443795.1 of Astur gentilis. Taxonomy (NCBI): domain Eukaryota; kingdom Metazoa; phylum Chordata; class Aves; order Accipitriformes; family Accipitridae; genus Astur; species Astur gentilis. The sequence continues at coordinate 16,287,669 of NC_064896.1, read as the reverse complement.
AGAAGAATACCCAACCTGTGCTGGAGACTTTGGTTTCCTTTGCTGCTTCTGTTAGCTAGCCACCATGATATACTATGTCAAGGTGTAGATGTGCTAGAGATTCCACATAGCGTTTTCTGCAGATGCTTTGATGGTTGTGCCATATTCCAGACAGTACAGGTGAGAAAATTCACTGTTATCTCCAGGGCACTGTGCTCCCCAGGAAAGCAGAGCTAGATACACCTAGGCAAATAACAGCAGTGAAGATGATGATCTGGCTGCTTTAGTCCCTCTCCACACAACACTTACTCGCTTACATGAAATCCCACCAGGAAAGATCTGAATGGTTGCAATAGCTGTACTGAGAAAAGAAAGGCAGAAAGTGAGCTTGAAACATTATTTTGTAGTGATTTTTGTGCATTTGATCTATTGTGTCTTAAGAAACACCTTTGATTTTTCAAGGTCTGATTTCTATCCCTTGTGGTCCCTCCTTCCCTTTTTCCCACACTCTACAAGTATTCTGCCAAATCCAGAATAGCATGAAAATAAGAAAATATACTAACTGTGTCTATTCTGAGCAAGTGGTTTCCTTTAGAAATGGTAACCATATGAAAGCTATAAATGCTGATACCAAAGCTATAGTTGAATATACGGATGTGGGCCCTGGAAAAAAGGGAAACGGGATCTGTTTGCTCGCTAAAGGGAAAAGTCTTGTTGCTGCCTAGGCTTTTTGCCAAAGCGCAGCTGAAGTAAGGTTACTTTAGGTGTATATTGTGTAGCAGCTTTTCCTCTCTTGCTTTTTATATAAGGTGCTCGCAGGAACACGGCTATGTGAACAAAAGAAAGTCTGGTTTGATTTCCTATTTTCATGGACTCCTAACTGAAGAGGTGAGTGTATGCTTTGACAACTGTGCATGGGACAGGGCTCCCAGTGCTGCCTTCACCTGTGACTTGGTGCTGCTCAGCTCCCTGACACGGCCGCTGAGGTACCTGGGCAGACACGAGCGGGATGCTGCTCCTGCTGGTCCCATTGCAGCACTGGTGAGGGAATTTGACAGCTGGGAAGAAGTCAGAGGAGCAATTGCTGGCAGCAGAGTGGGAGAGAAAATGAGAAGACTGGAGAGTGTTGTTACGCGCAAAGCTCCATCCTCCCTGCTTTCTCCAAGTGCCCATGCTAACCAGCAAAGGGCCCTTCTTGCTAGCCCTGAGTTAGAGTAGCAATTTAATATAAACATGGTATTGGCTCTCATCCTGAGAAAATGTAGATCATCCTTGAACATAAGGTAGATAAAGAGTTGGAGCCGGATTTCTCTAAGAGTGTTAGACTGTGCCCATGCTGTGCAGCTCTGTTGGGCACCAATGTATAGTCAGTAAGGTGCAGAGCTTTACATTTGCCTCTCAAGTAGAAAGAGATTTGCTGTTGAAATTCTGTTATCCTTCTACTTTATAAGGCATAAACTTTGGTACTTTTATATCCACTTTATTTTTTTTCTCCTGGGACCTGCACTTTTATGTGAGTTACAACATCAGTCAATCAATAGGCTTCCTTTAAAGGAAAAAGCAGGAATGAATATTCAGCAGTCATAAAAATGCTCTGGAGATTGCCACCTAATACGGATGAAATAAAAAGCAGAAGCTGATTAGAATTCCAGAAAATGGGATTTCATCTATTTATAGGAATTTGAGTCTTCGTATGCCAGATCTTGTAATTTAGTTCTCAATGTCCTCAATTTTAAGCACTTCTGGAGAAATCATTAAATGAAGGAAAAGTAAGAGGAATTTTAAAAGAGCCTAATTATGTTGATTTACAAAAGAAAAATGTAGCCAACATGGATTGTCTGGTTGAAGGATGCATGAGTAAAATATAACACAGTACTGTGCCTGAAATGTGCTCTCATTGTTGCTGAAGAATTGCCCCATGCCAGGGACTTGCTGTCTCCAACACAGACTGATGTGCTAAGCTAGAAGCACAGGATGCAATGAGACTTTTTCATGTTGCATCTTCTTTGCTTATTTTTCAGACAAGGGCATAGTCCTTTTCAATGCAAGTCCCTCCGTAGAGTAGATTTTTCTTTTGTATCTGTTTTCTTATATCCTTTGTGTCTTTGAGTGCTCTTATTTCTCTCCTCCCACTTCTAGCTCTGAAATATATGATTTAGGATAGCATTCATAGGACTTGTGAGAAGAAGGTGACCTCTGGCTGCTGAAAAAGAAAATGTAAAAAAAAATAAAAATAAAAAAAAATATTGCTGGACTTCCACTTCTACAGAGATGTATTAAACAGCTGCTGACATTGTGGGAGACCTGGAAAGCCTCAGGGAATCATTCTACCTTGTGCTTGGTTCTATTAAAAATACTCTGTGTATACCTTTTTTTTTAATCTAAACATGTATGAATTATGAAATCGGGGAGAGGGGCCATTATAGGGTGGTGTACTCTATCTCAAGTGGAAATGTTGCCTGTTCTTTTATTTACCTAAGTATTAACATAGCTAGAGAACAATGTCAAGGGTTTTGAGGAAAAAAAAGCCTCAAAAAAATAAGCAAGCTTGATGTTATGTGAGCAGGGTTGGGCTAAGTAATCATTGTGCCATTTTCTAGCTGATGTGTATGCCTGACTCGTACTGTTAAATTTAATGTGAATGAAGATGCAGTGCACCTGCATAAGGTGGAGGGAGATTGTACTGTGTTTTGGTAAAATTTTACTGTGGTCTGCCTCTTGGCAAGGGATGTTTGGGTGCTTTGTAAATAATTCTTGTAAATCAAGTCCATTGGGAGCAGTTAATGTCCTTGTTTTGGAGAAATTTGTGCACAACAGGGACAGGGCTCTTGCTTGGGACAACAGGGATTGGCCATAAGTGGAGATGAGGACACAGGAGTTGCAAGTTGACATTCCTGTCTGTTCTATCTGAAAGGAGATGATGTCTAGTGACTTACCCTAGGCCAAGTCATTCCTTCCAATAGTTGCTCTTATATTTTCTTGGCAACAGTATTAGCCATGTTCTTAGGCCAACTTGGCCGTGCTCTCTTTGCCGGTGTGAGTGGCCCACTGAGGTATGCTCCCAACAGCTGCGTGGGCAGCTAGCGCATCCATCGCAGCCTGACCCTGGGGAAGGAAGAACTTACCTGCGAAGAGCTTGGGGAAAAACTGAAGTGCAATATTGACTCCTCCTGCATCCTCCGCTTCAGTGTCTTCTAACTTTTGCCACTCCAAGCAGGCTATTCTGAACAACTGCTCAGAAATATGTATACTATTTCATACACTCAATATTTCATTTTTAATACTGCTCGGTGTAGCTATGATGTGAAGCAGCTTTACTGGCAAGGTACCTTGAATGTCTTGGTTGATCTGAACTTTCCTGTTTGGCTGTCTGGGGGATTTCAGAACTAGAAAAATATAGATTTTAATTATTTGGTGTAAAGAATTCTATTTTAGTGAATTAAGTTATTAAAAATGTGGATCCAAATTCACATTATCCCTAGGGTTTTTTCATCTGTCCTTTTTTTTATAGTTTGGGCTTCGTGGGTGATTTCAAGTGCCGTTCTAAGTGTTTTCACTAATCTTAACTTCTTACTAGATGAAGGACTTGGCTTGCCATCTGGTTTAACTTGGTGCCTTTCAGGCAGGTAATTTTTCAGTGGAAATTAACTGTGGAATGTTTCAGAGGATCATTGCATGTTTAAAGAATGTAAGTCTGAGCCGCTTCCTTGCGCACTGGAGGGAATGTCAGCAGATATAAGTATGTTTAGTCTGAGAGCAGGAGGGGCAGACAAGGAAGACATTGTATGAAGAGGTATAGGCCAAGCAGAGATAACCACTGGAGACTGAAAGACCAGAGTGTTGCTTGCTAAGGTCTAGAATTGTTATTACTATTACATGTATTACTATAGCCTCCAAAAGGTATTTCAAAGGGAGGGGATTTTTGAGTTTCTGTAAATAATAATGGAGTAATCTCTGCCTAGTAAAAATTGGCATAGCATCCATAGCTTAAAGCCACTGAGAATCTGGACTAAAATTACCTTAATATATTTGGTTCTGGTAGAGCTAGAAATTAAAACAAGATAAATCTTTCCTAAGAGGGGAAAAGTAGCTAGCAAAATAAGCAGTAAATATCAAATTGCAGAAAATAGCCCCTGGAGCCATTGAAATGCAGCCCTTCCTTAGGAATTCAGGAGCCAGGTGTGTAGGAGGTCTTCTGAACAACCTGGCCAGCACTTTTGGGTATATAGGCACCAAAGGACAGTTAAATTCATAATAGTCTAGTTGCAGTAAGCTGGTCTGACTAAAATAGTCATTACAAACAGCCAGTCCGGAATCCTTGCTCATGGAAGTGAGTGAATACATACTAAGAGTAGGAAGGGTTTTCATTGTGTCAGCAGCTTTAGAAGAACTGGAATAGTAAGAAAAAAAAGAGTAGTCCATTCAAATGTATTCTTTGAATAGGGATGCTAGCTACAGTTGTATTTTCTGTAGTGTGTTGCTTGCAGTCCCCCAGCAGACTTCACTTGCTGGCATTGGCAAGTGCAACTCCCATTAAACGTAGTGGGAGCGTGCTTGCTGAACTTGGCCCTCTGCCTGTAGAAAATTAAATGTGTTGGCAGGTTAGCCAGAGGAAAGTGTTCTTCTCTTTGGGGTGCTCAGCACTTGTTCTGAGGTGCTCTGGGCTTGTGGAAGACAGAGATTCTTAACAAAATCAGGGCTAGCCATGAGGGCTTGGACAAATTGCCTCTTCCTTCTTCCTCTCTGTATTAAATGCTAGGAGGCCTGAGAACTGTGCACAGCATGGTCACTGGCAGGCTCAGGATGCATAGTAGCCTTACCTGCACCTTGGACTTTGTGTTTGTACCTACAATAAGGAGAACTTCCCCTTTATTTTCTCTTTTATGAGGTAGGGGTTTGACAGGGGACATCAAAGTCATGGCTTCAGCCTTTTTCCAGGTGTGGTGGCCACACAGCATGTATACAGTGGGGATTGTAAGGGGTGTGTGTGTGTGCGCGCTCATGCATGAAAGCACGCTCTTCAGCACCTGGAAAACAACAGAAAATTGTGTGAAAAGGTCTTCAAATCTAAGACTATTTTTGAGTTATTGCAGTGTGATTATTCTTCTTTCTTCTAGGCTATGTTTTAGCCCCAAGCTCCATTTCTCTAGCTTGTCCTTTACTTGATTATTTTTCCAAATCCCCCTCTTAATTTGTGAGGGCAGCTGAGCTGCCCTTTCCTGGGATTTCATGAATTAAAAATACCCCTCTATCCAAATGTCTTGGGAGACTCAGTCCTGCTTCTGAAAGCGAGGTAGGCACTTAGTAGTATAAATCCCATTACAAATAAATGGGATTCAGAATTGCTTATGCCTAGTGCTTTTTGGGGTTTTGTTTTTTATTTTTTTTTTTAAATGGAAACTTGGTCCTCTGCTAGCATGTGTTTTTTGTTGTTTGTTTTTTTTTAAAAAAAAGTCACTTTGTGTTACTTGAAATTGTGCTTAAAATAAAGCAGTTCTATTATAAGACCCTGGTTCCTAGCATTACTTGCATTGTATGATGACTTACTTCTGAAGTGGGCAGAATTGTATTATCTGGAGTTGCAACGCTTCAGTCTCTCTTAGAATGTTTACAATAAAAATCTGATGCTTATAAGTATTGTGGAGTGTATTTATTCTCTTGCTGTGGATTAAGCAATTGATTCTGAAAGATTAAAATGCCCCACCTGCCTTCTTGCACACTTCTGTTTTGCCGTGTCAAACAATATAAAATGAATACTGCACTTCCCTCTATCTAATTGAATAATTTACTGTAAATAGCTGTCATTTACTTTAGAGCAGTAGGGGATCATTAGCCAAATGGATGTGAGTAAGTCATGCCTTTAATGCGTTAGAAGGGCCTAAAATGGAATAATCTAAATGGGACCATCAATACAGCAAGCTGAATTAAGTCAGAGGCACTTAAAGCTTTAAGTCCTCTTTCTTGTAAATTACACGCTCCCTCGGCAGAAAGGTAATCAAGAACTTGCATAAAATATGGCATCTTTGTTTCAAAGCTTTATTTTTAATGAATAAAATAGTACAATTTAGATGACATGATTGGTAGGCATAACTGTGTTTTGGATTTCCCTCATTTTAATTACCTCCCTTCCTTACTGATTGAAGCCTTCTTGCTTGCAAGCAGCTACTTGTGCTGACTGATATTGGCTCTATTCCGTAAATAAGTAAGATGAGCAGATAATAAAATATCTTTTCTTGACTTTTATGGGTATATGACCTGATAATTATTTGCAGAAGTTGCTATTTTGTATATGTAATTTTAGAAAGGTCCCAGTCAATCTTAACTCCTAAATGTACAATATGTTTTTGGCGTATTTCACCACTGAAGTCAGTGGCAGGGCTGTTAGGTGCTTTAATGCATCTGTCCTTCTCATTGACTACTCCTGGCCCATCTAGTTCTTCCATTCAGGTCCCTGTTATCCTGGAATAGGTTGGTCTTCAGTTAGAAGCTGGTCTCACACAGTCACAGAATGGTTGAGGTTGAAGGGACCTCAGTAAACTTCAAAAAGGAACACTCTTATGGGTAATGCAAACTATCAAAGTTACAATTAATTAAAATTATCTGTAAATCAAGTCTTGCACCTCAAGACGGTTGCTACCTGTATTGCATCCTCCTCTTAGGATGTCACTGAAAGTTTGGCTTCTGATTTTGAGTCACAGTGATTTTGTGGGAACAAGTGGCATGTGTTTTACGAAAGAAGAATTTCACTTCTGAGTTTTGACTTTGCTCTGTTTCATTCTTCTAATCTTTTAGGTGTTCTAGGATGTTAAGGTTCCTGACCTATTTTTGCATGTTTATTCCCTACTGAATTCCCCTCTTAGTCATCTCTTGTCATTGGTCAACAATTTCATATTTTTTAAACTTTTTTTTTGTGCACTAGGCATTCCACTCTTGCATGTATGAACTCTTCAGTTCTTGGAATTAGATTTGGGCAGATATTTTGAAATAATCAACTTGAGGTTCAAGGGCTGTAAACGAACAAAAAAACCCCTGCCTCCAACATTATTGCAAATGTAATCTGTCACTGCACTGAAGAGAGCAGAAGAATTTGATACACCATTACTTCAGAATATGGAGAGGTTAAATAACTTGCTGTGTAGCTGGGAGGAAGTTGGTGACAAACCTTGTTGTAGAAAGGAGGATGATTTCCTTATTTTCATTCCCTGGCTGTAACCACTGCCCTATGTTTCCTGTAACTGATTCCCCCCCCCCTACTTTTTTTACTGAAATGTTGTTTTTTTTTTTTTTAAAGGTAAATTCATCTTCTGCTTTGAAACTTTTCAGAATCTGCTTATGAACTGCTTTCACTTTTATTGGATGAGTCATGAGTCGAAAGCTCTGTCCTGTAGTTCCACCATGAGTAATGCTTAGCATTTTCTTGGGTTCTCTTTTAGAAGACTATTAAATTAAAAGAAGAATCTGTTTTTTGATATCTTAATGGACAATTAGGTGGCTGGGTCTCAGAACTGATTTACATTTACCACTGCAGTAATTTAAATTTTTTCCTCTAATTTAAGGATGTCACTTTTTAACTTGCATGTATATGTTGCTGGTCATACCTCTACATCTTTAAAGAAATAAAAACTTTTCAGTTTTGGGGAGTCCTGTACAAGTATTGATTCTGCTTTTGGGGACAGTTTTTCACTGAGGTCTTTATTGACAGTAGCTACGAAGCTGGCCCGTGTACACAAGCTTCAAGTTACCTATGTGACATTCAAGTTGTGGTAATGAATACAGATGGTATGTGGCTTCAGGAATCCTACTCCTTCACCTGAGCACTGACTGAGAGGTCATGGGCTATTCTCCTGAAACCTCTGTGCTGAGTCTTGTCCAGATAACACGTATCTAAAGAAGAACTTACGTGCAGTCTCTACTGCTGGTGGGGCAGACTGTCTCCCTGACTGCTCAGATGGCAGATTCTTCCTCCTCTTGGATGCCAAGGTACTGGCACTTCAGCAGATGGGTATTGGCAATACCTAGCAAGTTATTTGATATGCCTGGCCCTCGAGTACTTACTGGTATAGCATAAGTGTAATTGGCACAGGCAGTTCTTCGGATCCAGTTGATGTAAATGTTGGATTGTTGAGAACATCTCTAAGCTTAGGTACCCTGAAAATAATGGAAGCTATATTTGCAGGTGGATTATATACTCTTTCCCCATGAGGGGTTAGGTACCTGTCTGTTCTCTTGCTGAGGCTGATTATTGGCTTTGGTTGCATCAGCAATATTGGGAGATGATGGGTGTTTAGAGATGAGCAGAGTTTTCTGAGGCTGATCATGAAAAATGGAGATGTATGAAACTCTTAAACATTAAATTCTCTCTAGAGATGATAGATGGGAAAATGCTGGTATTTTAATAGCGAAATGAGCTCTCTGGAGAGATTTGGAGTTTACTTGGCTACTCTTGCAAATGGGAGATGGTCTGTTCCACAGCCCATGTATCACAGGTAATAACAGAAACAAGCCTGAAGACTGAAGTTTTCGGGGCAGTGGATCAGCTCTGTGACCTCTGCTAAGTTTTGGCGCATTTGCACCTGAAATGGTCAACACCAGATTTCTGGGAATGGAAGTTCAGGGAGAACTTTCACGGTTAAAGATTTCCTTGGTCTTACCAATTTCCTGTGCCTGGCTTGCATTGGAAGGGAGTGAACAGACTGCTTTCCAAATGCGAATCTAATGTGTATCTGTCTGTTTGACTTTCAGTGAAGTATTAATGAGCAAGTTCTGTGGCGTAGTCATAAATGACTGCAAGGCTCAAGCCAAAATTGTGGATAAAAACCCCAAAGTCACAGTTACATTTTTCTATGGGGAGGAAAAATAAAGTCTGGAATCTGAGAACTCCTAAGCCTAATGATTAGGAATTAATTGAATTTGGCTGCTAATAGGAAAAGCTTGGCTCTGGGACCTTTACTTCCAACTAATTCTGGTGTATGTGTCTCTACTTATGCCATCACAAACTATTAGACCTCATGATAATAATGAGAAATATTTATCAAAACATTAGCCCTCTTCTGCAATGAGACTTGTACTGTTTGAAAGATAATTTTTCTCTACTTTTGATATCACTTTTTAGAAAATCATGAGAAAAATAATACAGCCGTCCTGGAACAGACTGTGAAGTTCCTTTGTGTAATAGGTTAGCAAATATCAGCTGAGGAGCACAGTCAGTTACTGTAGTTCACTCCATAGCTGTGAAGTTGCTGGACTCCAGTAACTTGCTATGTATCTGGGAGTTACCAATGAAAAAGAAGATAAGAGGCTATAACTTGTATACCTTCCAAATTTGGAGCTTCACTAAGTAAAAGTACTGTGACATGTAGATAGTCACTTTTTAAATCAAACTACACAGGGTGTCTACTGAGCTACAATATTTGTTGGAATGGTAATGTGTAATACAGAGTTATGATGTATATTACTCAATATTGCTATAAGCTGATGGAGGATGTTGTGTTGACTCTACAGCATAGCTGAACTTTAAACAAAAGACAAAAACCAAAAGGCCTCGCACAAAGCCCTCTTTGTTCTGCACTAATGTTTTTGTCCTTGTACTGAGTGTAAGTGGCAAACCCTGAGGGTCTGTCTTTCCCATTTGCACTGAATCCTAAGTCATGAAAACTTTTCACTGATGGACACGTTTCTGGAGAAGGGCATCCAGTTTTGTTCTGTCAGGATCAGTAATGTTATAAGCTCTCAGGTGTAGCAGTTCTTCATATGTACATCCATCAACATCCAAACTTTACTTGCTAACAAACAATGCTTCTCTCCTTGAGTCTTTTCCTATTGTTTTGTTGCTTGTGCTTTCCTCCTTGGCCCTTCCATACTAGAGCTTCAGCTTATGAACTGGGGAGGGAATGTCAGATGTGAAGTAAACAAACAAAAAACCCAACCCAACCAAAAGTCCCAAACCACAAAACCCCATGAAAACTGTGCCATTACATCAGATAATACCATTTAAACTGTTTTCACTTGTCCTTCCAGAGCTCTGCAGCCAGAGGCTCAGGAGTGTTCTTCACACAAAGACTGAGTGCAGCATGTTGACTAGTAGGCTTTGCGCTTCTTGCTCCATGCTGTTCCCAAGACACAACTTGATCTCTGGCGTAAATCTAATCTAACGTGTACAGGCTGCATAGTGCCCCTGAGCCTTTAGATTTGCTAGGGATTTCTGGATGTGCCCTGGTCATGAGCCACCTGCCCCTGAGACACTGAGTATGGGAGTGATCCTACAGGGCGGTTCTGCCTCAAGTCCTGCTGGGGATTCCCTATCTGCATTGTTATCACAGCTTTTTGGCTCCTTCATGTCGTTTTGTGCAAAGGACAGAGGGAGAAGAAAATGTCTGATTGGATATTCTTTGGCAGTGGTTCAAAAATATAAATGCAGTATTTTCTCCTTAAAAAGAGAAAAAGCCCACTGCTGCTTTATTACTTGACCTTTATGTAGAATTCTAATGACTAGGCAACATAGTTCTGCTGACAGGCTGTCTGCAAGTGTTAACTGGAGTTATTAAAGGAAAAAAGCAAGAAGTAGAAACAACACTCAAATGTTGCTGTAGGCTCAAATGTTCTTTTGTGTGTGTGTGTGTATTAGTAATTTCACAAGTATACTCTGATTTTTATTTTTTTTGTTCAGCTTGTAGGAAGAAGTTTGTGTTTGTCTACTGCAATTGTCTCTATCTAGAAAAGACATGCTTAAAGGGAGAGATTGTAATTAGCATGATTATTGCCTAGTGGAGGAGAATCACTGTTCAGAGAGCTGGGATCCTTGAAAGTACATAGCTTAACCACAGTTGCTTTACATGTTCCTTGGTTTGTGTTGGCTCATCATGCAAGCTTGTCACTGAATTGGATCTCCTGTTCTTGTATTCTCTTGAGATACCTTATTAGCGGGCAATAACTTTAACATCTCCCATTTACTTTCTTCCATTTTAACTTTTCTATAGCTTTCTGATGTTCGTGTCTTTCTTTTCCCAATATGTAGAGGAAAGGGGAAAAAAAAGATAAATTTTAGTGAAAGAAGTAGCCAATTTATCAGTAATTCAAATAGAGAGGTGGTTCAATGACTAGAGAGAGCTATTCTTGTCCTTTTGTGTTTGTGTTAACTTTTAGGTAAGTGTGTGTTTATCTGCAGTGGTCTAAAGCTGGTTTTAAGGTTTTTCAGAGTTATGACAAAAAAGAGCAATTGGATATTAACTCTGGAAAATGAAAAACTTAATGGCTGCTGGCAAATACTGTGAAAATACCACCACTGTTTACCATGTAATGCCTTGTGATACTCCGATAGAAACTTGGCTAGTGTAGGCTGTGACCTGAATTAATAATATTGTTTTGCTCATCTCTGTTAAAATGTCAGATTTATTTTTTTTTTTTGTTTAGAGGAATATCAATGTAAGTAAAGACGCCTTTCAGACTGCCTGTCTGATAAACTGGAATGGATATTAAGTAAGATGAAATCTTTTCATTACAGAAAATGGGTTGTACACAGAGATGTGCAAAGATATTATTGTCATCTTTCCTTGCAGTGAGTTACTTGTGTGGGTCCTTATTCTTTTTCTTTTATTGAAGTTGTTAAATATGATGTTGTCTTGTCTATGTACTTATTTACAGTATTGACCATTGGAATATTTGGTTTCAATTTTTACTTGCCTCATGTTTAACTTTGGGTAAATCACTTAATTTCTGTTTCTCTTTCCTGCCTGGATAGGGAGATGGTTTTCTTTTATCTCCTCATTTTAAGTTCCTTTAGGATTTTTTTAATGTTTGTAGGGGAAATAATGAGTCTTAGCTGTAATTTCATTGCACTCAGAAGCCTCGTGTTAACAAATAACAAAACCATGATGTTCTGTAGGCATTTCTTCTGAGCAGCATGGTACAGGCTTGTACAAGGTAAGGTGAAAAAAAATCTCTATCTATTTGTTGTTGTGCCCCACACAAAGGCGAGTTGAAATAACAGCCATTTTATTTCTGTTCTCCACACGGAGGCTGGGAAGACACAAGATCCCACCTCCTGTTGAGGAGACAAGATGAAATCCTTTAGACTGGATGTTGTTTGCATGTGGCTATGGTGTGGAGGGTAAATCGGACCACAGCAGGGGAATTTCACTTGAATTGACTTCTTGCCAATCAACGCAAACATCTGACCTCTAACACAGATGTTGGGGGAAGTGTGGGGGAGCCCCCAACCTGGCCTCCACTGCCCTTATTTTCAGGGAGACCTGGGGGGGCTGAGGTGGTGCTGGCAATGGTTTCCTCACGGTTCCCCTCCCGGTGGTCGCAGGCTCCTGCAGTTCCCCTCATGGTGGCCACAGACCCCTCCTCAGCTCAGCCCTGAGGCCGCTGCCCTGGCTGTGCGGTTTGGGTTGGGTCCTGCTGCTGGGCTTTTGCTTACCTCAGGGCCGGCTAGAACTGGTTCCAACCAGTGGGCAGCAGTTGGGGGCTCCCCTCACAGCCTGGGGGGGGCGGCTCAGAGCCATGCCTGTGAGGTCCTGAATTTACAGCTGGTATGTTCACGATTGCCGCTTTATATTGAGGCAGGAAGCAGTGGGGGGAGAAAAAGGAGAAAAAGAAAAAAAAAAAAAAAAAGGAGTGGAAGTTGTTCTTTGGTCTGATGGCAGCTGGGTGTCTCCGAAGAGAAAGGCCTCGTACCACGTAGGGGCCATCGATGCAGGCGCTGCCATGGCTCAGGGCGATCCACAGTGAAGAGAGGTGGTCTGCAAACCAGGTGGTTAAAGCCTCTTTATCTGTTTCTTTCCTTAGAAATACTTTTGAAACCAAGAGGCCGTGACCAGCAGCAGGGATGCCCCTATTGTGAGTGTTCAAACTGAGGCTTTTGTTGGTGCAGGTAATGTCAAATTGGCTGTTTGGCTTATTTTAAGAAGGGAGGAGGAAAGCACTATGCAGTCTGTCAGAAAGCAAGGGAAGTGTAAATACAGAGGAGTTGTACCTCTCAGCATTTTAAGATAGCAAGTTGCATTAATATCGCTCTGAGAACCAATAAACATTTTTATATGGTGATTGTTCTGCATCACATAAAAGATAAAATATAACTCTGGAGTGCACCAACTTGCCACCGATTATTCAGTTCCTGAACCTCAAAAGCAAATTCTTTTCCAGCAAAACTGCCTCTAAAATGCTAATTACTAGAAATGTGACCGCTAATCAGTTTGCTCCCATAATACTGCCATCTATATAAATAGGTGTGCACCTTCCAGAAGGGGAGACTTTAAAGACTTTCACTGGTAAGATTTTAAAAAAAGGATGCCAACTAAGTGATTAGTCCAGTGGCTTTTTGCCAAAAATAATTTTAAGGGGGGGGGAGTGGGGGTGGAAAGGAAACCTTAAAATCCGTAATACCCTTCTCTATCTTCTTATATTGAATATTTTCATAATGTAGTCCATGATGATGTAAACTCCATCTTTCTAGAGATTTTTATATCTAAATGGGAAAATTTGCTAAAGATACATCATAAGAAAACTCATGCCTTGGTAAAAGGACTAACTGTGGTGCATGCAATGACAGATCTCTTCCATTCCTAATCTGTGTCGTGGAGAAAGCTGGATTACCTAGGTAACATGGGTCTATGTGTCCCCCCTCGATGCAATCAGATCTTCTGGTTGCATTGCAGATATTCTAGTTAGTGTGTTTCCATATGATCCGCTTGCTAAAATAAATGGAATGAGCAATCCAACATCTCTTGCCTTAAAAGCAGATTTTTGTGAAAAGCAGACTTTTGTGTTGTGGTTATCATGAAGAAAAAATTGTGTATGCTGAAGACTCTAAAACCAGAAGGTGTATGAAGGAATCAAACTCTGTATGCAGATGTCTGGGACTGGCTTCAGATTTCCCCCTCACAGCCCCCCACCCTGGTATTTGCAGTTGGCAACGTTGCACTACTTGTGCTATCTTAACATCTACAAAGTAATGTCCCTTGTCTGTTATTTTCAGGATGATCTATCTGAACTGAGATAGATCTTTATCTGTTTCTCCTCTTCTGCCCCACCCCCACCCCCCTGTGTATTTCTAAGGTACTTTCTAAGGTAGAGCTGTGTACAGTAAGGCTAAGATGAGAAAAACGCAGAACACAAGTAGCACAGGCTTCAGTTTGCATGAATAGCTACATTAGATAGAGATATATATACATACACCATACCCCCTTTTTATATACACATATATATAATAATATATATAAATACTAACATAACAGAAAGAATGTAAAATAATTTTAAAAAAACACAATATAAAATGTTTTAGAAAAAATTTTAAAATAATATAGTTGGATATAATAATATAGTGAATGTCAAATATATACTCTATTATGCAATATATATATTTTTATATGTATATATTCAAGGCCAAGTTGGATGAGGCTTTGAGCAACCTGATCTAGTGGAAATTATCCCTACCCAACCCCAGGGGGGTTGGAACTGTAGGTGATCTTTAAGGTCCCTTCCAACTCAAACCATTCTATGATATATAAAAAGGAGTATTGTTAAAGATAAAGACTTGTTTAAAATGAGATCATCTCTGCAGAAAATAGAGAGAAAAGTTGGGAAGAAGTATGCATTAAAAATAAAACCCTGTGTGAGTGAAAATGTATTTATGCTTCAGATTGTACTTGAAGTGTAAGGCATAAACTACTCAGCAGTGTTTCCCCTTTGATTATTGGTTCTGTAAGAGCAGCTGTCATGAATGAATGCTACAGGTGGCACCTGTTCCCATCTCCCCTTTTTTGGTTTTAATTGTGCATTCTAGGAGTGTGGTACATTATCTGTGTATATGATCCCATGCTAATACAACCCATTTTAATGCATCATTTGAAGGACTCTTCATTATTTCTTGCTCCTGGCTTTATGGCTGCTTAGATTTGTGACACCCAGCTTAATTCTGAGATGGCTTTTACTACTGTAATTCATATCTATATAAACCTGTTATAATGCAAAATGACAATGGGATCCTGAGTCCTTAAATGGTTAGTGTGGAAAAACTTCTGATGGACCAGATGTGTTGCTGAAGGACAGAGTGTATGTATTTACATTCTGACCTATCACATAAATGCTGTCAGAATTTTGCTCTTAACTTGATTTGTGGCATTCCATTAACAGTTATTCTGTGTACCAGGAGAATAATAATTAATGATTCCCAGACTCCCAGAATTGTAACATAAGGACAGGCACTGTTTGGCAGAACAGAGACTGCACTTTACTGCAGACAGGAACTGTTCATATTAATCAAGCAATATTTAGTCTGAAATGACTTTTAGCTAGTGACTTATTCTCAGGTTAACCATATTACTTACAGGTAACATGCTCTTTAATTCTGATGATTATTAATAATCAAAGTCTAGATGCATGGATTTCTGTCTTTCAGAAAGAGAAATGATGCTCTTGATTGACCTTATTTTAAGATGTGCTTAGTGTTGAAATTGCTAAGTTAGGGTTTAGAAATGGGGTGGCGAAAGCTTATGGATTTGCTCTTTGATTTACGATTTTACAAGGCTGGACACGCGTGCAGTGAATGAGTTAAATGTGAAAATTATTGTATGAGTTCCAGGGCTTAGTTATTTAGGACATAATTTTGTGATGGAGAAATTTGCAGGGCCATCAGTAGTAGGAGTAGATGAGTCACACTTATTTTACCTTGAATATATGCTGTTACTGTGATACTTTTGGACAAGGATGTGTTTTTAACAGAATCCTGACTGCTAAAATCCTTGTAATTTCTAGCTTGTTAAATATAAGCTAACATGTTGAATGATGGTGCGGAAATATAAATTGGGAGATTTTACAAGATGTTATTTCTGCTAGGAAAACAAATTGCATCTTTTGTAGGATGCTAAAAAGCCAAGTTGCACTGCAGAAGCTGCTCTCCAATGCTAACAGACTTGAGCAACAGGAGGCTCCCAGCAGGGAGTTCCTGTAAGGCAGGAGCTGACTGCTGTTGTGGAACCAGTGGTTTAACAGCTCCCAGCTGCATTGCTGTGCTAGCGGGGCATTGCAAAGGTTTCATAGGTGCTGCCAAGCCTGGTGTAAACTTAGGATGAGGCTCCTCCTTCTTTAACTTATGGGTGGGCTAGTTTGACAGGTTTTTAAGCTGTTTTTAGTTCTGTCAGTTGCCAGCATCAGGGCCTGGTGCTTGTATATGAGCAAGTTCCTTCTTCCTGGTGGTTTGTTTTGTTTTGTGGGTGTTTTTTTTTTTTTGGGGGGGGGGGGGGGGGCATTGGCCATGAAGGTCACATCCTCTGCTGACACTGCTTTTTCTGTGAGCAATGCTTATGTGCTGTTTTAGGTGTGATGCTTTGTTTTCTTGTGTAGTAGTTCTTTGAAAGAAGCTTTTGGGTGACTATCTTTGGGAATGAAATGTGGTTTGTGGTCTGCTTATCTACATCTATCCACTAAATATGGGGAAATAACATCCTGAAATCTAATTCAGTATTGATGTGACAAAGAGAAAGATGAAGAACACAAGCAGAGACTGCTGCCTTAAATACATCTAATTCCGCATGCATGCACTGCTATCTACCAGAAGAATTTAACCAATTATAAGTCGTTATAATTGTGATACAAGTCTATGTGCAGCCATTTATTTATGTAAAATCCTATGTAAGGTATTAAAAAATTGGCCTTATTGTGTGTCGAAGAACAACAATTTTATTATTTCAACCTAAGTGGCACTCAGGCTTGTAGCAAAATGACCAATATTGCAAACTAAAAGTACTGTTATTTTTTTGGTACAAGTTTACCTAGACAGCATCTCTGACTAGCTGTGTGCCTGATCAGTGGCCACTGAAACCAGTGGGAAAAAGCTATTAGCCTCTCCTGTGCAACTCTGCTAATGTTGCCTCTTAGTATGTATATATTTAATAAATGTGAGTGTGTGTGTGTGTGTGTATATGCATATGCATAGAATCATTTAGGTTGGAAAAGACCTTTAAGATCATTGAGTCCAACCATCAACCATGCCCACTAAAGCATGTCCTGAAGTGCCTTGTCTATTTGCTTTTTGAATACCTCCAGGGATGGTGACTCAACCACTTCCCTGGGCAGAATGTATATACAAAGCATATATATGTTTTCATGAAATTTTAAGTCAGAGGGGCATCTTTTAAATGGTCATTAGGAGAAAGATCTCTGACTTGAGGCACTGTTTCAGATATGTAGCTCTGCTTGCTACAACACTGTCTCCACCATCTGTAAGGAAGCAGCAGCTAGTGGGAAGGATTGAGACGTGAGTGTATGCTTACAGTTTGTGTACCCTTGAGCACGTGTACTTATGTGCGTGCCACCTGTTTTAGTTGCATATAGTCATTGTGTGAAAGGTATTGAACTTCTTGGTGTTTCTTCAGAGACTCAGATGCTACAGCAGAGGCTGTGCACATTGCCCTACCCATGTTTCAGTCCCTCAAAGAAAAAGCCTTGAAGAGGTTTTCATGGCAGATTTTTAGCATGTGTGTTTGTTAGTAACAGTGTGTCTCTGTTCTTCCATGTCTGTTGTCCTGTATTTGCCAGACTAAAGAAGACTTTGACACCGAGTAGGATGTTTTTTGTAGAAGATGAAATACTTGATACTCTGAAAGCTTCTTGCTTTGACTTGGTGATGCTTGGGGCATCATCTATGTGGTCAGCTATAGTAGGAGACTTTCCTTTTAGAATGCTGACTAGAGCTCAACACTGTGTTGTGGCCTTTAATAAAAAGCAGCATCGACTAAATAGAAGGATTCATCAGTTCTGTCATGGTCTTTACTAGGAAGTACAGTTGTCTTGGTCTTAGTTGGAAAAGTGAATGAGAAGACTGAAAACTGAACATCTACCATTGAGCACCGTAATTGTCCAGAGCATGGAGGAGCATTCTGAGCAGGATCAGAAGCCTGTACCATATCAGGCACTGGGTCTTCAACCCACCATGTAGTCATGGGTGTAGGTGGGCTAGTGTGGTACTTTGCTGTCCTGGAGGTACAGCTGGTCCTCTGGCAGACTGCCAGGTGTTTGGGGAGAGCATTTCCTCATGTTGTCAACATTAACTTGGGCTTAAAGATTTGAGCTAATATCTAATCGTAGTCCTGAGACTGACTGTTTGGTTAAGATAGTGGTGTGGCATTTTGTTATTGTTCCTGGAGCATAAGTGACCTCTAAGTAGGAGTTGATCATGTTTTTAAAGGCTCTCAGCCATAATATAAATGTGTGTTTTGTGGGAAGACAACGTATAAAAAGCTGCATTCTTGTCAGGTTTCTAATTTATAGGGAACAATGACATGCAATAATCTAATTTATGTCTGTGTACATTATGTCACTGATCACAAGTAATGGAGTACAAGCAGATGCTTTGATTTGTATGTGTAGAAATTGTTAGTGGGCTGAGGTAATGCTGAAGTAGCTTTAGCTTGCCAGAGGGAAGCTGTTGATTCTGTGCTGGTAGCATACAAAGTAAATCCTGTGCCTAAAGCTGAGCAGAAAGAGATAGCTAGTGTTGATGAAGTCTGTACTTCTACAGGCTGAAATACTATTTTCTCAATCCTTTACATGATAGGATTTAGGAGAGGAAACTTCATCTTGGAGATTAAAGTTTTATGCTGATGTGTTCATCTTTGATTAAGGGTATCTCCTCCAAATGAAGATAGTGATAATCATGATAAGTGGCTATTTTCAGTAAATCTGATTATATGATTATCTGTATTTGGTGATCTTAAAAGTCTTTGACAAAGAGACCAAAAAATTCTATTAGTAAAAAGAAATGAAGACAACTGATTTTTTCCAGTTGTTAGTGAAGTCTGTGCATCATATGCTAAATGCTTTAAAAAAAAAACCAAACCAAAACAACAACAGTAAGTTTGTTTTTCAAATCTTGGTGTATCATGGGAGCAGGATACATATGAAAATATTTGCATACTTGGGCATATAAATTTTCAGGCACAGTCTATCAAATGTCTGCAATCTTTTTAAATTGGAGAATTCAGTAACACCTGAACTGCCTATTTTTTTTTTTTTTCTGAAGAGGTTGTTCTCCCATATTTCACTATACTCCTTTATTAGATGCACGCACTAAGAAGTTTAAGTTTGTTATTTCCAGGAAAATTTGGGTGGTAGGGAGGAACACAGGATGACACCATTACCAAAGCAATCTGGTGCTAATATTGGACAGGGCGTGTGAATGCATTACTTTGGTTGTAATACTTTTATGTACTCAGGACAATGTTTGTGGGATCTTGGGGAAAAAAACCCAAGGACATGCATTAGCAATGAGATTAGTTTGCTAGGAAGGACGCTGAGGACCACTCTGTGTCAATTAAGAGCAATTTGGAGTGGCAAATATCTTAAATGCTGGCTGACTCAGCTTGCAGAATGTAGCCAATAACCAAATGGCAGAATTTCACAAGTGGCTACATCAAAAACTTTGTCTCAGTTGATGACACAAACAACATTAATTTCCTGTGTAAAGTATTTTCTCCAAGAGTGAGATCCATCGATCCCAGGTTTTTCTTCACATCTAAGAAAGTATCATTTCCCCACTGTTCCTGTCTCCTCCTCCACATTCATTCATCTCCTCCTTGTTATTCTTAAGTCACGGATTAATTTTTGCCTTCAAACATTTTGCATTAATTTTCCTCTAGCCATGTGGGTGAGTGGGAATGACTTAACCTTTTTTGGTGTGATATATTGTCTCTGGATTTTGTGAAGAATATGTATTGATCTATAGTAGGTAATGCCCTAATGTGAGATGGGGCTAATTAAGAGAAGGAGACGACAGGCAGCACCCCTCCTTTTTGTGAAAATGAGGAGGCTCTCTTTCTCCTTCTCTCTTGCCTCTTTCTAGTACAATAGTATTTCGATGTGTCTTAGTCACCAGGTATAAAGGAAAAACATGGAGGAAAAAAGATGTGTACAGCATTTCAAACCGATAGAAAAATGAAGTCATTTAACATGGAAGGATCCAATACTTCAGTAAGTTAGACATCAAGGGCCTTTCTGTAAATGTAGTGCTAAATGATCCTGAAATTGTATGTACATACGCTTGCTTTCTGTTGCAATCTTTCTCTCAGTAACATGAAGAATTACAATTACACTAAATCAATTTCCTCTAGAGTTCAAGCTAATTCAAAATAAACAAGGCTAAATAATAACTCAATATTAACTCAGAAGTGTTCAACCCAGATGGCTCTGACCTGTGCAGTAGTCCAGGAATATGCAAACCCTATGTTGCTTATGCCATGAAATTTACTTGACGGCCTTGGTTATCGGCTGGAATTATGTGGTAGCCTTTTGAATTGTTTTTGAGTTAGCTCCACAGATCAGTAGGAAAATGCCATGTCACCCTGGACTGAAGAGGCCTGAGTTTCCCTAGGTTTACTAAATGACTGTTTGTTTTCTTTCTAGAGTCCAGCCTATGGGGAAGTGCATGTAAGAATAAGATAAATATGGCTTTTAAGGGCGAGGACCACTTAGATTCCCTTCAGTTACCTGTTCAGCGGTAAGTGGTGCACTCTGTCATCCAGACTTGAATGATTCAATATCTCTAAGGCTGCAGCTGCACTTTCCTTTGAGGATCCAAAGACACTTAAAAACTTATTTTTAAACTCGGTTTTAGGTAAAGTTCACACAGTATATTGAGAATGAATGTGGAAATCTGGGATGCATTTCTCAAAGCATTTGCAACTTTGTATACCTGAAGTCTGGTAAATCATGACAGTGACTATGCAGTCATCATTTTAAATGGATGAACATGTTTGCAGTAGAGATGTGACAGTGTTTATTGGATCAGTTCTTTGTCATAACGGAAATCACTGGAACTCGCTGCACTCTGAAGACTGCTGAAAACTAGAAATAGAAATTTCTTTAAACTGGTTGACTTTCTTCAGTTGTAGCTATCGTAATGATACGAAGGTTATAGCATAATCTCTCCAGTCCGTGGTGCCCTGGTGGGACTGGAGACATTGGTGACTCTACTAATCAACAGGTTTTTAAAATCTGGCTGTTGGTTCGCATCTAGTAGCTGTATCTGCATTAGCATACTTTCACTTCTAGCGTAATGGAGGTTCCATGAAAAGAAAAAAATGAATACAATAAACTTCTGCATTCTCATTGAACTACAGTCTTGATATGTGGCACAACTGATTTTTTTTTTGGGGGGGGGGGGGGGGGGTGTGTGTGCGTGCTGGTGAATCCAGGAATAAAATCAGAAATAAAAAGGATTGAAATTTCAGTCTTTCTCCTAGTCTTCTTTCTCCAGGTCAGATTGTAATTCTTTGTTGTAGTTAACTGGCTGCTGACATGCAATCTTAAAATATGATGCTTTTCTTCATAAGGAATTTGATATTTTTCTACCTTTCCCTGGTTGAGTCTTCTAGCAGTTACTTCGGTAATGCTGTTAAGCTCACAGTCACAGTAAGACCATATGAGTATATTGTCTTCTGGAAGAAATACCATGTGGAGGAACATAGTTTGGGTATCCTAGGTGCCAAAGTAACTGGTACTGTTTGTTAGATTCTAGCCAAAACTTGCTTTGGAATTCAGTGAGTCCTAGAAGCCCTGATAGCCAAGCATGGAGTGGGCTGGTATAAACAGCAATGAGGTGTCCTGTATTACTTACTAGTTTAATTTTCTTCCAAGGGATGGAGCCATGGAATATAACTTCAGATGCACACAGCACTGAAAACAGACTAATGACTTTGCTATGGAAATGCTCAGGCTAACCCAATGGTCAGATAAGGTGTCAGACATCCAGGTTAATTGCTTGGTGATAACTAATGGGTTCCAGAAGCTGAATCCTGGATCAAAAGTCAAAGAAGTTGTTACAGCCAGCTGCTATGCCAAGAACTTGGGTTGCAAAATGGGCCAGTGAAACCTCTTATTGTAGTAGAAAACTAGCTGCAAGCAGAACCAAAGGCAGTAGGTCCTGTGGATGGCTGATCCAGGTTGATGGTGGCAAGTTTTGTTTGCCAACACCTAAATGGGGAAATTGGCTGCAAACTCTCTAAGCTAGTGACTGGAAATGTGGAGTAGGAATATTGCATGCACCACTCAAAGGTAACAGCAGCACAGAACTGAAGAGCACTGAATTTTGTAGGCTGGAGATTTCTGGAAAAGGAAACTGCCTGCAGGTCAGGGAAGCAGAACTCTGCCATGCTACGTGAGCAAAACCATGCCACCTTACACTGACTCTGCACTACAGTGTATCTTGGCGCAAGAAGTGATCTGCAGAAGTCCCACATAGCAAGCACTATGTTCTGGCAAACAGCTTGGCTCAGCAGGGCAATGCTATACAGGGAAATTTAAATATAAATACTTTCCCCCACCCCAAATAAAATATGAAGCTCTTAATTTCTGTGTTTATTTTGAAAGGGAATCCTTTTTCCTTTTGATGAGGGTTATTTCAGAGAAAGCCCATGTAACAGGATAGGCAGACTGAAGTTATCAGTTTTCAGACAGGTGAAGGGCACAGGGAAGACTGGAACTGAAAATGAGGAAACATGTTTTTACCCTAAGAATTTGCAGAAAAAAACCAGTATGGACTAGATCAATAAAGTCCAGGAGCTGTACAAAATGCTTTTCTTGATGATTTTTTTAAACACTCAACATAATAGCTTTTTCCAAAGAAATGGAATTTATGTGAGATTGAATTGTTTCTCTGGGTTGGAGAAAGGAGTGATATGGATCCTATAGGGAGTTTAAAAGGATTAAGTCAGGTTTCAAAATAACTAACAAGATTCAAGTATTATTTATTGTTTATTGTTGATGTAACCAAGCCTAGGATGTAAGCCTGTCTCAGGATTCCAGTTCATGCTCCTGCTTTTTGTGAGGGGGACTTGAATTAATTTGAAGGCATGCACTGTTCTGTCCTGTCACAGGGAAAAGGTAACACAAATCCAACTGAGGTTAGTCCTGTGGAGCACCACAACCATGTCTTGCTTTATGTTTAGGTCAGAATATTTCAGAAGTAAAAGCAGACACATCCCCAAGCAAGAATATCTGTCTCCATAGCAAAAGTGTACCATACACATACAAACCGATTCCAAGTGTTTCCACAGCAGCCATTAAAGTCAACAGGTATCTTGGCTGCATAAGGAATTTAGAACTGGGGCCTTAAACCAAGTCTCTATGCTGCATGCATTGTTGTTTACACTCTTCTCTCTCCTCAGATTTTGTTGGAAAACACAGCTTGTATCGGAAAGTCTCTAGAGTATTGAGTCACTGTGCTAGGGGTTTTCTAACATACTGTCAGACCTACTTTCTCTAATTGACATCCAGACTGCTATGGATGCAATATTTAAAACTAGAGAGTATCCTGGGGAAAAAAACCAAATTCTTGTTACAGAAACTCTATTTTCTGTTTCAATGAGGTAGGAATTTACAATTAGTGACAGTTTTGCCCCTTAGGAGAGAAAACAGTTGGAATTGGATCACTTTTATAAAGAATTGATCTAGTGACTCTCCCAAAACTGTCAGTAGTCCTACATAAAGCACTTCACAGGACCATAAAAAAAATAATCTGTTGCCATGAGTGATGGCCAGTTCACTATAGCAGGTGAAAGGTATATATATTCCTTAGAGATGCATATATTCTCATTCTGTAGTAGGGTTGTTTTATTATAGTTTTTGAAAAATGTCATGACCCTTTCCTCACATCTTTCTATTGGTTTTGGTTTTCCATATTTCTGGTGAGTTTTTCCAGATGGGAAAGGCAATGTAAAAGGAGCTGCGTTTCTCTTCTGTCCCTGCCCCCCCGCCCCGCCCCCCCCCCAATAATGAAAAATCATTGGCCTTTTTGTTTTCTTTAAGTTAAAATTGTAATTTAAAGCTTTTTTCATTGTTGTCATGTTTTTTTGTAGTTTTCATATTGGATAGTCAACTAAACATTTGGAGTGCTAAATCTGGAGTCGTTCAGCTAAAGAAAGAGTACTCATAACAAAAGTGAAATAGGACACTTTTTGCTTCACAGATTATATGTTCAGTTCAGTGTGGCAATTGTGAGAAATACAGTACGATTAGACATAATTTTTAAAAAGGCATAAAGTAAGGTCTTGTGTGGAAAACAGGTAAAACACCACCACCACCACCAAAAAATCCCCTCAAACAAAACCAAGCAAACAACCAACCCAGCCTTGTCCCCCCCTCCCCCCCCCCCACTCGATCTTGCTGAAAGATGTTGAAATTTGGGCTATATATCTCAGAGGTACTCTTGAAAATGAAGTGGGGGTTGGAGTAGAGAGAATTTGTCTTCCTGATCTTCAGAAATGCAATACTGCTGGATTATTTAATACATTGTCTAAACATCCTTATAGCTTCAACAGTGAAAGATGATATTGGAGCTTATAATTTCATCTTGCATACAAAAAAGGGGCAATACTGATTATCTACATTTTTTTTGTTTGTTTGCTTATAAAAGGTCAATACTTTGAATATGAAGGCTAGGAAGATAAACCTAGTAGATGTCTATATTTCATTTCTTTTTCCTGGTTTTAATATTATTATGATGTTGTGTTCTGGTGAAAGTTTACATAATCATTGGGATATAGATATGAATTCTTATCGCTGCTTCAGATGAAGGAGGTGAGGCAGAGAAAGTAGACAAGCCTTTCAAATCTAGGTAGTTGTGGTTATGCCATTTGTAGCATTTCATCTCTCAAAATCACTTCCTTGATTTGATACCCGAAAGCTGGAAAAATTTGCCATAAGGGACTTCTGTGGCAGAGCCAAAAATAGAATCCAGGCTTCCTGTCTCCCAGTTCTTAACCAAAAGACACTCTTTCCTCCTTTTGTTACTTTCTTCCGTTTTTTGTTGAACTAAAGATCTGAGTCCTGTGAAAGAACAATATGAATAAGGTTATGTCATGCATATTTATAGCCTTGCATTGCTCTTTAAAATGTACTGTGTATCTGCAGGTGTTCTGGTAACTTCTCTAGAGGATCTGCTTAGGTGTCCTGTTACATAAATGAAGATTAACGTGCCCTCTACTATTAAGAATATCAGTGTTAGTGTATCTATCAGGTCTTAATAAAACTGAATTTCTTCCAGTATGCTTTTGGGTTTTTTTAGCCTACTGTTTATTTTTTTCTTGCAGTGCTATTTTTGTATATGTGCATGGTAGGTAATGTGGTAGGTGGATATCTGTTCACTGTGCATGCATGCTCTCTCTGCTGAAAGAAACTGTACAAGCTGTAGTGACTACATCTGATCTGTACATTATGTAAGATATGATGGAAGTTACTGAAGGAAGGAGATCCATAAAATGACTTGAACAAAAAAATCCTGTTATAGGCACAACTTTACAATGGAAGCAAGAACATCGTTAATGTGAGAAAAGTATGCCTTTTAAGTCCAGGTAGGAATGTAATTATCTTGTCCCAAACTCAGGTTTGCTGAAATAAATGGAGTAGTTAAAAAATGAACAAAACCACCCAAACTCAGGAGTTGCTATTTGCCAGTGTCATACAAAAATCAGTGTGTTCTTTAAGTTCAGATTTGAAACCTTTTCCGAAGTAATAATTTGTGCTAGGAATGCGCTTCTCTAACATGCGGCAAGAGCAGGGCTTTAGAAAGGTCTGTGTGAGAAGCCCCCACATAGCTGAGATAGCAATATAGCAACAGAGCTATTGCAAGGCCCACACCGTGATGGCCCTTGAATAAACAGTAGCTTAAGGTACAGAGAGCTAAAGTGGAGAAGATGCCAAATCTCATAGTATAAAAATTTCAGGTCAGCTTTGGCTTGGTTATGAGAAAAAAGAATACTGTTCTGTGTCTGTATTTCCTCGTCTAACTATGTATAAAGACAGATAAATTGATATTTGGAAACTTGTAATGTGTTTGTCCCCTTGGATCCAGAGGAACTGAGGATAATTGCAGGGTGGGGGGGTGGTGTTAAAGGGTGAGGACTTGCAGTAAAAGAAGAATTTGTTGATAAGGTTCAAAATCCAAGGACAATACTGAAAGATTTAAGGAATGCACAGTGAGAGAGACCCTGAAACTTTATTTTCTCAGCAAATGATATGAACTGGAATACCACCTCACTGCAGACTGTAGAGAATTCTGGGTGAGTTGCCATCCAGAGGGACCTTGACAAGCTAGAGAGGTGGGTCTGTGTGAACCTCATGAAGTTCAACAAGGTCAGGCATAAGGTCCTGCACATGGGTCAGGGCAATCCCAAACATGGATACAGGCTGAGTGATGAGTGGATTGAGAGCAGCCCTGTGGAGAAGGACTTAGGGCTGTTGGTGGATGAAAAACTGAATATTGAGTTGGCAATGTGCGCTTGCAGCCCAGAAAGCCAATCTCATCCTGGGCTGCATCAAAAGAAGTGTGGCTAGCAGGTTGAGGGAGGTGATTCTCCCCCTCTACTCTGCTCTCGTGAGACCCCACCTGGAGTACTGCATCCAGCTCTGGGGGCCCCAGCATAAGAAGGACATGGACCTGCTTGAGTGAGTCAAGACAAGGGTCCCAAAGATGATCAGGGGGCTGGAGCACCTCCACTGTGAGGACAGGCTGAGAGAGTTGGTCTTGTTTAAGCCTAGAGAAGAGAAGGCTCCAGGGAGACCTTTTAGCAGCCTTCCAATAATTAAAGGGGTCTACAGAAAAAGATGGGGAGGGATTCTTTATCAGGGGGTGCAGTGATGGGGTGAGGGGTAATGGTTTTAATCTACCCTCTTGCAGTTTTAGATTAGATATTAGGAAGAAATTCTTTACTGTGAGGGTGGTGAGGCACTGGAACAGGTTGCCCAGAGAAGTTGTGGATGCCCCAGTGTTCAAGGCCAGGCTGGATGGGGCTTTGAGCAACCTGGTCTAGTGGAAGGTGTCCCTGCCCATCGCAGGGGGGCCGAAACTAGATGATCATTAAGGTCCCTTCGAACCCAAACCATTCTATGATTCTATGAATTGTTCAAAATAACTTGCATGTTTTTACTAAGCAAACAGAAAGCAAACACTTCTAAGGCTACCTTCAGAGCTCTAGGACCGATGCCCTCCATCTTTGAAGTGCTGGGCACCATGTTCTCTTTCACAACTTTGCTTAGTACTTTGTTGCTTGCCCAGTGGAGAATGAGGTGTTGATTGAAATGATGCTGAAACCTTTATGAAACTGGAAGAAAAAAATTAATTGTTTCTATTTGGGATTAATTGATATTTTGACATATAATATTTGCCAAAAGTTGAAAGTTAAGACTTGAAATAGAAGTGAAAGAAATGCAGAAACTGCATTAATTCTACTTGTTTCTCTGCCAAATCAGGATGATAAACATGTAGAACTTTATGAAACATATGGACGTATGAGATGAAAAATATGAAAGTCTATAATGGATTATATTTTTTTATAATGGAAATTGCATTCCTCATCCAAAAAAGCCTCAAGACTTGACAAAATATTCCTAGTAAGGAAGATGTGTTTACAAAGATTTGGTTTTGGTTTTTTTTTTTTAAAGTAAGATGCATTTCTACCTGTTCAGGAACTGAATTATTTCAAGGACTATTCACATCAGATTTTACTTCTAGAGCTTTATCTGGCCTCTGCACAGCTGAGAAGAGGTGTGTGTTGGGTTTGCATGGCAAGGTTTTGGTAGCTGGGGGGGGCTGTAGGTGTGGCTGCTGTGAGAAGCTACTAGAAGCTTCCCCCTTGTCTGACACAGTCAATGCCAGCCAGCTCCAAGATTGGCTCGGCCTTGGCCAGCAGTGGGTCCATCAAGACAGTGATAGTGCCTCTGGGATAACATATTTAAGAAGGGAAAAAAAGTTGCTCTGGCACAGAAACTGCAGCCAGAGAGAGGAGTGAGAATATGTGAGAGAACTCTGCAGACCCCCAGGTCAGTGAAGAAGGAGGGGGAGGAGATGCTCCAGGTGCCAGAGCAGAGATTCCCCGGCAGCCCATGGGGAAGACCCTGGTGAGGCAGGCTGTCCCCCTGCAGCCCAGGGAGGTCCACAGGGGAGCAGATCTCCACCTGCAGCCTGGGGAGGACCCCATGCCGGAGCAGGTTGGTGACTGAAGGAGGCTGTGACCCTGTGGGAAACCTGCGCTGGAGCAGGCTCCTGGCAGGACCTGTGGATCTGTGGAGAGAGGAGCCCATGGAGCAGGTTTTCTGGCAGGACTTGTGACCCCACGGGGGACCCACGCTGGAGCAGTCTGTGCCTGAAGGACTGCAGCCCGTGGAAGGGATCCACGCTGGAGCAGTTCGTGAAGAACTGTACCCTGTGGGAAGGACCCACTTTGGAGAAGTTCGTGGAGGACTGTCTCCCGTGGGAGGGACCCCACACTGGAGCAGGGGAAGAGTGTGAGGAGTCCTGCCCCTGAGGAGGAAGGAGTGGCAGAGACACTGTGTGAGGAACTGACCCCAACCCCCATTCCCCTGTGCTGCTGAGGGGGGTAAGTAGAGAATTCAGGAATTAAGCTGTGCCCAGGAAGAAGGGAGGGGTTGGGGCAAGGTATTTTAAGGTTTGGTTTTATTTCTCGTTACTCTACTCTGGTTTGATTGGCAATAAATTCAGTTAATTTTCCCCAAGTCGAGTCTGTTTTGCCTGTGATGGTAATTGGTTGAGTGATCTCTCTCTGTCCTTATATCAACCCATGAGTCTTTCATCATATTTTTTTCCCTGTCTAGCTGAGGGGAGGCAGAGTGATACAGCAGCTGCGTGGTGCTTAGTTGCTGGCTGGGGTTAAACCACAACAAGGTGTCTTGAGAACATTGAGTCTGAAGTAGAAGACACGTGAAGAGCTTTTTAACATGTTTAATATTGTGTTTGGATGTTCTTTAATACAAATAGAACCCGAAATAGATAGGGCTGTCAGGAAAAGAATGGATTCAACTATTGGGCTTCTGTCCCTAGAGGCTCTAAAATTTCACAAATACTGGGTGATTTAGTCCTCAGTCAAAGGCAGGGAAATTATGTTACCCAGTCATAAAAAGTGAGTCTTGGCCAAAATTGCATAGGTATGTTCCTATTTATTCAGCTAGCCAATGATCTCTTGCCCCTTGTATATTCTGTAGGTGACGGGAGTCTGTAGCTTTTGATGCCATCTGTTCATCTGGTGTTAAACTCTGGTTTTGACTGAATTTTGGCAGCAAGTTATTTGGTTGCATGTCAGTTCATTGAAACATTTCCTGTTTCATTATCTACCTATTTTCTTAGATATGAATCTCTCAAGTGAATGATTCCTAGGGATTTGACTTCTGTGAATTAACCTGAATAAAGGTTATTCCCTTATATCTCATTCTGGTCTATTCTTTTTTTCACCATCCCAGTTCTTGTTACCCTTCTAATTTGTATCTGCATGGCTTCTGCACTTTGTTACCACTTCTGCTATTAGTGCCTGTCCTCACAAGATTTGCCTCACTTTTTCATTTGTTTTTTTATAGCACCTTGACTCTTCAAGAATGAGCAATCCTTTTGTAAGTATGCACAACTCTAAGATGGTGCTCATGTTCATAATTAATCATAAAATCATGTTTAAGTACAAGTGCTTTCAATGCTTAGTCTAATCAGTGATTGTATATGGCCTTACACTTCTAGACATCTTCTAGAAGTGCTGAACTCTCTTTCATGGTTTTCTACAGTGTTGTCTGCTGATAATCAAGGGCTTGTACTTCTGGATTTTCCCACCCATGTCTGCCAAGTGAGCTTCCTGTCTGACAAGCACTCCATGCAAAGTAGAAAACATTTGTATTTTCTGTTTGTATTTCACAGGCTACTTACTGTGCATAGATCTTGCCCTGCTAATTTGAATCCTACATTCCATAGAATCAGTTTTATTTGGATGATGTCAGGAACTTGTATTTTGTGGCTCTTTTTAAAGCATTCAGATTAAAGACTGCAAGAAGCTCTACAGAAAAAAAAGTATGTTAGCTGTAATACAAGAGCTAGAGCTGAAGATTTTCAGAGTTCAAAGTTCACTGTGCTTATGTGGCTGTATGAATTGCTGCTTTATGTATGTATTTTTAAAAACCATTCAAGAATGGAATGCTTGCTGGAGAATTGAAAACGTTTTTTGAAAAACCTCTTTTTGCAGCAAGCTCTAGGAATAGAGTACCACAGAAGAAAAGGTGCTCTGCTAATAATGCAATAAAGTTACCTTCTGCTGACAAGGAATAAATTCAGTTATTGCACTAGTGATGCTTCATTTAATGACCTTGTATTCTTTTCATTTCACTCAGTTACCCTCTAACAATTCAGCAAAGAATCTTATAGCTTCAGAAAGGGAGCTTATCTTACTATGAAGTATTTCTGATTTTAGTGATTTATATTCTACCTGTAACCAAACTGAAAGCCGGGTTGTTTGTGGGAGTTTTGATGGTGGTAGTTAAAACAGATTTGTGTATCCATATGGTCCTTCTGGGAAGGATTTTCAGATATGCTGTTTGACTGGATCTAAAGGATGATGTTAGTAAAGTAGCGACTATTGATTTGTCATCATTTGATGGCATTCATGAGGAATATGAACCAACAGGTTTTTATTTTTTTCTTTGAATCCCTGGGTAAAATATCTCTGTTCCTATATTCAGGATGTTAAAATGTAGGTCAGCAGTTTAGCTCACAGGCAGTAAAAATGATTGCATTTTGCTTGTACTTTATGTATTTTTGGGGTGTGCAAGTCTGCCAGAATGCAAGATTTTTCCTAACCTTTTCATTCTGATAGCTTTATCACTGTATCTTTATATTCAGTTGTATAACATGCTGTAGAAACATATTATATTACTTCCCAGAGCTATGCTGTAAAATATTTTATGTTGAACTGTAGAAGTCAAAAGAATTTTGGCTTTTAACCTGAAGGAAATTTGAGTTTGTCCATTATAATTGTAAACTTAAGATGTCTTTAAAATGCAAATGAGTTGATGAATTTAAACAATCTCTTCAACTGGCCTCACTAGACTCTTTTTCATTAGTTGGTATTTCATATTTGTGGCTTGCTGTTAGTTGGGAAATTTTTTAAATGATCAAGCACCATCTTTCATTCTTAAAGACAGTTAAGATTTTATCCTGAATTCCTCTTGTCAGAGTCAGTAGGATGTTTCATAGTATGTGGGCACACAAGCACTGTAAAGAGGTCAAGCTAGTGCTGTTATAGCGTTTATGATGGAAGAAATTTGGCTGATTATTTTCAGAATGCATATTTTTGAAATGTGGGCATCCTTTCTATAGACTCTTTTCTTTTTGTGTATTAGAGAAATAGTAGTCCCCATCTGCCTGATGAATATCTTGTGTTTGGGACTTGGTATCCTTTTCAGAGAGGACCCTCAAATTAATGTCTTTGGAACAAGAGTGACAGAACATGCCTGAATATTAGGTTACCTTATCTGCCAGACATAGATGATGCTTTCTGACTGCATCTGCAAAACTATTGCATGAAATTTTTATTATGACATCAAATTAGTAATCCTGTCAACCTTTGCACCCTGTAGCTAGCTCTTCTAGCCATTGTTTTATGGCTTTGACTCCACGGTTTGTGCTTCTCTGCAAACTTTCCCTGGTACTGGCAGGACCTTTTCAAAGAATTCATATGTTGTTTGTGGTTGGTTATGTTTACTTGCAGTCAAATCTTCATCATACTTATTTTTCTGTAGTACATTTCAGAAGAGATGCTGATCAGGTTTACACATATTCCACCATTCCTGTTGGATGTCTATGCTCTGTTTTCAGAAGACAGCCTTGCTAGTTAATTTTGTGTTTAAGGTTTTATCTTGCACGTGAGAGTCTTCTTTCTTGTTTGTGAATCTAACAATATGAACGATGAATTAATTGACACAAATGCTTTGATTTCTTTAGTCTACCGAATGTTTTTACTGCAATTCAATGCTTGTCTGTTTTGTGGAATCTTCTAGTAATGTAGATGGATTCTTGGAAGTTTGGAATATATATGAGGAGCTCATGGAATTTTTAAACTGTAAAGTAATTCTATTTATTTTGTCATCTTAGTTCTTTAACTCAGAATTTAATGTCAGCATTCTCTGCCTATTATTATAATGATTTACACTTTATATCTGTTTTAGCATTAAGTCTTCCCATTTAGTTCACAGGTGGTGTCCCATAAGTTCCAGCCCCACCCCCTCAAAAAAAGGGGGGGGGGGGGGGGGGGTGCAGACAAACCCCAAACCTGAAACTGTTTAGTTTTGGTACAGTCTTAAGTATCTAGACATCTTGCTTATTTACCACGCCTTGCTTATTTGCCACAAAGGCTTAGGAAAAACTTCCTAAAACCTACCATTGAAGTTCAGTAGCTCCTTTGAGTTGTTGTTGTGCAAGAATATATGTTGTTATGTAATAATGTTTCAGCCATGGGGAGCTGGTAGGATCCACATTCTTGGCTTCTGTATTGTTTATGTGAACTTCCTGGCATCAAAGAATGGTAAACCTGAACTGCAGGCGTACTCTTTCTGAACCCAATGTATTAGCTGTGGGGAATGGATATACAGAAGGAACCTCTCCTGGCAACTGTTGGGCTAAGAAGGAAAAAGGAATACAGAGTAAGAAACAGAAGAGCATGACAGGATCAGACCATCATGATGACTTGCTACGTCTTGTGACATGCAAGATAAGCAGTCGTCAAACTTGCGCTTAATTGTGGAGGAATTCCGAAGGCTGTGTCTCGCAGAACTCAAGACTGTATCTTGCAGTCATGTCTCATGTGGTTATAGAGCAATGCTGTGTGCCTGGAGTGGTGCTGTGCTAAAGGGATTGAGGCTGCTCTCAGATGCTGTCTCCTGGGTGTAAGAAGCAGTGAGCCAGAAAGGGTAAACCTGGCATTGGCAGGTCATCCTGAAACTAACAGCATCCTTGTTCCTGTTCTGTTCCACAAGAGCATAGGAGAGCCTCAAATGCTGCCTGTGAACTCTACAGAGCACTTTTTTGCTGCATTGGCTGCAGTTTTTACTGTGCATCTTAGAAAATTTTACTTTGGATTTGTTAGCAAGTTTTGTCATGCATGGAAGAGTTTGCATGTTAAAAGGAGTCTTCAGGAAGCTTATAAGGAAAACAGAGCCTGCAGTGTCTAATCTTTGACCTGATTACTTCTCAGGTCTTCCTGAACTCTGACAAATTACAGTAAAGACTGCATCTTTGTTTTTCCATTTACAATATGGGGTTAGTAGTTATCTGTATTGCAAAACTGCTGAGAGACCTTGACTTTCTATGCAATTTTATGCATATCAAGCAATCTGGATTTAGTGTTCTGCTGGCAAGAGTAAAGATCCATACTTTTACCTCGCATTTTAGCAGCTAGGCCATATTATTGCCGTTATCATGTTAGTAATGTAGCTGGAATTGTTCTTGTTAGCCCTGGAAGGCGATTAATGATGAAATTCTGTTCGTTGACTTCAATATATTCAAAATATCTTTCCTGTGTAAAATGCAAGCTTTGCTGAACTATTCCAGGGCCATTCACCTTCCCTGTGCTAACCAAGAAGGAAAAGAACCAAGTCTCCCTCCTTAATGGGAATATACCTCTTCGTGTAACTTGAAAACAGAGATTGGACTACTGAAGGTGTCCTAATGCTCAAGAAAGCATATTCACTGAATTTGTTATTGTCTTATTGTGAAAAAGTGTTGCCATCTTCAAAAGGGCAGTAAGGTTTGTTGAAACTTTAATTTTGATTTAGCATTATACATCATTCCTCTTGATTCTACCTCAGTTGTAATGCTGATTAATCTTCTTGCCTTAGGCAAGCCATTTTACCTTCCTGTGTCTTTCCTTCCTCCACCTCAGCTGGGGAAACACAATGGAAGTCCATATTAGCCTATGTCCACAAGTTGCTATTTTAATAGAGACTTATATAGCACTCCGTATGTTATGACCTCATATGCCTTGCTATGCCTGATATGTGTGCATCGTCTTATTGCACTGTAGCAGGTTGGTAATGTTGAATACTACCTAGCAGCTGCTTTCAGTAAATGCGAAGAGCGTGTTTCTGTTCACAGAAACTAACCTGTTTCTTCCATGTGTTATGTTTTACCATTGTTTTCACAGTGGTGTTCCCTGGCACATGAGTTCACTAAACTCTCTTTACAGCTGTGGCTGTAACAGAGGATGAAGATTAATTACCCATACATTGTTATTTGAGGTGTTTTCTCACAATCTGATTTTAAAAAATAAATCACTTCATTAAGGATATTTTAATGATCTTACTATGACTTGTCATCTTAACTATTTATTAGAAATAATAGTACCATATTGTGTTAAATACAATATTTGTCACTTCAGTTCACATTTCCTGGGAAATTCTTCCTTACTTAATTGTCTGGTCTCTCTTAATCTGGTTCACTGCTGCCTGGAGATGGTGGAAGGATCTTGTAATCAGTTGTTCAGTAACTTGTAATGAGCAAATTTAAGAAAGCTAGCAGAACAATGCTACAACTTTGTAAATGGACTTTTGCTTTTTTCCCTTTTTGACAAATTGTATAGTGATCTTAAGAAATGTGCTGCTCTGACCCCATTTCTAGTCTCATTAAATTTGCTAGTGTCTGTTAGTGGTTGGATTTCCGAGTTCATATTAACCCTGAGGGATTTGGAGTGATGGAGCAAAATGCATACAGGGGTTCAATATTAAGCTGAAATGTGACTGTTAGCAGTGCCAGTTGATTCTTTTTGCTCCTTACAGTATTTCAGAGAATTTTATGAAGAGTGTGTGTGTGTATATGTTATTTTATTTAGGGCAATATGCCTAAAGGACTATAGGTATGCAATCTTTTACTTTTTTTTAAAGAAAAAACTTTTAATTATGTTGCATATATAGACTATGCTTCAGGTATTTGAATTTTGTATCTTGCCTTCTGTGGATACTTTATTGCTGAAGTTATTCCATGGGTACAATAGAAATATGTTCCTGATGTAGATGTTTTCTATAATATTCTGTCCAACTAAAGTTAATGAAAATATTTTTCAACTATCTTAAATGGCAGCAGAACTGAGCTCAGAATAAAGATTAGACAGGAGCAAAACAGGGGAAAGCTGAGAAAATTATCAAAGGAAAAAGGGGAGAACTAGTAAATGGTATTGAAGTGGATTGCAAGATAGATGAAAGCAACCTTTTTGGAAGTGCTACAGAGCAAAAATATCTTGTTCAGTATCAGCTGTGCACACATAGATTTTGATTTTGGAATTTATCTACTTTGCATTTTCAAATGAATTTTGTACATCCAATTTGAAACACGTGATGCAGGAAGTAAGTTATTGTGCTGCAGCAATGAAAAATTGTTTTTGATACTACTTATGCAAGAAGGGCAAATTAATTTGGTTTATCTGTAGTTTAAAAATAAATAAATTGAAAATTAAAGGATGTTACATGATTATGAATCTATGGTTTCTAACTGGCCAGGAAGCAAACATTCACAGTGTGATACTCTAGCAAATGTTTCATTTTTTAAAAATATTCTGCTGAGTTCAGAGCACAAAGTAAATAGAGTCCCTCCCGATCTTTCTTGTAGGCCCCCTTTAAGTACTGGAAGGCTGCTAAAATGTCTCCCTGGAGCCTTCTCTCCTCCAGGCTGAAGAACTTCAACTCTCTGTCTGTCCTCATAGGTGAGGTGTTCCAGCCCATATAGTTCCATCTGCTGCTTGCAGCAGGCTATCTCTTCCTGTTCCCCCCCACCCCCCACCCCTTTTTTTTAATATTGATACCTCTCATATTTATAGACTGGTTTTCCAAACGTTGGTCAAGTTATTTTGATGTATTATGTGTTAGCCAATTTGCTTCTGGGAATAAAAAGCAAAGGATAAGTAAATACTGGAATTGGGAAGCAGTAAAATCAGCTAATGATACTTACTCAGACTGTAATTCTTATTTGTCAGGATCCCAAAGTAAGGGAGCCATAGTTGTCTGCAGGCTGACATATAGGACAGGCTTGAATTCTGGGCCAGTGGATTCAGAATTCAAGATCAGAGATTTCTGTGTTTTGTGCCATTGATGCAAAATGACACTTTTCCCTTTATTTTGTGAACGTTTTAAAAAATTATTGTCACTTTCAAAACTAATTCACTTAAATCCAATTACTAAGGCTAAAATTTTTGATATAAAATCTGACATGCTGGCCTGTCTTCAAGGGTTAAAGGATGAGACCTTGGCAGCAACCTAGTGAATATTACATGCATCCAGCCTGCAGCAGCCAAGAGTCCTTTATTCACAGGTGTTTAAGTTGGGTTCCCAATCTTGAGAATAACATTAAATCTCTCAGGCTTCCAGATTTCAAGTAACAATATATGTATGCTGCTATTGTAGCATGTTTAACATTTTCTTATAGTCCAGTGCACCCAGTGGGAAGTCAGGATGGAGAAATATGGCAGAGCAATATCTCTTCATAAGTTTTTCTTTTTAACATTCTTTTGACAGAAACTTCTCTCAGTAGTGGTTCAGGCATAAAGCTAATTTTTCCATCTCATTTAAAAGCAAACAACCTTTTCTTAAACCTGTCAGAACTTCCCATGGCACAGTCCTGATGTGGAGGGGTAAGGGCTGTGTTTGTCATGAGAGGGAATCAGGAAGTGATTAGATCGGAACACTCCTGCTTTAGCTGGGTAGAGAGTCTAACTCAGTATTGCTCTTGGCTAAAGTACCAGGAACAACCTGGAAAGAAATCAGTGTGCCACTGCTGGGGGAAAATAAGGTATTTTTTCCCCAAGCATTTTGTTCTGCTCGAAAGGGCTGGAGTTGCACTGAACGTTCTCTGTGGTTCAACTGCTGGGTCAGAGGTTGACCTCCGTAATTTTGAAAAAGTATCTTTTTACTGGTAAAGTGTGAAGACAGTCCAACCCAGTAACCTGCTACACAGCTGCCCTGCTGTAAAAGGGGAGGGTGGGGGTATTTCAAAGTGTACACTGGACTCAGCATTGTTCTATTGTAGTTCGAGTTGCTGCACATGCAAGGCCCTCAGTAAATGCTCAAATTGAGCATAAAAAAGTAAAAAAACCAAACTATTTAAACTGACAGCTTGATATCAATTTACATACTTCCTCAACTGATCCCACAACCAAAACAATTGAATTTAGATTTTTAATTTAAATTAAAATGTCTGTTGTGACATGAGAAGCAGAGACCTTGTTTGTCGTTTGCTCCAGCTCCTTGGTTTGGGTTGCATGAACCAATCCTCCACAGCCCGCCTCCTGAACACCTTCCACGTGGAGGGCCTTTAAGCCAACAGAACACCACCCCTGTAGGACTGTTAAGTGTAGCGTAGCATCCAAGAGTAGATGTGTCAGAAGACCACATGTGGAGGAAGTTTGCAGGCACACAGTGCTTTGTGTGTGCTATAAGGACTATGGTAACAGAGGTGAAAGCTAAAGTGGACTGACAGGTGCTTTGTCTGCAGTAGGGTCAGAGCTATACTGCAGTTGCATCCACTCTCAGCCTTTGTTAGTGCCCGGTAGGATGAATCAGGCCCCGTGTTTTCATGAGGTGAGAAACTGGAGTATTAAAGCTTTACTACTGTCTTTATAATGGTAGACAAGAGTTCAAGCCATTTCTCCTGTTATCTCTGTGAACTTCCCAGCATCTAAAAATGATACTGCTCTCTGCTTATGAATTAAATTTCAGTGTGTGTATGTATGTGCTTGTGGGAGAAACAGGGAAGGTCTTTGGGTAGTTCTGATTTTATTTTTCAGTTAGAGTTTAGGACTGCATTTGGCTATCTGCTTTTTAATTTGACACAACATAGGGATAAGTAAGATATACATTTAGTACACACTCTTTTCATAGTGCAATAGCACAGAAAATTTGATTTCAGTTTGCTCTTCTAGCAAATCTGTGCAGGGTCTCATATCTCCAGAGAGAGGCTTAAAACTGCATTTGGAAGAAATAAAAAGTTCTCCATATTTTTCAAAAATGTTTATTGCCATTCTTTTTCTATCCTCTCTACTTCTATTATTTTTAGGCATTTTTTGAGTGATGCATTCTCTTTGAGGTTTATAATTTATTTTTTACTTATAACTATCTCTCCTGCTGTCCCCCAGTGTGTCACAAGGAATGCTTTTGCATCACTGCTCTTTCTGTTTTGTATACAGGATGCTTTTGACAGTGACAATTGAGCTGAGATTTTCTCAGAATTGCTTACAAAGACAGGTTACAAAGAAAACCAAAATTATGTGGGGAGGTCCTCCCTCCATTTGTATTAACTTTGTATATACTTGGTGTCATGTCATTCACTCTCCTCTTACTCGGCATTTCATCTGGACCCCCCTCAATGTTTGTTTGTACATGGACACATGCCCATGTTGATGTAAAAGTATGCTTATGGGGATGCCCATGTAAAGAACAGATGAACCAACCCTTAACACTTTTCTTATGACTCTACAATGATTACCCGTTTCATACTCTAAAAACATGCCTTTGACAAATATGGTCAGCTAGGCATTAAATTAATTAGGAAAGATAAAACTGAGAAGCTGGAACATGCATGATATTTCACAAACATAATACAGGAATCATATGCTTTCTGCAGGTATATTAACCTTAGCTTTATTTGGACTTATATATAGCCTTCAATCATTCCTGCGCTGGAGTACAGCAGTGCTGCTTCCCAGATTAGGTCCTTAAGTGGTCTATAACTGGAAGTGAACTTAGTTACGTTTTATGTCTCAAAGAGCTTTAACTGTGAAAACAGCCCATTATCAGCAGAGGTCTGTATACATCTCTGCAGCTTGTTAGGACAATTTTTTCTACTCCAAGCAGATAAATGTGGTAGAGATTAGCTAATTTACTATGGTTACAAAAGAGAAGACATGTTAGGATTTCAGGCATTCTTTTATGTCAGAAATAGTGGAACTTTTTGCTAATAGGCAGCAAAGCGCTGTTGATATTTGCCTTCACGCTATTCTCCAAACTTTTTTTTTTCTGGGAGCCTGTGAAGCTGTGGTGCCCAGAATGCTGTCACTATTAGGCACCTGTGCAAGGGGTAGGCAAGTGGTATGCTGAGCCACATACTGCTGAAGAGGCTGTCAAAGGGTATCCTAGCTAACAGTAGTGTGACCCAGAGATTATTTAGCATGGCCGAGAATTGCTTTGAGAACCTCTCTTCTGCAATGTTCTTAAGAAATATGAAGGTAGAAAGTTGAATGAATATTGTATGCAGGCTTAAGATTAATATTTCACAACAGCTTAGGTCTGTGAATAAAATGAAGGGAAATAAGGGTGTTGTAGGACTGTTTATCAAGTCTTTGCATTTGTTTTTCTCTAAGCTGAAGTCGTGCAACAAGTTAACAAGAATTCGGAGCATAATTGGCTGAGAAATGGTTCTTCTGTTTGAATATTTCAGGTCTCAAATGCATTTTTTTTTTAGCTCTGCGTAAAGATAATGTTTCTTGTCTCTTCTATTCAAGTATTTGAAACCAGCAAAGGAAGATCTTCCCCTCTCTCACATAGCTTCTGTTTCCTAAAGATATCCCTTGAAGTGGGGACTTGAGGCTAAGTTCAGTATAAATGCCCTAATATTTATCTGGATAAATATGCATATATGTATTGATAGAGAAATGGTTCCAGCAGAATCTATTGCATGAGACTAATGTTAGAATGGCAAATAGCTAGCAGATGGAATATGCTTAAAATGTGTTGAAGGAACTGCTTCGTGGTCTGAGTCAGGATTTATTTGGCCTGTTATTAATCCACAGGTGCTGGGTTTTTTACTAGCGTGGGTTCCATATATGTGCACTCGTCATTGTGACTGCAAGTCTGGTACATAAAAAACTGATGTGATGAAAAAAGGGTGGTGGTGGGAAAGAGAGAAACAAATAAAATTGCTCAGAAAATGACCAGCCACTGCTAGGTCTGATGTGTTAAACAGCATTTTGATATTTGGTCTGTAGTTTCATAGATCTAGTAATTACTTTTTTTTTTCATATGAAGTATCATGGCATTTGGTTTAAACTGCATGTGTTTCTACAAGTAAGCGCATGCGTACAATACAGACACAAGTATAATGACTTAATTGGCATATGCCCTGTCATAGTTTCACTCCTGATATCACCAGCC
Source organism: Astur gentilis (assembly GCF_929443795.1). Classification (NCBI taxonomy): domain Eukaryota; kingdom Metazoa; phylum Chordata; class Aves; order Accipitriformes; family Accipitridae; genus Astur; species Astur gentilis. The sequence goes on along the minus strand of NC_064896.1, from coordinate 16,247,739 downwards.
ATTTTTCCAGGCAGCTGTGAAGTACAGGGAAGACTAGTTCCAGTAACGTTATGCTTGATGGTAAATCCAGCCATATAATTAATAGATCAAGGGCCTAATGAGACAAAGGTGGTATTTCCTGAACACAGGAAGAGGATACTGTCCTATCACTCCCCAGTCTTAGTAGGACCAGCGGCACTTCTCAGTATTGCTCTTCAAAGCTTCGCTGTCATATTTTGACCTGAGTAGTGCAGTCTGGAGTATCTCAAGTCTTCAAAACTTCTGAGTTCAGGTCAGATGTCTGGAGGGTTGAGGTGGTGGGAAGAGAAGAGAAAAGGAAAGACATAAGCACACAACTTCTGTTGTCAGTATACAACTGGCAAAATACAGACAGAAGGTATTTAATGTTGTGTTCACCAATTCAGATATAAGAGTAAGTTTGCAGCATTTAGCATTAATTTTTTCCTCCCCGCCCCCCCCCCCCGCCCTTCTACATAGAGAAATGAATGTAATTTAAATGTGGGAAATTGTGGTGAGCTATTATTGTTTTGCTTGCGTCTTCTTCACACTATTTCTAATGCCTGTTTTTGATGAGTCTTAAATAGGTTCATTGGCATTTCTCTTCTGCTGTCCACTAGAAATGAGTTGTCTTTGGCTTTTGTGCATAGCAGTAGTGAAAAGCAGGAAAGTGGGCACATTCTTGTTTGTTTTGGGGGATGCGTGGCTTATTTATGCCTGTTTTATTGGTAACAGAACAGAGATACCTGTCAGTGCCTTTTGAAGAGCACATCTATTTAAATTATTAATTTCTGGAATATATTGAAGAGAAATGCTGTATGTTTCCCAAAATGGGAATTGCATAATTGGTTCTTGTCTCCTGATTTCAGAAGGAAGGTCCAGCTGCTTTGCTTTTTATGGATAATTTCCAGTCTAATAATGAATTTAGTGAAGTGAAACTTCTAGTGAGAAGGACACTGGAGAGAGAAACTCCATTTCCCTTCCAGTTAGAGGTGGCCCCAAATGCACAGTTTTGATCTTGTTTCATATGTTTCAGATTTAGGATCTGAGCTTCAGGGCATTGAGTCCTTCCAGAAACAGGTGTCAGGTGAGATGTGGAACCTGAATTGCACAGCCTTTTGCTTGCAGTCAGTGTGCCAAGTTAGCGCTGAGATTCCTGCCTGAATTTTTATATCAGTGACAGCTACAGAAAAGTACATTCTGCTTGAGAACTGATAGATTTTGAGAAACTATTGAGCATGTGCTTTGAAAATTTTATGAACTGATGAAAATCCTTTAATAAAGCTAAATTGATTTATTCTTGCACTCTAGAAAACAGTAGAACATAGAAATCACACAGAAAACTGGATCTACTTGTATTTGCTTCTCTATACAGTGAAGTCAGTTATCTTATTTTCTGGTTATATGATAGCAGCTGGAAAGGATTGTTAATCAGACACTTGACAAGTACACAGAGGGCTTTTTTTCCTTCCTCTGAAGACTTTACTCTCATAATAGAGACTAACAAAGGAAAAGTAAAAGAGAAAATTCAATGAATAAGCCACTTTTTGTGTATCAGACATGTCTTTCCCATTTGTGAGGAAGTTCTGTCATCCCACAGTAATTTATATGAAGCAAACTTCTTTAGCTAGGCTAGTGATGATAACAGACTTAATATTATGGAACATTTCCTTGCTTCCATTTCTGATACATTTTTCACATCCAATTTGCTTGCTCTGCTGTGAGGTATTATAAAGCATTATAGCAGGACAAAAACTTAGTTCCACTTATCCTTTAATTGTTTTTAATGCAAAATACTGTACTCATATAAAATACCCATTTATTTATATTTGGTGCCAGAGGCTAATTCATTGAACCTGGGATGTATTATTACAGATCAATGGTGTTCACTATACTTTTTCACTCCTCTTTCCCAGGTTCCTTTCGTGGCCAGTTAAGAGTTCATTAATGTTAAATAATTAAGAAGGGATAATTGACTTATTTTTGTGCAGTGATACCAGAATGATGCTTTTTTTTCTGGAAAACATTATTGTTCTGTTTTTAATGCACTGCAGAATGTGAAGCCTGCAGACCCTTATGAATCATGGAGAACTCATTTGTGCCAGAGATTCACTGACAGTGACCCAAACCCTGCTCTCGCTAAATGAAGAGGAATAAATAGATATGCTGTTTCATCCTACTCACTAAGGGGGGAAAAGAGAGATTTTTATTTTTTTTTCCATCTTCTCTTGTCATCATTGTAATATTCTTGGTCCCTCTAAAAGCCACCTGGTTCTATGCTGCATGGTAGGTAACTCTTTTCACCTGCTCCCTGCTGAAGAGGAAGATTGACACCTGTGCAGTGGGGCTCTTGTCAGCAAGATTTGCTTTCTCCCTTGCTCCTTTTTTACATCTCAGATTACCAGAGTTGCTGTGAACAGCAGTAAGGTGAAAACTCCTTGCTAATGAATTATTTCCAAGGAATGAGCAATCTGTGGGACTCCTAACCCACTCATCTTTACTTTCACCAGGAAACCAGACTGTGGTTGTTTCCTCACCTCATTCAGCGTTTTGAAGAACCCTCCTGAACTCTTGTCTTTTTCAGCTCTTGGAATCTAATTGCTTTGGATTTCGTATTTTAATGAGACTGTTCTAGCTCAGGCATACTTCACGCTTGAGCTGTTGTCCCTCATTCAAAAGCAACTTTATGATAGTAAAAATAACTGCTCATTTCCTTTCTCCTTTTGCTATTTGGACTTCAGAACTCCTCTTAGCATTCCTTTGAAAAACTTAGATTTTTGCCTTTCTCTGCTATGTGTGTTACAGTAGCATCTGGAAGCTTCAATCAAGATCAGAACACTGTTCCATGCTCAGTGCAAAAGCAAGAAATTGTCACTTCATAAGCTAAGCAGAGGAGAGAGACAGAGTCTAGCAGGAGAGAAGGATGGCAGAAGGTGACAAACCTTGTCAGAATATTAGTAGGAAAGCAAAGAGTGGAGCCCAACTTTCTGAATTTCTACTCAAGGAGTCAATCCACTTGATCACTCTGATGTTCTGAGTAAATATATTGTGGCTGGAGGGCCACACAAGCTTTAAGTAATTCAGAAAATACAAGCTTGGCTGTGTACAGCAAATGGAGTGCAAATATCTCCTGCTTCTGCTTGGCTCAGGGGTCTCTCTCTGGCAACTGATCAGTGGATACAGAAGCAGAAAGAATAAAATAGTAGTATCAGCAGGAGGGAAAGGAAAGAGAAATCGGAATTTTGAATTACATTGAAAAGGCAGGAGTGAAACAGGGTTTCTTCCAATTAGATTAGAGCCTTAGACAAAATCTGTTGTTTGGGAGGGCTGTAGTGTGCAGAGAAGGGGAATGTCATATGCATATGTGTGCACATACACACACATACACAGAGTATTTGGTGTTATTGTACCCTAATTTGGAGTATAAAGAAGGGTCCAGGTAGGCAGACTAACACAGCAGGTCTGTGTTTATTATAATAGCCTTTTAAGTGGTGATTAGACTATCTAGGACTCTAGTCTAGTATATACTGTCAGTTATACTTCTTCCAATGAGACTTCATTCAGGGAAGAAATTTAATATATATGAATACTATCTAAATTCAATAACTGTGCAGATTAAAAAAGAAGGTAAGAAATGCTTACTTTATGCAATTAGTAAGGAGTAGATATTAAATGCAGTCATAATAGCCTGACTGAACAAAGACTTAATTTTCAGCAGGCAGGAACATTAATCGTCTAGTTTTGATGCTGTCAACTGAGGGAGAAACAAAACACAACTCAATCTACAAAAGGCAAGAAAATGACTCTAGACTACTGAACTTGCTAGCAAAATTTTGTAGCAACTCCAAGTGGAAAGTAGCAAAACATAATGCTTATATCTAAGGAGCAAGAGAGGGTAGAATAAGAGATAACTGGGAAGGAAAAGGAAGGGAGGAGAAATTCAGGAAAGAAATTCTAGGAAAGAGTAGCTAAAGGGTTGGGATTGAGCAGGAAATGGGATGCCAAAACATGAACCTGCCAAAGATGCATTGTACTGAATAATCTGCTATCATTCTCTGATAAGGTAACTTTGTATTCTGTATTTTCCCTTTTAACAAAGGAAATTCAATGGAGATTATACTTGTGGTAATTTACTAGTAAATAGAGAAAACAGTAGTTATTAGTGAAAGGGTAATGGCAAGGGTTATTTCTGAAAGCAGAGAATTAGAAGTAGACTTCAAGTATTGAAGAAAAGAGATGAGTAATTGAAATCTCAGTGTTATACATTTGGAGGCTGAGAACAAGAAAGTCTGCAACAATTTGTAGTGCGTTCAATGGGGGGAAAAAAATTAGGAGAAGGAATATGTAGACTACTTGATAATGAGAGGACTGTGACTGCATTTGTCAGTAAGATGATGTGATGAAGGTAGCGAGACCAGTCCCAGACTGTATGAAGTGAGATATTTCTGGTGGAGATAAGGGTGTACAATGTCACTGTGCAAGTTACTGTGACACTTAATTTTGCTATCATGCTTGACAGCAAATATCATTCAGTAAAAAATGAATTTTGCAGTGGCTACAGGTCTAGCAGTCTGTTTAGGGCAGGGGGGAGTGGAAAGTGACATAGTTTCATAAAAAGGAACCTAAAGAATTTTGCTTGTTAAGTCTTGCAAAACAGCTGAGGGCATGTGTTTGCTTTCTAGAAATGCATTGGAAGATAATTTCTAATTTAAAAGGAAAGATGAAACCAAATGGGAATGAACTGGCTCCTTAAGAAATTTAGATTAGAAATAAGAAATTTCTAACCATTGGAGCAGTGTGATTAATAGAACACTTTTGAGCCCACAAGAAATAATTTTTAGAGTTGATTTTTAAGCTGTTTATGAAGAAATTATCTGATCTGATTGCTTCTGGTATCAGAAGAGTGGATGTGATGATATAAGATATCATTTTCAGTGTTCTGACTTCTACAGAAATATATAAGTATGTGCATAAATATAGAATTTTTTGTATTAGAAACTGCTTTCTTATTTGAATGAGACTACTTAAGGTTTTTTTTTACCCACTCATTCCAGTATTTGTGACACCGTGTTGCTGGTTTTCATCTTTTTAACTTGTCTGTTGAAGGGTTAATGTCCTAATGTGAATGTTAGAAAAGCCAACACCATGCTATCCTTTTCTTACCTCTTTTTTGGACAGTTTTAGCTAGAGCTGCTCTACAATAGATGTGACTGAGGGTCCCCAAATTTCTGTGGTCTCCTGAGTGATACTGATCTCATAACTCCCTGTAAAATGGTTGTTGCTTCCTTCATTAAGTAATCCAGGCTTTACTTAATCAGTAGGGTTAGGACCTTAAATGAGTAAATAGTAAAAGGTGAAAGGCTAATGGTGCTGCTCATAATGCATGTCATAAGGCCTTTGAAAAAGGCACAGAGAGCTGTACTGTTTGTTATTATACTACAAATTAAGGCAGATTTGGAGGAAGAAAAAAAATGTTCAGTGAGGCACTGGCACTATTTTCATGGACTCTCATGTTAGTCTCCAAATTAGACCTGGCTTGTGATTATGTCTGAACATTTCCATGGTGGATGGCCCCAAATTATTTCCAGTGTTGTGTTTTCCCTTCTCTCTTTCATTTCTATTTGTCCCTCCCTGCTAGGTGTTTACGAGGACTACTTTCTTACAGCACATTGTTCTTACAAGGCTATGAGGAATACTGTCCTCTGCAATTACAAGTGTAGCCTAAGCATCAGGAAGCAGTGAACTGGGATGAACTCTCTGGTTAATATCTTGAGCACATTCTCTCCTGTTGATGGCCTTGTTGACTTTTCTGTCACATAATGCAGAAAACATGCCCAGTTATTTATGGGAGTGCGAACTTTTTGTGTACTTGGTAATTAGCAATTTATATATATGCTGATGACAACATCCCTTCAAGATTATCAACAAACTTCAGTCATCAAGTCGGATTTAAATTCCTGAAAGAAGCTGTAAAAATATTCTGAGTAGATCTGCCTTGTGACGTTCCATCAGGCTGTCCTGTTCCGCTTACGTTAGGCTAAATACAGTCTAAAGCCAAGGATTCTGTCATTGTGCAAAAAGCTAAGACCCCTCAGCTCTGTTATCTCATTTTTCAGAAAAACTATAACTGTTTCATGTTTTTGCAAGACCCACGGTGTCAACTGCAAAGAGAACAACAGTGGTGGGATCTTGCCTCTTCAGCACTGCTTTTGTCTATGCATTGGAGAATAGTTTCTTATTTCAGGACCTAACCTCAGATGAAGGGAATGGCTACTTCGTCCAGCTCATCAAAGAGCAATTTGCCTGAGGAACGAAGGGAGTCTGCTTACTCACTGCAGAACAAATAATCAAGTAACATGCTGAACAAAAGAACCAATTTCCTTTATAAAGCTTGGTCAGTGGATTATTTTTGTTGTGGTGGGTTTTTGTTTGTTAATTTTTTTAATTCATATGTAACTCTTCTGTCTATCTCACACTGATATTCTGTAAATATAATTAAAATGAACAGGAGCTGATCCAAGAGAGAATTCACTGGGTGGTCTTACCTGAATTTTCTTTTTTTGTGCAGAGCACAAAACTGCCACGTGGTTTGGCTGAGTGAGACACCTCAGCCCAGAGAACACATAGGCCAGTGTAGCTGATGGAGTGCATATTGCTGCTGAAATGAACTTGCAGAGATAAGCATAGTTTAGGTAATGATCAGTGTCCTGTTGCAACTGGGTTCTCTCTGACCTTCAATGAGTAACAGACTTTCTTACACAGAGACAGAATAAAAAAGGCCAATAGTAAAAAAAAAAAAAAAAAAAAAAAAAAAAAAAAAAAAGGAAAAAAGTGCTCCATCATAGAGTTCCACTTGCGGAATTTGATAAGTTCACCTTCATTTCTAGTTTTACCAGTGGTCAAATGGAGGCTAAAAAATATAAATATGTCACTAACTCATACCAACATGTTTTGGTGAAGGGATCTAGAAGCAGTGGATTTATATTGGCAGTCCCCCACTCCCACTTCAACATGAATGGACTATCAAGCAGCAGGGCCAGTGGCAGAGCATTTTTTTCCTTATCTACCATATTGTATGAGCTGTAGAGTGCCTAAAATTGCCTGCTTCTAAGTCTAGTGGATTCTTCAAGTCAGATCAAAGTCCATCAAGTCTGATCTGTGTCCATAACAGTCCACTTACTAAGCCTGAACACGCCAATATCACAAGGTTCACTAAGCTAATTGGTTTTGGAAATTTTAGTCAGTTTACTAGTTTATAATGACACTACAAATGCAATAGTATTTGTTGCAAGTATGAATTAATAATACTATACAAATATAAATTCAACACATTTTAGTTGGTGATCATTGTGACAATGTTAGCATACTGTTTGTTCAGCTTTGCTTGTAAGCCAGCCAATTAGCAGCCTTATACTGTCATTAACTTGCTGATAGCAGGGTTTATTAGCATTTTCCTCCTTTCTGTCAGGAAATTATATTCTCTTTTACTTGTCTCTACTTCTGTGAACTCAGTGGCTTATGTGCTTGTCGAGACAGCTACTGTTTTAGCAATTTAATGTACCAGGCACAAAGTAAAAATCCACAAAACCCATTTCAAGTAGTCCTTTTGCCTTCTGACTATCCCTTCAGTTGACAGAGGCTGGAAAGGACCTGGCCCTACTTAAACTCTAACCATGCAAAGAAAATTAATATGCAATAAGTTTATCCTAGATTTTACATAAGCTAATCAGCAAGCTGAATCGGTCGGTGGTTTTATATTGTGTCTTCCTTATGTTCTATAGTGTGCCAGTAATTCTGGGATGGTATAATATTTCCAGACATTTTTAGAGGGACAACTTAACAGTGAGGATTTCTCAGAAAAACATAAAAATCTGAGAAGAATGTTGGTGCAGCACTTAACACTAAATGATTTATGTGGCCTTTTAAATAGGTGCGATGAAGCTACAGTCAATTTACACATCATACCTTATATATTACCACTGTTTATAGTGTTTTTACTTTCCTTATAGACATTTCTATAGTGGTGAATGCATAAGATTTCACTAAATGCAGTAGCCTGACCACAAACGTTCAGTTCTAAGTTTCACAGGCTGGTCTTCATTTATGTCCCTGCAGAAGTTGGATGAATGCTTAACAAGGCACAAACCATTTGTGGCTTTAATGTATTTTCTCTATGGGAGCACTGACTGAGGAGGCTGGTGGTTTGAGTAACTCCAGCATCCCAGAGTGCAGATGCCAGACTGAATTTGGAGTTTCAGTAAATGGCAAGGAGGGACCATTGTTTGTTTTAGGTCAGGTGAAGAGACCAGAAAAGTAGCAATACTTGAGGTCAACAAAACAGTTAACTTAGCACTATTGTAATACATTTGTATTTCACTTGTTATCTTTGAGTAATTCTGGTTTTGTAACCAATATTTACTTATTCTACCCACAGGTGTGCAGCTTCCTGAAATTAGCGGTAATACCTCTATTACTTCTGCTGCATTTCTTTGTGGTTTAAGCCTACTCCTAAATTAAATGGAAATGTTAAAATGTAGAAGGGTGATCAGTGCTGGCTGATAGAATTCTGCCTTCCACAATACACTTTGGTATATCTGGCTGACTACAGTGCACCTTTCCTTAAGTTGTTTTGTTTTGAGAAATGTTTCAGGGCTGTAGTTTGCATTATCTATTACTGACTTAATTTGGAGTAATTGTTAGACTTTAATAACTGTAATGATTGAGTAATCATTGCGGGAAATTAAAATACCATTTTAATATAGCCTGTTAACTTTTTTAAAACTAGGAACTAACTTGCTTTTATCAGTGTTTTCTAAAGGTTTAAATAATTCATACTAAACTCATCTTTTGTCCTAGTCAAGTTGGATTGCTGATGCCCTACTGGAAAAGAACATAAAATCAGATGGAAAAGAGAACACAGTGCAAATCATCTGGCTAATCTTTTAGCTTGCCACATCAATTGCAAATACCAAATATTCATAGACCTCTATTACAGAAGGAATGATCTACAAAGCAAGCGTGTTTGCTTAAAAATCAGGAATCTGATTCTCAGCTACCTTAAAGCTATTCTGTATCTTCTAAGCTAGCTCTCTAGATAGCTCTATAAAATTTTGCTAAAATCAGTGTGAATACAATATCATGGATCTACAAGGCTCTTTTATGCAATTCATGTAAAGCAACCTGAGGATAAATAAGAGCTGTCTTGATGGTTCTTCACTAAATCCTTCCACTGAGAGTTGAGTTCTGCTGTCCATTTTATTGATGTAGAAACTGGCCCTGGGTATATTTGGTACCTATGAGTAATTTTGAAAAGATGAATTAGAAAAAAATTAGAGATTATTTATGTTCAAAGAGGGGGCTAAATCCATTCAAGAAGTTGTTTGTTGCCAATTAATTACCTACCACTAATTAGAATAATAAATCTGAGTGCAGTTGTAAGACTTGGCATTGACTTTCACCATGGGCTTATCTGGAAGCTGTACTGAATGCTATCATTAGGATTTGTAATAAATCTGTCATAATAGGTGAAAATGGATAAAAAGGCTAAGACTGAGCAGAAGTCTTTATGCTTTATAAATATGACCACTAGAATTATTCACGTGAATTGATCAGCTCAGACTTCAACACAATGTTATAAAACATGAAACTTTTGCACTTAGTGAAACTCAGTGCTAAAATGAAGGTATAACTCTTTTTCATTGTAACATTTGCAATTTAAAAAAGAAGTGTATGTGCTGCCAGTAAAACAGTAGCAGAGAGCTCCAAGCTGGAAGTTTTAAACAAATGATCTAGTTATTCATTCTTCACTTTTGTATTCATGTAGCACCAACGTAAGACAGAGCAATCCTTTAGATGTCAATCCATCTTGTCTATCCTAAAGATCTTGTAATTCATTAGTTAACAAGCTTCTTACTAGATGATGGAAAATAGCAAAAAAGAAGAGAAATGCTGGTAACAGAACTCTGAATACGAAATGTCTCTTTTTAGAAACTTAAAATGGGAGGTTTTTTTTATGGGAGTCTTTCTTCAGGATGTAATTTGCCTACAATGTGTTATATGGTGCAGAAACATCTGTATGAAACAAAGTCTGAGCATCTTTCAAAGCAATATACTTTTAACATGCTGTTCTAAGTTGGTCTTAACCATTGACACCAAATGATTTTGTCAAAATAACACAATTTTTAAAATACTCTGGTTTTTGGCAAGCACACTAGAATTCAGAGTATTCAAATTGCTAGTTACTCAAGTTCATTTGAGTGCTCTTGAAAACTTCATCAAATATTTTACAACCTCAATTAAAATAGAATGACTTTGAAGAAATGCTGGAGACTTTCTCTTGAATTTTTATTTTGCACTGAATTATTTTTACTACTATTTTTACATGAAATGCTGCTTTTATAGTGTAGAGTCTAGATAAATTGCTTTTTTGTCAATATGCCATGATATACTAAATTCAGAAATTCTAACTGGTGGGGAACTACCATGTCTTTACATCAGGATATCTGCCAGTTAGCCAGCTACTGTTGCTCAGTTAAACAGAACTGGGGAAAATCACACCAGTAGGGTCCCTTATGCTCAAACCAATCTTGCTTAATGTATTTAACGACCTGAAAAATAGTTATAATAGCAGGACACTTCCTGCTGATGCAGAACTTTTCAGGTTCATTTAAAATAATGTGCAAACAAAAAGTCTCACAATACTGAGTCACTGAAATGTAAAATGCCAGAAGAAATTATATGTTAATGAACGTAAAGTAGTGTGTGTGAGGAGGGGAAGGGAACTGAAGAACAATCTCTTTCATAATACATATAGAATAGTGAACTCTAAATTATATATTATCACTCATGGAAAAGATTCTGAAATCAAAAGTGGTAGATTTTTCCAGATGGTAAAAATGAAACAGCTCTCTGGAAAACACTTAAGTAGAAGAGAAATTTAATTTTCGGATTTTTTTTGAAAATGGGGACAGCGCAGAAAATGTAATTCAAATGTATGAATCCATAATTCACCTGAATCTCGGTTATTGCATGCTGTTCTTGCCATCACATCTTAGGACATAAAAAAACTGGAAAAAGCTTTTTGAAAAGGTGGTGAGAGTAAGTAGACGATCAGAGGAGTGAAATCACTTCTACATGGTGACAGAATAGGTAGACTGAGTTTCTCTACCTTGGAAATGAGATAACTGAGAAAAGATAGGGTAGAGCAAATAAAATACTGAATTGCATGAAGAGGGTGAATGCGGAACTATCATTTCAGTATCTCTTAGTGTACAAGAACTAAAGAGTTTCTGTTCACAACTCCAGGCAGCAAGTTTAAAACAAACAATAAGAAACACTTTTTCATACAAAAAATAATCAATGTGAGACACTGCCACCAGATGTTGTAAAGGCCAAAAGTTTAACTGAGTTCAAAAAGGGATTAATGGCTGCTTTCGTTTCATGAATTGTAAAAACATCCTTCTCAGACACAACTTCTGGCTTAGGAAGTTCCTAAACCACTAATTGCCAGAAGATGGGAAGGAGGGGTTGCTCAGCTCTTGCTATGCTCCTTATAATCTTTCCTTATGCATCTCCTAATAGCCATGTTGGGAGCAGGATAATGGGCTAGACAGATATTTTTTTTTTATTATTTTTTTTTTTTTGGTCTGACCCATTATGGCTGTCTTTATTTTGTAGGTGTAGGTTGTTTGGGTTTTTTTGTTTTTTTTTCTTTTTTTTTTTCTTTTCAGTAATGAGGAGACAAAATGGAAATTTCCAACTTGTTTTTGGAGTTCAGTAAATTCTGTCTGGGATGTGATTGTTAATAGTTAATTGGGAATGATCACACTTTTTGCTTTCCTTATTTTAATATATAAAAAAATAAGTCTACAAATTCATCTACTGAATGCTTAGGAAGATTTTTCTCTAAATGCAGGGAGAAGTGGATGAAGGTGAATCATTTATATGTTTCACTTGAGTAATCATGATATATGTGTATTTTAAAGAATAATGTGCCAGAAAAGCTGACATAGTGAGCAGGGGGAGTTTTCTGTGGCTCTTCTGTCTGAAAAGGTGAATGGTATTATTTTTGCCATTGTTGTGAGTTAAGGAATACTAAGTTGTAATGACAGAACATCCTAAACTCTACAGTTGTACTTCTGACAATTAGTAGGAACAGAGACAAACAAGGAGGGAGTTTCTTTAACATCTGTACCCTTTTTGTACAACTCTATCATCCTTTTTTCTCCTCAGAGTGAAGATTGGCTTTTGGGGTTGAAGGAAATATGAATGATTTTTTGGTTTGTTTTTTTTTTCTGACTAACCTTCTGTTCTAGTTTTTTTCCATTTGAATTTATAATGTAGGAGTTTATTTGTACTTACTAAACAGAGATTTAATCAATTATCATAGTGCACTTTAGAAATGAAAAATACATTACTCTGTGTCAAATGAGTTTATCCTGTACTCCATGCAAGCTATGTACATCATTATAAATTATGGTCTCAAACTTCTAAAGTTGGTATTTTTGTTTATTAGGAAACCTTGCTTCAGATCCAAAAAGGCAATAAGGAGACTACACCTAGCAAGAAAAAAGCAAGCCACAATCGATCATGAAGTGCAATTACACAATATTCAAAGCTGAGTGAAATAAAAACCTTAAATAGCAGTAGCCTGTGAACTTTAAAATTAAACATAGTTTCATTGTATATAGTGAAAAGGGGGATTGAATCAATGGAACAGATCTTTTATCTTGTTTGCTCTTGATTTATATGAAATTATACTTGAAGTGAGCCTCCTTTTCATATGTGTGTTAATAAATTTTGGTCATTTGTGGAATACTACTACAGTGGTCTGGAAGGAGATTTCTTGAGTACAGCTGGTACTCAGTGTATAAATGAAAGCACAAGAATTAAAGGCCTTTGGCCTGGCCATCCTTAGCCTGGCTAACGTAATTGCAGATTTTGTTCTAACAGTAAGACTTATATAACAGCACAGAGCATTATTGCTGTGAAGCTGAGTTGCAATAAATCAGTATCTGGATTGAAAGAGTGGGAGCTATAATACAAAATTTCTTTCTGTCCTTTCTAGTATAGCAACAATCCACTATGCTGTCAGACTAGCTGTAGGATAGCAATAGAAGTTTGGAAAAAATAATCAAGCCCAGTCTCTCTTGCTTTCACTTAATCTCATTTCTTCTTTACTTTTCATCATCATTTCTTTGGGATCCTTTAGTATTAATCCATCTTTCACTAGGGGAAGAGGTACTATTAAGAAGACTTGCCAAAAATTAAGACCGAGTCTTCAGCTAATGAAAACGGTCAGAAAAAAAATTATTTTATTCATTGTAGATAAGACATCTGAAATACTTGCTGAGTAAAGTGCCCCTTTTGGAAGTGTGTTGTGTATGCAAATATTATGTTTGCTGCTCATGCTTGTATTTATAAATTCTGCAGGAACTGTTTTAGACCTATAAAAATTAAAACCCCCTAAGCCATGGAGACTTGCAGTGATTCTTTGAACTCTTGGCCTCCTGCTTTGCTTTATTACCACTGAATGATGTTGTGCTGAGAGTCGATATAATGGGCCTAGCTGGGGACAGATACTGATAAACCATTGCAACCATGGTTAACTTCAGCAACCATCATTCAGAATCTTTTAAGCTTTTACATAAAGATAAGGTAAATTTTTAAGTAATTTAAAAATACATTATGGCTTTCTTTTTAACAATAACTCTTGTCTTTTTCCCATAGCTCTATGTAACTCTCACTTAGATTTATATATATTTATATACATACTTATTATATATCTATTATTGATATTAAAAATGTTTTATATCTGTTTTAATGTATATATTTACCAGAGGAACTGGTCTCTTGTGATGATTGAGGAGGGGAAATGTAAACTGAAATAATCTGCACCTACTGGTAAATCTGAAAAGCATTTTGGACGAATGATTTCTGGAGATAGACAGTGTCAGTTCTGTCCTCGGTTTGGAACCAAGGGCCAGATGCGACCCCTTGGCAGAGGCAATGCTCCTTCCTTGGGGAGATCCCTCCTACAAAGGGAAACGGAGTCAAAATACAAAGCTGGGAGCCTGCATTTTATGCAGACAAAAGGTCTGAGAGACTGCAGGAGGCAGCAATGGGCCAGGCAGGCCTCGGAGAGAGGGAGCGAATTTTCAGGGAGTCAACGGGATCAGGGTGCTGCCACTAAGGAATTCGCTGAGCTAAATGGAACAAAAGCAGAAACCGTAGCCTGTCTGCGAAGACAAAGTAGGTAAAGATGAATGCAGTTGTGCAAACTTTGCTCTGCCTGCCCTCTATATGCTGTTAGATACAATGTTAATAATGCTAGTCACGTCTCATAAAACCTGTCTGTGTATATGGTTGGCATGAAGATTAAGGGATTTTTTATTAGGATCTGGGTACCACACTATAAGAAAAAAATCTAGGCAACTCTACTGCAACGCTCTGGGGAACTCGGATCCATCACAAAGATGAGCTCAGAACGCTCAGCACAGCTGCTGCCTTGGGTACCACATTTTACTAGCTGGAGGGTGCAAGGGCACAAAATGCATTGACCTCGTGTCAGGCTATCGAATGGTTTGGGTTGGAAGGGACCTTAAAGATCATCTAGTACCAAAGACCATCTAGTTGCAAATATATATTTATACTTATCAAGGAGGTTTCAGCCTCACTGGTTCACGTCATATTTGCTGTATTGCAAAAATGTGCTTTGGAAGTCAGATGTGCAAATTGCACAGAGAGCATTGAGAAATAAGGGGGAAGGTAAAGGACTGGTCAGGAAGTCGAATCCAGCTGAGGTTTAAAGGATTACGATATGACAGAAACAGATATTGCTGATAGTATTGTTCGCTGTCTTGGTTTGGCTGTGTCAGCGTGGGTGGAAGGGCTTTGGAGAGGTGCTGCAAGGTAAAATTTTTTCTGTTAAGTGTCTAATAGGCAAAGTGTCTAGAAAAAGCTGACAGTACAGTCCCATAAACAATAAGCAAACACACCCATAACTTTGCTCCTTCATCATATTAAACTCTGTACAAGAAACATTTCCCCCAAAAAGTATAGTTTAAACTTCTCCTGTTTACTGAACTCTAATCTCTACTGATTTTTCACAAATAATTTTATAACAGGTTATATAGCGTAAAGGTGATTAAACAACCAAAACCTATGTTTGGAATAGAAAGCTAAGCATGTCACTGTGTTACTACAAGCAAATTGTTTGATCAGTTAGTTGCCTTTTGTTAATCCGTTGCAACCTGGTAGGTGGATGCAACTGTATGGTATTGCTGGTGGTAATTCTAAGGTTATTTTGCTTTACCTCGTTCTTCCTTCTCTTTCTTTGCCTTCTAGCATGCACTTAATTCAAATGGATTCTGTTCAGCGATGGATGGAAGATTTGAAGTTGATGACAGACTGTGAATGTATGTGTATTCTTCAGTCCAAGCCAATCAGCATTGAGAAGGATGAACAAAATGAACTTATGCTTTCCTCACAATATAGCACATGTGATAACTTGCAGCTGCTATTAAAAAGAGCTTGGATCATAAGCACAGAGTTGACCAGAATTGCTCAAAAGCTAGAGAAGAATAGATGGCAGAGAGTCCACAGCATGACAGTAAGAGTCAACTGTCATGTACGTTCAATGATAAATGAATACAATACGTTCACTAGGAATTCTTCAGAAGAAATGCACCAGGTAGGATGCCTTAGCTGATGTCACATTTCTCTTGTTTAATTTTTTTATTGTAGTAATTAAAACTTACTTTAAACAGTCTGTAAGAAATCCTGACATACTGATACCTGTCCCTTGTTTGAGGTTTTCTAATCCTATTTCAGTGATAGAAACATTCTTGTCTAATTTTGGATCCTATTCTATCATAGGCTTGATTCTGAATGTTAATAATGTTGACAAATTACACTGAAAAAAGTTTTGTTTTTGAGGACTACTGGACTACAATAACTAGACGCCCCATCATGAGTTCCTTTGCATTTATGATGTAGAAAATACTACTTTTTTCTTAACTTCAGTTTTACAGAGTCATAAAATAGAATCATAGAATCATTTAGGCTGGAAAACACCTTTAAGATCATTGAGTCCAACTGTTAACCTAGCACTGCCAAGTCCACCACTAAACTATGTCCTGAAGTTGCGACATCTTACATGTCTTTTAAATACCTCCAGGAATGGTGACTCAACCACTTCCCTGGGCAGCCTGTTCCAATGCTTGACAATCATTTTCGTGAAGAATTTTTTTCCTAATATCCAGTCTAAACCTCCCCTGGTGCAATTTGAGGCCATTACCTCTTGTCCTATCACTTGTCACTTGGGAGAAGAGACCAACACCCACCTCACTACAACCTCCTTTCAGGTAGTTGTAGAGAGCGATAAGGTCTCCCCTCAGTCTCCTTTTCTCCAGGCTAAACAACCTCAGTTCCCTCAGCCACTCCTCAGAGGACTTGTTCTCTAGACCCTTCACCAGCTTCATTGCCCTTCTCTGGATGCAATCCAGCACCTCAATGTCTTCCTTGTCGTGAGGGGCCCAAAACTGAACACGGTATTTGAGGTGTGGCCTCGCCTGTGCTGAGTACAGGGGGACGATCACTTCCCTAGTCCTGCTGGTCACACCATTTCTGATACAAGCCAGGATGCCGTTGGCCTTCTCGGCCACCTGGGCACACTGCCGGCTCGTATTCAGCCGACTGTCATCCAACACCCCCAGGTCTTTTTCTGCTGGGCAGCTTTCCAGCCACTCTTCCCCAAGCCTGTAGCGCTGCATGGGGTTGTTGTGACCGAAGTGCA
Source organism: Astur gentilis (assembly GCF_929443795.1). NCBI lineage: Eukaryota > Metazoa > Chordata > Aves > Accipitriformes > Accipitridae > Astur > Astur gentilis. The sequence continues at coordinate 16,230,947 of NC_064896.1, read as the reverse complement.
GGACCCAGCACTTGACCTTGTTGAACCTCATACAATTAGCCTCGGTCCATCAATCCAGCCTGTCAAGATCCCTTCCTACCCTCAAGCAGATCAACACTTCTGCCTGTTTAAAACTCCCATTTCATCTCTACTTGTTTTATTCAGAAGAGTAGAAAAAGTGTGTCCATATGAAATACTGTGTTTCTGGAGGATTTTCACCTAAGTATCACCTAATTATTTATTTTTAGAAAGCAATTGTGTATATGGATATTGCTTTAAAACCACTTTCTCCTCTTTCTGCAGTTTGAAAAACTTTTATTAGACAAGTGCTCAGAATTTACAGCATTCACAGAAAGGTAATTTAAATTTTCTAGCTGAAATATTAATTTTGCTGTTTTATTATGTTGTAGAATTTCTAATGAGAAGCACAAATCTACTAACACCCTCAAATGTTTGAACTAGGCCCCTGCAGCTCTGAAAGGCTTTCTAAATGTTAGCCTCTGGTGGGTGAAGTGAGTTGCTTTTATCTAAACTGCATCCTAATGAAAGATGGGATCTGTTGTTGCACAGAGCCTAGCATAGATACAAAGCTGCATGCAAGTGGATTTTTTTGGCTTTTAGACATCAAGGAAGAAAGTCTGGCTCTGGTGATATCAGTGACAACATTCTCTTCAAGTTCAGTGGAGCCAAGATTTCAGCTGGTGTGAAAACTTAAGTTGCAAGACTGTCATACTACATGGTCCTGTATGCACATATCCATGTATTAGTAAATAAAACTGAAAAAAATTCATATTCCTTTAAATTGCACTTATAGGTTTACTCAGTTCTGTGCACTCCAGGATGCTGAGAGTGGAAAATAAGTATCTCTGTATAATTCTTCTCATGATATTTCCTCTGCCTAACATAAGTTACCCTGTTTCCTCCAGCACAGTTCAATCAGTCTTTTTTGATTTACTTTAAACACCGTGCAAGTCGTTCTGCTTGGGGGATCATCAGGGAAAAAGAGACCATCTAATTATCAGGAAAGAACATTTCTTGAGTACTATTGCTTTTTGCCAAACCCACACAGCTCAGACTTTACTTTTTAGTCTACTATGAGACACACTGATTTAATGAGAGCTCTGATCTCGTAGTGCCTGTCCCAAATCAGCCCTCTCCCTGCTTAACTGTTTGACAAAAAGTTGTTATAGGTGGGTGAAAGAAAGGTAAAGCTGAAAAGGGCGCCTACTGTGTAGGTGGAGACACCAATCAACCAAATGATATCTTCCATTACAGTGGCCTGCCTGGGTGGAATATGTCTTGACAATTCAAATGAATAAATTTCTGTGAGGAAGTATTAGTTATTTCATTTGAATTGTATACAGTTTTCTATCTTTATCTCCTTTCTTCAGTTACAGCTAAATGTCACTGGTTACAGGATAGTTTTACTAACTCTGTAAAGCTTCTGTATGTAATCTTTCTGTGTAGAAGGCCAAATTTTACTTTTGAGTGTGCTGTTTAAATTTAAATGAACTCTACTCATCTGGACATACATCCATTTTGGGTCATTATCCTGCTATCATTAAGAAATGAAAATTATTGAAAGCACTTCTTTGGTCATGAAAGATGGATGGATATACACAGCTGCAGTTGAAATGCAAGCATCCTAGGGTAACTGTAACTATTAGCATAAGTGGAAAAATAGCAGAGTTACACTGGTATAAAGACACAGCAACTGCAGCAAAAATTGGCCTGTGGTCTGTGAAGTACATTGTGATGCCCAAATTATTCATTAATGTCCACTGTTGTCCCTTGGTATACTTACTATGTGTAGACAAAGCTTTCACTAAAGTCTGGTATGTTGCTAATGGCACAAAACCAGTGTCCTTCTGAACAGCTGAATTCTGATTATATCCCCACAGACCTCACGATAATCAGCTTGATAAACCAATAGTTGTCTGTTGCATCTTTTTTCCTTCACTCCTTTCCTTTCTCTTCCTTTTCAGGTGCATACAAACTGAAGATGAACAGATACTGAAGTCCATGAAATCTTCTATTAATGAAGCGCTCACTAATGTTGCTCAGTATTTTGGCCAGTTGATAGAGCTGGTTTTAACACATGAGGCACAGGTTAGTTTATAGTTTAAAAAACAGTCTTTCAAAATTGTTGAATCTTGAGGGGGAGCATCCAATAAGAGAAGGATTAGAAATACAGCTCTCAATTTTCAGCAAATTTATGATCAGTAATTCAAATAACTTGCGAAGAGATTTAGGCGTTTGTATTCTCAAATTCTCCAATAACATCAAATCCCAAACAAAATGATTTTATTGTTCACTATGTTACTTTTCCTGATGTCTCCTTCATTGCAGGACATCTAATTTCTGGACAATGTCTTGTTAACAAAACCTTTGGACACATTTTCTCTTCCTTTCATACAGACACTACTTTTCTTTAGAAACCTTGAAAAAAGTCTCTCCTGCTCTCAGTGATTCTCACTAAAAGCTAAACTTTTTAGAAGATGTACATATAGCAAGTATATTATTACAGAACACATTTTAACCAGTGCATGTCTTAGACTCTAGGAAGTAGTGATAAAATACAGTGTATGTACAGATTATATATGTGTGTGTGTTCTAGAAACACTGCTGTGTCATTGCAGGCATGATGTATAGTTTCTAGAGGTGATTAAATGTAGATAAATACACTGAGTAATTAGGCTAAGACTACAAATGCATTATTTTTTTTTCCATTAGACCATTCTTGAAATAGCAACAACTTGTAAGTCTAACCAATCTATCTTGACTTACACTGGTTTCTTTCTTGATCTCATTAGAAATCCTTTTGCACCCTCTAATCTTCCCCAAATAAAAAACCCCAAATGTAATTATGCTCAATTAATTTGTCCATATTTTAGAGATGATGTTATGCTAAAATTTTGTGTTGTCCCTGGAGAAAAAGAAATGAGAGACTTAGTGAAAAGGAAATAGTTAAATGGTACTTACTACAGTGCTAAAACAAAATTAATGCACGATATTGGACAAATTCTAATATACCTTGATGCATTCGGATAAAAAAGTTGTGGCTCTTTCAGAAACATCCCTTAGAGTTTTAAAAGAGTATTACTAAGAGGTAAGAATCTCCAGAATACATTTGCAGAATTATAGTCAAACCAACAAGGTACCTGCTGACGTTCTTTGGTTAGGATTTATAACTACATGAAATGCCACATATGAGTTGAAGTGTGCTAATAATTTTGAATATTGAAAATTCAGTAAGTTGTGGTTGTTTTGATGCTTATTCTTTTTTAGTATGAAGAGCAGCTCTTATTGCTAATATTCCTATCTTGGGGCACTTTGGCACCTACTGATACACCTGAAATCCTAATTCCTTTTTCTTTTAAGGGAGCAGAATTAATAACTCTGCATCATCTCATGTGTATTTGTGTGGCTGAAGACTTGGATTAGAGGTCATTAATAAAAACACTTTTAAGAACAGTTTTCTGAGCCATTCGGTCAGGCTGCGTGCCCACTTCTGCCATACAACTGCATTGTCTGAGGGTAGTTTGCTGCTGTGGTACAGACCAAGTATCTGTGTGAGGGGCCAGAACTCTCAGTTTAAATTGTGTACTCAAGTACTTTCTTTTCTAATCAGCATATCAGGATTTTATTCAGGATAGCTGCATATCAAAATGTGAACTGGTAAGTTATGTCTTTTATGGAACATTTTTCTAATGCTAAAGGTGAGAGAACACAGCCTCTTAAAGGGAAGATAATTGAATTTTGTATAAATAACAATGTAAAATGTAGGATAATTCCTTGCACTTCTTCTGAAGTTTGGTTTAAATATAAAAATGCTTACCTTCTTCCTTCTAGCAAATATAATTAGTTCTTCCTCTAATGATTTTATGTACTTTCAGAAAGAGTAAAATTAAATAAAATTCATATTTTTGACAGCTGTGTTTCTCTGTGAAGCTGCAATGGCACACATGCAAAAGCAAGATAATTATTTGCAGAGATAAAAATATTTAACCTATTTCATACATTGGATAAATAAACTATATTTCTCTACAAGAATTCCTGGTATTGGACAATGACATTTTCTGCATAGACCAAGAAGACTGATGAACCCTGAGCATTAGAAATTAGTGTTAGGAAGGGTATGGCCATATTCCTTATAAATAAGGGAGGAAATCTTGTATCATCTTGTGATACAGCTTCTTACACTAAGACAATTAGTTGCCTTCTGGAAAATTTTAGTTCAATCCCAGGCCAAACCCAATAATAATTTATTAAGCAGCTGAAGAGTCCTTTATTGAATGTTCTCACACACATACATGTTCACTTACTCTGTTCATATTTATTTTTAAATATCATTATTCCTGGTTACGTCTATTCAAATGCAATGATAAATGTGTTATGGTGTTATCAGTCTGACTCCTGCCCATGGTGTTTTCCTTTCTCTGGGTGAGAAGCAAGATGATATGGATTAAATGAACTAGTCTTTCTACTCTATCTTATCTTTAAATATAATACTAATGTTTTTCATTGGAAGTAAATTATGTTTCTTATCTTATGTCACACAGAACCTGCTGAGACAAATAGAATTGTCGAATAGTATGTACATCACTGAGTCAGCGATTAGTAGTTTATTCAGCCTTACCCAGGAAGGTTCTCATCTGTGCCGTATCATAGCTAAGGTAAGGGGATATACACATTTAATCCCAAGTAAACCAGTAATACAAGTGAGTTTTTTTACTTAACACAGTAGTGGTTGTGAGTTTTGAAATGTACAGTACAAGATGAAATTCTGTATTTCAGGAGACAATCTAGGTTAAAGAACAACAAAATTTACTCTGAGAAACTATTTTTTTCCCTTCTTTTGCTGCTTTTGCAAGCCTTACTCTGCAGAGTTTATTACCACAATTATCTGATTATATTTTGTATTGGTTTTGTGTGGCAAGGTTTTGGTAGCGGGGGCAGGGGTTACAGGGGTGGCTTCTGTAAGAAGCTGCTGGAAGCTTCCCCTGTGTTCGAGAGAGAGCGAGCCCATACCAGCCGGCTCTAAGACGGACCCGCCGCTGGCCAAGGCCGAGCCAATCAGTGATAGTGGTAACGCCTCTGTGATAACATTTTTAAGAAGGAAAAAAAAATTGGGACAGGGAGAAACAGCTGCTGGAGTGAGGAGTGAGAACATGTAAGAGAAACAAGCCTGCGGACACCAAGGTCAGTGAAGAAGGAGGGGGAGGAGATGCTCCAGGCGCCGGAGCGAAGATTCCCCTGCAGCCCGTGGTGAAGACCCTGGTGAGGCAGGCTGTCCCCCTGCAGCCTAGGGAGGTCCACAGTGGAGCAGATCTCCACCTGCAGCCTGTGGAGGACCCCACGCCGGAGCAGGTGGGTTCCCGAAGGAGGCTGTGACCCCATGGGAACCCCACACTGGAGCAGGATCCTGGCAGGACCTGTGGATCTGTGGAGAGAGGAGCCCATGGAGCAGGTTTTCTGGCAGGACTTGTGACCCCGTGGGGGACCCACGCTGGAGCAGTGTGCTCCTGAAGGACTGCACACCGTGGAATGGACCCACGCTGGAGCAGTTCGTGAAGAACTGCAGCCCGTGGGAATGGCCCACGTTGGAGGAGTTGCTGGAGGACTGTCTCCCGTGGGTGGGACCCCACGCTGGAGCAGGGGAAGAGTGTGATGAGCCCTCGTCCTGAGGAGGTGAAGCGGCAGAAAATAACGTGTGATGACCATAAACCCCATCTCTGTCCCCCTGTGCCGCTGGGGGGGCTTGGTGGTGAAATCGGGGAGTGAAGTTGTGCCCAGGAAGAAGGGAGGTGTGGTGGGAAGGTGTTCTGAGATTTCATTTTATTTCTCATTACCTTGCTCTGGTTGATTTATAATAAATTGAGTTAACTTGCCCCAATTGAGTCTGTTTTGCCCGTGACAGTAATTAGTGAATGATCTCTCCTGTCCTTATCTTGACCCGCAGGCTTTTTGTTATATTTTTCTCTCCCCTGTCCAGCTGAGGATGGGGGAGTGATAGAATGGCTTTGGTGGGCACCTGGTGTTCAGCCAGGGTCAACCCATCTCATATTTAAAAAAAAAAAAAAAAAAAAAGGCTGCAACACCCCAAATCTTCAATTAAAGAAAGCTCAGTGCCTCTGCAAGGAACTGCAGTAGGATGGTAAGCTCCAACAGGCTTCTGGGCATTGATTCAGCTACAGTTGTCTTTTTGCCACCTGAGGTATTACCACTCCCTTCAGCATCTTGGGCATCTTTTTATTGTCTCTCCTGACAGTACTTTTAAAGTACCAGACACATACATGGAGAGAAACTTTACAATTAGCCATGCATATGGCTGAGTATGCAGAGCAACAGCAAAACCTCTTCAGCTATGTGTATGGAGGAGGTTAGAGAAATTATTAAAGATGTAATTTTAGAAATACTTTGCATCTGTTATTTTCCTTTTACAGAGGAATGTACAGAGTTACTTCTGGCAGCATGTGCTTGTGTTTACTGAGTAGTTAATGCTAACTTTTCGTATAAATGAATTGTTCTGCCAAGATCAATGATACTGGCAATCCCTGCAGAGTTTGCACCTTCAAGGACACCTGGATCTTGAAAAAGTGAGAAAGGCAGGGCATTGTGTGAGTCGAGGATAGGATAATCACAACCACAGTGTATATAGAAAGAAGAAAACCTCCTTTCTCAAGCTTTTGCTTGTGGAGTGGTGTGCCAATCCCTTGTCCTGCTCAGAGATGAGGTTAAACAGCAGCACTTAATTCATTTTACTTTTGATTTGCCTTTAGATGTATGTTTTTACCATTCATTAAAGTTACTGCTCTGTTCTGAAGGCTGCAGATGACATAGACTCAGAAACATGTAGCGGATCCTGGCAACAGCCTGAGAGGTTTAATTTTTTCTAAATTGGTATTTGAGCTCCACTCAGTGGTATCCAAAAACAAATGTTAAAATGTTGAGTATTGAGGAAGTGCAGAACGAACAAATTGAGGAAGATCAGTCTTGTGCTTTTTATCATTATGTGAATCCTGTAACAGTTTAATTTAGCAGAAGTGAAGTGTGACCTTCCACAAATCATTAAATTAACTTATTGCTAAACCCTGGATGTATCACAGGTTTACAAGGGAGGAAGTGAATCCCTTTATGCAAAGAACCCTAAGTGGCATTTTGTTGCCAAATTACAGTGCTGATTGCACCACCGGTCCTATGTGTTAGTTTCCTCTGTGCACTGTGAAATAATTTGTCCTGACTCACCATTATCTTTCACCCTCTGTATTGCCTCAGTTACCTGCATCAGTGAGCAAGGTGGCAGAGGAATTGTAACACACCAGAATTTTGAATTCAGTCACTTGACTAGTTAGCTATGACAGTGAAAGTGCAGGGTGATTTAAAAAAGAAAATAAAAAAATTCTGGAACTGTGCCCACTCATTGAGAAGGTGAAAATGGATTCAAGATTTGCAAAGACCTCAAAACCTCCCACAGATACAGAAATTCCCTTGAGAGTTGTCATATTATCTTCTGTAAAAACTAGCCAGAGAAGTGGAATATTTATTTACAGTGAAAGCAAAACGCAACAAATTTGTTCACATAACCTTGAAGTCTCACTCTCCATGACAATGTGTGATCTTGTGGAACTTTGTTGTTCACTTTTTTCCTGTCCCAAGCTATAAATTACAACTCTAAAGCAATCTAAATCTTGGACATGCAAACAAAGAACCGTGATAGTATTGTAAAGCTAGAATATTATAGGAACTGGTTTCTCACTTTACATCTTGGTAAGGGTTTTGGTCTTCTCTCTCTCTCCCTCTCCTCCCCTGCCAGTATTTTACTAAAATTTAAAAAGGCTTTGAAAAACCAACCTCTTATGCTGAAGTGTCACCTATAATTTTATTCCACCTGGAGGCATTCTTTAACTTTTTTTTTTAGCGTGTAACTTTAATCTGCTGTGAAAGAGTCATGTTGCTGACTTACCCTGACAGCCAGCTAGTCATTCTCACTAGCTGTCAGAAGTGTAAAGACCAAGATCTCTAACACAAATGAGTAGTAGCAAGGGCAAGATAAGAAATGAAGGTAGAAAGCCTAAATAATAATAATAATAATCCTTGAATTCTGAGCTAATAGAAGAACCAACGTTGAGCTGTGAGTTTTGAACCATAATAGGTAGCATTCATCTACAAGCAACTACACTGGTGGCAGCATAATTGAAACTCCACCAGTTTAGATAATCTGAAAACCAAAAAGAGAAAATGAGGAAAGGAAGAGTGAAGTAGAGCACTTGTAACTACCAGGGAAAAGTTTTCATCAGGTTTCTGTCTGCAGATCAGTTTCCTACCTTGGGAACCAAATACTGCTAAAATACTTTTCTGTCAAGTCTTATGACACATACTTAAGCATCAAACATTGTAACTAACTTGCTGTATCATTGTTTGCAGTGATGTGTTCACAAAAGTCTTTTTTATTACATTATATCTATTAGATTTTGATCCTGGGATCTTTCATATTAAAAATTATAAATTAGTCTTGGTTGTTAAAACTTTACCTTCATGTTCTGAGAGCATAAGGAGATGCTAAAAACCAGAAATTATAAATTTTGAGTGGACTAGAGCAACTGTCAAAAACTAGCATTACTTGAAGTAGACTGGTTCCAAACTGATTTGGCTTTGTAACAACCAGAAGAATCAGTAAAAATCAATTCCAGAGTTACAATAAATAAATGCTGGGACATAGAATGATAAAGGAAAAAAGACTTTATAAATAAATCCATTTCACTGATGATAGAGTCTAATACCAACTGCATTGAACTGGATGCCATAATAATAGTCTCCTAAACGAAAGAGAAGCAAAAATGAAGATAATGAAGATAGCCATACCGTATTATCACATCCTTCTTTGGGGAATGCTTGACTATCTGAGTTCCATATAGATGTGCAGCAGATCACTTGCTCTGAGAAGCTCCTAATACATCTTGGCCTTACCTTCTTTGAATGTCAGTTCATTTTCTAGCAAGTATTTATTATAAAGATTTCTTTGGAGATCATTTTTCAAGCTAATTATAAATGTTGTCCTTTATGAGGAAAGGTTTGATGAGAATTCACTGCACTTTGAGTCATTTCAGGCTGAAACTGGAAAATATTACACCTTACAGTTGGATGCCTTTTCTCTCCCCTCTGTGTTCACTCAACTCACTATGCATAGTGGGGCTTTTTATAGTCGTGACCCCCTTCACATACTTTTGTCATTGTATTTCAGGTGATTTTCATCTACTGCTAGCCATTCTGAACAGCAGCATCTCAGGGATGTCTCAATGAAATTGAATTCCTGTTAATCTAATATAGGAGAGAAGTAGGTCATCAAGCAGTAAAGCAAGTTCTCCTCTCTCAGATATTGCTTCACAGAATATGTGAAGCCTGTCCCAGATGAAACTTGAACTACAGCAAGAGCAGCATTTCATGTGTTATTTGGTCAAAACCTGGAAATGCCAAAAAATCTGCAAAGGATAAATAAAAGCATGCTTAGACATATCGGGAGCTTTTGGAAAGATGCAAGTTAATCTCCAAAGCAAGCAAAGCTCAGTGCTGTTATGTTTCTTTGTCTGAATGGTACTGTTTACACATTTGACCAATCTATTTGTATCCCTGTCAGATGGAACAGTTTTGTCATCATTGCAAAAGGTGCAGGGGACAAATCTTGAAAAAGGTGAATATGTCCTGAGGAACGCTGAGATCCCAGTGAGGGGAGAGCTTTTGACAAACCATAGAACCAGGCTCAGTATTTCCTACCTATTCCATATTTCACTTGCAGCTCTCTAGGTTCATTACTCATGATCAATATTTTACAGCTTGGTAATGGCACACAGGGCACAAAAGAAACAGTTTAGATCTCCTATGCAGTGATAAATCACTTCCTCTGTCCCTCAAGAGGCAAAAGCAGGGCACCCATTTTTCACATACAAAGCTTGAAGCAAATGTGCCAACATCACTTGAGCTTTACTAGTGTTGTCCACAAACTTCTGCTTATGACTAAAGCAGAGAATCAGATCATCTCCAATTCCACTAAACTGTGGGGACTTTCAAATTGATAATAAAATAAACAAACCCGGTTACCTTAGGTTTGGGGACAATACTGTAGTAGCTTTTTTCTATATTTTTCATAGATAATTTAATTACCACTTGGGTGAAATATCAATATCCTTTGTGAAAGGAAAAATATGACAAACTTTTTTGTTGGTGTACTGCCTCTTTTTTACTTCAAAGGCTCAGAAATGTCTCTCTGCACTAGGCTATATATAGCAGTACTAGATATAAAATAACTCATGGAGATACATGTGCGCTTCTTACAAGTCCAGAAATAAATTTTACTGTTAGCAAACCTCAGTAAGCCTGCTGTTTTCACTGATCTTACAGAAATTACTTATATGTGTGCAAAGACATAATATAAAACTTCTGTCTTGAAAATATGTTGAGGTGCTAATTTTGTCTAATTCTAATTTTCTTATAAATTGATATATATTTTTGTTAGACTGAATAGATAGCTTTGCTTGCTCTATTATTGTCTATTCTATTCCAGCAGAAGTGGTACAAAAATGTAGAATTCTGAAAATGAGTGAAGTCTGAATTGTGGTCTGGAGGTTTTATATCAGTACAACCTGTTGAGCTTTCAAGTAACACAAATGGTTGAGGAGAAAAAGATTTTCTATGAATCTGAAAAATATTTTTATACCAAAGCTACTGAAGCAGGCTTAAAAAGGAGATTGTATATTCCACTTGGTCCATGATTCAAACTATTTTGAATTTACTACTCTAATCTGAATACTTCAGTCTGAGATCTTTCATCCCATTAATTTCATGTCATTGATATTTTAAATGCTTTCCTCTTCATTGTATGTCTGCTTTTACATAGTATAAGGCATCTGTAGTCTACCTGATGGCATAACATTTTTGAATGAAGGACAAGCCAAAAAAACCCCCACCACATGAAGTGCATATATTGCCTCTATTTATATCTTTCCATTTATTATGTGAACTTTGCTAACACACGTTTACAAGTTGTGTTAGAAATGATTAAGGATAGCTACTCTAAGGTTGTATATATACTGAAATCTTTGTCATTATTGCCTCATTTAAAGAAAAAAGTTGTAGGAATGCAAGTTTTATGTATTAGAGGATGAAGATATGGATTGTAACTGTATAAAACTTGACACCTATTTCCACCTTATTTTCAGTAGCTCTTCAGTTATATGATCTCTTTCATATTTTAGCATTAAGTAAATATTGTATGGAGCTCAGAAATGTAGAGGAATGGAAAATATATGCTAACAAAAATCTGTTTTAAACTAGTATCATATAGTTTAACTATGTCACTCCAGTTGCTGCCTATTGATAATTCTTTGTAATTTTCGCATGAATGTCAAGTTTAATTTAAATTGTGCTTGTAATTGGTAAAAGTCAATTCCTTAAGCACACCTCCCACTGAGGCTATATTACTTTTTCATCACTTAATATATTAGCGTTAATCAACTTGAGTTCTCTGTGTGAGCTTAACACCCTCTTTGTTGGTGTTGTGATGATAGCTAATTTGGATAAATTACTAAAGGAATCTGCCCCCATCCCAATCTCAGTTAAATACCAGAGAAACATTCAGTGCTGATTTTTGCTTTTCCCCTGCAGGAAGGAGGTGTAGTTGCTCTCTTTAAGATCTGTCGCCAGGATTGTTTCAGGTGTCTTTATCCCCAGACGCTGAGAACATTGGCATCCATTTGCTGCGTAGAGGAAGGGATGTACCAGCTGGAAAAGGTAGGCACTTCAGCATTCTTTACTGACTGTGTCATAAAACAGGGAAGTCTTGTCTTTAATCACTTCTAGGAACTGGTAACTTGGTGGTGTTTGATACTGTGCTCCATATTATGCTCATCTTTTCTGTGCTGAACGCATCTATGGTCTTTACAAAATTAGTCCCAGCAATAACATTATCCTATTCAGTTTGCACAAATAAACTTTCTAAGTGGGGATAATTTTCATAAAATACGTAAACACGTTAGTGAATACATCAAAAACTAGGGAAATTATAATTTCTGGACTCTCTGAAGTGTCTGTTTAGAAACTCTTATGTTTTAAATTAGCCTTAAAAGACAGAAAGCTTTATACCTCTTTAAATCCTTTCCTGTTGCTCAGGTAGTGCACCTGCTTGTGGTACTGCAGTAACTTGTGAGAGTTGTAAAATTGCACAGAAAGAACTGGGACAGATATAGTAGCTAGCCAATAGAGAAATGTCTGCTAATCAGCAGCAAGTCTCATAAAAGCCAGTTTTAACTGGGACAGCAAACATCAAAACATTATCCGGATAAAATTATATCAACTGCTTAGGCTCTGTTCCTTTCTCACTCTTACTACGTACTGCTGTGTTTTGGAAAATGAACACTTCTGGTCACTAAATCATGATCTCATCCTTTGTATTTCATAAAACAGTCATCTTCTACAGCTGAATAATGGCCTCTTCAAGTTAATGATAAATGATTTCACTGCCACTTTACATTGACGTATCTTGTAATTTACTGCCCAGAATTTAAGCAAACCGTGACAGAACATCTGCAGCAAAAAGCAAGTCTCTGAGCTTACAGTAAATGAAGATGACTTAAATTTTTTTTGACATAATGCTGGTTCAGATTGACACCAGAATCAGTCTAAAAGGATCTTTCATTATGTCCACTATAATAGTGGAATTAATAGAGTTAGAAATGGAAAAGATTGATTCAACTCACCTGGTCTAATTCCTGGCAGTGTCAGCATGCGTTTAATGTGGCCCATATTAAAGCTGACAAAACAGGAGTCCTAGAAAAAGTAGTAACTCTCAAATTCGTATGTCTTTGATCTACTTTAATGTTGGTCACAAGTAAAACTGTTCAGCGTAAACTTTGTCACAGTCAGGATTGGAGTAGGGTTTAAAGGATTTTTAACTGAACTCTCTGCTTTCAGTAGATCATTTTTTCACCTGGGTCTTCAATTCTTAAATTACATCTTGCCAAATCCTAAATCTGCAACACGAGGGGCTGGATGTTAATCCTACTGACCTGACTGAACAGACACGTTTATGACAAGAGTATTTTGTTATCACCTTGTCTGCTTCTTTGCCTAAAATTGTTTTGCTGAGGATCTGTATGTTATGTGGATCCAGTACATGCCTGGTTTCTGGTGGGAGAGAATGAGATATTTCATATATCAAGAGAAACAAGGAAATTTTCTCTGCAAGGAGGTTAATGATCCTCCAAGTGCTAATGGAGTTTAAACAACACAGGCCAGTACAATTCTATGTCGTCTGTAAATAATCTATCAGCTGGTGACAGTTTACCAGTTTATAGAGCTGAGGAAGGGTAGTAAATGAAAAAGTTTTACTACTCTCTGTACTCTCTTTTCACCCTTCTTGTGCACCTATTTAGAAGCAATAAGATATTCTGACCATAGGGAATCAATGGAAAGTGCATGAATCAGATGACCAGTATTTTGATGTGAACAGCACTCCAGTTTTTCGTATTGTCATGTTTAAATAAGAATGATTTTTTTTCTTTCAAAATTTGAAGTACTCTTGCAAAGAACAAAAAAGAGGGTTAATAATATTAGCATTCCTATCATTACAGAAATTACTATAGGACTTCTTATCTGGCAGAAAGGGTAGCTTCTATTATGCAATTAAGTACCTGGGTGGTGGTGAAGCATTTAATTTGCTCTAATGTGAATATCATTATGCCACCTAGTGCATTAAAACATCAGTGCAATTTGAACTTGATTTTTAATGACAGAAACCTCATTCAAAAAGATAAAGCTTGGCCTCCAAACAATTCAGATTAGGTAATTCAGGATTTAAAAAAAAAAGCAACCAACCAACCAATCCCCTCCCCCCCCCCAAAAACCCCCAACCCCCCCAAAACAAACCACAGACCCCCCCCCGCCCCCCCCCCCCCCCGTTTTTCAATTAGATTTCACAACCATTAAAGTGTTTAAAAGACCACTTAAAAGAAAGCCTGGGAGATGAACTAGGAGGGTGGTATATTTTCTGCAGTAATTGTGGTGCTTAATTAACAAAGACATTAGGAATATTGTTTATTTATCCAATGCTCCTTGATCTTGCCAACTCAGTAGCAACACAAGAAGGTAAAAAGAACATCTGTGTTAACGTAGATGGTTATTTAGAAAGCAAGCAAGGAAGTCAGTAGTTCACAGGAGGCAATCCAAGTGGAGAGTATTTTAACATTTTTTCATGGGCTTTAAGATACCTGAATATTAGGCTTTCTTAATGTGAATGATGTTATACAGGGTTTAAAGCATTAGTCTTGAGGGCATTTTTGGATTGCAATGTGGAAATACTGTCCTCCTTTACTAGTGAAGGAAAGTAACAGTTGAGTGCTCATTTCTAAAGATGTAGAAAATTACCTATTTTAAGCAAAAATATTTTCCTCAAGTTTTTAAAAAATAATTCTTGTTCTTCCCAGTCATGCATCTTTAAATATATATCTGCACTACTCTCTTACCACCACACTTGAAGAAACCATTATTACTTTTTCATCATCTTGATAAACAAGCCAATCTTTGCTATACTTACAATGAACAAGTAGTTGTTGCAGTGACTAGCTTTTACTCTTTTAGGTGAATCTATTTGGTTGTCTGTACAATAATGCAAAATCGGTTGGTTAAAACAACTTTTTTTAGAATAGTTATTCTTTCACTTGCAAGTACTTTACTGACTTTTGAAAAACTGTTACTTTGTTGTACCTTGAACTACAGAGGTCCAGGAACTCAACAGTAACAAATTAGTCAGTGTATTGGTTTTGTGTGGCAAGGTTTTGGTAGCGGGGGCAGGGGTTACAGGGGTGGCTTCTGTAAGAAACTGCTGGAAGCTTCCCCTGTGTTCGAGAGAGAGCGAGCCCATATTAGCCGGCTCTGAGACGGACCCGCCGCCGGCCAAGGCCGAGCCAATCAGTGATAGTGGTAACGCCTCTGTGATAACATTTTTAAGAAGGAAAAAAAGTTGGGACGGAGAGAAACTGCCGCCGGAGTGAGGAGTGAGAACATGTAAGAGAAACAAGCCTGCGGACACCAAGGTCAGTGAAGAAGGAGGGGGAGGAGATGCTCCAGGCGCCGGAGCGAAGATTCCCCTGCAGCCCGTGGTGAAGACCCTGGTGAGGCAGGCTGTCCCCCTGCAGCCCAGGGAGGTCCACAGTGGAGCAGATCTCCACCTGCAGCCTGTGGAGGACCCCACGCTGGAGCAGGGGGGTTCCCGAAGGAGGCTGTGACCCCGTGGGAACCCTGCGCTGGAGCAGGTTCCTGGCAGGACCTGCGGATCTGTGGAGAGAGGAGCCCACGCTGGAGCAGGTTTTCTGGCAGGACTTGTGACCCCGTGGGGGACCCACACTGGAGCAGTGTGCTCCTGAAGGACTGCACACTGTGGAATGGACCCATGCTGGAGCAGTTCATGAAGAGAACTGCAGCCCGTGGGAATGGCCCACGTTGGAGAAGTTTGTGGAGGACTGTCTCCCGTGGGTGGGACCCCACGCTGGAGCAGGGGAAGAGCGTGATGAGCCCTCGTCCTGAGGAGGTGAAGCGGCAGAAAATAACGTGTGATGACCATAAACCCCATCTCTGTCCCCCTGTGCCGCTGGGGGACTTGGTGGTGAAATCCAGGAGTGAAGTTGTGCCTGGGAAGAAGTAAGGGGTGGAGGGAAGGTGTTCTGAGATTTGGTTTTATTTCTCATTACCTTACTCTGGTGATTTGTAATAAATTGAGCTAATTTTCCCCAAGCTGAGTCTGTTTTGCCCGTGACAGTAATTAGTGAATGATCTCTCCTGTCTTTATCTCGACCTGCAGGCTTTTTGTTATATTTTTCTCTCCCCTGTCCAGCTGAGGATGGGGGAGTGATAGAACGGCTTTGGTGGGCACCTGGTGTTCAGCCAGGGTCAACCCATCACAGTCAGGCACTTAAAGTAGAAAGCTAGTGAAGAAATAGTCTCATTTTGTGACTGAGGACTGTGTGTAAATAAATGTTCTATGTAACCTGTGCTCCACAAGTGGAAATCTGGTCCTTCAAGCTGTTTATGGATGTCTGCTTGTTTGGTACACTTTAACTTCATAATCCACTGTGACACCAGCAGGTTTGAGATCATTGTTGGGTCTCAGCTGCCTGACCAGTCCCACTTCAAAGAGGAGTGGAAAGACCCTGGAAAAGCAATCAGAATTTTCCTCCTTTGCATTATTCCTGTAGCTGCCTGTCCCTGTACCCAAGAGAGATTTGTCACCTGTGTCTTGTGGCATTTGAGCATGCAAACTTTTTAGGAGAAAGCTCACTGCATCAGAAAGAATGGCTATTCTTGGTTTAGGCATTCCAGATTTTATGCAGAGACAATATATAATACAGGTAATAGATAATACAGAAAATAGCTAAAATCGCTAAAATCGGAAGAACTGGAAAGGAGTTTGGGGGAGGTGAGCATGACTGGAAACTGAAGAACATGGAGACCTGTTTGTGTATCCAGCCCTGAGGCTTAGGACAGAAATATAATGATGTAGTGGGAGATCAGTTCTCAACATAGGCATTTGTTGAGGGTTTGAGAGGGAAGAATATCTGAACCTTCATCAGTGTGCTTTGAAATCTTAATTTACCTCAAGTGTTCCCAATGTAGGAAGGACTGTTGAAGGCCCAGAGCTAGAATAGATTAATGTGTGATTTTCGTGAAACTTAAGGTTAAAAAAAAAAAAAAGTGATCCTGATTGTCTGATAATGTACGTCCTGCAAATTACCTTAGAAATAACTGTACTTCAAATACCATTTTCATTGTCAAGATACAGGTAAAATCTAACAGATATTGTCTTCAACCTGAAGCAACCTTGCCTGGAAAAGGGGTTTATGTTTGAATACAGTTGTACATCTTTAGCACGTTGTTTGCCTGAAGCAGTTCTTCAGCCCTTTCCCTTCCTGAGGCTGCATTAAGTCCTTCTTTTGCAGAGCTCTCTGAACAAAGTGTCTCCTATACACATGCTGGCATGCAGCCTCGTTGAAGTCTGACTGTGGTGGTTTCTCTGCTTCAAGTCTGTCCATACAACGTTTGTTCTTGACTGGTGCTAGAAGGCATGTCTTTCCAATTTTTGCCCCATGCTAAAGCTCAAGTTGTGTGATTTTCACTGAGGCAAACTTCCCACTGCAATAAAGGAACTGCAGAGTTAGTGCAGAAATAAATAGCAAACAGATAGTGCAAGGTACTGCAATTTTTACTGTGCATGTGAAACATTATGACATTAAAAAGCTGCAACTCAGCTGGGACCTAGATCAAGGCTCAACTGCCACAAACCCGTAATGATTTATACAAATAATCATTCAAGCAGCTATGTATTTGTTACTATATATTAACACTGTGCAGTGTGTTTACTTACACTATTCAAACTACTCCAGAAAGCAAGACACCTGGAATCAACTCATTAAGAGAAGATATTCCAGAAAGACTGGTGACAACAGTTGTTACTTTCATAAAACCTTCTTTTTAACAAATGACACAGCTTTTATCACTGTGCTTTAAGCAAAATTGCCTAGGTATACATTATAAATTGCTCTGAATCCTTCATTTAAAGCACATTATATCAAATTACTTACCTCCAGAAAAAGAATCTGAAGGGGGAAGCAAGTACAAAGTGTACAATTTTTGTGGTTGGGAAACTGTATGAACTTCATGAAGACTTCTTAAACATAAGTGACCTAAAATGTATTGTTCACTGTGAACCCAGTCTGATTTTAAGAACAACCATGATTTTATACACAGTAATAATTTCTGCATGATGGGGATGTAGTCTGTCGATATATATGAAAAACAAGCTTTTGGTGGGAATTAAGTAAAAAGTTTATTACAGCACTTGGAACTACCATTTACTTATAGCTTTTGGGTCAGTCTAAGCTGATTACTTCATTCAGCTCTACCCACTTTGAACTTTCAGTTTCAAACATTAACTTCAGTCAAAATCAGGGAGTAACTTTGTTTCAGATGAAGTATATGTGTTGCCTTAAATCTGGGCTGCTAAAACTACTAACGTTCATGAAGCTGTAGAGTGAGACAGAAGTGAGAGTTATGGAGAGGGCTTTGATTATGAGGGCTTGGATGACCTGGTATGAGGTTATATTCACCACTTCTAAAATCTGAACACAAAAATTAGCTGGTGGCCCATGGATTTCATTGTCACAGCATGTGAATGCTCCACAATCATGAAGGTTTTTAATTTTCATAGTACCTGGTATATGATGGAAATAACTTCGTTACCACAGAAGAGATCACAAATTTGCCTGATCTGGATGAACTATATAGCTGTCTTCATATTTGGACATTCCAAGTGCAAAATACCAGGGGAAGCAAAACATTAGTAATGGTCTCCTAGAAAAGGTGTGTGAGATTGCCAGTGATTAGGAAGGAGAGACCCATAGGTTGCCTCATTTAAAGCATGTCTGCAGGTTGTTTGCTTCTTTTAAGAAGTGCAAGAGTAGTGTTCAGATTTCTGATCAGCAGTGAAATGTTGATTTTTATTACGGCAGGTAGTGGCTTATTCACGGGACTTCCAGCAATGAGAAAATGCAGGAAGTGCAGAGGTCTGCCTCAGCCTGTTAGCCTCTCTTATCCTCAGAGAAGAGCTTTGTGTTAAAATTTCTTTTTGTCTGGTAAATATATGAAAAATTCTTATGGCCTGTTTCAGTGGGTTTGCACCCAGTTAGTTTAAGAACAAGGGATTAGATGGGCCTATAAAATGGCAAAAATTACATAGCTATTTTATTCTAAAATGAGTTGAATTCAAGAGCTTAAAAGATTAAGCTTTTTTTTTAAAGAAAAAGATTTTCAAAAAAACCCCCATAGTTTTCAAAAATAAGTTTTAATTCATGGAAGGCCAAATTTCATGTTATTCTGTCTCCTGAGTATGTATTAACAGCAAAATACAGGACTTTCAGAAGTCATTAGAAGGTGATAAGTGGATGAGGGGCCCTTGTCTTATCTCTTTCCCACAAAAACAGGTAACATGCAAGGTTATAATTCTTTCTGAGTTTTTCATGGGTTGTGTTAACAAACACATTCTCAACACTGTTTTACGAAGGGGAATATGATTCTTGTTTGTTCCCCAAAGTAGTGTTTGTTTACAGGAAAAACATGCGAAGCTTCATGGTTGGGAAGAGACTGAAAACTTTCTTTCTGCATGCTTAAAACCACAGAACACTCACTTGCGTGCTCAGTCATGTGAGATGATTTAGATGGAAAGAGTTCAAGTGATATGTTCCTTTTACAATTCTTTGGCTGGAGAGTTAATTGTTCTTCTGGTTTGCATAATGCTCTTTATTCCATCTGAAAACATTGTTTTGGCTCATCTTCCATGGCCGTTTGTTGCCAGGCTTTGAAATCATGCATGTAAAGTTATGAACAGTAAGCAGGAATGGATAAAGAGATTTCTATTCTGAATTTTGAGAGAGGAGGATAAGCTTTTAAATGCTAATTCAGGCAACTTTTGACATACAGTGCAGAGCACACTGAAACTTGGTGTCATTGATAGCTGGAGCTGGGAACAGTGTCACACTGTTGTCACTGGCTAACTGTGTAGGTCACAGGAGAATGAAGAGCTACAATGAAACAGAAATTTAAGCCAACTCTAAGGAATAGTGTGGGGAACAACATTTTCAAAAGCTGCTTTTCACATGGCCTTTTTGATAACCAGGCAAATCTATTTCAGTAGCTGAGTTTGTGGTACAATTAGATAATGTAAAGTTCTAGGCTTGCAGCTCTTTAATTTACTGGACACTTCTTCTCAGTAAGGCTGTTTAATTAATTGGCAGTGAAAAATGTGCTGGGTTTGGCAAATTACATTTCTGTCAAAGCCCCTGCATGATTCATTAAATCATATCTGAGAGTGCAGGAACTGCCCTTCCTCAACTGCTGGCTTCGTATATATTAGGTGGTGTTTCAAGTTTTACCTCCTGATTACACAGCTATGTATACATAATTAGTAAATGCAGCTTCTTTCAGCACAATCTCAGGCAGGTGTAGCAAGACTTCATAGGTCGTTGCAGAATCTGACCATCTTCAGATGCCACACACTGCAGTCCTAGGGCAAAATGCTTTGGAAGGCACGGAAGGGACATGTTTCTGAATACTGAAAACCAGTGTGAAAACATGGTTAAAAAAAAAGAAAGAAAACAACAACAAAACAAGCCCCCTCTGAAAAAAACCCACCACCACCAAAAAGCCCCCAAGCCAACTGGCAGCTATTCTCTGCAGTATCATTTGGTCTGTTGAAAACCTCCTGCCAGTTACACAGCAGATTAAAATTTGTTTGCTTTATGGTAGTACCCACTTTATCATGCAAAGAGAAAAGCAAGTGGTTTTTTGATGAACTTATTCAAGAGACATGGAATTGAATAAAGACAGACATGCTAGTGCAGGATTATGGGACACTGCCAGATCTCTGTAGGAAAAAAGTACACACAAAATGCTTTGGCTGAGGTTTCTGCCATTATTCCAATTCTGTTAAAATGACTAATGAAATTATAGTGGTTGTGTTGTTGTAGCCCTGATGGTCTAAGGAGATATGTATCAGTTGCTCTAATAAAAGATATTACCTCTCCTTACAAACCTTGCTTCACTTTAATCATATTATAGATTTTAGAAAAGGGAGAAAGGAGCCAGCAAGCATAGCACTAAAGATAAACGTTTTGATAATACTGGCAAAGTAGGACAATGTGAGACTTAGCTAAGGAGTTAGTGAATAGCTGCCTTTGGAGGACACAGATTCTGTTGTTTATCAATAGATCCTCATTTAGATATGAGGCCTGGCCCAGACTCTGCAAACATATACGCATGCACTTAGCCTTAAGCATGTGAGTAATTTCATAGAACCACTATGCTACGCATTAAAAATGTCAACAGAGATGCACGTCTGTTTGTGATTGAGGTTTCAGACTAAAATAAATTTCGGAGTAATTATTCATGTGGTGATCACTGAACACATAGTCCTGTGGAAAAACACAAAACTTTCAGAGTCAGATCAAATAGGTACCAGACTCTTTGATAAACCTTGTCTGTCTTTCCAATACAGGCGCAGCAGGCAGTCTATGAATTGAGATATAAATCTATCTATAAATTGATAACAAAAGCGCAAGCTGTCTTCTAACCCAACAATGAACATTTTAAGTTTTTTGCCTTTAGTGTGAGTCCTTCCATGTCACCCACAGATTTAGGCTTTGCTTCCTTTTGTCCTGTGCTTAAAGTGGCATATTACTTAAGCATGGATATGTAATAACATGTCCACATGCAAAAATTTCATAACAGTTAAAGCAGCCCTGTTTTATTCGGGTTTTGTCATGTTTCAGCAAAACCTGATCAGGAGAAGGCGTTGCAGTGGCATTCAGGTATTATCAATGATGTGCTGCAAGTAAATCTTGCCACTGCTCTGTTGTATTTTTTTCGTGGTTCCAGAGCAGTGTCCATGCAGAGTGAGAGCTGATAGAATTAGGTGTACTTTGGCATTTGATCCCCCTGTATGATGCAGTCACTGTAGGAGGAACAACCTCTCTTCTCATCTATCTCTCAGCTCTGTCTCTTTATGCTCCTCTATTATTTTTTTTTTTTAGCTGAGGTACAGAAGAGAGAGAATCTTCAGATTTTTTCTGCTTGTTTTAGAAAGATAAGTTTCATTGAAATAGATTTTGAAAGCTGAAAAGGAAAGTCCTCAGACTATGCCAGGTTACTAATGTGTACGCTTCAATGTGCAAAATCAAATTGGAGCAGTGCCTGTAGATTGCCATTCCCTCCAACTTCATTTTGAAAATTTGAGCTGGTGCCAGGTTCCCACTCTGCACTTGTTTGGCTCCCATATAATTTACACAGGGTTTTTGCAGTCAGTTATGTTGGTATTTTATGCTTTCTATTGATTTTATATTTCACTAAGTATTTTATTTAAAGCATTCCAAATAGCTCTAGATTTATGTTTCAAAAGTCAGGATGTTAAAAGAATTTTATAAATGAAAAATAATTTGGAAATTACCAGATGATGATTTTTCTGTAATGATTTAAAATATTGCTTAAAGTGATGACAATGATCAGGGCAGCAAATGATCCACGAATGACGTCTGAAGGAACAGAAGCCAACACATCAAATGACAGGTGGGTTTTCCTTACCTAATAATAATAATAATAATCTATCAAGCAAATTTAATTTTAAGATGAAAGAAGAAGCTTACTCAGCTGCTAAACTGAAGGCAGAGATTAATGAGAATCAATTGAAGCGTTTAAAAAGAGTGCAGGGAGAGAGCTATTTTGGACCTCAAATATTCCTCTTGTCCCTGATAGAGGCAGAAAAGAAACTGGAAAGACAAGGCCTTATAGAAAGACCTATCAGATGAGTAGCTTTCATAATTCTTTGCTTCTCACTCAGCAGGAATCTGTTGCACTGCATATCTGCATTTGTATCCATATGTAAACACACATACTGAATGTGCTTATGTTGTATGCATTAAATAGCTTAGCTGTAGCCACAATAAAGTGTGAGGAGAGATAGGGGTGAAAATACTTATTAAATGAGACAGACACATCAGATAGCTCCCCCCTCACAAAATCTGCTGAAATTAGATATGCTAGTCTAACTGACACATTCTGCCGCAGATGTCATGACTCAGTATTGTTGATGATTTTTGTGACTCATTAGAAAATCCAAAGAGTTTACTGCTCAGACCCTCCAGTTCTTGTTTGGCAGACCTTTGAGCTGCCTAAAACCTCACTGGTTTCAGAGATCTTTGCAGGAAGAAAAGCATACCTACATAGATCTGGTTATACAACAGGGATTTAAACGCCTTTGGACCCTGAGAATTCAGTACTAGCATTATTTTCCCTTCTAAGGCTTCTGCTACATTTATTTTCCTGCCTTAATTCACTATGACTCTTGGGAGTTTTCTAGTGCTCTATATGGTTTCTTGTGTATCTATTCTTGCTTGCATAACATTGACTTTCAAAACTTTTACACACATTTAATTTTGAAAGACTGAACTCTCATAGATCCACAGTACTGAAAAACAAAAGGAGAAAATCCTTTCTTCATTCATCTAACTGCAGCTGTGGAATTCCTCACTAATATAAAACTACACTTAAAGAAGTACTGAATGAACAAACCTCTCAAAAATAAAAAAATATTTCTCCTTGTTGCAGGTGATTTATATTTCTTTTCTTTGGGGCATGCCAGTTGGAAACAGAGAGCTCTATATGTTCCATCTGCTGGATTTTTTAACTCATCCATAAATGAGCTGATCTCAGTCATACCTAAGGATAACATGATGGAGGCTGCTAGACAAAGTGACTGACTTGCTTTGATCTGGTAATTAATATTGGTCATCTATTGGGGTGAGAGTCAGGACCTGAGGGTGCTGCAGAAAATTGTTTTTCCTCACAAGAACATCCATATTCTGAGTTAGCTTCTCAGCTTGACCACTTCCTTGGGCTTGTTTTTAAGAAGTAGTTCAAACTAGCAAAATATATAAACCTCAGCTTATGCTTAACTTAGATCTTGGCTCTTTTCCAAAACCACTTTTATAATTCTTGTACTCCCATGAGTGTAGCTACCCTTCCTTGGGTTCAACATGGGGTTAACAAGCCTCTTGCATCACAGCACGTATCAGTGTTCACACTTAGTTAGGCAGTGAGGCTGTAAGAGTCCTGCTGTGACACAGGGTTCAGTGCAGGTGTATGCTGGGAATCTTTTCGAGCTGCAGGTACTAAAGAACCTCTGCAAATCAGGCCCTAGTATTGCTCCCCAAATTTGCAAGCTCTGGGTATTGTTACTGAGGGGGGAATTCACAAATTTGTATTTTGTAAAATCTCGTTTTATACATATACAGTCACTTGTGTTTTTTTGTTTTCACTCAGTGTTTGCCAAAATTACAGTCAAAATACATGGTTCAAAACCTCTTTTCTCTTTCCTTCTCTCCAGTACCTATCACTGCAACAAAGTGAGAAAATGCTTTACAAAACAGGGTAAAAGTACATATAGGAATCTTTTTTATGATAACAGCTTTGACCAGTTCTAGCACTGGTCACTGTTGAACTTTCTACCAGTAGATTTGCTTGGTTTAAATGAGCGCTTAACAGGTTAGCTTTCCCACTCAAAGAGCATTATATAAACACAAAACTATCTCAGGGTTTTCCTGTCATTATTAGTATATTTTGACTCTGTCGCATGGGCCAAATGCTAACTCTTACTAGAGCTGAGTTTTTTCCCAGAGCTATTTGTGAAAAAGAAACAGAGGATCAAATGCAGTGTAAGCTAATTAATTGGCTGATCAGCTGAAACTCAGTATCCTTTCCTTGTGATGTGTTATTTTAAGTCAGGGCTGGAAGTATTGAATTACTCAGGTAAAGTATCCTGCATGTTCTCCTAACAAAAACAAAGGAAGTTAATTGTGTAAGTTTTTTCTTACCTCATGTTTGTAATAAGATAAGAGCTGCTGTGCGGCTTAGCTGAAGCTCACCCATGACACGTATGAGTCTCCATGTATTTCTTAAAAAAGTGAAGGTTAAATAATAATTAATGGCAGGCGATGTAAAGGCATGTTTGTGTGTTAGTATAATGTTTTTTGTTTTTTGGTTTTTTTTGCTTAGGCTTGTTTGCAGGAAACCACTTAGATCTGGCACTCTGCCTGATTTATACTAAAACTTTCATGTTTCATAAAGCATCTTCGAAAACATTTAAAGAGCTGTTGGAAAAACAATCTCATCCGTTTAAGATAATAATCTGGTTTTTGAAAAACTAAACATCTAACAGCATTGCTCATATATTTACTGTATCTTACTTCTCTTGCCTGTCATTAAATTCACAGACAATAGCTCTTTCACTGACTGTTCCTTCCCTTCCCAGTACTGTCTAGAGCTTTTCCTTTTTTCAGAGGGCTTTCAGTTTGTTCATTTGCAGTCCCTGGGAATGGATGAACAAGCTTTTGTATGGATTAGGACATGCTGATATGAAAAATCAGCCTCAATTTTCAGATACTTTGCTGCATGTCATAGAATGGTAGGCTTCCCCCTCCAGCTTGTGTTTTGGTAGGTAGGTAAAGTTCACAGGTTAATGAGGGCTGACATAAACCCGAGCTGGAAACTTGAGCTGGGTATTTAGTTATTTAATTTGGAAGTGATCTGGAGTCCTGAAGATTGTCTCTTAGGCCTAGTTGTGCATAGCTGGTTTTGTTTAACTCCACTAGCTTTTAGACTTCAAGTAAAAGTTTGATCTGACAAGAATCCTCAGCTGAGGTCTTGCAGAAGGAATCCCTATGGGATGAGCAGGTGCAGTTAAGAAGGTAGAAGTCTTTCCAGTTTTTATAAGAGCTCATCTTTGTCACTCTGGTCTCGCAAAGAAGGTGTAGGAAGATTCCCCAATAACTTGGCTTCACCAAGGGCAAGCCTTGCTTGACCAACCTAGTGGCCTTTTACAATAGCGTGATTACATAAGTGGACAAGGGAAGAGCTGCTGATGTCATCTCTCTAGACTTCTGTAAGGCCTTTGACATGATCTCCTAATACTGAGAATCCTGCCATACTGGGCAGGTATGTGTGCCCCCTTTATACTTTGTATATAGCTGCCAGATAACCTTATTTTCCTGTCACAGAGTACAGGATGTTTTATTTGAAACAAACTGTTAGTTTCAGTCACAAGAAAAGAATTTTACACTTTTAAGATACAAACAAAATTAACAAAGCTCCAATGTTTGTCTTTTTATCATACATGTTTTACAGTAATGCACTGTAAAAGGTTTCTTTCTTACAGACCTTGTTTCTTAGGGAAACTCCCTGTGTGATTTGCTACTTCTTGTGCAGGGTCAGTTATCCACTATTACCCCTTAAAACATGGGCAATTATTACCAACATTTTGTTTTTCTAAGTGCCCTGTTTAGTTGCAGTAATGCCATCATAGAATTTGATGGCACATTTAATAGAAAAGGTCAACTTCTTCAACAATAGATGTTTTAGATTCCCCTTTGAGGGCGAACAAGGCTTCACAGCATGTACATAAGAGCAAAATTTGGCTTCCCTTCCGAATCCAATTTGCTGAAGTATTCATGCCAGTAATGCCCGATTTTTGAGATCCAGATAAGCCCACTTTTAAACACAGACAGATGAGGAAACATTAGGACTCTTGTAGAGAGACACAAGTATGGCATTATGGAGACACAACAGAAGTTAGAAAGAAATGTTCAGTTACACCAGCAGGCTTTGGATTAGGCCCTAAATAGAAATAAATGGGTGAAAATGTCATCATGAAGACATAAATCAAGCTGTTTAGGAGAGAAACAAATGGTCTGGGCAGAGTTCTTACCAATATAATGCAACATGAGCGGTGACCATCATAGTCCGTCAATGAATACTGAAATCCATTGCTCACTAAGCGATGCCAAGCAGCGTGCCAATTGTCTGGCAAGAAATCACCCTACTGTCATTCCCCAGCACTTACTACTGCCTTGCCTGCACACTGGAGTTCCTCCACATCTGTAAACATTTACTTCTCTGTAACTGTACTCCTTGGATTGCAGGTTCCTTTCTCGGGGCTTAGGGCTCAATGTAGTGCAAGTATAATAAGGAAGGGTCATCTTCTTAC
The DNA here is from genome assembly GCF_929443795.1 of Astur gentilis. NCBI lineage: Eukaryota > Metazoa > Chordata > Aves > Accipitriformes > Accipitridae > Astur > Astur gentilis. The sequence goes on along the minus strand of NC_064896.1, from coordinate 16,204,336 downwards.
ATGCAATGCAAACATGTGGGAAGTTCAAATAACTTAGTGCCACAGGTCCCAGTTTTTGCCTTCAGGAGGAACTCTTTCTTCAGTATTAGGACAGCTGTATCTTAATGGCTTCGGTTCTGCGGTTACTTTGCTAAGCCTCCACGCCCGTCTTTGCAGCCGCGTCCTCTGACTGGTGACAAGCACACAGGGTGGGAAACAGCACACGGGGAAAAACACACTCTGTTACATAGCAGGATGACAGTAAGCACATAATAGTTGCACTGCTTAGTGATAAACCCATCTGTAATAAACCCGTTGTGTGTGTTTTTCTTATATGGTGGCTGCTTGCATGAATGCTAAGAGGGGCTCTCGTCCTCCAGATCCAGGCAGATATAAAGGAAGAAGAAAAAGAGAAAGGAAGATTATTTTCCAAGAAACAAGCATATCGCTGATGGGCACTGTAAAAATAAACCTAGTTATACTGGCATCATTTACACCATGCTCCTAGCATCAAGCTCTGCTATACTAGTAAAGCAGTTGCTTTTGGAAAATCCCTGGCATCCACAAAATCCAAAGAAGAAAGCACACTGTTGTCAGGAAGCTTAAATTCATCATACAAGTGTGGGGCCAGGGGACATGGCACACAAGGGCAGCCCAAGGGAACTGCTTCTGGTCATAAGGGTGTTGAGACACTGGAGCAGGTTGCCCAGAGAAGGTGTGGGTGCGCCATCCCTGGCAGTGTTCAAGACCAGGTTGACCAGGGCTTTGAGCAACCTGGTCTAGTGAAAGATACCTGCCAGCCTCATCTCTGTGCCTAGGAAGATCATGGAACAGATCTTCTTAGAAGCTATGGCACTTGGAGGACAGGGCAGTGAATTGAGGCAGCCAGCATGGCTTCACCAAGGGCAAGTCTTGCCTGACCAAGCTAGTGGCCTTCTGTGGTGCAATGACTATATCAGTGGACAAGGGAAGAGCTACTGATGCCATCTATTTGGACTTCTGTAAGGCCTTCGACATGGTCTCTCAACATCTGTCTCTAAATTGGAGAACTATGGATTTGATGGATGAGGTTTGTTGGATGAGGAATTGGCTGGATGGTCACATCCAGAAAGTAGTGGTCAATGGCTTAGTGTCCAGATGGACATCAGTGATGAGTGATGTCCTCAGGGGTCCGTATTGGGAGAGTACTGTTTAATACCTTCATCAACAATATAGACAGTGGGACTGAGTGCGCCCTCAGCAAGTTCGCAGAGGACTCCAAGCTGGGTGGTGCAGCTGACACACCTGAGGGATGGGATGCCATTCAGAGGGACCTGGACAAACTTGAGAAGTGGACCTATATGAACCTTGTGAGGTCAACAAGGCCAAGTGCTAGGTCCTGCACCTGAGTTGGGGCAACCCCTGGTATCAAGACAGGCTGGGGGATGAAAGGATTGAGAGCTACCCTGCAGAGGAGGACTTGGGTGTACTGGTGGATGAAAAACTGGACGTTCACTGTCAGTATGCACTTGCAGGCCAGAAAGTCAACCATATCCTGGGCTGCATCAAAAGAAGCACGGCCAGCAGGTTGAGGGAGGTGATTCCACCCTTCTACTCCACTCTGGTGAGACCCCACCTGCAGTACTGTTCAGCTCTGGGGTCCCCAGCATAAGAAAGACAGGGACCTACTGAAGTGGGTCCAGAGGAGGGACACGAAGATAATCAGGGGGCTGGAGTACCTCTCCTATGAGGACAGGCTGAGAGAGTTGGGGTTGTTCAGCCTGGAGAAGACAAAGCTCCAGAGAGATACTTAAAGGGGCTTCTAAGAAAGATGGGGACGGACTTTTCAGTAGGGCCTGTAGCGATAGGACAGGGGCTAATGGTTTTAAACTGAAAGAGGGCAGATTCAGACTAGATATAAGGAAGAAATGTTTTATGATGAGGGTGGTGAAACACTGGAACAGGTTGCTGAGAGAGGCTGTAGATGCCCCATCCCTGGAAACATTCCAGGTCAGGTTGGATGGGGCTCTGAGCAACCTGACTGAGTTGAAGATGACCCTGCTCATTGCAGGGTGGGTGGACTAGCTGACCTTTAAAGGTCCTTTCCAAACCAAACCATCCTATGATTCTAACTTTTTCCGTAATCTTGCTGAAGAAAGAAGCAACTTTCTGTAGCAGCTAAACTCTCCAAAGGCAGAAGGCAGAGATTGTGATATAGCCTACTTGTTAACTTCAAGGACTGTGAACAGTAATATCTTTGTAAAGCAGAAACTGTCTTATTATTTTTACTAGTCCATACACTGCTGTCCTTAGTTACAACTGAGTGGGTGAGATTCCAGCTAAAAGCACTGCCTCTGGCCCTCAGGACTTTATACCCTCTCCTCCCACCTATTTATGCATCCGTTTTTTTGTAAGGAAATATGCATCTTTATGTATATCTTGAATTTTCAAAGCCCCTTTCTGAGAGGAGTGGATGACAACCTTGATCTGACTCAAGGCAATGCAGAGCTGGATGCTCTTGAGGATGAAGCTGAAGTCCTATGCTACCAGAGACATTGTCACATGAAGATGTGCAACTAGAGCCATGCAAGATCTGCATGTGATGACATCATCATGTGCATGTGATGAAAGCATTCCCAGGTCAGTCTACTGTCTATAGATTTTCATCTATACTGAGTAATGCTACAGTGTGCTATGCCTAGCTGAGATAAAATTCATTTAGTGTCCTTTCATTTCTGACCAGAGTCCCTCATTAACTAATCTTTATGAAATAAGGGAAAGAAATGAAACCTAAAAGAATAGGAAAAAAAATCCCTAACAAATAAGTAAAATGAGACAGCAATGCTGAGGTTGAAGTCTTCTGGTAGTCTGACCGTTGCTTGGAAGAACTCTGAAGGCAGAACAAGAACCTCTTGGAAAGTATTTCTGGTGGCTGTGAACAGGCGGTTTCCCTAGCCTTTGGTGAGGTAGGAAGGAATATACGCGTTCTAGATTCCTGGAAACAGGACTGGGCTTTTCTCCTACTGAGAAATTTTCAGTTCAGCTGTTAATGGAAATATGGGGATTTTCCAGTTTTGTGATAGCATAAATTGATTTATAATGCTGATCTTCTTCCCATATGTGATGTTTCATTTGCGTCCACACGCACACGTCTAATAGCCACGTATCAATTTAAAGAGCAGGTAGATAGTTATTTTATCTTGTTGCTGTTTTTAATATGATTCAACAAGTATAACGGGAGCAGCTCTGTGGATGATAATCATTCCAATGGCAGCAAGTACACGGGTGATAGTCATTCCTGCAGAGTTTGCTGTGTCTGACAAATAACAGCCTGCATGCTGAGAAGAGAGCCATAGCAGGGCTGTTGTAGTGAAGTGAAATGCTGCCTCTGTCTCATTCTTCTTTTGCAAGTACTTCTATTGTCTGCCCTGGGTGGATTTCTTGAATTTAGCAGTTTACCTTACCAAATGAACTGCTGTTTCTCCTTAGCCACAAACAGCCACTTGTGAGTTTTTTCAGCAACACAGGAATGGCCAGACTTCAGGGCATTGTGCTTGTCTGTTGCCTGCAGACCTGCACCACAGATCTGTTTTGCTGTGTGGTGCCAGTGATTTAGTTGGCTGTGGAAAAAATGTGGGTCAGATTAAGATTTAGTCTACTTGCTCTTTGCTTCTGTTGATTTCCCTGGTTTGTCGTACAGTCTCTTTCTTTCTCCCTTCGTGCTGTATCTTCTTTGCCCTAAAGGAGCCTGTACTGCCAGACAACTGCTTACACATTCTCCTTTTTTTGCCCATCTCTGTAATAATACAACTGATGTTGGCAGAGTCACATAAGCCTCTGTTTGCAGGAAAATCTGTTAGAATAGAACAGAATTTCAAGAAAGTATTTTGGATTTCTGCTAGAAAAAGTCTAAGAACCTTTCAGAGATCAATGGCTATAGAAATTTCTGTATTTATCAATCCCACCATCTACCAGACAAGAGCATTGAGAGGAGTGAGAGGAAAGACCAGAAGTTATAAAGGTAGGCTTCATAAACAGAGACACTGCTCTGCTTCCTCTGTCCTCAGCAACTTGAAATAATTGTGGTTATGTCAGTCCTATCAAATGAATAGTATGACAAATGATTCCCATATGGAAGGATAGCATGATATCTCTTTATAACAGTCTTTTGCCTGTAAGAATTTTTCATGCTTAGAATAAGTTTTCAGAATCTTCTATTAGGTAAGACTGAAATTAAATCTTGGTATTATTTAGTTAGTTAGTTATCAGAGGCCAGGGAAAAGGAAGTAAAGCAAGATCTGAGAGCAGGGGTGCTGTGAAACAGACATACTAAAGTTGACTACAGTGTCTGGCCAGAATTTTCAAAAGTGATTCATAATATTAAATTTCAGTATTTCTGGATTCCAGGTTAAGTCATCAGAGTGAAATTGGTTATGTAGCAAGTTGTGGATATCCACCAACCGGATAGAAATTACATCCATTCCCTAAAACTAATACTTAATTGCTGTTAAATTAAAAGTTGGCTGATAATGTATTTTCAGCAGTACCACCATCCTTCTTATGTGCACACAGTTTAAGAATACTCACTGAGTGAGTGTTGTTAAGGTCACCTGTGGGTTTGTGGTAAGGTTTTACCCTTGAGGTAGTTAAACGGTCATCAAAACACTTTAGAGGGAGACATAGAATCATAGAATAGTTTGGGTTGGAAGGGACCTTCAAAGGTCATTTAGTCCAAACCCTCTGTAGGAGGGACATCTTCAACTAGAGCAGGTTGCTCAGAGCCATGTGGTTATTGTCCTTTCAGAAGTCAAAAAAGATAAGTCAACATAGGGTGCTAAGTTGATTATTAGTCAGCAGGGAGGAACAGACCCACTCGTGGGGCTAAAAGGCCTATTCAAGTACAAAATTAGGAAAGGATCTGGGCACTTCTGCTCTTGAGCCTTTTTGCTGTAGTGATCTAGGAGGAATTAAATCCTCCTTGTACTTCTGTCTCTAAAAGGGTTATCATATGGCATTTTAAGGATATAAAAAATGAGCGATAACTCTCTGAATATGGTTTGAAAACTTCATGAGAGTGAAGTGCAAGGTGAAAATAATTTTGCCAATTTGTTGACTCATGCAGTGTAACCCACGCATTGCGTTATGCAACAGTGGCACCCAGTGGAGGCTGGAATTACAGCAAAGTTTCCGTTGCTGCTGGGTCAGGCTTGCCCAAACTACCCCGAGTTTAGCACTGCAGGCACTGATTCGGGAAGGTAGGTCTATGAGGACCAAAGCTATGCACAACTTAATTGTTCTCCTAAATCAAGAACTCTTACCTGCCAGCCAGGCTTATAATTTGAAAAGGTTAGGCTGTCTGAGCATTTATCTTATCTATTCACAACAAACTCTGGATAGCGTGAGGACCTTTTTCCTACAGGACAGACTCTGCTTTAGCTGCATTAATTCAAAAACCTTAAGCAACACCTAATGCAAGAGCATCCTGGGGAGTGGAAGAAAAATGCCCTCTACTCCTACTGCCCTGAGAGTGCTGCTTGCATAGCGACAGCATCAGCCTCAAAAACTTGGAGAGAAAGTGAAGAACAGCATGTATGCCTGGGGGCAAGGGGAAAGGAACAGAAGGAAAGCATGGCTCCTGATTCAGTTGTAGTCTGGGCTTAGATGCAATAGTCTGAATAGGCTGTAAGGTGTGTGAGAGAGGAGTGAGAACAGGAGGAATGCCAGATGTGTGTCACGTAGGTAGGAAGGAAGTCTTTAGGGAGCATATTTGAATGTTTTAAATTCAGGCAATGCTAACAGTAACACCACCTAAAATAAACGGACATAAATAATAAACTGTAAGCAGATCACACACACACACCCCCCCCCCAACGTGGAGTCCTTGATATGTTACAATATGCATGGAACATCAGATTTCTCTGAAGAATATATTATTTACTATGAGGCTGGTCAACATGCTGCTCCATGGGGAATGAGGCTATATGTGTCATCTTCTGTTTATTTTTTTCTCAGGAGTTACGTATGGCACATAGTTGTAGTGAACAGGGATTTGGGAGTAACTAACTTGTAGTGCCAAAGAGAACTGAATGAATTAGAATAATTGTTCCTGTGTACCTAGTGCTATTGAGCTTGGATTTCAGCACCAGTTTGCATGCCTAGTCAGTGTCTGATATTATCAGAAAAAAGTGATTAATGAGGATGATGATCTGAGTTCCTAGAAAATTTTCATCTTCAATTGGTTTAGTATTCTCTACCCCTCTTTTTTTGCATTTATTTTAACATTTCATTGTAAGCACTGGATGCTTTGGCATTTTGGCCATGCTGAAATTATTTTAGATCTCCAAGGAGAAGTGGATGCAGGAAAGCATGTTCAAGTAACTGTTGTTTTGCAGTCAAGAAAGAGTTTAAGAAAGGGAGAACGATAGCTGGACCAGTTTATTTACACACTTTGGAATTGTTTTCATAGGTGCAAAAGTCATTAGGCAGAAGAGGCTGCTTATTAAGTGCATGCTCCGTCACTGTTGCAGTATTATATTTTGCAAGTGATCCCATTAAGTCACCAGGACTTTCTGTTGATTAAGTTACTATTCAGTGTAAGACATGGCCTCATAATTTCTGGAGAAATGGCTGCTTATTTTAATGATAATAGGTAGCATCATTACAATGGCATTTATCCAAGCATTATGTGGTGGTAGGTAAGTAGGTTTTTATCTTCATTTTATAGCCCAGCGTGTGAGAGCAAAATTAAATCACTCAAGAGTAAGAAGCTGCCTCAAATATGTGATATGAACTTCATGGCTGATCTAAACATGATGTTGTACTACTGTCTAAGTTGAGGAAGGAATTATAATGAAAGGGAAGGCAAATCAGAGCTGTTAGAATATGTTTGCAATTTATTTTTGAGCTAGATACTTGATTTGTGCTGAGCAAAATTATTAAAAGGCATAAGACACCTTTTTTGTTACTCACTAAAGATTTCTCCCATCTCATCCTGTATCATGGAAGAAGAACTGGGTTACAAGTCACAGGATCTCAGCTAGGAAATATTAATGGATGAAGCCATATGTGTCCTGACTTCCTGCTCCTGTTAGAGAAATTTATTGTATGTGTTTAAAGACCGTAACAAATTGCTTTTCCCCTTACTCAGAAGAGGATTTTTGAGGAATTGTGCCCCAGGGAACTAGCAGTGTTTGAATTCCCCAGCCCATGGCACTTCTGTGCTTCTGTGTCAGATTATGTTGAGAAACAGACCCTACACCTCTCCTGTACTGGCTTTGCCATCTAACTTTTTTATTGCAAGCAATATTGATGTTACTCTAAGTAAAAGTTCTGTGTGCTGTTCCCCTTTGGTTCATCTTCCCTTCAAACTCCTTTAAACATGAAATAACACACTTGCATCTAACTTTTGGCACAGTTTTACCACTTCTCTGCTAGAAGGATTTCTGTCGTGTATGAACTAGTCAAAATAAAGGACTCGCCACAAAATGTATGAAGAAGGTAAGGCACCTAGGACCTAGGGCATTGGAGAAGGCATTAGGACAGAGGAGTCCAATTAATCAGATGAAGACTTTAATCCCCCAAAAGGACAGGCAATTGAGACATACTCATGTGATTACAATTGATTTTTCTCACAGGAAAAAAAAAAAAGACACAATGTATGGCAATTGCTGAAACTGGTAATGGAAAAGGAAGTAATTTTAAGTAGAGATGATGCTGGCTTTTTTCTTTCCTTTTGCCTCTTAATTTTTAAAGAAAGCTATGAGTGCTGACTTCTGATCCTAAAAAAAAGCCAGTCAGGGTAGGCCTATACCAATAAATGGCATTTTAGAGTTGCAGGAAAGAGAAAATAACAGAGAGAGAGAGAGAGATAGGAAAGGATACAACAATCAAAGACCTTTTCAGTAACATGGATTAAGACTTACAATTGAATTAAGAAAGATTAGTTGTTCAAGCTCATTAAAAGATGACTGATTAGACTCCCCCCCCCTCCCCCCAGCTTTTTTTTGTTAAGCAGAATGGTTTGCGGCCACTGTTCTGAACAGAAACACAACTGCACTTTCCTTTATAATCCTTCAGGCTTTGGAGTAGGTACTGTCTTGCACTTACCTTGGCCAATCATCTTGGTTTGTAAAGACTTCTCTATTTTGCCTCTGGTTAATTTTGCTCTTCAGTAAGATAACCAAGGATCTAAGCCATAGGTGTCAATAAAAGCCCAACCAATATCTCTGTTGCAGCTGGGCAACTAGTCCGTAATAGCTGGCAGTGGAAACAAAAAAGACACCCAGAAGGCTTTGTGCATAAGGAGTAGGAAACCTTAGCTTTCTGCTGTGGCAAGGACCATCTAGAAGGTAGTTTGGATCTGCTTTGCTATAAAGGCACCTTTGTTCATTGATGTGACTAATGGATTTCCAGAGTTCATGGTGAATGGATTTTTGGATTTTGAGAAGATCTGAGTGAAAATCAACAGTTAAATAGAAGCAAATGTGTTGCTTCTAAAATTCCCTGGTTGAACAATAAAAGATGCTTTACAAAGCAGTTTTAAAAGTGTTCTAGAAAAAGACTTTGAAAAAAACCCTCTACATTGCTCTGCTGAAGTCTGAGTGCTGTTATAAACATAAATGTTTTCTTTGGGGTCTGAACGTTAAATGTAAAAGTTGTACTCTCTAAAATTGTCAACCAGTCACTGTAACTTCCAAGAATGACATAAGAGCGCCAGGAAAGAAAAGCAAGGTGGAAACTCATTTAAGATGTGTATATATTCAAGGGCAATACCATGTACAGGTGAATGGTAACCTAGCTTTTGGGAGACTGTGAAGAGACATCTAGTAAATGTACTGATATTTAATAGATCTTACAATTAACAAAATGTCACATTGTTGTGACAAACTTGTCTATAGGCTTTCAGGAAGAAATGCTAGAAGGCGTTGAGTGAAAGCATTTAATTAGAGTACTCCAACAGTGTTGCTGCTATCTTTGCTTTTGGCAGTATGGAAATTATTTTGATGTGGAACAATATGGAAACAAATGCTATTGGTATTTGATTTGGGTATCAGAAAAAAGCATAGTCACAGACCAAAACCCTGTGATGCTACCTATTGTATACACACACACATACACACACACAGTCTCTTCAAGAACTGACAATTCTATAAATATTTGGGAAAAAAAGCCCACTTGTTCAATGTAACAACTGTTATTTAGATTATTAAACAGAACTTCAGAGCAGACACTGTGAACAGAACATCTAGGTGTCTAGGCAGTCTGAGAATATTCCTAACAGTAAAGACCTACAGCGAAATTTGGGACAATATGGGATGTGGAACAGCTCTTAGCTCAACTAGGTCTTGATCCTGTGGAAAGACTTTTATTCATGGCCCTAACTTCACTGGGGAATGATAAGACTTGTATTTGTTGTATGATTAATGTGTCTGAATTGCAAGGCACATTTCACACATTTAACGTGAAACTAAGCCTGTAGCATGCTCTTCGTTCATGGAAAGTGAGAGACACGGTGGTTCTTAGCACACCAGAGACTCAGTCCAAGACAAAGTTTTGGATGATCTTTACTAGAACATCTCTTCTTCCAAGTTACACGTGGAGAGCAAAAGAAAATGTTTAAGAGATATTGGCCTGAACTTTCTGTTTGGAGGCTACTAATCTAGTGATAAGCAAGAATAAAATGTTAAAATGTGTGGGTTATTTTTAAAAATTATTTGCACTGATTGTTCTTCCCCCCCTGCCAGGATCCTTGTTGGCTTTGAATTTGGCATAATTGATTTATATTGAGTCTTATTTTGTATAGCTCACCTTCTTCATCAGACATCAGTCAAAGTAAATTTAAAAACTACGCTGAATTAATCTCTGGGAAAAAATAGTGGGAGTGATATAACACAGACTTTGTACTGGCTTTTCCCTAGCAGTTGCTATCATTGCTTACAGTGCTAGCTCAGACTTGTTGCAACACTTTCCCATGGGTGAGAAGAATGTGACCCGGGCTCTACCTGCTGCCCAATGAAGCTGGACACAGCTGTGCTGTAAGAGGTGGCTGAAAGAGTTTCCAATCCTAATATAGAGACATGTTCACAATTATTTCTTCCTTTTGTTCTTCGTCAGCTGTAGAGCTGAAATGTTGCAAAAATATTTCTGTTTTAATATTTTATTTACAATCTGAATTATTCCAAAATAGATTTCCAAGCAGATGGGCCCAGTCAGCATGGGTTTATGAAAGGCAGGTCCTGCTTGACCAACCTGATCTCCTGCAGGTGACCAGGTGACCTGACTAGTGGATGAGGGAAAGGCTGTGGATGTGATCTACCTTGACTTCAGCAAGGCCTTTGACACTGTCTCTCATGGCATACTCCTTGAGAATCTGGCGTCTCATGGCTTGGACAAGTGTACTCTTCGCTGGATGGAAAACTGGCTGGATGGATGAGCCCAGAGGGTTGTGGCGAATGGGGTGAAATCCGGTTGGTGGTGGGTCACAAGTGGTGTTCCCCAGGGCTCAGTGTTGGGCCCCGTTCTGTTTAATATCTTTATCAATGATCTGGACGAAGGGATTGAGTGCACCCTCAGCAAGTTTGTAGACAACACCAAGTTGGGAGGCAGGGTCGATCTGCTTGAGGGTAGGGAGGCTCTACAGAGAGATCTGGACAGGCTGGATCATTGGGGTGAGGCCAGTCGTATGAAGTTCAACAAGGCCAAGTGCCGGGTCCTGCACTTCGGTCACAACAACCCCATGCAGCGCTACAGGCTTGGGGAAGAGTGGCTGGAAAGCTGCCTGGCAGAGAAAGACCTGGGGGTGCTGGTCGACAGCCGGCTGCATATGAGCCGGCAGTGTGCCCAGGTGGCCAAGAAGGCCAATGGCATCCTGGCCTGTATCAGAAATAGTGTGGCCAGCAGGAGCAGGGAGGTGATTGTTCCCCTGTATTTGGCACTGGTGAGGCCGCACCTCAAGTACCGTGTCCAGTTTTGGGCCCCTCACTGCAGGAAAGACATGGAGTTGCTGGAGCATGTCCAGAGAAGGGCAACCAAGTCGGTGAGGGGCTTGGAGCACAAGTCTTATGAGGAGCGGCTGAGGGAACTGGGGCTGTTTAGCCTGGAGAAGAGGAGGCTGAGGGGAGACCTTATCGCTCTCTACAACTGCCTGAAGGGGGGGTGTAGTGAGGTGGGTGCTGGTCTCTTCTGTCAGGTAGCTGGAGATAGGACGAGAGGAAATGGCCTCAAGTTGTGGCAAGGGAGATTTAGGTTAGCTATTAGGAAAAAAAATTTTACTGAGAGGGTTGTCAAACATTGGAATGGGCTGCCCAGGGAAGTGGTTGAGTCACCATCCCCGGAGATATTCAAGAAGCGAGTGGACAGGGTACTTCAGGACCTGGTTTAGTGGGCATGGTTAATGGTTGGACTCGATGATCTTGAAGGTCTTTTCCAACCTAAATGACTCTATGATTCTATGACATTTATTCTGTTTGTTAGTGCTGTTAGAAAAGGAGAGTGCAGTGTAAGCAAGTCTCAGGAGATAATCCAGTAAGCCACTATTTCATTCTAGTGTCTAGCAAGGTACTTTCCTTCAGAACAGCATTTTCTTTCTCCCAGACTCTTTGATTTTCAACAGAACTTAAACTCCTTTTAGAAGTTTGATATACTTTGATCTAAAGTTACGTTCTTTGGCCACAAGGGTTTGGTAGTTCTGATTTCAGAGTGACATGTTTATACCCCTTTTTTTCAGTTGTCACACTTTTATAGTATCTCTTCTAGATGTCCCATGACATTATCTCTGCTCCCCTCTGAAACAGAAGAGTATAGGTCCTAATCCTGGGAGCCTCTCCTGGAGCTAGGGGAAGCCCTGTACCATTCTGTGGAGAGCTGCCGTGGCTGCTCTTGTGTTACTTATGGACTGGCAGGTGGCAGAATAAAGCCTGATCATGTCAGATGTCTGGCCCAGACTTGGGCTTTACAGATCAGGAGGATTAGGTTGGTTTGGAATATGGAATGAGAGTTTTTACTGCTTATGTAAAGTGAACCTTGAGTGTTACTGGGGAATTCTAATATTTAGTACTTGCTTGTTGTTAGCTTCCTTCTGTCATAACATCTTTTGTGAGTATTATTCTATGCGTGAACAAACTGGCTTATAGATTAGGGACACTATTAGAAAAACAGGCAGTGACTGAATGACAGAATCAGAACAGTATTTGGGACTTTCCTCAGTAACGTGCTTGTTTTCCCAGATCTATGCAGCTTCTTAGCTAAAATATGGCAAGTTGAGATTTTTTCTTTGCCATAACATAATACTTACACATTTTTCCATCTAAAATAACTGGAGAAGATCCTGGGCTATTGAAGCTGAAATTTTCTCACTACATAAATTCAATTTCAGTGAGTTCTGACATGGTTTTCTGATGTGAGATCAGTTTATGAAATTAAGCGTGACTTGCAAATGTGATTTTGAATGCAAACTGTAACTGCCCCTGTATCACAGTGCTATGTTGTAGCTATCTTTGCTTGCTGCAAAAATAATCTCTGTTGAAAGTGTAACCAAATTTGTGGGTTTGCTCCTCTTTCAATGCAGCATTCAAACAGTAGCTTAACTTTAAATATTTATGTTTGTTATCCTTGATAAAGATGTTTATTTATGTTGAGACCTGGTAAGGCAGCAAACAATATTGAGTAGAAGAAAAATCAAAATTCAGCTTGTAAAAATATTCCATTTTCTCAGCCTCTTAGTACTGTCCTTATTTCTTCTAATACAGAATAAATATAGCAACTATATTTGACCAAAGAGCAGTACTGGGAGGTGTTAATGGAGAGAAAAACCTATGAGATCATTTTACCTGATGGCTCATAGTAGACCTCTGACTGCTCATAAAGATTCCATGCAAACAGCTGATCTTAAACTTGAAATTCTTATGCTTAAAGCAATTCTGAAATTATTTTATTGCCACTGCAGTCATAGAAATAAATCAATGTTTGTAGGAGACCCAAGGAGATTTTCCTGTCCGGAGACGAATCTTAGGACCAAATAGCTTGAGCCTGCTGCAGCCAGTGAAGTTCCATCAATTTTCACCAGATGAAAAATGCCACTTTTTTACTTTTTTTAAATTCTTGTTTGAATAAGGGTAGCAATTTCCTCTGTTGTTATTACAACACGAATGGACTCTTATTGAGTTGCTCACTAAAAGTTTTATAGCTAAAGTGCTGTGAGTGTTTTCATTATAAATGGCTATCATAAAGCTCTATAACTTGCTTGTAAAAATTCTCTGCCAATAAAAATCTGGCACGTACAAGGTCGGTTCTGGAGCTAACTTATTTAAATTAATTTATTAAAATAATTGAACAGCCATTGTGAAGCAACGAATGTAGCAAACAATTATATTAACGCTTAGTGCCTCATAGTGCTTTTCTTAAAAGCAACAAAAAGCTTTAGAAAGAACAACATGGGTGAAGCACTGAGTCAGTTTTGGCAATTGTGTGAATTTAGACATAAAAACATATTTTCTGAACAAGTTGCTGTATATGTTTAATGCATTCTACTAGATAAATGTCCTACTGTTATGGTGTGTTTAATTAGTGTACCTGTGATTCAAATACTGTAGAGGCCTTGTATTTCAGAGACTGGATATCTTTTAGGCTAAACCAACTGACACTGTTCAAATGAGGAATATTTGCAGGAAAATTGTTTACATAAGGATCTGTTTCTGAATGCATTTGCAGAATATCATATTTAAAGTAACAGTAAAAAAAGTGACATCCTATGCTATCTCCATTGCTCATTCATTCTCTCTACCTTTCTAATGTAACTCTCTACTTTGTGCTGTGGTGTTTTCATTGTCACACTTTGAGCATAGGGTAGGGTTATGTTTGTTTGTAACTTCATGGTAAAATGACCTGTTCAAGAATTTTAATCTGATGAGAGAAGAAGTTGTATGTGAAATTACAGTAATAATTAATAATAATAAGCTCTTTTATTAAGTCTTTAGCATAATCATGTTAACATTTGAAAGTATTGACTTAAACACATCCAGAATTCTAGCAGGAAGATTATCAGATACTTTTCCTGAGAGAAGAAAGACACTGTGAAGAGTTAGATTAGTTGATAATGACTGATTCTCTGGCTATGACCTCCATGCTGCTCTTTTTGGATAGAGGCACTTTCTCATTATTGTAATAGATGAAGAGGGTCCTCTAAAAATGTGGTGTGCATGGGATTTTTTTTTTCTCATGAAGAGGTACACTAACAGACACTTCTTGAAAGTAAAATCCATGGTGTCACACCAAAACCTAAATGACACAAAGTAATCAAACACGTTGAAAGAGTGTTCTTGTTTTTAAATGCCAGATACCAGGTGTTTCAGAATATGCCCTCATGCAATGAAGTGTCTGTGACATTATTTATTTAAAACTAGATGATCGGAGCATGTTTTTTTCAGTGAGCACATCTCATTTTCTGGAGTGCCCTGTTATGCATAACCCTGGAGCCCCTGTTTGTTTATACGAATAGTTGAGGTGGTTTTTTTTTTTTCTTTTTCTCAGACTATGATCCCCCAGGGTAAATAAAAATGAGGGCTGTGTGAAAACTACTAATATATGGTCTTTCCCTAACTCAGACTTCAGGTCCCAGTATCTTGTTCAGCATTCTTATATAACACATGACAGTTCCTCTCATCTTGTTGCCACGTCCTTTTTGTGTCCATGTGGCTTCATTTTAATGAAATTCAGGCTCCAAAGTATAATATATAAAGCCTTATCCATTATTTAAAAGAAACAAGCATGTACTTTCTGGAATTTGTAATGCAGATATCAAGAAAATCCTACAAATAGGGATAGATTTCCTGCAATGTAAAAACAAGCCAGTATATCCAGCCCTCCAAAGTGTAAGGCAAAAGAATCTGAGAAACCTTTGGCTTCTGTCATGTGTCATGTAACTTGAAGAATTTTGTCTCTAACTTTATCATATGTGAACACAAATAGTTCTCCCCTATTCTTGTATGCTTCTGAGATTACAGATAACACAGTCATTATTGTGATTGTCTTTTATTTGTGACAGGACAGGAGAAAGAGAATGTAACAAATGCTGAGTACAAAGGCCATTGCAAATGTCTTTTTTCCAAGCCACCGTACTCATTTGTGCTCAGTAGTTTTCCTTCTGTTTTATCAATGTATCCCAGTTCTATAAACACCAACAGTGGTTGAGTAGAAGGATCTATACTATAGAGTTTTACATAACTGCAAGTGAATTCCTTTGCTGTCGTCTTCTCCTTCTGCCCTTTGTAGCAGCTATCATGTAGCATTGGAGGCATGTGAGGAGTAGATGAGGAAAGTTGAATGTATCCTTGAGTGGTTCACCTATGTTTGTAGAGGATAGTTTGAAGCAATGTAAGCTGTGATTTATGGCAGTGGGAATATGTGAGCTGCTAGGCTAATAGCAGCACAGTTCCCGGTTTCTTTTCTCAACTACAGAAATAAAACTTTAAAAGACTGTCTTACCCTTCATATCAGCCTTCAAAATTGAGGGAGCTCAAAGCCAGCTATTCCCTTATCCTTGAAGCAACGACAAGAGAGAAGTGTGGATGTCGATCTTATTGATCTTGTCCATCCTTTCTGTAAAATGACTTATTCTCTGTTAACTCTTTGATAAACAGTTGTACTTTTTATCTGCAACAACCTTAGAGCATCTCTGAGTGCCAAAGAACATGCACTGCGAGGTGACTACTTGACTGAGTTCCCTAGGTTTTGTAGGGAGAAAAGGTTTACCTACTGTTTATCCTTTCACTCCTAGTCAGCTTAGAATAAGGAACTTGTTAATTCATCTTGCTCTGCAGTTTGTTTCTTCCTGCAGCATGGCTGCAAGGTTGCTACTGAGGCATTGCCACTTTTGATGCATCCTTCAAACTGATGCAGCCAACTATCTCCCCCCTTTTTTTTTTTTTGAGAGAGAAGGTTGAGATATATTTTTTTCATGCAATATAACAATATTCCTCATATAGATCAGATCATCTTCACACTGCCCCTTGATGGCTAAATACGAGGAAGAACAAATACCTCTTAATTAGCTTGACCACACTCTGAAGGAGAGAAGTTTAAAAGGGAAGCTTTAGTTGAAGTTGCCATGAACTAAAGCACCCACTCACAGCCAATTTAGATACAAAGCTAAGGTTATTGCCAGCAGTTTTAAAGCTACTGAGCTGGGAACCATTCGACCTTTATTCAGCCCCACACTATTCTGTAGAGTATACAACATGGCTTATAAATTAGGTCCCATGGCCACTGTAGTACAGCAGTAGTTATAAAAGTCACTACAGTTCTGTTCACTGGTCACTGCTGCTACCGTGGAATTGCTGCAGTAGCTTTGATTACTTGGAATAGGATTTGTGGACATTTTAATGGCATCTCTCTATTAATATATCATCTCACTTTAAAAATAGCTGACCGAATCTTCATCTAGTCTAAATCAGCACAGTTCTCAGTGGAGCTAAGGCAGTTTTTATCTGCTGAGCACTTGGCAGGGCAACTGTTCAAATATGAAGGATCATTGTGTGCAAGGTAGAATACCTTTGTCCTTTTCCCTTCCTTTCTTTCAACATAGAAATTAAACAAGACTTGTAGGCCTTCTATAGGTGCAGAATAAGTTACAGAAATTGACATAGGATATACCTGAGCCTTGATGATCAGGAATTCATTTCATGAGTAAAAAGTCATCAAAATAACAGTATATGAATTCTGCTGGATGACATTTTCAATGGAGTTGCAGAGTAGTGAAGTGACTGCATAGTTCATGCAATGGTCCGGGGGAGTGAAGTAGATTGTGTTCAAAGAATGCTGAGCAGGAGATTCAAACATTTTCTGAACATGTTAATTTTTCCTTCCTTCTCTGTTGCCCTCTTCCTCATCCCATAAATTTTAATGTGTTTGGGTTTTCATCCAGCTATGCATTTTCTATTTCGTCTGCTAATGTTCATGTCTTCACCTATATAGTTAACCTGTCCTCGCTTCAATCACAGCATGTGTAAAAGGATAAAACAAACAGAACACTGACCTGTCAGTTCTTGACTGATGCAGCCGCTGCTTTTGAAATTTTCCTCTACCCTCCTGGGAAGGTTGAGACAATGTTTAAGAGGTGATCCCCTTTATGATTTTGTTTCCACATTTGCTATCTTATACCTGGATCTCAACATCTCCCTTCCATTCTTCTTTTAAAACTGCTTTGGAACCTGCTGGTGCTGCTTACCAGAAGCACCCAGCTGTAGGCTGATAGTGTTATCCATGGATTTGACAGTGGGAAATCAGCCGATAGCCTGTAAGGCTTTCCAATATCAGCAAGATGACTTGGGAGATCAATATAGAGAACTTGAAAAAAAACTTTGAGAAAGTTTACCAATATGTAGTGATCGCCTGAATGTTAAGAGTGGGCAAACAGGAATGTTAGAGAAAGTCATAGTATGAGAAAAGACCTTCAGCAGCATTTAATACAAATTAAGAGAGACATTATTAAAAAGAAAGCAATGGGTCTTGGTTGCCGGAGTGGCATGGTAAGCCTGCCTTGAACCTCCTTGTGGAAAGCAGAGAGTTAAGACTGTTGTTGTGGGTAATATTTCAAATCATGAAGTCATTAATGCACTTCATCCCAAGCTCTGTATTGGTATCTTTAACAAATGCCTAGTTTTATTTAATATATTTAGGAGGAAGAACAGGTATACTGAAGAAAGAAGAGGTCTGCCCCAGAACTCATTCATTCCTGTTGCAGAGAAAAGAAATTATTTCCTTTCAGAAGACTTGATCTATGCAGTAAAGCGGTCAAGCATTTATTTTGTCACTTGGATTAAGTTTCTATAACAGGCCTATACTCATAAGGATGTAAGTTCCTGGCATTTTTCCAGTTATCAATATTAAAATATTAGTGATCAAGCATTTACTGAACGCCATTCCTCAAATGCAGGGTCTCCACAGCATCTTGTTGCATTCATGGAATTCATTTGTTTGCATTATCTGGCTAACTGGTTCTTTTGTATTGCCAAGGTGATGAACAGATTTGACGTTTAGCTGATTACTTCACCAAAATTAAACAGAAAACAGGGCAGCCATCCAAAGTTCCTTTCAGTGTGAAAGCTAATTATAAAAATGCTTTGAGCAGCAATTTCTTTTTCGATGTTAAAGTGCTTTTATTAGATTGTTCCCCTGTCATTTTAAAATTTATTGGTAGACACTTATAAATGGGTTTGCCTGCTGAAGTAGAATTATTTTATTTTCTATATTTAAGATGGAAGACGAAAGTGTACAGAGCAAATTTTAGGCTGAATTTGTTAGTATTTTACATGATTCCGAATAGATAGGAAACTCACTAGTGCTGGCTTTCATGGATCCAAAATATGTATTTTACCTTTATGCTGAATAAAAACATATATCCACTTCTATTTACAATTCAACAACTCCCAATTTCCAAAAACAATTACTTAGCAAATACAAAAATCAAAGACGTAATTTAAAAGTTAAGTACAGCCCTGTATTGTTAGAAGCTTATATTTTATAGTGTAGATATAAACAATCAGTGGTGATGGAAAAATGTAACAATGTGTTTGTACCTGTTGTTCGTAAGCCATTACTTGTTCTGAAATAGCATAAAACTACTCTAAAGTCATTTTGTCAAGGTCATTGAATAAGAGTGGGCCAGGCGAATTTTAACCAGTAAATTTAGAGCTGAAGAGTGCTATATCCTGTTACCAGATCTTAAAAGAAGTTTCTTGTGAAGTATTTTTTTAATGCCTTGGAATATATTTAACTTTTTATACTGACTGTTGTTATTAGCATCCTTCGGACCCCAGACAAGGTGTGATCTGGGGAGGTTTCAAGGTGACAAAGTTGGGGGTTTTTGCATATGATATTGTCTAGCACACTTTGGCTACTAAATCATCTTGTGAGGACATACATTAATTCTTGACACTGAGATCTATTAATATACCTTGAAGCCAAGTGAATTATGTGAATCTGCTGTTTCAAGCTGTAGAATTCTGCCATAACTAGGAGGAAATATTTTGCTGTAGGTAGATTCATGTTGAAAGCTTGTCAAGAAAAAGTTTAATGTTGAAAATTTATTCTTCCTCTTCTTGCCAGTACTCGAGCTTCTATACTAAATCCCATTTGTAATCCGAGGAAAAATAGAGATATAATTTCTTTTGTATTTATCTATGTTATTAGAGTTCCAATGATATAGTCTACTGCCTATTAAAAAGTGCATCCCAATGAATGATCTTCCAGAGGGTAATTTTTGCTCCCATCAATCAGAGCTTTTCTTGTGAAATACAGTAACTGTCAGTGCTTATCAAATAATTTAATTCATGCCCATTGCAGGATAAGTAATTAAGATAACTCAACATTCTGTATTAATAAATAACAAAAATGTGAAGAAGAGATTTGCTAAATACCCTTCGTGGAGATAATGGATAGGACTTAATGTGCATGCTCTGAGGAAATTTTGAATAGACAAAGAATGCAGTCTGAACAACAGACCTAAGAAAGAGTCTTGGTGGATGTACAACATAAACATGGGTTTGTTTTTGTTTGACTGTTAAAGTTTATTTCAGTGCTAAGCCTTTATAACTCCTCTGTGTATCTATAAAGTGTCCAAGCAACATGTAGGGCAATTGACACCATACTTTTTCAGAACTTCAAATAAATAAATAAATAAATAAGGGCAGTTTTTAAAACATTTACTCCGTGAAGTTTGTAAAAGCTCTGATCATTTGTAAACTATCCCTATAGTTACATTAGTTTTATTCATATAAAGATTATAATTAGTGAATTTATGTGAATTTGACATACACATGTCCATAATTAAGTACATAATTCTTCATGCTCTGTCCCCTCTAAGCAGATCTACCTACCTACTTGACAATTTGATGAATTATTCAGGGTATGTTAAACAGCGGAAGAAACATAGTCCTGTTAATTTGGAAGTTCACAGATTATGTCCTTGTCTACAGAGAACCTTCCTTTGCTGGGTTTGGTTGTTAACAGCTGATATGTTTCTGCAGTTTAAGCCATCCCATTGGTTATGCTCAGTTGCAGACTTTCATTGTGTCAGTGGAGAATAAAATGCAAGACTTTGCTGGTTAACAAACTTTGATGCTGAACTCATTTGTATTTGCTAAATTGAAACTTCTTATGTCATAAATGCCACCAAGTTTAAGTAATTTTTAAAAATAAATGGAGTACTTTAGCCACAGCCAAGAAAAGAGAACTGTAAACCCCTCTTTGGTTGCAAAAGTATTTCCTGGAGTATTTCCAACCTATACCTATTGTTTTTCCATAGGTTGATGGGATACTGTGCCTGGCTGACATTCTTACTGATAACAGCCATTCTGAAGCAACTCATGCAGAAGCAGCAGCAGTAATTGCACAGATTACATCTCCGCATCTCACGTTCACTCAGCATCTCAGCAGCTTTCTGGAAAATATGGAAGAAATTGTAACAGCACTTGTCAGTAAGTTCTTTATAGGACTTATGAGTCTTTCCAGTTAAAATAACACATTGGGGTAGGACTCTTTCATTAGAAATATTCCCTAAATAATGTTTGCCATTTTTTCCTTAATAGATAAAGAAACTCAGTAATTTTTAATTCTGAATCAGAGCATTCGGTAATTACATAGTATTTTTTACTCCAGTCCATATTTGAATAGAATTTTTTGCATATTTGTCAAAATAATATCTGTGTGAAATTCCACCATAACAACCACAGGAAAGACTCAGCAAAGTATCCTCTTGTCCCATGTTTGTCTGTAAAAGAGCAGTTTTTAATAGTTGATAACCTTTATGCCTGTTGTATTTTCTAAACTTGCTAGAACTCAGGCTCACCACTGCATCTACATTAGTATGATACGTCAAAGGAAAAGTACAGTAGTATGATTATGGACACTGTTACAAGAAAATAAAAGATCCGTCTTTCTTGTCTAGGCCTCTGATCCATGGTAAAATGAGGCAAAGGTAACAGCAAGCTTTTCCTTAACCTGGGTCAGTGAGAACACTTCAGAAAAATAAAATTATATTTCTCATTACTTTCTAAAGAGAGGAATCTTTTATTTCTGACACTGTGTTCCATCCCTCTCAAACACTAGAAGCTTTCAGCCAAGCATTTTCTTCCTCTCTATGATCTGGAAATTCAGTTTCCCAGAGTCTCATGTCAGAAAGTACAGTTTGGGTCATCTAATTTGATTTCTCATATATAGTAGATCAATACATTTGGATATTTCTATACTGAGCTCAATGGTTACAGTTAAACTACAGCCCTTCAATTTTCAGGCATTTTTTGTTTTTTTCTTTTTTTTTAAATAGAACAAGAAAAGAGTATAGTGGTGCCAGTGCTTGAGAATTCTTGAGAATTGGCTTGGAGTTATCTGAGATGTATTTAGGCATTCTTCAATATGCCCAAACAGAACTAGTGCTGCAGAAATCAAGGAAACAACTTATTCCTGATGACTAGACTGTCCAGCAACAAATATTGAAGGTTCTTCCCTGAACCTGCCCTGAATCCAGTGGGTGGAATTAACCTCTGCTGAGCTTGGTTCTGCTGTAGCTAGACTGCTAGAGGCATCTGACATGACTTATTTAAGATGATTTTCCAGGTTGTTACAGTGTACCACAGTCAAGAGACGATCTGAACAGCCTATCCAGAAGATACTAGCAAGTGGAGCATTTCCCTGATTGTCACTGTTTAAGATCCACAGGAATTTTAGTAGTACATACTCTGCCCAAGAAATGTGAGCATTAAAAATAGAACATGTATAACTTTGGAAGAGCCATTTCAGTAATCACACACCAGTTTCCTTGTAATATTTATAACTCAGTAATTGAATTACTGTAATATGTTTAATTTTTAAACCATGCTGAAATCCAATTACCAGGTGATTCAGATCTTAGTTAAAATACATGTGTGCAAGGAATTAAAAGGTAGCTGTGTCTTCAGTACTTCTTACTGAAGCTGGAAAATACGCAGGATGATCTTTGACTACAGAGGAATAGGTTTAGAGATGGGCCACATGTATATGTATCTTGTTCTAAAGAATAGGATATATAGCAGAATTACTCTCTTATGGATCAGTTACTGATAGCCTTCTGACTCCTGTATTTAATTTTATTTAGTTATATCAAGATTTATGTTGAACAACATTCAGTGGAATATTCCCTGTAGAATGGTATAGTAGGTAGACCATCTCATTAATTAGATCAATGTTAGAAACACTTGGTGTCCAGGTTAGTATTTTCCATCTTTCCCCGCTTTTGTGGTTCAAATGAAGGTGCCTAATGTTAATATTGCTTATAAAGCACCATAATAATGTGACATATGCCCACGTGGCCAAAAAGGCCAATAGCATCCTGGCTTGTATCAGAAACGGTGTGGCCAGCAGGACTAGGGAAGAGATCGTCCCCCTGTACTCAGCACAGGCGAGGCCACACCTCAAATACCGTGTTCAGTTTTGGGCCCCTCACGACAAGGAAGACATTGAAGTGCTGGAGCGTGTCCAGAGAAGGGCAATGAAGCTGGTGAAGGGTCTAGAGAACAAGTCCTCTGAGGAGTGGCTGAGGGAACTGAGGTTGTTTAGCCTGGAGAAAAGGAGACTGAGGGGAGACCTTATCGCTCTCTACAACTACCTGAAAGGAGGTTGTAGTGAGGTGGGTGTTAGTCACTTCTCCCAAGTAACAAGCAACAGAACAAGAGGAGACGGCCTCAAGTTGCACCAGGGGAGATTTAGATTGGATATTAGGAAAAAAATATTCACTGAAAGGGTTATCAAGAACTGGAACAGGCTTCCCAAGGAAGTGGTTGAGTCACCATCCCTGGAGGTACTTAAAAGATGTGTAGATGTGGCACTTAGGGATATGGTTTAGTGGCGGACTTGGCAGTGCTAGGTTAATGGTTGGACTCAATAATCTTAAAGGTCTTTTCCAACTTAAATGATTCTACGATTCTATGATATTATATAATTGACAAAAGTAAGATGATTTTCTTTGTTTTGGTTTGGTTTTTTATCTTGATTATGAACTTGATCTTAGATACTACAGTTACTAATGCAAGTTGCAGACGCTTAAATATTGCTTTGAAACACTGAACCATGTTTTTTGCAATGAAGGAATGACTTTTTTTCAACTTATTTTCTGCATTCCTAGAACTGTGCCAAGAAGCTTCATCTGGTGAAGTTTTCCTGCTGGCTTCAGCAGCTCTTGCCAATATTACTTTCTTTGATACCATGGCTTGTGAAATATTGCTCCAGTTAAATGCGATGAAGATTCTTCTAGCAGCATGTTCAGACAAACACATAGTGGATACTCCATATTCCAGAGATCAGGTGAATGGTTTCTCAGCAAGATGCTGTCTGAGCACATTTGTTTAAAAGTCAAGAGGTTTCAGCTCTATATCTGTTTTGACATAGTCAAACCTAAGTTGCTTTCATGTCTTCTGTTCTTGGTTCTTTTCGTTATATGGCTCACTCTTTATCTCTTTCTGTTCCTTTTTATTATGAGCATTATGAAATAGGACAGCTGTTAATGTGATTTTGAAAACAAACAAAAACAAACCCAAAGTTCCATATTTTTAAGATACTAGAATTTTTTTTTTTTCATCATGAAGATGGCCAAACAGTGACACAGAGGCCCAGAGAGGCTGTGGAATCTCCATCTTCGGAGGTATTCAAAACTTGACTGGACAGAGCTTTGAAGCAAGTAAAATATAAATGGAGACTGCAGCCTAAATATACAATTGTCAGTTCAAAGATGAATTAGCTCCAAAAGCTGAATAAGGATCTGATCCTCAGCCCATTGACGTCGATGGGCTTTGGATCAACTCCTAACTGCGTGGTAGATGGTTTGCAAATTTTACTGGCAAATACTACTGATGTACTTCTGCATTTCCCTTTTTTTTTCACCAGTTTTTTTAGTAAAGCGACACAGAAAATTAAAGGTCTGTGCTAATGCACAGATTAAGTCAGAGGGAATACTTTTGTTCCTCTCAGGTACTGCCATGCAATGGGATGCCACAGAGGCACTGCTTATTTGGCATCCCAGTGATTAATTTTGCCTCAGCAGAGTAACAAGTAGGAAGCTTGAGGGTTTCAGGAGTTATTACTAAGGGATGGAGGTTGCTAGTCAGCTCTGTTAACCTCCATCTGTTTATGAGACATTGTGAATATAACTAAAAGTCTGTAATTCAGGCCTCACAAGCCCATCCCCTTCCCATCTCCGAAGTAGCCAAAAGGTGATTTGTGGTAGACTTGGGATCTGCACTGCCACAGAAAACTCAGTGTACCCTTCAACAGGAGCCAGGCCATGGAAATCAAGGCACAAAGGACCTTAGAAACTGATTATTGGTGTTCTAGGGGGGTTATGAGGGCTGCTTTAGCTTATATTAATAGCACTCAGTAGTTTTCCAGCTCAAGAGTGTTTATGAAAAGATGGAGTTAAGCCATAATTACTATATCGCTCTTTGGGGAAAGTCACCTGCTGTGTTTGACATGGCTGTATACTATTATTACATTTGTGCAATTCTTTATGTTCTTTTTTTATTCCTCCTGTATACTCTCATACTTTTGTCTTCCTTATTTATTTATGCCCTCATCTTAATTCTGCTGTCAGCTGTGAGTTTGCAGTTTGCTCTGTGGGCAGCATAGCAAGCTCCTTCTTTGTATGAGGAAGGCAGACATTTAAAGAAATATGTATGACTTTATTAGGTAAGAGACTAGTTCTAGGCCTTTTGCAACTTGCAGGACATCTCATTAGCTAGAGGAACAGAGAACTGAGTGGCTTCCTTCCAAGAACTGAGGAGATTTCATCCCCAATAACCACTTGCATTCCTTCTTGGAATGAAAAACTAGATCAGAAAGGTGTGACGTTTTCTGTGGTGTGCTGCAGTAAGTTTCTGAGCTGACTCCTTGTTACTTCTGCAGCAATGGGGACTATAAAATCCTAGCTTGTGTTCTTCCGTTACTGAGCACCTGGTATTCAGGTGGAATCTGTAAGTGCTGCTCCTCTTCTCTTTAAAAGCTGTCAATGTCACTAGTCAAGTGGGTTTGGTAATGCAACAGCCTTAGGTTTTCCTTAGAATTCCTGAACAAGTGTGTGTTTGAGTAGATTGCTCACCTTTCAAAAGGGTAGTTGTTTCAGTATTATTCTGGGGGGCGTGTGTGTTTGGTGTGTGTCTGCCAATTATGACCGTTTTATGGAATATTTTGCTTTTTAATTTGCTCTGTGCCTAGTTCTTGCAATGAGGAAAACACACTCAGCCAAAGAGAAAAGCAACACTACAATACTGTATTTTATAAGGGTATTCTAAACTGCCATTTTGGCTTTTGATATATATACTTTAATTCCCTTTAGGAACATAGCATAGTTACTAACTTTTCTCATTATATATATTATTATGTCCCAGCCAGTAGACATTTGCCTAAGGACATGCAGATTAAAGTTGAGTAAGTTTGGAAATTTTTTGACTCAAGGATTTATTTTGGAATATGCAACCACCGTGGAAATATGTTTTTATGGACTAATGTCCATTCTGAATGATCAAGTCGTCCTGGCCAATAAAATAGATGAATTAGAATTAAGCTATACTAAATGTTGAAACAATTAACCAAAGTAAGAATAAGATTCATAGCAAATACAACAAAATATGGTCTAATTATCATAAGACATTATAAAAGAGCCCCTCAATCTTAAATGCCCTGTTTCTCATACAGAGCTTTAGCTTAAGTAACACAATTATTCTATAGAGAACTACCCAGTATTTCTAAATACATTACTACTTCAGCATTACCGCTGATTTAAGAAAATTGTAATTTGCCAAAATAGACTGAAGCTTGCTCACTGTAAGCCAAAAATGGGAGAAAGATGGCTGAAATGCAAGAAAAGAAAACTGAGCTTTGTTTTTGTTGGTGCTGTTTTACCTTGTCTTAAAGTCACAGTATGTCCTTCTATACAGCCTTTCTAAGGACAGCTAGCACTGATTAGTTGTCACCCTCCATCGTGGTATAAATAAATAACATTCTGCGCAGGATTTGTATGTCAGATGCATTGTGTGTTGCCTGCTGAAAGTATTCTCCTCTAAAAGCGTTCTTTCTTTTGACTTCTGAAAAGCTTTTGTGTGCAAGTGATAGACATTTCCTGCATTCACTATATGAAAACCAACCTCCTTCCTCCTTCATTTCCCAGGCAGTGTTAGATTAGGTCATGTAAGAAATCTAGAACTGAGTGCTGAACTTAATGATAAACAAGATAATCATTATCCATTTTACAGAAGCATGTATGTCTTCTGTAACCAGCAGTATTACATTGAGATTGCTTAGTTTTATAACAAAATACTTTGTACAAAAGTTGTCACATGAAGCCGTAATTTCCAGATACCTTAGCCTCTAGTTTTAGGTCAAAATGGATATGAATGTGCCATGTTCTCTTTCTTGCTGCAGATACTTACCTTCTGGATAGCAGGTTTTTTACTTCAAAGGAGCATGAAAATACCCTTTCAGAGGGTTCATGCCTAAATTCAGCAGAGTAATGTATACAGTCAGATGTCTTAATGGAGTTTAAGCACTGTCAGAAGAAGGGTTTAGCCAAAACCCTTATCATTCAGGGCCTTCCTGACTTTAACCATCATGTTAGACTGTACATATAAACCCATGAAATATGTATGTTTGTGCACAGCTTGTTTATGTATAATAAAATTTTTCTCTCTGCATTCCCACTTGTCTCTTCAGTGTTGCTAGTATTCTCACCTTACCTGTGAAGTTGTGGAGGTATAGTCTAACAGGTTCTGATCTTCTGTTATTCAGGCAGACAAAGAATTAATGTGCAGTGAACACATCCATTTTAAAGTGGTTATTTCTAGGTCTAAAAATCAGTGAACTATGTTTCAAAAAGGTCTGAGGTGGAGAAAGTCTTTTAAGTTGGAAGGAGAAAATGGAAATGGTTGCTGCTTTTTTTTCTGCTAAATTCTTTCCTCTTTTCATGGTGCTTGAGAGATGCTGCAGGCTCTGAAGCTGAGAACTTCTGTCTCATTTAAGATTTGAAACCCTCAGTACTATTCTTCCTCTAGGTTCCACATTCTTTTCTCTGCTCCCATTTTTTTCAGGGCATTTGCATTTTCCTTTTGTTGCCTTTTTCGCCCTTTTTTGCATCTCTTACATGGGAGATTGTAGGATCAAGAGGAGAGCATAGACAGATTTTACTTCAACATAAAGAAGTTTTGATTTTTAAATGTTGCCTAACACCCACTGAAAGACTTTGAGAGCAATGTTTTTAACGAGAAGAATATTAACAGGTCTTTTAGACTTCTTTTGAAAATCCCTGCCTGGATGAAAGGAACTTGCAGTACTATTTCTCAAGCTGAGTTTCTTGAACACTGGGGAATTTATTACTCCTTGCCAACTGCTTTTTGTTTCTGCTTGTTTTCATGAAGACTGTGGAATTCCTGACTGCATTTTTTTAAACTGCTGTCCAAATTTTCCCATATGTATGGAAGCTGGTATGGGCTAACAAAACAGGGAGCTTGAAGTAGAGTTGGAGCAGTGCAGCCCATGTTAGGTGTGTGTCTTCCTTACATCTGACAAGAAGTATTAGACAAAATCATTGCTGGTCAGGGGGAAGGCAGTTGATGAAGAGTCCTCATTTATGCTTTTTAAAGCTCTCTTCTTGGAGCAAAAGAAGTATGGAAGGAGGAGCTCCCTCTCTCACTTGCATCAGAAGAGGAATACCCCTTCCACTGCTGGGCCATCAGCTGGTCTGTCCCAGAGAAGAAATGCATGTGGTACCCTGGGACTCAATCACCTATGGCATGTTGCACAAGCAGCCAGTGACAGGGTTAGGAGGAAATTTTGGTGGTCTGCCTGTCAGGTCTGAGTTCAGTAAGCCTAAGCTTCCTGTCTAGTTCTTGAAAATTATTTTCAAGATCAGCTGCAAAGTAATATTTAACAGTCCCAAGTGGTTCAACTGCATGCTCACACATCCTTTCTGCAGTTCAATACGCTTTTGTAGATT
Organism: Astur gentilis; assembly: GCF_929443795.1. Taxonomy (NCBI): domain Eukaryota; kingdom Metazoa; phylum Chordata; class Aves; order Accipitriformes; family Accipitridae; genus Astur; species Astur gentilis. Next base: position 16,176,372 of record NC_064896.1, on the reverse strand, counting down.
TACACACTGTGGGTAAAAATGCAACACAAAGTCTTTACTTAAGGACAACTAGATCATAAAAGGGTATCTGCACAGTTTACTTGCACAGGTCTCTGTTCATATCCAGTTCTGACGTTAGTATAGTGGTGACTAGATGTGTGGTTAGGATTACCCTCCCTCTCAGTGTTCTTTCTGGCTGTGAACTGTGGTTGGTAAACTATACACTAAAATTGTGTGATCCTTTCCAGTATTGACTAGATCACACTGAGAAAACATGTTTTCAACTAATATAGCTAGAAAGAGAGGTGATAAATTACATAATTAAGTTATTTAATAAACCTTAAGAAATTAAACAAGAAACAGGACTGTAACAGATGCAAAAATGGTAATTAGGCCAAAAGTCACATGACTGTATCTGAAGTTTAACCATGCCATTATATAATTGATATCCTAATTAGTTTTCTGTGTAAGACTGTAATCACTTCCCTAATGTCCTTTCTTTCTTTTTAACTGGTTATCGCTGTCTTTGCATATACATTTGACCAATATAAAAATACAAGTAATAGTATTGACTGGCATTATGTGGTCAATGCTAGGGGTTGTTACATTTCAGGGGTCCACTACTGACTCTCTCTCTTAAACACTAAATTTTTTGTGAGACAAAATGCCTGTTTAGTTACAATTCTGCCTTTCACATTTAGATTTGATGCAGGATAAGACAATGTGCTCCAACTTGCAAAGCAATAGGTTCAGTTGGAAGAGTAAAACCTCAGCTCAGTTGAAGAACTCTGCTATTCTTTGCTGGCTTAGTGTGGTGAGGTTTTTATTCCTGGGATTGATTCCTAATATTGCTGCTGCTGCTCTGATTTTGAAGAAGCAATTTAACTTCTCTGCATTTTTGTTTAATCATCTGTAAAGTTGGGCAGACATTGCACATACTCAGTGTAAAGTCTCTCTAGAGGAAACATGCTATGTCAGCACAATTCATTGCAGTTTTATTTTCTGCCCTTGCCTGCCAGGTTCACAGTACAATCAGGCTGGTGCTGGGCTCTTTACTGCAAAAACTATAAACAAGAGACTTTGCTGCAGGCTGTACCAGTCATAAAGCTGTAAGTCAGACATGGTTGTGTATGCATTTTGCTGCATTTGTTGTCTTTTTGTCTTCAGTCCTTCAGGAAATGAGATAGCAGATTTTGAACAGCCTCTGAATTTTGCCACTGATCTTTTTTTCCAAAACAGAATCACTGCCTAGGTGAAGGTTGTTATTTCAGTCTTGGTTCTGAGCTCATAAACTGTTTCTGCAGATTACAGTCTCTTGTTTCTTTTTCCTCCTCAAGTAGAAAACTGTTACCTTCTAGGAAGGCACCAGAAATTACTTCCTAACCACTCTGCTTGAGTTAGTGGCAGTTGGGCTAGTTCTCTGCACTTTTTGCCTCCTCTAAAATGGGACTAATTAACTTTCCTCCCACATACTCAAACCCTAATTCCAATTGGACTAGCTAGACAAGCAAATGTGTTTCCTACAACTGTGTGTTAGCTTAGGCCAAATTGTGCTCTGCTCTAGGGAGACCAGAGGTCTTACGTGTCTTCGGTTGATTGAGTCAGTTTCAAAATCTAAGAAGCTTTCTAATACCATGAAAGAAGTCTGAGGGGTGATTATTTTTTTTCCCCTGGATTTTCATCTGAAAGACAGAAAACTGTGGCCTCAGAAGGGAGGGAGGAGACACACTTTAGCTCCATCGCTGTGTTAGAGTCATGCGACCTGGTTTATGGGACATGCCCATTCACAATGTGACCCATGCAGGATGCGTTTCCTATGTGCTTCTTTAAAACAAAACATGTGAGAAACTGGTTATTCTGCCTATTCCTTAGCTAGATTAGTCAGCAATATGAAGTAAAGTAAATAAAAATGTAGTAAAGACATCTTTCATTCCAAAGGGTAAGATTCTTTAGTTTTAGTCTGTGTTTCTCTGCCTCAGCTTTCCAAGATTATAGTTCCCTGACACAGGCTCAGAGTAGACCTACACTTTGCAAGCAGCTCCTGTCTCTTAACTGCTATTATTATTTTATGGGGGATGTTTGCCTCTTTCAGTCAGGTGATAGAAAGACCTATTGATCTGCTTATCTAGCTATATTTATTTCTCTGTTTTCAGGAAGAAAACTGAATTCCCAACCATAAAAATGGCTATCAGAAGCCATGGGAATTAAATTTTCTATTTTAAGCAACAAAATGCCCCAGAGAAAATTTCTAGACATTTCTTAGCAAAGTTATTTCTCCCAATAAATAGTATCCTGAAAGGTTTTTCTACCTAGACTTCACGTAATGCCTGTTCTTGACCCCTGCTGTACGTACTCTTTTGCTGTGTCCCCGTGGACTGATCTTGAATCGTGAGGTTCAGATGTTTTCAATTCACATTCAGAAACAAAGACTCCATCTTGCTTCTGATTAGTTGTCAAATGCCCCTTTGTTTCTGAAGATGGGTATGTGGAACTTTGCAGACACTCTCTGATGTATCCTTATGTCATTTATTTGACCGAATTACAAAATATTCATAATATGTAGAAGAATTAATTTTACTTAGTGATGAATCAGCCTTAAGGCGATAATTAACTAAGAGAATTAGCAATTCTATATTGATCTACTTTTCCACTCAATTAAATAACTTGCTAATTCTCATTGTGAGCTTGTGGCTTTCTATTTATGTTGGGACTGTCAATAAAAGCTTACTGAACCGTGTGCCTTTATTATCAATAAAAGTATATTAGCATCACATCTTCCAGCTCTGTAGACACCTCCCCAAGTGAGGCAAGTGACCCTCAAATGTGGAAGATACTGCCCCTTTAACAGGCTAAACCGTGTGCTTTCATCTTCCACATCCTGTTGCATTTTTCTTCCCGAGTAGCTGGTTTCACAATAATGAGAAACACTTTTAGATCATCTTAAATCTCCTGTTAAGTGAAGGTTATCAAAGAAGCCTTCTGTTTCATATGCACTCTATAGGTTTATATCTCTTTGTTAACTAAAGCATTTGAGATTTACACTCCCAGTGTATGTATCTTAGTTTATAACAAGGCGTTTGCATCTAGTTTTCACTTTTGCAACAAACGTTCCGTACCTTTGTGCACTGGTTAATGAGCATTGTTCACCATTAGTTGCTTAGAAGGAAAAAGGTTATTATAGTGTTAGTGATTACATTTTTTTAGCAACAGAATTTCCAAGCTGACTGTTCTTCAAGAGGTTTTGAACAAAACTATTTTAAAGGTTCATAATTAACCATGGTTTCAAATTTAAATCACTCTTGACAACTGAAATTCCTATGGTTCAGTGCAAAGCAGACTCCAGAACTGAAAAGGAAAGTTCGTCATTCATAAATTCAGCATGTGTGAAAGGCTGGGTAAGTGGAAGGAAACTATGTGGTACTAAAACCACCTTTCAAATTATAAAAATGGATTTTGTTTACTACAGTAACCAAGAAGATCAACACTGCCAATTTTATATTAAGAGATGATATTGTCACTACAGTGAGGTATCTGTGTTTACTCTCTGTTTACTTATTTTGCCTAGAGAAACAGAGATTTTTAGTTAGGTTTTAGATTAATTTCCAGGGCAACTGCGAGACTAGCAACATGATGCTGTACTGACATTTGGAATGTATGAAATTTCTGTATTATTTTTAAGTTTATTTATTAAATAGGGAAATTTTCCATGGACCTAAAGGGGAGCCCCCTCCCCTGCAAATGCCCCTGCATACTTAGTTCACCAACAAATTATTTAAAGGTGAACTTTCATAGCTCTTGATTTTGGGTATGGTTTTTTAAGCTCTGAAAGTTAACTACTTAGCCTCAGTCTTGTGAAAAATCTTACTAGTCCCAGTGAAGCTATCTGCATGTTAACATCTTGATCCATTGGTGCCTCTTCAAAAGGTGCTAAAACATGAGCTGGCCTGAGAATTCTCTTCCTGGCATTTTGTGTTTTACTGTGTCTCACTGTGATGTGGTTTAGGTGCATAGTGCATAGCGCATATTAACAGGTAGGTGGTGAATGCAGGGTTAAACCCGAGGCCTGTTCCTCTGGTTGTTTAAAGTGGTGGAAATCATGTGACACTGACTTGAATAATTCAGCTTTCACCTGGTGGCAAACAAATGTATTAGTTCATTATTTGTTGATCAAGTCTATTTTTCTGTGGTTTTTGGGCTGCCAGTTCCCGCAGAGAAAGCTGCAGCTACCAGGTTTATCGGAGTCCTGCCATAGAGAAGCACCTGCAATTTTTGATGGATCTGGATAACAGATACCAGAGTGTAGACTAGCCTGGGTTAGTCTATTGGAAACCTCCGTTAGAATACAGATATTGGAGATGCGTGGATCAAGATCTAGCTCCAGAACAGATCTGCCTGGCAGACATACAAGTGCTGAGGCAGGGATTATGCTGAATGGGATGAGTTCTTGCAGCACATGGTTTTTAAGGGAGTCCACTATAATCCTGCATTAGGTTTGGCAATAGAAGAATGTGAGATCAGACGTTTCATTAAAAAATTCCACATATGATGAAGCAACTTCTTTTTTTCTCTGGAAAATCTCTGACAGTCTTTGGTTAATAGCACATCTGCAGATCCCACATATCAAGATATCACTAGGGTACTGTAATTTGTGGGTGGCTTCAGCACAGACTTTCTGCACGGTAGGATAGCACTTGCAGGTGATCAGAGCTCATGTGTCCTGTCTTCAGGATATTTTCTTTTTTATACTTTGAGCTGACTACAAGTTCATTGCATGGCTTAGGAATCCAGAAAAGTTGCAAGAATCATAAATTGCCTCAGGTGCCAGTCCTTTACAATCTTGGAGTGTAAGCTTTTACAAGAAATGTCTTGAACAATTAATGAAATTGGTAATAAATATTACAGTTGAACAGTAAGGATTCTGTATTAAATATTTTCAAGTCTTTAATTTCTTTCAAAATTATTTAAATTCTGAAAGAGGCTTTTGTATCTATTTTTTCCCGTCATTTTTATCTATTTTCCTGGTGGAAATGAGGCTTAGGCAGTCACTTTTATCTATATCTGTTTAGGTGCTCCATGTCTCACAATAACACCTGAACTGGTTTGCTGATTCAACAAGACTTCACAGTTGTTTTTGAGAGACTGCCTATGGCTTTATGAAATTTGGAGCCAGATAATGGGAAAAGAGAGGCTAAGATAAAGACTGAAGCAGGAGCCTATGTATCATTAAACAAAAAAATCTATAGTGGGAGAGGTGCCACTGGAAAAGTTTTCCAGAACTGGAAAAGTTCTGTTTATGGTTTTTGATCAACTCTAAATCCAAAAGAAAGGAGACTTCATTAATACCAGTGCTCAAAGAAATGTTGCTTTTCAAAGCAAATTGAGTCCACATTTAAGTTTGTGTTTTCCCCTAGAGAGGTAATCTTTAGTATTAAGCTTCCTTGAACTTTGGACTGTATTACAGAGGAAATTTTCATGTAAGCTGCTGTCATGGTTTAACCCCAGCCAGCAACTAAGCACCATGCAGCCGCTCACTCACTCCGCCCCCCCCCCCCCCCCCCCCAGCGGGATGGGGGAGAAAATCAGGAAAAGAAGTAAAACTCGTGGGTTGAGATAAGAACGGTTTAATAGAACAGAAAAGAAGAAACTAATAATGATAATGATAACACTAATAAAATGACAACAGCAGTAATAAAAAGATTGGAATGTACAAATGATGCGCAGGGCAATTGCTCACCACCCGCCGACCGACACCCAGTTAGTCCCCGAGACGCGATCCCCCGCCCCCACTCCCCCCAGTTCCTAAACTGGATGTGATGTCCCATGGTATGGAACACCCTGTTGGCCAGTTTGGGTCAGCTGCCCTGGCTGTGTCCTGTGCCAACTTCTTGTGCCCCTCCAGCTTTCTCGCTGGCTGGGGATGAGAAGCTGAAAAATCCTTGACTTTAGACTAAACACTACTGAGCAACAACTGCAAACATCAGTGTTATCAACGTTCTTGCATACTGAACTCAAAACACAGCACCATACCATCTACTAGGAAGAATATTAACTCTATCCCAGCTGAAACGAGGACAGATGCACGTATACTGAATTTTAAAATAGTCAAGTATAGGGGAAATACAGCATTTAAAGTCAACTCTTTATTCAGCTTGCCCATTATGTGTTTACATTATGCTATTTCATGTTACGTTCTGTACCTCATAGGAAAATGTGACTTTTGGGGGGAAAGAAAAATCTATCCATATGGAGTGAGCTAATCTATAGTTTAACTGCCTTTGAAGTCCTACAAAGATTTTAAAAGATAATATAGGTAGAACTTGATGGTTATTGATGATAAGGGTCTTTTATAAACCCCTCTGGAGAAGGTTACACATAAACCCATTAGGCTAGTTCATAAATACATTGCAAAATATAGGGGGCCACATAATCAACGCAAAGGAAGTATAGATATAACCTCAAATAATTTTTGGTGTCAAAAGATGCACACAAAATATTTTTATGTATGAAAATACTTATTAGACAAAATAACTTGAAGCAGTGGAATAATTGGCATGTATTCAAATTGTGGCTAATTGAATTCTTCATCTGTGGCTTAGTGAGCCACATGGGGTACAGACTCTGCATAGAGGAAGCAATTTTCATTAACAGGATATAATTTAGAATGAGAAAACATATACACTCAGCCTGAAACACAGTTAATAATTAATATGGAATAAATACATAGACATATACTGAGTTACCATATTTCTACCTGTCACTCTGTAGAGTTTCAGCAACTCATTTGCATCCTAAGTAAGTATATTTATTCAGAGAGATGACACTGTAACACTACCTTCGAAAGTGGAAGACCTTTATGTCACAGCATCAAAAATGAGTCATCCTTGTTATTAAAATGGCAAAGTGAGATCAGAATGGTGATCTGATCTCATGCCTACTTACATCTAAGAAGTTTGCTTGTTTGTGAACTGACACTGTACTGTTAAAAAGCTGATAACCAGTTCTTAAGCTGATCATTATTTTTGAGGCTGATCAGTTTTTCTCAACTAGAAGAGACAAAATTAAAGAAAGAATATTATTTCTATTTTGCATTCTAATGTTCTAAAACATTTATTATTTGGTCTCTCACATATGCTGTTAATATTGAGATGTGTTTGCATGCTGAAAGCAAGGATAAAGTAAAAAAGAGTATCTTGCAGGACGTATGAGACAAAGTAGATGATATCAATGAAGGGAATGGGTGATTGAAAGCCAAGAGCTCCACATGATCCAGTGTCTGTCAACGGCTTGCTGCATCACTTTAAGCAAGCTGAGTTACAGCTAATCTTGAAAACAGTGCAATTTGGGTAAGAAATTCCGTAAATCAGGATCTCAAAATGTGCTTCTGTTGGCACAAAACCTAGTGTTGGCCTTAACTCAGGAAAGGAATAAATGGATTTTAAAATCCAGCTCATTTTGAGACAGTGCTTTGACATGCACACAACTTATGGCTTCAATAAAACTGAAAAGTATTCCTTAAATACTCCCTTGAACCAAGGCTCAAAACTCCAAACCTGTTGCAAGGATTTCTCAAGATTTCAGCTGAACCCCGAAGCAGAGAGGTGGCAATAACTTGGCGCTACTGAATGTATGCTGTGTGCTGGTTCTTAGCCTTCACTGGGAGCTCTGCCTGAGCTGGAATGTGACCACACGATTGGTTCCTGAGGGCGGGCAGCTCCTGGCTGAATTCTTTGTAGGACTCCAAGGTTCTTTCGGTTGGTTGGTTTTTATAAATTTTTATCTTCCCCTTTCTACCAATTTGACCACTAAACAAATCTGCTGCATAGATCTCTATACAACAGACTTTTATGCATGAGTATAGGAATGTGAGAAAGAGATGTTTTACTTTTCATGTTGTCTGGATTTCAGTTAGCAGTCGTATGTAAGGTAAAGACCCCTGAGAAATCACTAAGGTGGGAATAGACTGTTCAACTACAAGAATGCTTTTTAATTGTATTGGGTTTGCCATATTTCTGCCATACTAATCTTATAAACCAAAGTGCTATTTAATATTACTGAATTGTAGGGCTATACTTCATATTCTCTTATCTTTTTAATAACAGGTGGTAACAATATTGGCAAACATGTCTGTCTTGGACCAGTGTGCTTCAGAAATCATTCAAGGAAATGGTATGTATTTTAGCTGAATTATATTCTGGATTTGTTTGTGGAGAATGTGGGTAGATGCGAAAGTAGTGGTTACAAGGTAACGGAGAAAGGCTTCACTAATAATACTCCATTTTGCATCCTGCCTCTGCTTAATCTTGCACATTGCTGCAGGGTGCAAAATGAGTCCTTGGGATGGTTCTATGTAACTGAAGTTGCCACTGTTTTAGAAAACTTTTCATGTATGACCCTATTGCTCATGTTCTCAGCAATTGATAGATACAAAGCAAGGTAGAACAAAGTGTTTCAAAAACCTTTATTCTGGTAATTGCATTGTCTAAGGTGGCAATTCTTACATGTTGAAAGACATCATCTGATACTGAGCCATGCATACCTGCTTTTTGTGTCACTTTTTTCACAAGTATTCAGAAGTATTATAAATTTTGAAGCATTATGTTTTTATTACCATACAGCAGTTGCCAGTTTTTTCCCACACTTCTTTATATATCATGTTATGAGAAATTAATTATGTTGAAAAAACCCTAGGTGTTACAGGCCCACCAGAAGTCTGAGAAGTTAGGTTCATAATTCTGTGGATTAGGATACAGGAGGACGTAACTGCCCTGTTAATACACCTACCAGCAAATTCATGGCCAACCAATATAGTAAGACAGCTTTTTTTTTTTTTTTTTTTTTTTTTTTTTTGGTGGGAGTTATTAAATTACAGCGAAGCTTCACATATATTGCTTTTTCTGTCCTAGGAATATCCCTTCCACACTTTTTAAATTAAGGTTTGGGTAATAATGGTTTGAGTTTGGATCTGTCTGAATCTCAGACATGGCTGATTGTAGGTGAGAGAAGGGGTTTCAGAAAGCATCTACATAGAACTAGGTCTGGAAATAGAATTGGCCAATTCCTGTAATACTGGATTTAGATGTTTCTTGCACTTCAGTGGAACATTTGAGCTCTGTGCACACAAATATGACTTGCAAGGATCAGGCACAACTAATTTGCTTGATGTGATCCATCTGTGTGCAGAGGTAGCATGCATTTGATGTCCTTGCTAAGGTGGATAGGTGTTGCAGTTTGAGACCAAATGATAATGTGGAGGTTGAAAGGATCTGGATACCGAAGCAATTTAATCACAGATATATGCAGTTTTACAAATTACCTGACTTCCCTGTCCCATGCAGAAGACAGTGCAGTGAGGGGGGGGGGCAAGGCAGGTTAGCATGGTTGTTTCTTCTATGACCTCCTTGTAGCCTGGGACAGATGGGGCAGTCACAGAGAGAGGTCAGTCAGGCCCACATGGTGGTTCCTGCCATGTGCCTGGTCCAAGCTCCCTGTGTTCCTGGAGGTTGGAGAGGTGGTCCTGGAGCTCTTGGTGCAGGCACATGGGGCTCCCCTACCCAGAGTCTTTTCCAGAAACTCTTGGCAAGACCCTGACATTTCCCAGGAGATTTCCCATTTCCTAGGTGTCTGAACTTACAGGATTGGGTAGCAAATACCCTGTTGGTGATTTGTCTGTTTGACTTGTGCTGTTTTCTGATTCACTGTTGTTACCACTCACAATCCAGATATGCCCTGGAAGTTTTTGCACTCCTTTATGATTAACAGATAGGTTATGTAGTTTGGCTATCTATTTCCTGGAGCACAACAAAACCGGTTTGTTGTTTGGGACAGGTGTATGGTCATATTTCTTCTATTTCTACTACAGCAGAAACTTGATTGGAGTTCATGAAATTACACTAACAGCTAAGCCAGCTAAGCCTAACTCATGCTAGATACTGCAGTAGGTGGAGATGTATACGTGGATTGTCACGCACAATGTGATGAAGTAAAGTTGGTGAATGCACTTCATAATGGAAGTTCACAAAGAACCATATGCCCCCAGGCTTTTGAGAAGGGTTGACACTCGTCTTGTGTGTAAAGGCTTTTTGTGTCTGCCTAATGTTGTAATAATCAGATGCTGGTCAGAAGCCAGATTCACAAACTGAGAAGGGTCTTTGAATCCTGGGGAAGTTAGATATGTTGTCTTCTCAACTTTGACTTTTTTGTATGTTGATTGATTATTATCTAGCTGCATGATTCTGATGCTAATTCTCTTAATTATTTATGCAAATGTTCTAACAGTTAAAATCCTCTGATGCTACCTGAAGTAATCTGAATGCCTAATAGCGTATGAAGTCTAATAGCACATAATTGTCCTTACATTTAAAATAATCTAGAAAATATAAATCAGTACAGTCTCATCTGTTTTTGTGCTGCTACAATAAGAATATCAACTCCTACCAGCAACAATAAGTTAATGAAACCATTTCAACATGGATGACATTGTCTCTTCTGAAGTGAAGTTAGTCGCACAGTAAAGTTCAAGAGGCAGGATTTCATCATTTCCCTCATTAAAGGATTCCCCATTCTAAAATACCCTTAAACAGTTTGAGATGAGAACTTTTAAAGGCTTGCTTAAAAATACACAAACTGAAAACAAGTTTTACTTTCCTTTAACTCAAAGCAAAATTTCATGTAGAGACCTGAAATATGTCACTACAGATTTTTAGGCTAGTGATTTACCTTCAGGTTAGTTTAGAAGCAAATAAAGAATTGGATTTAGTTTGACTGAAATAAATTTGTGAAATCTAAAATACTAACTTGTAGAGGAGTCAAGAAGTTAAAGAAGGGAAGAGTTAGTGCATTTCCTAGTTCCAGAAGTTCTGTAGCTTCCTCGCGAAGACAAACTTATGCAGAGATCAGATGTGCCTGAATGCCGATGGCCAAATTGCAGTCTACATTTATGCATTCTTCATGCCCTATTTGGGCAGCTATTGGTCTGTATTTACCAAGCTTGCTTTTTCCCTTTACTTTTTTGGACTCAGTGTTTTGCTGGAGAGGATGACAATGGCTCTTACATCCTTCCAGGTGTTCAACTTTTAATGGAAATGCTCTTTGAAAGATCATCTTCAGGAAACTCAGCAGAAGTTGCTGCTTGTGAGCGAGTCCAACAGAAATCTGCAGTTACGCTGGCACGACTCAGCCGAGATCCTGAAGTGGCAGATGCAGCCGTAAAACTCAGCTGTAAGGATGTATCACTAGCTTAATGGCAGACTGAAAAAGAGGGAGGAACTGCCAGTCATGGAGAAGTTCTTTTTAATTTTTAGCCTCACTTGGTACACTTTATGAAATAGGTTCCCTATATAGTCTGTCCAGAGTGAGTGACTGAGGAGGTTGTACTAAATGAACCTCTGGCTCATTTCCCAGAGGAACCTGAGGTGCAGCGTCCACTCAACACATAGCTGTGGCAGACTCTGCCAACTGACAGTGCTGCCTCCTCCATTCCTTTATGTAAACTCTTGTGCAGGATCTGTCTGGACAGAAAACTTGGACCCCTGCAGATTCAGCTGTGATGAATCTAACAGGAAGCAACATGTTCTTTTGGCAGGATTTTTTTAAGGGCATGTGGGAGGATTGATAGGGAAGAAATGGAGGTCACAATTTCCACTCTGAAACAGCAATAGTGGGTGAAAACAATGCATTTGTTTGTTTATGCTTTACAACTATTGAATGTGACTGCTCTGAACTGCATAGCTTCATGGACAGTCCCTTAAGTATTTGCATATCATCTTTGCATGAGAGTTCATATCTACTAAGGAAAATAAATATAAAACATTTAAAAAAAGACCCCATCTCAAAATAAGGAATTTGTTTTTCTAAATTATTTCTCCTGATACTCTTTTGTGCACTCAGGTATTCCTCGCCTAATTAAACTTTGCAGATCACCAACTGAAAGAAATAACAGTGATTCTGTTTTAGTGGCATGTCTGGTAGGTACATTTTAATCTTTCTTTCATGCTTATCCTGAAAAATGCAGAAAAAAGAGCCCTTTAGATTTCAAAATGCATTAACTATTGCAGGAATGTTTTAAATTCATGCCAGGGTCTCCTGCTTTTCCCCTTAAGCATAATCCTGTACAGTGTCAATTATTTATCCTCTGACTGAAGATGTAAGCATATAAGGAAAAATGGCTTCATCTTAACATTATTGAGCACTCAAAAATTTCTCTGGAACACTTCAGAATGTAAGGTTTCAGTAATTCTTAAATTTCATTCTCTGATGATGCTATGTTTGCTGAAATGAGCCTTGAATCACAGGGGAAGCAGCCCTTTATCTGCACACACACAAATATATGGAAATATTTATGTAAAGTGGTCAAAGAGAGAAAAGGAGATTTCTTGCTTTCACTACAATCCATTTTTTGATATTTGGGTCTCCAAGACAATACAGTGTCCAGCCACAGAGTGGCCAAGAGAAGGTTAACACTTTCTCTGCTTAGGAGAAAAATCCCAGCTGCTGGCCCTGCACTGCATGGACTGTGAGCCCCAGTCAGCTGTTGGAGTTGAGTAATTTCACCTAGCATTCTGTGAGATGAAAGTGCTGGGGACATGGGTGATCTAGGGTTAGGACACAGGTTTTGATGAATGAAGACTGAAGTAAATTGTTTGACAGTGCTTTTTAATATTAATGTTATTTTAAATGTAAAAGTAAAACTTGGTTATTGCAGCTTTGATTAACAGCTAGTTCTATACCAGCATGTGAGAAGTTTTGTTCGTTTAAGCAGGACTCATTCAGGATGAAGAGAGTATGAATGTGAGCATAAGAAATGCTGTGGTTGTTCTTCACATATGCCTAGAAGGCTTGTTAATCTTGTACAGCTAGAGCAGAGGCCACAGAGTGATGGCATCAACCAGACTGTGATCTTTCTGTCTCACTGAAGTTGTTGCTGCACACTCCTTGAATTCATGCCTATCGCTTGAGATGTATGTTACCTGCCTGTCTGTCTTAGCAATTCTGCTTCTCCTGATATTTTAGTAAATGTCTGATGACACTTTCTGATAAACATGCGGCAAAAATATTGTCCTTGAGACATAAGCTGCTTCAGGCTCTGATGGGTATAATCACTAAAGTCTGAGGGCTTGTACTGTTTGGTATTTTTAGCTTGGTTGATTACTTTTTGTATATTTTGAAGCAGGCGATTAACTCTTGTGTTAGTGCTGCATTGAAAAACAGCACAGAGATAACCTGATCACAACTATCCGACCTTACTAACAGAAGACAATTTTTGTTCTTGAGGAAAGCCAGCCTGCTTTCCAGTTGCATCTGTTGTGTCAGGTTGCTAGAAGTTATGTAACTGTTGCATATTTTTCTCCAGCGAGAAAAACAGATAACTTCTTAGAAAGGAAGAATTCGTGAAGATAATAGTAACATCAATGCAATTTGTATTGTGCAGCCTTGTAATTGGAACAACTGGCAGTTCTATTTGTTCCCAAATGGTTTGAAATGTACAGTTTCTTTCTACTACACTAGTATCTAGAAGACTTCTGTTATGGGCATTGCAATAAAACTTCAGTAGCACACGTTTTCCAAATCAGATGGCTTATAGATCTCATAAATAAGACAAAAGCTGAGAGGAGAGTTGAGATACAAAGAGGCAGTGTGAGATGTGCAGCAGATCAGAGATAGGTTTACCATCAAAGTGCTCTGAGTCTCACTTCTGTGTTCTTTAACACCACACTGTCCCTGCTGCTCAGGTCTAAAAGTAATGTGCCCCAAAAGAACTGTCATTTCATAGCTGCATTTCAGGGGAGATTCATCTGACAGATGAAGACAGTAATGAGACATTAGCCAGGTAGAAGAGTCCATAGACCTGCACAGTTCAGTTTTGAGTCTTGGCTATTATTTAGAGATAGTTATAATGGATTCTGCAACGAAGACTTTGTCAAACCTTAACAGTATTACAATTGTGTTGTTTTGTTTTTCTAGGCAGCCCTACGGAGACTAGCAGTTATGAGTCCTGAAGGACTCGAAGATTCAGATTTTCAGCAGCTAGTAAAGCCCAGACTTGTGGATTCCTTTCTGCTATGCACAAATATGGAAGAGAGCTTTGTATAAATGTGAGCCAAAAACCTTTGAAAAATAAAAAGTGATAGGTATACGATAAGATAATACATATACAATTTTATTTAGTTTTAGTCCTATTGTTATTTATGATTTATTTATTTTAAAACCATGAACATGTGGTTTGTAGGAGCAAAGAAACAGAATGAGCAAACTTGTTTCAGTGGTTTGCAAAGGTCATTTTTTATTTTCTTTTCCTGCCAAGACACATCAACCGACCTTATCCCTGCAATCTAACAAAACGTTGCCTTGTTTAATATAGTTGAATCAAGGTAACAAAGCCAAGAATTTGGTGCTCTGATGTTAAATGCTTCTAATAATGTTTTATTGCTGATATTTTTCTACAGTTAGAACATTTTGCAGTTTTTTTATGAAATGCTTTAGTCTCATGCATTTGCTCCATTAGAAGTAAAATAATCCTTAAAGCTAAAAGTATATACTTTGAAATGTAAGGGATGTTACAGTCTGAGTCCAGTTCTTAAATGTTACTATTTTTTAATAGATTAGCTGAGAAATTTTTTTCAGAAAATTTTCAAATACTGACTTGGAATGATGTTAGAGGACATTCTTACGCTGTGGAAGTGAGCATGTCCAGACATGTTTTTAATATTCAAGCTACTACTTTTGTGAAAAGTTGCCCATGCATGCACTAAATAATCAGAACATATGAATTAATTGTAACTTGAATTTCCATTTTTCCATTTTTCTAACTAGTCCTGTATTTCTCAAACTGTGAAATGGGATGTTCAGGAACTCTTGGAGTTGACAAAGGAGATTTTACCACTGGATAACAACATAAAGAATAGAGTTGATTTAAAAATATTTTTTTTCATGAACATTCCTCTTAAAATTTACCACTTTCTTTTCATTAAGAAACTATATAAATTTAAAATTACTCAACCAGCAATATCTTGAGAGTGTTTTTCCCCCCAACTTCTCACAAAGTACTCTGTAGATTATGAAAGTGCATGTATTTTTTCCTTGATGGCTTGCATCTATCGCTCTGGATCATTTTATAATCAGCAACTTTAGGGTACTAGGAAATCTGCCAAAAAAGTAAACACATTTCTTCTTTACTGTACTTACTTTGTAGATATGCTAAGAAGCTTCATTCATTAATGTTTATTTAGTATTATGTGGTGTTTAGATGAAAGGCACCAGGAAATTGCTAAGCTGTGATTGTCTTCCACATTTTCTGTGTCTGAGGAAACTGTCCTGCTTCAAGCAGTGATACATAGTGGCTACTTTCTTCTCCCTTTGAGTATATGGGTTAAGAAGTCTCTGTCTTAACATGAGTATATGGGTTAAGAAATATCTGTCTTAACATTTCTTCCTTGTGATCTCTTCATTTAACTATGAGCTCTATCTTGACTGAAGTTTTAAAACAGAAAACATACAATGACCTCTGTCATAAGCAACTACTCAAAGATAAGCATTGAATCAGATGTTTCACAGATGTAATTTTCTAGTTAGAGCAGAGATGAATTCTGCTTTGTTTGCTAACTTTGAGACAGCTCCTTAAACCTCCGAGATTGTTAAGAGGTATGGTACTGTACAGCTTTAAAAATGTTATACAGGTGATGGACTTTAACACTTTCCTCACTAAGCAGAAATACATGTATGAATGAACCATGGACGCTTTAAATAGTAACATCAACATTCTTGGTATAAACAATGAACTCCTAAATCTCATAAAAAACAAACTCAGTAAGATCCTGTTGCTATCAAGCTGATAGCGTGATAATCCCTAATAGTACACATATCAAATTCTGTTGTGAATGTGCTGTACCAAACCTCATTCTGTCAGCTGCAACTAACACCAGAGATAGGAGTTTTTAGATAGGGTAGGGTTTATCTCATAATAGGTAAACTTAAAATCTCATTTTAAAAAAACGTCCATACATGTAAAGTGAACTGAAGTAGCCATTAAGAAAATTCCATTATGACCCATAATGCTTTCAAACCATTTCTAACAGGTCAATCAAATATTCAGTGAGCAGGCCAGTAGCAATGAATGAGTCTAATTTTCTCTTAGATACAATAATGTGAATCCACATCAATTGATTTTACTACAGATACTCTCAATCTGTAAATGTGTGGCCATAACTCTAGGCCCATATTGTCCATTTACATTTGTTAATATTATGAATGTGGCTGTTTGCATTACAGAAACAAAATACATTTAGGTGGATCTCATATTTGCAGTAGAAAAATATATCTTGAAAGAGCCAGTTCAGACCTGTTATCACCTAAGTGTCATTGAAACCATTTTTGCTAGGTCTGAATCTCTCAAAGTTGTGCACTTTATTTTTGTATATGCTAAAGTTTATGAGAAAATAAACATAACTCTTCCTTTCCTCTTAATTAACTTGGAAATAAAAAGTCATTAAAAATACTGAAATATTATTTTCTCGTTACTTCTGAATGAATTCTGGATTACAAATGTTTGCTTTGGAAGTGACTTCTCAGTTTTTAAACCAAAAAAAGAGGAACAGTTTAAGCCAGAATAAACATGTTTGATTTCAATGTAGTATGAAACAAAATATTTTGTGTCAAAAGATTTTCATTAAAACATGCATTTTGGTGGATCAATCTTTGGACTCCCTGTATATATACATACAGAGTTAGTAGAGTGAGGTAGACAGTATGTGTAATACATTTACATGTCAATTCATATATGTGGACTCATTGACCTGTAGAGACTGCATGTAGGTTAGATATTAGCTTAATCATTCTGGAAACGGAATCTTATGCTTATCAGAAATATTGTAGTTTCATTTATATTTTTCGAAACATTTTAGATTTTGTATGAGATTAGAAATGTTAGACAAACGTGCAGTGAACTGCAGGATTCTTTGTAACTTTGATTTACATTCCAGTGACTTTGGACAATGTTTTCAAATTTCACCTTTAGTTTGAACTATTTACAGATATTTGGGGCCCAGATGTTTCATTCATAGAATAATTTTTTTTTCCCCAGTTCATTGTGTGTTTGGTACATGAATCACTTATGTGGAATGTAACTTGCCTGACCTGTTCTATTTAAAATAATACTTGTATCTATAAGGGATAAGATAATGTCTTGGTAGATGGATGTCTCACCTATTTTTTAGGCTTCCCTGTTAGTATCCAAACGATGGGACTTGGTCTGTAGGGTGTCATGTTGCCTTAGCACAAGACATTCTGGTATCTCATATGGCTTGTTCCCAATATGTATGTTGACCATCTCCTTTTAAATAACAGCAATGAACAGTCAAAATAACATTGGCTTTTGTATTTTGAGAAATCTGCTTTGATTTTCAGTGTAAATTTATATTAGATTTAATGTATTTAAAGTAACACTCTAGACACTAAATTATTCACTAGTGTTCTCATTTTTAAGGGAATGGAGGGAAGATGGCATTGAGCATTGAAAGATAGGTCTAGAGTGAATTTGTACATTTGAGTTGGAAGTGCTTAACTGGTGGGGAGGTGGGTGAATAGTTTCAGCCCGTGACAGGCTAAAGAACCAGGAACAAGGAAAACATAGGGTCATCTATTTTAGATACTTACAAGCTTTGCAGAAATCCTTATCTCTACTTTCTAGTTTGCTCTTGGGTCTGAGTTTCTCTTTCTCTAGCTGTGACAAATTTCTTCCTCTTGGGAGTGTTATTTATATAATTGCTAGTTATCTGAATAGAAGAGAGTTAAATTCCAAGGTCTGGTCCTGCTAATTATTAAATTGATAAGGTTTTAGCTGAGAAATTAAGTAACAAAAATAGCTTGTTAGAGAAATGTACTCTAGGTCACCTAGAACAAAAAGAAATGTTTATTGTTCCCACAACAGGGGGAAGAACCAGCATATTCTCCAGAAAATTTGAGAAAACATATGTATAATAGTCTGCTTCCAGGTATTGGTACTTTTACAAGCAGACTTGCAAAGAGTTTATGAATTGGTCAGTCCCCTGACAAATAATCACTGAATCAAAGCAATAAAAGAAAACCATTAGACCTGCAGAGGAAACACTGCAAGATCAAAGATTTTTCTCTTTTCAACAGCCAAGCAGTGACTTTTTGTTTTAATAATTCAAGTGTGCCTAGAACCCAATGGAATCTATGGGAAACCAGCACAAAAAAAAGTGTATTGGGTAATACTGCTAATTTGCTTTAGTGGGAAATTAAAAGGGATCAAAAGAGTTAAATGGCATGAAGAAGGAGGTGTGCCTAACACAGTATCTTTTCTATCACTGTTGTGATCACCTGTGTCACAAATGTCTAACTGAAAGGTACACTGCTTGTACCCTTTTCTTCAAACTTTCTGGATATTACCACTGCCTTTTAACTAGCTTTTGTCCAAGTCCTCCACAACCTTTAGAATGTGACCTAACAATGCACACATATCTTCAAAGGAACTTACTGATTTTGGTGTATATAAAATTTTAGTCTGATTTTTCTTTTTTATACCACATAATGTAAAAATCTTCTTTTTGAGTAGTTCTGGAAGGATATACCTAACAAGATGTGTCCATTAAGTATGCTCATCAGGTAAGGCAAAGTTTATGGTAAGTCGAGAAGATATATTGAAAAAGATCCAGAAACAGCCATGTTTCACTTGCATCAAAAGAATAATTATGGAATGGGCCCAAATCATCTAGGGAAGACTTCTTTGAAGCTATGGTAAGTCAGTGTGCCTGCACTGCAGTAAAGAAGAGCCAGAGCTAACCCCCAGGTTTCAAGATTCTTCCTAGAATTAGAACTGTAGAGATCTAACACATAAAATAAATAAAATCTCACAATATGAAGCTAAGGGTAAATGAATTGTAAAATTTTGTGATAAACATGAATTTTTAAGGAGTATGCTTTGTACATTAAGTAACGTGCTTGTTTACACATGCTTGCTCCCACTTCCAAAGCAAGATACAATGCCTTTTGTCACAGATCTTTACTTTTGTACTGCTTAGTTATTAAAAAGGCCACACTTTTTTCAGAGCAGCAATTATTACAAATTAGTGATTTCAAAAGTTTAGCCCATATTTAGGGATGGATAAACAGGGAAGTGACTAAATACCTTGAAGCACAGCCAATCATTTACATGAGTGTTTCATCCTTAAAAGGACACAAACTTTGTGGAGTGAGATAGACTAGTTATTGGTTTAGAATATCTGGACAAGAAATCTATCATGTGCTTTATTCTAGGGGGGAATTCTCATCTGCTTTGAAGTTCAATTCTGTAAGTATAGCCCAGACCAGTAATTTAGGTACTTTCTGTAGACCACAGAAAGAAGTGGGCAATTCTTTCTCTTTGAGGATGACTGCTTAAGGCAGAAAGTATGCATAATGCCATGGAACTGCCTTTTTTTCCCCATGGCTATGGAAAAAAAGTGCTGATGATTTGTTTGGAGGAGATGTCTAAACACCTGGACATCTAACTATTAGTTCAGATCATGTGAGATGAATTCCAGACTCAGTCTGGAGACAAAAGGAAGGCACTTTTTCAGCTGGGGTTTCATGGGTTGTTTATGTATCAAATACAATTCCACCAGAAGAGAAATTTTTGCAGCATCAGATTCTCCCTTTGAAATTACTAACTGAGACATTATTTTCTTGTTTGGTATGCACTAGATGATGACTCCTGTTTGCCAGTGTTGTAAAACAAGGAATAGCTAGACCAACTCATCAAGCTTAGAATATTATACCAGATAATACACTTATTATTAGAGAAAAATGTCTTGCATTTAAAGAAAAGGAGAAAGAAAACAGTTCACAGGACACTAACACAGAATGGTCTCCAGAGTGAGCTATCCTGGACAATACATGAAATGCCATTGGGCTAATAAATAGCATTGCACATGTCAGGAAAGCTACTGCTCACCAGAAAACAAACAAACAAGCAACCCCCCCCTCAAACCCAGCATCCCTTCTTTGCCAAAAAATAATAAGCTGACCTCTAAGGGGAAGAAATTCCTCTTACATTTCTGACTTTGTTTTAGAATGGTCTTGTAATGTTATTATCTTGTCTTTACCTGTCAAGTTGTCTTCTTTGGCTTCACTTGTATTAAAGATCTCATGATAATTGCTGTTACATTAATTTTTTTTTTTTCCTTGAACTCAAAATCTTTAGCTCTAAATGTGGTATTAGATAAATAAGAGGTGAAAAAATGAAAAATGAATGCTGAACAGATACAAAGCCGAAACCTGAAAAACTTGAAGAGATTTCTCCCTAGAAATGCATTCCTGCATAAAAACATTAAAACAAGTGTTTGATTAAACACCTACTTAATAAAGTAGATAACTGAAAAATTGTGCGAGGATGTTGCTCTTTGAAGTAATAAAAAACTGTGTTATGGTTATAGACAAATCCAGTATTTCCAGCTCTTAAAGACTCAAGAGAACTTCAGAAATGGTGTGTCTTGGAGCTTTTCACTGAGCTGTTATGAGGTTCGGCTTTTATAAACTAACACCATGAGATAAATATAGGTGCATTTTAAAACCAATATCTGTTAATGTGCCATTTCACAGACACCATCACTTTACAGTAGGCCAGAGATACGGAAGCTCTTGGATACACTTTTGCTGGACTGCAATAAATTTCTTTACCCCTTTTTTCCCACATGGTTAGAGGACAGAATAGAGGCAACAGCATTTCAATAGCTATAGAGGACTTTGTCAACATTTGTATTCTGAATTTTTGCACTTGGCTAGACAGCTACCAATCTTGGACCACAGGATAACAGTAAGAAAGGACCCTTTACTACAAGGCAGTCTAGGACTGAGCTGCATTATGGGTAACACACTGATTAATGAGGACTATTTCTAGGTGGTTCAGGCCATCCTATTGGAAGCCATGCTGGCATGTTGTGAGCATAAAGGGAAGTTGCCTACTATCAAGGCTATTGCTAAATCCTTGCATGGAAGTCTCTGCTGCTGTGCTTATTGTGGCTTAAGCACTGAGCTAGCAAACCTTAGTAACCCTTTACACTGCAGATGATGATATATGTGTGGTAGTTCACAACTGTGTTCCCTTCTAATTTTCTCTATGCCTTTCCACCTGATGTCAACTGATTAATGCTTGCCTTTAGAGTGAATCACAGCTGAAGGATTTGCATGGCCCTGATAGCATATTTCCATACATTCTGTATGGTATATCTAAATATTTTGATGGTTTTAATATTTTGTACCAGCCGTGGAAATTGGTTTGCTGCTAGGTGACTGTAAAAGTGAGATTTGGTAAATAATTATTAGAAATCTTATCCTAACACTATGACTGAAACAATAGACAAAAGTATAGCCAAGGAATTAAGTAGTAGAGGTAGTTACTCATAAGGTTTGCAGTTCTTTGCTCTTATGACTAGATGTTCCTGTACGCTAGATGAGAACAATGTTGAAACTGACCACATGTGATTGAAACTGCGTTAAGCTTCAAGATCAAAGAACAGGGACTAGAATAAAGACTTCAAGGACAGCCAACAAGAACTTCAAATGGGTCAGTGGTCGCAAAAGCAGCCCTTTGACTCAAAGGGATCCTTCATTGTGCATGATCGGATGTAGGCAGTACTAAGATAATCAGTTGCAATTATTTTTATGTGTATGTATACTAATCTGATTAATATGCAATTAGTTATTCTATATAACCTGTTAGTGCTAAAGCTGTGGTATGCACGCTAGGTGGAACTATCCCCTGTGCATCCAGCGCTGCAAGAAAGAATGCCCGCTTTCTAAAACTCCAGAATGAGTCTTAGAGAGTTTCTTCGACCGGCTTTTCGGTATCAGCCCAATATGAGGGAAAGCAACTGAAAGAGCAAACCCAACATCTGTGAACTCCAAAACAGTGACATGTTTTACAATGTGTTTGCTGGTGCTGTCTCATTGCTCTGTTACATCTGCATCAAGGCAATCTCTTGGTCTAGCACCTTGGCTAAAAGATTGTCTGTTTTCTCATTTGCACAGTTATCACCATCTGACAAATATTTCTCCTCAAAGACTCAGATCTTATTTATTTTTCCCTTTTGAAAGCATTTTATGTAGAATAGTTATCAAAACACTGGGCAGCGCACTCGGATGGAATTTCTGGATTCTGCTGCAAAGATCAGATGAATGTGCATGAATTGTTTCTACTCTTATTTTTTGGCTCTCTTTCCTACTTAAGACTAAAAATTGCAGGGATGGAATGCTCCTTTCCATCTTTTTGTATGATACTAAGTTCTCTGAGATCTCTCATTTCATTTGAGGCCACTTAAATATGATACATTAAAAACTAAGTATTAATACAAAGACCAGCTCCTTTGGCAGTACCATGTTCTTTGTGTTCATGACCCTATGATATTCCTTGTGTGGAAATGTCTTTGTAGCTTGTTTTGCGGTTAATAATCTGACATGGCTTTAACTGAGATGGTTGCCTTTTGTGTCCAAGCACATTTTCAGCTGCAGCATTTGTTCAAAAAGAACAGCTGAATTAAAACATTTTTTCCATTGATACATCTATTGTTTCCAAGCTCAACTGAGTGCCCCTTTCATGTGGAAATACTTTTGTTGCTTCTCATGCTCAGTTAAGTTTTGCCTTCTTCATTTATCCATTGATCACCTTCATAACTTGTTCACTTTTCTCATTACGTGCATCAATAAGAAAATGTCCCAGATCTGAGATATTTTTCTGATGACACAGTTTTGATTTTTATTCATGCTAAAGGATGTATTTAAGGACTTATTTGTTACTAATCATGTAAAAGATCTTTCTTTGCATGCTGAAATCCACCTGTCAATTTCAGGTCCAGCTTCCACAAAAGTCCTGCTAAAGCCTTCAGAGGAAAGCTCATGTGCTGGTACTGCAGTTGTAGCCTCATAAATTAGAGATTTAGGATTTTCTCTGTAGTGTTCGTTACGTCTCTAATGTCTTTCTAAATGGATCAGTTCTCTTTTACTTCATCACACTGCTACCTAGAGCAGATAAATTCATCTGGTTTTAGCTGAACAGAGTCAAAACTACACTGAACTCTTTTTTTCCTCTTTGTTAGTTTAGAACCTCAGCTCACCTGTTTGTTCTTGCAGTTGTCAATGATTAATTGTGAATGATCTGTGAAGCATTAAATGGACTGTATACTAAAGATACATTAACTATGCATTATCCTATTAACCATGAAACCAGAACACATGTAGTAGAATCATGGTCAGCAGAAGAAAGATATTAATGCACCATGAATTTATTAATAGTGGAGAGGGGAAGAGGAGAGTTACTTTGTCAGGCAGGCAAAATATTCCTGCTGAAAGAAGAAAAAGTTTCTTTACTAGGATCTTGAAGGGAGGTGGAGAAGCAAGAGAAAATTTACATAACTGAAATATTGGGTGTGGAATTGCCTAAATTAATAAAAACCTCTAATTTTATTTGGAGAATGGCACCTGTTAGTTAACTTTTCCTCCAACTTAGTTTAACAAAAATAAAAAGGGGTGGGGGTGTAGCTGTTTTAATTCTGATTTAAATGTTGTATGTTGTGGGGGGTGGGGCAATAATTGAAAAGGCTGCTGAAAATTAAATCATTAAAGTATGGGTTTGGTACAGAGGTGTTATTAGCATCAGGATCTCAGACTTTAAGTATTTTCAATTAGTTCTCAGATACTTTTGAGGTAGAACATCTTTCACTAAAGAAGTATGGATATATTTTTCTTAACAAAATTTCCTTCTTAAATGGGTTATATTTTTAATTAAAAATGTTTCTATTAAAAAAAAAAAAAATTGACCCTCTCTGCTGTTTTAAAAACTACCTAGAAAAGAAAAAACTGTTTAGTTTAGAGAAGAGCCACAATACCAATCTGTTAAAAATTCTTTAACCATTACTTTGTTTTCTAGGGTCTTGCTGCCTATGAATAAATACACCAGATTATTCTCTGGTGAGTGTCAATAGACAAACTATACATTTTATTAAGATTCTGAGGCTACTTTTTCTAATATAAAGCTATTTACAGGTCCTAGCTGTAATCAGTAGAATTACATACAGCTGCTGATAGGTAAAAATTTTAGAAGGATGAAGTATTTCTTTTAATACATTTCAGTTTAGCAGTTCTTCTAAGGCCTAGTAACTGCAGTAATAAAATAAAATTCTCAGTTACAAACCACTGCCTGGTGAGTCTCAGCAGTTCTAGATACTCAGTTTGCCTTTGTATGAGATTTTACTGAACAGGTTCTCATATTTTGTTTTCTTTCAGGACATTTCACAGAGGTTGTATGTCCCTTTTTACCTTGAGTCCAGACACTCTAGTGTCAATGGACAAAAGAAAATCTAGTTTGACCCAGGGGCTACTTTTTCAGTCACAGGCAAATGAACAAACATCGTGTGGTTTTACTTGCAGCAACTTTGTAGTCCTACCCGGCAAACTGATGGTCTGTTTCATGTGGGAGGCCAAGAGCCAGGAAATGTATTGAGAACAAGCGAAGGTCTTGCTGAAAGTGCTTTCTCCTGTTGAAGATTCAACCAAGTCTTCTTCATTTGGAGAATGCTCCGTGGCCCCTAATGAGTTCAGGTGTCTATTGCCTTCATTCAGTATCCTGTGGACTTGTTTACTTTTTTAAAAAACCTCTGGAGCGGTAACTTCTCCCTGTTCACATCAGGACAGCTGAGAGCTGCAGCCCTGTGGATAATTCTGATTTTGTCTGCATACCTCTCTTTTTCCGCTTTATTTGTAACTCTTGCCTGCTGAAAAACCATCTTCATTACTATTTCTTTGCTCATGACAGGCTTTTCTGACATCTAGAAAACTGCAATCAAACTCACCACATAACTAATATATTTCTTTTGTGTAGAGACAGCATTATTTTAGTAATACTGAAGCATTTTCTGGAATACTTAATGTTAATAATTAGCCAATTTTGTGAGGGACAGTTGCTCCTATTATTGTTCTCCAGTCACATACTTTTAGTCGAGTCAATAAACTGCTTTTAACAGTTCAGGTAAAAAGTCTTTTTTCAATTTTAATTTATTTTTAAACAAGGAACCAATTTTAAAAATTTAACATGAAGTTTGATTTTTAAAAAAATAGAAAGCAATCAGAAGAATCTTGTAAAAGGAGTCAGTCATCATGTAAGAGCCCAAGGTTTTGCCTTGGGCTGCATTTTTCTTTTTTCTTGAGAAGGAGGACAATGTTGCTATTGTTCAGTTTCATGTTAGTTCTGGCTGCTATTTGACAAATCCCATTGACAATACAGTAATCTAGAGGCCCCTTTACAGCTGGGTGGGAAAGGCATTGAAGCAATAATGTTTTAAATATTCTTAAAAAGTGCTTGATAGTTTTTTAACTCATTCAAGTGACCCAGTCACATGAATAAGGACATTTTTAAAAGTCTTAGTGATTCATTTGAATCTTATCTCACTTCCTAAAATATTTAAGAGCCAATTTTCCTTACATGTGTAATGTCTCTAGTCAATTTGGCTGTTTTAATCTGGGTGAAATCTGGATAAGATTAAGTCATCTACGGACCTGCAAATGAACCTTTCTGAAGTCTTTAAAACACTGTTAAACTCATCAGAAATATGTGATCATTATGCATTGCTCTGCATCCAAATTTTCTTCTAAGTCTAAGGGATGAATGTAGCCAGAAAGCCAGCTTCTCTTGGGGCCACCTGGTCACATGAAAAAAAAATATCACACAAAATATTATCTTGCCTTGGGAATTGCTGAGGATTAATTTTGTCTTCCAATATTCTTTAAAAAAATGTAAAAATTGTCTCTAAAGAAAAAGAATAATGCATTCTTCAGAAAATTAAGTATAGACTACAGAATTTTTCTGTAGCAGGATAAGTTTTTCTTAGGTTGTTTTTACATATTATCATGTTCTGTGGATTTGAGTTTCTTTTAAAAGAGTAGACCAAGCAGTTTTTTGTTTTATTCCATGATGCAGATAAATATAAAGTGATGGCAAGTTATTAATTTTATAGAGAACAATGAAAGATGCTACAGCTGTCAGATGCAAGGAGTCAAGGTCAGTATAAGCAAATGAATATCCATTGATGTCGTGTCTCCTTAATCAAAGATCCAGATTTTAGCCAGCCTTGAGTTTAATCTGATATTTATTTTTAAATATATGCTCTGATGGAGACTTAGTGTATAAGTGGGAAGGGAAAGTACCAGAAATCTCTGTCTGGATGAAGCTGACCAGAAGGAGTGTGAGTCCTCTTCCATAATGTGGGAACTCTAGGCCTCGTGGGCCTCTTGCTCCCAATGGGAGTGGAGAAAAATGTAGCCATGAAAACAAGGTGAACTGAAGCATGGGGTCTCATTTTTCATGAGAGGGGTGGATAACAGCAAGTGAAAGTTGAAAAGAATTGAACTCAAGTGTTTAGGAAGGAGACACTACTGGGGCTTGTTTAAACTTGGGAAACTAAAGCAAATCAATGTTGCAGGGACCGGATATGAACATTATAGCTGGAAAAACAACTGTAGTCACAATCAGGGTTATAGTATCATTGGGCTAAAGTATCATTGAAAACTTTGATATTTATGAAGTATCAAATGACATGGGAAAAATTAATACAACACTAGATACTGTTTTGTATTGGCAACATCACTTTGCAATTGACAGCTAATCTGCATGTGGTTTGGTTTACAATAGTGGCATGAGTTCTATAAACTCATTAATGAATTGACACAGATTAGAAAAATGGATATATTCTTTTTCTGTCAAAACACATAGATGTAACCCAAAGTAAAATGAGTCTCTCTGCTTTCTCAACTCATGATGAAGTGCAAACTGAGTTTTCAAAAGCTTCTTTTAGATGCACTTAAGGACTTGCTGGGGGAGAAGTGGTGACATCTACTGGAATTTTAAAACACTTCATCGTATGTTTCCAAGGCTGCTAGTAAGACTTATTTGGTTTAGGTCTAAAGTTGGATGAATAATGCAGAAACAATTTCTACTTATATTTGTGCAAATTTGGAAGCAAATCTTCAGCCATCTTGGGGTTGCTTTTGGTGTCAATTCCTGCACACACTCATAGAGTTATTAAACTTTAATCACATAACTGTTGGCAGAAAATAAATGTTAAGCTCACACAGGAATACTATGAAAAGTGAATTTCTAATGTGCTTTCTGTAAGCCTGTGTACAACAAAGCTGATTCCATGAGTTATGTTCATTAGACTGGAGGATGAAAACAATATTAAGTGATTTATGGGACTAACTGCAATTGAATAGTGAGTTTGTGCTTGGAGTAGCAACCCCTTACTTTAAAAGAAATTAAAAAAAAATTAAATGAGGAAGGAATATGCGAAGCAAATTGCAACCTGCTCCCCACATTTCATGGAAAAAAAGAAGGAAACTCATCCATCATTAAATGCATTCATTAAAAATTATTCACTCAGATCCATTTAAAACATGTTCTAACTTTAATCTCTTTATTTCTTGGGGCTAGATTGTGATGTGTACTGTGTGCCCAATAAGAGTGCGAAGGCTTTTCTTGCATCCTGATGTGGGTTACTTGGACCTTGGGACTGGGCCTGCAGGAGCAGCAGGGTTATACGTCTGCTTCCTCGGAGTGTGCAGAGAGGAGGGAAAGGGGGGTAGGATTGGAGAAGATGAAGCAATCCCTCTTGGCACACAAAACCCTCTGACTGGCTTCCTGGGATTGGCTGGGGGTCAGGGTTTCCCAAAATTTTACTACTATGAACCAGTGATAAATAATTCCCTCTGGGACGAGGAAGATGTAGGCAATAAACTGGCCTTTGAGATGTACCCTTGAGGTGTGTTTTCCAATGTTATCTGTGTGCTATTGCAATTTATGTATCCCATTCCCTTCCATCTCTGCCTAATCTTTAATCCTTAAAATCCAAAGAGTTTATGACTTTAGAAAGTTTATGACCTGACTGTATGATGCGATTGTGTCATACAATTAAAAATCGTAGAAAGTGAGCAGTAGTTTTCCCACTCACCTTAAACTAAAAGCCAAATTACCAATGTCTGAAGTAGTTCCACAGGCTCTCAGCAACTCACTCTTTTACCTGCCATTTTGCATTTTCAGCCTTTGCATACAATGCACTAAATAAATTGTGTGATTTCTGGTGGGTAATGTTACATGATTGTTCAGTGTCTGATAACTCATCTTCCTAGTAGAAAAGCTAATCATTGGTAGACCTTGCAGCACCTAGATTTTTCTGCAATATTTAGAGTAACAGGCATAAGAAATATTTTTCATTCTTACTAAGAACTGTTCCAAATATTACATGAAGCTGGTTCACATTATTGTGCCTGTTTTTTGTGGTTTTTTAACCCATTATGTCCTTTTTATTAACAATTGCCTAATCTGTGAGAAACTTTGTGTAAAGCTTTCTACCAAGCTATCTTTAAGGATTTTCTACTGTTAAGGAGATTTATTATTATGGTATGACAAAAGGAAACCATCTGCTGTCATTCATCAAAATGCAAGTCTACCACCAATCTTACCTCTAATTCTGAAAGTTGCAGATGTGTGGAGATTTTATGTTGATTTTTGCACCTGTGAGCATATGACCTGTTGTAATATCCTATTCCTGCAGCCTTCAGCTGAGTCCTGTGAATCAAAGTAGATCCCCAGTCACAAAAGTTTTTCCAGTACTGGTAGTTGCTTCACTTTAGCAGTGTGCTCTGGTTATGAGACTGCCTGGCTAAAGAGATTGTAATTATGATAGTCTAATTTATGTACTACAAAACTGGAACTGTTTGGCTATCAGCATTATGGTAAGAAACTCTGACATGACAGTTTTCTGACTTTATTAATAAGTTTTAATCCTCAAAAAAATTTTGTTAGTACATATTGACTTTCCTGCATTGTGTCTCTGATTTGCTAGACTGACAAGTTTCTATCAATCCATCAATCTTATTTAGCTGGCCTGCTGCTCACAAGTTTCTTTAGAATTATGACACAAATAACACATTTTTAGTTGAACAGAGATTCCCTAAGGCTGTATGCATCTCCACATCCATTTCTAACCATTTTCATGGCTAAAACCCACTCTTACTGCAGACCTCTGAATACCCAAGATCTGTACACAAAGTCTTTGTATATTTTCAGTTAGTACTTTTCATAACTACACTTTGCTGAATCAGGTCAGGGTGCTCAGCCTGGTGGGGAAACATACCTCTATGTAAGAAATGCACACAGTTGCCTGTACAAGGGAGCTGGCATACCATCTGGCACAAGTTCACAGTATTTTAGTACTACATCCACTTATACAAGCTGAAGAACTTGCTGAAGACATTATAGCTACAATACACTATGTTAAGCTAGTAGGACAATAAATGATTGAGGGTGCAAGTACTAAAATCTTCCCCAGACAATAGCACATTATATCCAATTAATAGTTATGGTAAACCTGTCTGAAATGTATTCCATATAATTTGTGGAAAGATTTGCTTTCAATCAGAGATTACAGAGAACATTTAAATTAGCAATGAGAATTACCCTGAATGACAGTCTCATTATTTACTATATTTGCATTTTGTTGAGCTTATTAGTAGCACTGCCTGGTTAGATTTTGTGGATCCTTTTCTATCCTTTCTGCACGAAAGCCCAACTACAGAACATTTCTGAAAGCAACAATTGTGATTTTATAATGAACCACAAGAGGGGGGAGAATGAACATAAATGAAAGAACTTGATTTTAATGAACAACTGTTACATTTAGGACAACGCCATATCAATGCTGAATTTAAGAATCTTGGCCAGGTGTTGTCTGTGGAATGAAGAGTTTGAACTAATGGCGAGATGCTGTTCCCAAGATTCATCTTTCAGGTCTGCTGATTTATTATTGAGCTTCACTTAAAGGTGTGAACAAAACACACTTCCAAAGTTGCAAAATACCATGCTGAGTGTACTCATCCCTTTCTTTATTGCCTTGATCAAACAGAAACAAATGCTAATGAAATGATAAAAATAGAGATCTCTGTGACCTGAATAATCAGTTTTAAAGCCTCCTACCCTGCCTTTTAATTTTTTCCCCCAATTACATAAAGGAGTTCTCTAACTCAAATAATGAAGGAATTTCTCCCTGGTGCATAGATGAGTTTTTGCTGTCAATATGAAAACTAAATCATCTCACTGTTGTGAGTGACTCATGGACTGACAGAGGACTGGTGAAATTCCAAGAGTGTTTTCAAGCTAGTTTTTAAAGAAGGCTCATAGTCCCCTGCTCCTCACTTGCAGAAGCAGCTATAGTGATGGCAAAGCTGGGGACTCCTTGGTACTCGGGGACTGCTGAGAGCACATGCCCCTACAGCTGGATCAACTCTTGGGAGAGCACGCACAGGCAGCTTTGGCAAGTGATCAGCTTCCTAACCCCAGGACTCTGTGGGCTTGATGGCAGTTCCTATAGCCAGCCGGAGGGCAAGGAAGGAAAACAGATTTCAAGAAGCCACCCACTCCACCCTCCACTTTCTCTTATTTCAAAGTGGATACAGGGGGCAGGCAAATTACCCAGTTTTTAGTCTTCTGTATCTCATGTTCCATGTCCCTCCTGGCCCAGGTTGTCAGTGTCCTGGGAGAGAGAGAGGAAAGAAAATGATACTCATTACTTCCCCCCAGACGAAGAAAGAAGCAGAGCAACAATTATAACAGTAATATGAGGATAGTATTGCAGCAGGTGGTTGCAGCATGGCAAAAAACAGTAGCATAGGCAGCAAACCTTCTCAGCTTTTCTCTGCAAGTAATTGCAAATCGCCCAGTAGACTATAACTCTGAGAGAACACCATGTAATGTTATTAGGCAAAATTATAATGTCCTTAATTTCATGTTCAAAAGCTGAATGGTGCTGAAGGAGGCTTGCAGAAAGAAATTAGGATAGTTATACTAGAAGACAGAATGTTGATTACCAGCAGTGAGGTATCTAGATTTGACTAATGGCACAGTTATTGTATGCATAAGCTCTAATGGTGTTTAAGTGGTTGCTAGAATGAATGCAATTAATGTAATTTATTTGTCAGCATCCAAACACTATAATACTCAGAATAGGATGGGAGGTCTCCTTGCCTAGCATATAGCCCTATGAATATTTTTCAGTGTCTCTTTTCACAAGTAGGCAAAACCAGTGACTCTGATTTTTCTTTTTTTAATTATTATTATTATTATTCTCTAAATTTTTTAAGGGGCATCATCTACATAGTTTCACTGATTTAAACTGAATTTTTCTTGTTCTGTGTCATGGATTTTGGAGGGAAACTTTGGGATGATCTAGTCTGGCTCGCCACTTGAAGGCAATAAGTGACCTTGCATCTGTCCTACAGCTCCTGAGTCAGTATCTGTTTTTTAGAGAAAGATCCTCCTAGTTTGACTGAACTACTGTAGGGTTAACAGTAAACTGATTGCTTTCTTAAATTGCTCCAGTGATTAATGATGATCTATGCTTAAAAAAGAAAAAGAAAACCAGTGTATTTCTAATGTGAGTTTCTTTCATCTGGAAGCTGAAGTTAATCTTCAGCTATGGGATCTTGTCATGCTATGTCAAAGAACCTTGCAGTAACAAAGAACTTTCCTTCCCCTATCTAAGTATGGCTGGGATGTAATCAAGACATTTGAGTTACACAGATAAAGCTTCTGATATTTCTCACTGTATGCCTGTTGCTTTTGATCTCACATTTTTATAACTTTTTGACCGTTTCAGTATCTTCACTTTGTGGGTTATTTTTGGTGGGGTTTTTTTTAGACCTAAAGACCTCACTGATGTCATGTATGTGGACAAAACCACTTTAGTGCTCTTGCTTGATATTTCTGTACTTACACAGGGAGTCAGGGGCATCAATCTTGTTGAGAGCTATTCCTTTACACAATATAGTTCCTCCAAATGTGTATACTAACTCTGCTGCTACCCTCTACTTGCACTAATGTGCAAACACTCCTAGCTTTGGCATTTTTCCTAGCCAAATCAGAGGGAAAGCAGATTTGTTATTCTCGTACAAATGAAAATTGATGAATATGTTAGGGTTAATAGCAAAACTTTATGCATTTTCAAGTAAGTTATTCACAAATATTAATAGCCTCTTTAAGTTACTGCTTCCCTCTGCACTGAGGACTGACATTGCAGAACTGTGATGAGACATGGTTGCCTTTTAGTCTGGGTCCAGATCAATTACCTTATTGTGAAGCCACCAAGAAGAAAGCTGTGACTGGGCTGTATTTCAAAGTTCAACATAAATAGCAGCTGTCAAAACCATCAGATTAATTATTGTTCATTGATAAATTCTTGTTCAAAATGGAGAACTCTTCCAAATGAAGGCACAGAAAACTTGGAACTGCTGTTTACAGCAGTAGACATGTATTTTGATGAGGGTTTATGGATTTCTCAAATGTTCATTATTTACATGCTAAATAATTTTTACTGGAAGTCTCTCTCTCCATACCCAACAACACAGTTAAGCTTTAAAAATCTCAGAAGAGATAAATCAATGCAGTTCCACTGTAAATAGTGGAGCTATACAAATTTATATGACTGCTTCCTCTTTATTGCCCCTGACTTACGTGAGTAGTTTGAAGGCAGTGTCATATTTAAGGTAGCTTAAAATAGCATAGAAATGTTTCTCTTAATACATATAACTACAAATGGAAGGCTTTGCTTTTCTTCTTTATCAGAGTTTGGCTAGCAAGATGTCCACAGGAAGAAGCATAGCTAATAGGGAAGCTCCTTGTACTGGAACAAATAAACAGTTAAAAGTAGTAGTCTTGTGAAATAACGAAAGACTCAAATCTAGCTCTGGTTCAGAAAGCAGTAAATTACTAATTTTTTTAACAATCAGCTATATTGAAAAAATGTGTCCTAGTGCCTATGTGCTTCGGAGTTCCTCACTGCATCTCAGAACATTTGAATTGCTTCTTGTTGCTGTTTTGATCTTCAGAAAACCTGTAAGTAAGAAGCTTGACTTAACATAGTGGTTGAATTCTACTGTGCATTATTTCCCATGCATACAATCTATACAACGATAAACTTGAGGTGCTTGAGTTTTTACCTCCAATAATCTCAACTAGAAAACCACAAATGGACTTTTCATTTTTCCCTTGCAAGAGCTATAAAACCTAAGGTAAACCCTCCTGCCAAATCGCTTTTATGGGAACTTCACTTTCCTGTTCACTAGTTTTACTCCAATTAATTAAAAGCAGCACTCCTGCCCTTCGCTGTGGTTTCCAAGGTATTCACGGGGGGCACATGCCCCGTCCAAAGTCCTCAGTGAGACTGAATTGAAGGTCCTTGGTGGGTTCATACCCCAGGGCTCTTATACCTGGGGATCTGAGCTACAGTGTCTATAAAGTCCCCTTTTCCAAAAGATGGAAGCCTTACAATGCTGAAATGAGCAGGCCACATAAAATTTAATACAGTGATGAAGACGAGCTTACTCAGCCCCAATTTGTTTGTTTGTTTATTTGTTTGTTTCAAATAGCATTGATCATTTTGATGCCTCTATAAGGAAAAGGTGAGCTGAATATTTAAAACCATGGGGTTTTTTTTGTTTTGTTTTGGGTTTCTTTGAGAACATAGTCCTGTCTATAAAAGGTCTTTAAGCATTCTGCATTCTCCTTGCTTTCCAATTAAGTTTTCTGGGCTTTCTAATGTGGTCCTCTGAGTGCTGGAAAATAACAGAAACAAGAATGCATTTAATACCTGGCCTGGTGTCTTGGCAGCAAAGCTTAGCACTCCAGTGTGGGGAGTAGCAGGTTCAAGATCAACCCCAGGAGTCTTACTACTTGGACTGGCAGAGGGCTAGCGTAATGCACAGACAGTGAGCTCATTCTGCAGGTGGAGTGTTCAGCTGCATTGATCTTATAGCAAACCCAGCCTGCTAAGGTTTTGGAGAAACATTGGCTCTGATCTAAAAGGAAATTGTGCTGCCTTTCCCTGCCTTTCCACTAGTTCAGTTTGCAAGCTCTAATAACATTAAAACATACTTTAAGCAAGAAGGCTGACGCAGCTACAGAGACACAAAGTAATTTCCTAGAAATAGTAAATACAATAAGCAAAACTCTCTAATCTCTCATTAGGTAATTGTATTTTCATGGGGTCAGCCAGCCTCCCTGGCCAGGTTGAGGTCAATTCTAAAATATGTGTATTATATACGTTAGGCATCTGTTAATGAAGCATAAATTTCATCAGCAAGCCAGGTGCCAAAATCAACTCATTTGGGTACATGGTTTGCATCTACAGTGCTGTCTTATGGATTTGTTCCATAGCTGAAACAGCAAGTTTGTGTAGATGCCATGAATGGCATATAATAAGGAAAAAAGCAACACCACAAGCATCTTACAGGAGCATAAATCCTCTGAACTTTTGCTAGATGAAATTCAGAATTCAGAGGGTTGTAAGATGACAGTAAATAAAAGGTAAGGAAGAGATCATGTTACCAGAGTCTAATAATTATTTCCTTTGACAAAAGATGAAATAAAGTAGATAAATATGAAGCAAACCTGCCACTTTAGAGGTCCTTTTCTTGTCTAAAAGGGAGTGAGTGAAACTTCACTTTAAAAGTTCACCAGTATTTTACTCAGATCCATCACAGGGACCCTGGCAGAGCAGCAGCAAGGTGCCACCCCATCAGAAATTAAGCAACAAGCCTTCATGCTTCTTAATTCTTCTGTCAGCCTAGGGTGTTAAATGTAGGATTTTTTTCCCAATAATGGTGAGTCTAGAACTGAGAACAGGTTCAACAACCCTAATGCCAAACCTTACAATGATGGTATGACAACACTCTTCCTTTGCAAGCACATAAGCAAAAATGCTTGTCTGCTTTGGCAGTGAAGTAAGGCTATGTGTTCTCTCTCAACATGTAGGCTGGAATATTGTTTTGTTTTATTTAACCACCACAGGGTCTAAGGACAGCAATGATTTTGGCCATTTTTTATTGCCCATTAAAGTGGCAGAAGTGTTTCAGAGTAGTAGCCAATGTAAAAAAGAATATGAAATAAAATAAATTCTTCAGAGTTCAGAAATGGCCCCCTTTCATTCATTAAGTTTCCATAGCTAAGCACAAGATTGGTGTGTGCTTTGGCAGTGAAAAATAACGTTACATTTTGGAAAGAGCAAACTTTACCAGTAGCACATGTTGGAGCAACACTATAGGCTCCAAGTTGTGTTAAGCCAACTGTAAGTTTGACAGCAGAAATATATCAGTCTCTTTGAACAAATAATCTGAGGAATATATGTAGATCCATGTGAGCTGTTCTTTTAGTTTCAATTCAGTAACTTTCATGTGAAGTAAAGGTGAGATTTTAGTAGCCAATAGCATGAGAAAATTACTGAGAAAAAGAATACACCATGCCAAGAATTGTCCTGCAAGACATTGAATCCAAATGAGAACTGATCACCAGCAAGTGTGTGAGGGGAAAAGACTATCTCCTAATTCTTCATTCCTCTTCCTTCTGCAGTTGAGGAGAGGATAGGTACATAAAGGCAAGTTAGTCCTGCTTACTCCTGTGTATCCAAACTTCATGGGGGCAAGAAACTGAATAAATACGAATAAGGAGAAGGGGAGGATATATCTCAGTGCTTGTATGTGAATAAGAGAAGTCAGATACAGATTCCTATTGAATCCAAGCCACAGGCTGTCAGGGATAC
Source organism: Astur gentilis (assembly GCF_929443795.1). NCBI lineage: Eukaryota > Metazoa > Chordata > Aves > Accipitriformes > Accipitridae > Astur > Astur gentilis. Next base: position 16,140,769 of record NC_064896.1, on the reverse strand, counting down.
CTGTATAAGTATTTTAAACCTCAGGTTTATGCTGCTTAATAAATATAAAAATAGATGAATTGAACTGCAGCATAGGCTACCTGATAGCAAGAGTAAATTTTATGTTCCCTCTTCCACACAAAAAATAATTTTCTTCTTGCAAATCAAGGGAAGACCTTCTGTTTTCCTAAGCTATGAATAGAAAATCTGACTTCAAGGGACAGATCTCAATGATCCTGTTAATTGAAATAATGAGATGTATCTTGAGGTTAATTTTTAAAGTGTTATGTAGGCATCTAGTTACAGAACTCCATGTAGATTTTGTTCTTCACTTGAAAACGACATCCTTTTCTTGCTCTCTCAGAAAATATTTATCAACTTAATAAAGAGCTCGGTAAGCTCATTTCTTGGTGAAATCCACCTCTCTCATGGACAGGGATCCCTAAATATCCATTTTCTTCAGAGCTTCTTCAATTTTGCCACCTGCTTCCATTAGTCATGCCATTCTGTTCACACCATTTGGTGGCTCAAATGATTAGAAGGTACTATGATGAATGGTGCCATGCAGTAAATAAAATGTACCCATGGATACTGAAGAGAACTTGGAATACTTTTGGTGGCTTATATGTGTATAAGGCATAGCGCTAAACATCCAGCAGCTAGATACTCCATTGTGCCTTTGTACATTATGAGCTATCGTTAATTCTGTAACCATTGAGCTTTAGTGTAGTTCAAGTCCAATTAGTCTAAGCTTTGCCCAACTGAGCATGTCACTTGCACAGCTAAGGGGGAGGTTGACTGCAGGACAAAATACTAAGAGATAGTAGCCAGTAACAGAGAACATAGTTTTGGTTAAGTATAACCAGTGGATGAATAGATTACAAGGTTTGAGTATAAAACAGGACATTTTTGAGATGGAATGATATATATCAGAAAAGGCATATGAAGGCATGACCCTTAAAAGCAGTTAGCATTCATATAAACTGATAGTCCTTCATTAGTGGAAATGAAAAATACGAAGTCTTTTCTATGTGCATGCATGCCTGGCTGTAAAACATAGTGAGACCCACAGAAGCCCTTCCATCTACTTCAGTGGGCTTTGGGACAGACCAAATTGCCCCATTGGAATGACGTTACAAGGTACCTTCAGAGGGGCTGATTGTTTCCATTCTGCTGCAGGTAATAGCATTACAGTCTAATGGTTAAGAGGCTTTTTATGCGTAGTAGCTGAAAAGAAGCAGATCCTGACTGCCTTTGCAAAAGAAAGCAGTGAGTGAGACACCTTAGGTTTTTAATACTGTTAGCTTCCAGGTTAAACAGGGCTGATTCTCTTTTTGAAAATCTCTGTACTGTTGAAATTAGTGCAAACAGTATCATGAATTTCTTGGGGGGAAAAAAAATCAATGACATATTTTCCCCTTTATCCATCTAGCTCTGGGGAATGTAACGCTGCTGAATGTGCTGGCTTTTGTAAGAGATGTAAAACAGAGTCTGTGATCATTTGTGGTCATTAAGGATCACTTTTTTTTTTCTTTTTTCATGAATAGAGGTGTTAGTGAAGGTGTTCTGGCCTAATTCCAGGCCCGGTAATTGGATTTTTTTATATTTTTTTTTTTTTTACCTACACACATTGCTTCAGCAGTTTCATTTGGCTATGTATATTGGGCTCAATTCAATGTTGCCCCACTGCCCCCCCTTTTGTCAGCTAGACCAATGCAAACAGACACTAAGACAACTGTAAGCTCTCCTTTTACTCCCAAGACTTTGTCCCAAGAATATAAGTAATGCCTGCACAGCTTCACCAGATGTGTTTTCAGTGGTCTATCTGTACCACTTCTCCAGCAGTGGATGGTAGGGGGGCATTTCTAGATGGCAGTATTCAATAGAGACCCAAAAAGTGAATGGATCAGCTATTAGAGAGAGACTGGACATTGGAGGCTGAGTCATTCTTCTAAAACAATGATTTTTAGCCCTGTGGTGGCACACATGAACACTGTCAAGTCAGCTTGTGGCAGGAGGTGTAACCCACTATATGCTGCACTGTTGGATTTGTAGTGATGGATGGTATCGGCAAGAGATGAAGACAATTCTGTGTAACCTCGTAAAATGCTTCAAAAATTTGTCAGAGAGGGGATGAGTACACTGAAGACAGAATGACAGTATTAGATGGGAGAAAGGAAGAAACAGATGAGGCTGGGGTGAGAAACTGAATCAGAATACATCCTTTGCTCTGACAGATATGAGGACCTAATGGAAAACAAGGTTGCTGTCTTTCTGCGGCTATGCCTAACTGAAGTCATAAAGGATGATGAAAGGTCAGATACAAGGGCAAACCTCTCATTTTTCATCTGGACTTTGAATAGTTTCCAATGTGCGATATGCTACCAGTTTTAGCCCTTCTACCCTATGTTATATAGGGGCTCTTCAGCCAGGCATGAGACACCCTAAGATGCTTAAACAGCTTGGGGGTTTCTGAGGTTTGATGAACTACTAGAAACCTGGTTTTTTTGGTCTCTCCACAGACATCAGCAGAGCTAATGTGGGGCCAAGCAACCAAGCACAGAGATTTCCTCTCAGACGTTCCTTGTCCTGTGTAACTCCATGCACGCCACAGTTTCAAATCCAGAGGTAAACTCTTACCTCTACACCAGAAAAAGTCTTTTCACTCATGGAAGAGTGATTAGGTATCACGATGTGTTTAACTAGACTGGAAATTCCCCCAGTCCTCCATGGATGTTATTTTTAAATAAGGGTGAGAGAGGCTCCCAAATTAGAGCATGATCCAAAACCCAGGGTTAAAAGCCTGCAGTGAAAACTTTATGTCAGGTGCACTCTCACACATCAGGTGACAGACAGTGCCTCTGTCCCGAGGCTGCGACCATCAGCAGAACTGGAGATCACAGATATGCAGTATAGAGAGGACAGGTATCCAGGACAGACAGAAGCACTCTACTTAGGAAAACATACATGAATAGTGCTAATGCATATTATTCTTTTCAGGAATATGAGTGTGTTTGCTCCTAGAAAACTTCACGATAGGCTATCAAGGGTTAAAAAAGGATTTAAAAATCAGCTTCTATTGGACTATTTTGTTTGGCCAATATCTGACATGGGTTGTACTGAGCACGTTTTGCCACCTGGCCAATTTTTTTTTCCTGCCAAGCTATTCACTCAGGCTTGTGGTGTGAAAAATAGATGTTTAATAGTCAATGAAGTACTATAGTGGGTAATAGTTTGTAAATTTCCATGACTTATTATGCTCAGCCTAAGTGACTGTTTATTAAGTGTATTTAAAGCCCCCCATCTCATTAACTTACAGTACTGGTGATTCCCTCCTCCCACCACTGCTGTTTTTAATGGAAAATATTCACCCATGTCTTTTGCCTACGGCATGTGAAACAACTCAGTGGAAAAGAGACTGCCTGGATAAGAACAGGACATCATCCTTGGCTAGGTACAATGTGTTTATCATTTTCAGAAGTGAAGTGAATCTAAATATGAGATATAAACATTGTGGACCAAAAAAACTATAAATGCCCTTTGTATAAAATAGACCTGCTAATATCCTACCCTTTTCTGCTTTGGGTTTTCAGTGAATGACATGGTCAGTTTTATCAGTAAAGCATGTCTCATGTAAAAAAACATTAAACTGGCAACTTAATTATGAAATACTGCCTTTATTTTCTTAATGAAATTCCATAGTACTTCAGGGAAATACTACGTACTAAGGTTAAATAAATTCTCTGTTAACAAAAAACAGGCCCAGTCTTAAATTTAGGGATCTACTGTTAGCTGTGCAATGCGAAGGTGAGTTTCTATAGCTAGGAAAGGCTGCTAATTATAAAAGAACATATTTTGTTCCCCTATATTAAGCTCTAGACTGAAAAAGGTCATTGGTTGATCTTGATAAATTGTGTGAAATCTATCAAAAGAATCCCACTGACATCAATGAGATAAGTGTCCTTTTGTCATATATAATATTTTAGTAACGCTACGTAAGTAAAACTCCAGATTAATGTCTGAGGTATTTCCATTGAAGCTACCAGGAACATAATACAGTTAAGTTTAGCCCTGTAACACTTGGCTTTGTGCTTTTTACATCCATTTCCTGAAGGTCTCTTAGAAGCTGAAGATAAACATAAGATAATGACAATATGAAAACAGAAAAATTGGTAAGTATTATGATAATGTGAAGAGATGGCTCTAATAAAGGTAAAGGAAGTTGTGCATAAAATAACCTCCGGTAAAGAGCATCGGAGAATACAGTTTTTCCAAACTGGGATGTTAAGCTGACACAGATGTTACAGAGCAGCCCCTTCCGTATAATCTCAGATGCCAGGTATGGAAACAACCACAAACATCACCTCAACCTGCAACTGCGACGAGTGGAGAAGGAGCAGGGCCACCTGTGCTGCAGTCAGTGAGCGGTTCTCTTTTGGCCCGCTCCCAGGTACTTCTAACAGCAGATATAAAAATACGTACCCCCAGTGTTAAAGGAATTAATGTGACACTGCAAAATGAGCTTTGCTATTTGCTGTTTTGTTTGGCCAATAGCTGACACAAGCACATTTTGCCACCTGGCTAATTTTGTGCTGCCAAGTTATTCATTCAGGCCAGTGGTGTGAAAAAGGAGACATTTAATAGTCAACAGAGCACTATATAGGGTAATAGTTTATGATTTTCCATGACTACTTAGATGCTGTTCAAATTATTCTTGATTGAGCAAATTATTCTTTTTTAAAAGCATCCCATTCATTTATTTACTAATGATTCTATCCCTTCCCTCCCGTACACCATTTTTTTTAAATGGGAACAATCAGCCATTTCCATGTTCGAGGGGATTTAGCCAAGCGAAAACTAAGAGCGTATTATAGCTTAGATTACAACTTTGAAAGACCTTTGGCCAAGGCGTTAGAGCTAGAGCAAAATTCCTTTCTGAGCTTTCCAGGGAGCCCCGCACAGAGGTGAGGTAGGCTGTATAAAAACACCGACATCTTGGCTTAGCAGGTGAAAACTTTAACCCTCCCTCCCGCCAGATACCTCATTTTTTCACCAGGTGTTTTGTTGGTTGGTTTTAAGCTGAGCGGCAGGCTGGCGGGCCCTTTCCAGAGGAGACGTCCCAGGTTATGCGTTGGGGACCTTCCACGCCGGGGCCGAAGGGGAGGCAGCCCTTCCTTCCCCTCAGGTGCCCTCGCTCGCAGGGGCCTGAGCGGGGAGCCCGGGGGGCAGCGCCGCGGACCCGGGCCAGGAAGGCAGGTCAGGGCCCGCGGGGCTCAGCAGGGCCACCTGGGAGCCCCACACGCCAGGCGGGTCCCCGGGGATGAGGCAGGCGGGAAGCGGAGCTGGAAAGGCGCCTGAGGGAGGGAGGGAGGGAGAGAGAGCGGGCGCGGGCCCAGAGGCAGCTCCCGAGGGCGGGAAGGCTGCCAGGGGCCTCCTCGTCGCTCGTTCCCCTGCAGGGTCACCGGCGGCGCGGCTGGGCGCCCTGGGGCTGGGTGGTGAGGGGAGGGGGCCGCAGGGCCCTCTGTCCCCTCAGGGCCCGGCTCTGGCCGGCCGGGGGAGGTGAAGGGCCCTGCGTGCCCAAGTCCTGCGCGGCAGGCTGTTGCTGCCTCGGCTCCGTCTCTCTTGCACGCTCTCTCTCCGCGTCTCTGTTTTTATTTTTGTTGTAGTTACCTCGTTGAAAACCCTTAACCCTTTACTGACAGGGAGTGCTTGGCAAGGCCAGCCAAGATTAATGGTGACGCAGCAAACTCTTCCTCAAGATAGCCTCCCTATTGATAGATGAATTGTTTATCCTGTGAGGTGCTGGTACGGGCACTTACACGCGTGCCAGAGACAGTGTTGTTTGGCAGATCTCTTTCACGCTTGTTTGCCTTTGTATGTACCTCCTAACCTGGTAGAAGCACACAGGAAAGGCAATCCTTTGCCTTTCATAGCAAACACGCTAGCGCTGTGTGTAAATTTGATTTCTAGACTTTTGCTTACCTTTGTTAAACCAAAGGGAGGAGGGCAGATCAAGCCATCTTGCTCTACAGATGCTAGTTTATTAAGCTATAGTGCCAGAAGTTCTCGAAGCGAAATTAAGCTCACTTCTGTGAGTTTATCTGATGCCATATAGTTTACAGAAACACTGGTGTTAATATTCATTGTATAGCTTAATTGGTTTGATATGGTGTAGCAACACAAGTATAGCGAGATGCTTGTTATGTAGGTCTTCGTGTTGTTTCAAAGTCTTTATTATTATGACAGCAAAGTCTTGTTCATTAAAGTTTCACAATCCATTTTCATTAGGATGAAACTGATTCTGTAAATGAACAGTTGCTCTGAAAAATCAAACCCTTGCAGCTATCACAGGGGAGGTACAAAGTCTGTATTAATTATCAGGAATATGGTGTCGATCGAAGATGTTAATTGCCCTGATGGTTAGTTATTTGGGGAATTGCCATGCATTTCATGCAGGGATAATAAAAATGAATTTTTAAACAAAGAGATCTTAAAATAATATATAATCTTTAGAGAATACCAACATCAAAGGCTTATCTCAAAGCTTTGAATTTTATCTTTGTGGTCCAAAATGTTAAAGATGAACTGAGCAGTATTTCAGCTGGTTCAAGTTTGTGAGAGGAAAACAAAACAAGAGTTAATTAACTGTTATTACAAACCTTTTCAACTTTAATTTGACTTTCAAATATTAGCATTTATCTATGAACTATGCTTCTGGGTTTGACAAATTAGCTTTCACAGAACAAGTTTAATTAGGCTTCATTGTGCTTTTATGTCACTTTGCACAGTTCCAGACAATGAATGGATTAACTTACTAAAAGTCATATGTTTAAAAGAATTTTTTGAATGCTAAAAAGGTTGACAAAGTTGCAAAGCTTTACCAGCCTAATGCGGAAAAGATGCATCCTGTTTAGCATGGTAACACACATTCTTTGCAGAGAACAGCTAGTGCTGACATACACAGCCCTGCCTGGTTGCTCTCAACACCCACAGGCTATGTCACCCCCGTACCACCCTGAGAAAGTGTGGGGTGTGTGTTTACTACCAAAGCCTAATACCTGTGAAAAACAGGAAGGAGAGAGAGCTACAGGTGCACACCACATGACTAGGCATGCTGGTTCTCTAGCTGGAATAAAATTATCTTGGTGTGAACTTGTGTTTCTGTTTTATTTTTAGATTTTTTTTTTTACCAGTGGCATTAGGGATGCCTCTGTATTTATGCCTGAGAGATCAAAAAAAGGAAGAAAAGTAACTATGAGACTCTGAAGCAATAGAGCAAGCTGATTTGACTCAACATAGTCCCAGGTGAGAGTGGTGAGTGTTGTAGAAAAGTATAAATAGATCCTAAAGTTTGAGAAATGTGTTGTTGCTCTGCTTCACAAAGGGGTATGTCACTTTAGAACTCACTCAATACAGGTCTGGCAATACAGTAGGTCCTATGTGCGTATAGGAGATCTTATTTTGTGGCTGGGTATTAGACCTTTACTGGTTCTCTCTGACTTACGTTCCTTCTCTCTAGCCACACATGTGCTTCTCTGCCCTGCCAGGAATACTGTAGTGTTAAACCTTTTTTGTCTAGACAAGGTAGCTGGTGCTCAGCAGAGTAAGGAGACCTTGAAGAGACGCAAGAGGTGATTTAATAGAAATTGTGCTTGATAACAGAAAGTCATGGCAGTTTATGCCGTGGCGAGAGAGGAACAGAATATTTCTAGGGAGCAGAGCAGTGTACCTGACCAAAGAACACATTGGTGATTGCTGCATGTAGGGAGGCAGAAGGAAATGCTTTTAGAAACTGAAAATGTTGAAGCAGCAGCGGGTTTATGCATGCTTACCCATTCCAAATCCCATAGTCGTTTCCTGGTGGCCAGTATAATTTAGGTTAACGTAACAACTGTGCTAACTCATGGTTGGCTGACTGCCTGCAGAGTTGTTCGAGGAGATGATACTGCGCTGGGATTGTCCAGTAAGGTCATTTATACTCCAAACATATCCTGTATTCCATGGGCAAGAAAAGCCCGTGCCATATATGTTGCTTTAGTGGCTCAATGCCAGTTAGGGATTTTCTCCATGCAGAAGCATTGTCTAGGGGCCTGCTGGTTTCCTGGCTAAATGCTGAGGATATGTCATCTTTCGGGTTAGAGTGCTGTTGGACACTGTGGGCTAGCTGGCGAAGCACACCATGTTTGATAGACAAGAAGAAAGGTCATGTGTGAGAAAGTGACAAAAAAGGAGGTTAGGAGGATAAGGAAGACAACTTAGGGAAGTAGTGTGATGGACGGAGCCAAAGGCAACAAGGAAGCTGCTATTAAGCAGCATGGAGAAATAAACAAAACTAGAGACATTGCAGAGGGGAGAAAAAGAAGTGACCCAAAAATATGTTGCAGTGCAGTGATAGCAAAGCTCAAATGAAACCAAAGAAACAAGCAACAAGCATCAGGCTGCCACTTAAACCCCACTAGGCAGCATAGGTCCAATATCTTAAAGATACCTTTGCTGTAGTGACCATTTTGTAAAGGGTCCTTTAAATCTAGGAGAGAGAGAGGCAGCATTTGCCCTATCAGCACAACATAAAGTTCCACCTTTTCCTCCCTTCTAGCTGGCAAGTGCCAGTTACTCTGTTTTTCTGTACGCCCATTATTGGAATTTTCCAGTAACTTTGCACATTTTATACAAATATATACAACAGAAGCTAGATGAAACCAAGTGAGGAAGAAATTGGAGGAAATATACAATATGCTTTTATACTTTAAACTCCCATTCCCCATATCAGGATTTATGAGTGCTCAAGAAGGATGGGCCCACATTAAACGCCTTTAACATTATCTTATATTTTCCTAAAATTCTACTAAAAATATATATAAAATCTAAAAGGTTATGTGTCTAAGAACTGGCTGGAAAATGGAAGAACAGTTTATGAAATACTTTAAAATATTTGACAACATTTCTGTTTTATAAAGTTGAAAAATGAATAATGTTTGCAAAACACATTCGCTATTTTAGAATCAAATTTTTTTCTTGCCTCTTATTTGTACCTTTTGGTACTGAATCAGTTAAAATCCATAATGTCTACACATGCTTACTTTCAACTTTCCTCCTGTTTTCACTCTCTCTTATCTGCTTCATCTACATTGGGAAAGTTAAAATAAAAAAAAAATTAAAAAAAAGGACAACCTTCTTTCCTAAGCCCAAGAAATAAAAAATATTTCAGTTCCAGAATACAAATCTACAGGAAACTCAACACCTTAATTTGCTAAAGAGCATTTCTCAACAGCTTCGACATGTTAAGACTCTCATACGTAGTATCTTGGTCTGAAAACACCTTTTAGTACTCTGTTCATTACATATCCTGATTGATTCCAGTGAGAGATTTCTGACTAAGAGTAGTGTAAAATATTAAGTAAGGACTTCAGGATTTGGTGTGCTTACATTAAAGTCCCCAGTGTTGGAAAGGTTTATACATTTGCTTTAAATGTGTGCACTGTAAGTACGTCCTTTGAAGTCAGTGGGACAAATCCTCAGTTGGTATCGATTGCTATTCCTCCACTGATTTCAGTGAAGTGATAACATTTATCGTAGCTGAAGACCTATCCCATAGGGACTAAGTGCTATTGTGAAGTTGCATGTTTAGAGGCTTTTTTCTGCACTTACACCAAGTCTGTTTCCTCTCTGTTCCCGGAACTTTCAAGCAGCCTTTTATAGTATTTCATTTCACTGCAGTGATGACAGGAGTTTCATTTTAATGATGGAAGAGAATCCTATACTTCTGTAGAGCATAAAATGTTATAAACAAAAGGGAAGTGATAAATCAGACCCGCATACTATGCTTTACTTCTATACTTTCAATGTATGTAGTTCGCTGCTTTTACTAGTATGGAATTCTTTCAGGTACGGTTTTCATGTGCAAAGAGATTGTACTCCCTTGTGCTATTTTTCACTCTCCTGAATTGTACACGGATTCTGTGAAAATGTGGTCATTGAGTTTTGGGTTTTTTCCTGTTGAAAGATGAAATCAAGTAGGATTTTTTATCCATGTTGTCACATCTGACAAAGGGTTTACAGGACAATTTATACTCTGAATTTTCACCTCTGCAGCCCCTTCTTTTCTTTCAAGTGTTAGGCTGATTTTAGAGTATGCTGATCAGAAACCACTCTTTGAGATTTCCCTGCGTTTTCTCTTGTAACTTCTTGTATGCTCATGCAATGCCAAATGGAACTTGGCTGTGTGTTAGGCCACAACATACAATAGTCAATGTTTTTCATGGCTTATCCTTTAACTTTCTCTAATATTTGTTGTCTGGATTCAGTGCCTATGGTAGCATCAAAATGAATGTTTAGGTTGATTTTCATAGACTTGTAATTAGACCCAGAAATACTTTGGGAGGGAAACTAAAAGAAAAAATATGAAGCTATTTTTCCAAATGAGCTCTTTCAGAAGATAAGATGGAACATAAAGGTTGGTACCAGGGAGGGTTGTTAAGTTTTTTAAAAAACAGGCATCTGCATTAATAAAGATACAAAAATCTGAACTTAGACTCTTCCACACTGGAAATCCTGACAGATGAACTTTGGGGCAACAAGCTTCAGCTGTGTATGAGACAATTGGGAAAAGATAGGATCATCAGACTTAGCCAAATCATTTTGACATGGCAGTCCTTCCATAAGCAGAACACTAGTGTAAGGTTCAGGCTAAGTCTTTCAGTGCTGAATCAGGGCATATAAGTTTTTTCACACTTCTTTTCTGGAAAACAGCAAAACTATCTTGAGTAATTAGAAACAGTAGCCTTACTTGTAGACTCAGCAATTCATAAACTCTATAGCTACCTTTTTATCCAAAGCATGGTTCCCAGACCCCAGAAGACATGGCCTAAGGCCAAAATCCCTAACTCAGCCTTAGGGGAGGAATTATGGTCTCTTGCTGAAGGAAGAATGTATGCCTCTTGCTTCTGAGGTAGCAGCAACTATGAGTGTGCTTAATTCTTCTGGGGGACCTTCTCTTGTATTGTTTTTCTGGAAACTTCTCCTGTCAGCTTCAAATGCTAAGTCAAGTTGCGTCCAGTTACCTTCAGCCAGAAACCTATCTGTTGGATGAAAATGGTGATGATAAAAGGGGGTAAAATACAGATCCTCTGATTTTAGGGGAAGGAGGATGAATTATTCCCCCATCTTGTGTGAAAATGTAAAGAATGAAAAGATGTACTCTTTGGAGGTATTAATCTTTAAGAAATGCATCACTATGGGAACTTTGGGATGCATTTACTCTATGGAGACAATCTATCACTAGCAAACTATGCACTTTGCTCACCAGTAACCTATTGTTACTGCAGATTTTGCAGGTAGATTGTCACCCATTTGCTGAGTTGTTTTGTGCAATCTCTAAATCATTGCAGGCCATCTATTTGAAAAGCGTTAGCGGAGGAAGCATAATGTGCTTTCATGGTAATGTAAAATGCATTAGAAATGAATTGCATGATGCTTACCTCTCAAATTACAGAAAAGACAATGACAACCATATGTGCAAATGCAAATTATATATAAAAATATCACAGATGAATCCCTGAGCTGTAACACTTGTTGTTCATTTCTATAAATATTAACATATCAGGATTTATTTTGACATAGCACTAAGATAAGTGCTAGAACTGACAATAATAATGTATAATTTATGTCCTTCGTATTACCTTAACATCACTGTGCTTACATTATTGCATAAATTAATTTAATGTTTCTGACATGCAGCAGATTATTCAAGCATTTGTTCTTTTGTCTTCTACTGGTTTCTGTTGCTGTTTTCCAAATTACAGAATATTATTATACTCTAATGTTTATTTTATGGTACATACAATTCATAAAGTCACTTTAAAGTTCTGAAAGCTTTTATTTAGCACTCAGATAAACATGTGTTGTTATATGATGTGGAAGGAGCATTAAAGCTTTTGTATATTAAATAACTTTATGCTTGTGATGCAAATTGACAATAGCTGAGAAATGCAAAGCTCAGGATAAGTTGAATCTGCAGCCTGTACTGTTAGGGTACTTAGGAATTGTATGGTTGGTACTCTGTGTGTGTGTGTGTGTAAATCTCTCCCAAATGCATGTAAAAAGTCCTAGCTTTAGCAAAAAAATCTGTTGGGATTTGTCAGTTTGTTTGTACCACGGTCCTGTCATTACCTGGCCCATATGATAAGTTGTATGTAATCAAGTGTGCATTTTCATACGGCCACCAAATGCAAAGTTCCATGCTTATTGCATCCCACTGATTACACTGGAGTTTTGCTTTGCACTTGGGGTGAGAATTTAACTTTTTATTTCACACAAAAAAATCCTCCCACAAAAAGCAGAATATCCTCTCTGGACATACAGTATCTTTTCTTTAAGTTAGAAATAAATTTCTAAGAATTGACAATTAAACCCCTTCATTTCTTTGCATTTAATAGAAGTGAAAACTAGTTGGCTTTGAAAAAAAAACAACCAAGCAACAAACCAGCAGCATCTGTATCATTTCCTCTGTCTCAAATTGTTTCAACAATGCATAATTGGAGGCATTTTAAACACTCAGTAACTGTTAGTTAGTACCAGTTGTGCATCTTCACTGAATCTGGAGGAAAGAGAGGGTAATAAAGCCAAGCTGTTCACAACTCGGCTCAGACCAGTAGCCTGGAGAACTCCAGGTGGAGGATTCTGAAGTTGAACCTCTTCGACTCTCGCAGTGTCCCAGGCAAGTATCACTCTTTTCCTGGGGCTAAAGGGAACATAGCATCCATCACCTTTGGCTGTAACAGCTCCAGAGTATGAAGGACAGAATACATGTAGCAAGAGTTTTCACTGGTAGATTATCTAGACTGCTTCCCTTGGTCTTTGAAGTCTTCATGGCTACATAATCACTACTCATTAGTATTTAAAAAAATTAAAATAAAAACAAAATTAAAAATCAAGTATGGGGGGGACTGGCTTTGTCCTGATTCCATTTTGCATGTTCTCAGAAAAAAACAACAGTAGAGCAAAGCAGATTTACAATTTAAAGCCAGATTCACCTGTACAGTGTGGTCGTCTTATGTGCTTGTCCCAAAATCCAAAACCACTGTAAGCCTCATTTATAACCAACTAGGTGTTGGTGTGTTTAGCAATTTAGTGAATGTCCTCTAAAATGAATAAAAAATTTTCAATACCAATACTAAATAACAAATCATTAGAAGTATCATAGGCTTGCCTCTTGTGCTTGTTTACTGCTTTTGTTTGGATATTAAATAACTGTGGAACTTCTCTGACAAAATGCTACAGGAAGGCAGAGCTAAGGTCAGGTTTATGTGTCAGCAATTTGGGAGAGGCAGATATAAATATATTAATATTGTAATAAACCAAAATCAAACAATACAAACACTGGAAAGACCCACTAAAGATTTGGACACTTGAAATTTCATTGCAGCAACCAATTTGTAGGCACCTGATCCTCAATGTTGAATCCATAACCCTAAATTACATCTCTGTCTTTGCTGGGTAATGACTGAGGAAAGTTAATCTCCTCAAAAAGATAGTCTTCAAAATAATTGTAATCTGTGCAGGGAGCTACTAAACCCTGGACCCAAGGAAGGGTGTTTTCTAACATCCTGCAACTCTCCCGGTATAAGGTCCCAGGAGATGGGTAGAGGCTTCCATCCATCAGGGACCCCCATTGCAGGATGGCACATCCAGCTGCCTTTCAGGATAAGTACAGCTTTACTGAAGGGCTTGCACTCCTACCAGTTCACACCCAGTTGATGTGTAAACACAGTGCTCATCTCCTAGGAGATTATCCTAGTCATGATGATAAAAATTGCACGATCAGGGCAAGCGCTATCCCTTTATCTGTGCCAAAAAGGATGCAAGATGCTTTGCGTCAGAGCTGAATTCTGTGTCTTGTGATGGGAGATTTCTGGGGTTCAATTTTCTCTCTTAAGGAATGCTTTTGTATTTTACCTGCAATGATGTAGTTGGGATAGGAGGAAAAAGAAATGTTTTTCTGAATTGGCTTTTATTAATTAGTAGATAGACATAATCTATTTCCCAAAGAAATCTCACTCAAGACTTTTACTCTTAGAAAATCTGGTAGCATCTTCTTGCATTTGTTTGTTTGAGGACATCAGTAATCAAGGCCTTAGTCTGCTGTGCTGAGGGACTATTAATAAAGCAACCCCTTACATCTATTTGCAGACTACCTCTGATGCTGCTGAGTACAGAGCCTCTTTGGAGGTGCTGGCTATGCTACTCTTGATGGTGGCTGACACAGAACAAAGTGGTCTGTTGGAATTTAATTGCTGCCCATGTATTTGTATATGAAACCAAACCAAAAAGCAGGCATCCTCAAAGGATGCCAGGAATTATAATTTCACAGTATTCTGATCATTAAAAGTTCAACTTAAATGACAGATTTAGATGGTTCAGTTTAAATCCCAAGAAAGAACACAACACTCTTTTAAAAAGCAGCGGGTTTTGTGGTTGTTGTTTAAATCAGCTGTTGTTTAAAGGAGCATTGAAAACAATCTTTCAAGGAAAAACACTCAGTATTTTAACAGTCATTGTTTTCCCCCTGCCAAATTCTTGAGATGCTGTAAACTTATCTAAGACAGTCTCCCATTTTTACTGGAGTCTGCTCAGCAGTGGTAGAAAATAGAATAATTCTACTCTTTTGACTTTAATGTAAATTGCTTTATGATTGGTCTTTCTCTGCTTACCAGCAGGAATAGTACCATGTTTTGTTTTTTGGGTTTTTCACTATAGGTTAAGGGCAAAGGAGTTATTAAAAAATCAAAACACTGCTCTGCAGACAGTGACGTGGAACAACATCTTCAGAATTTTACTGAAGAGGCACAGGGGAGGCAATTGTATTCTGTGGCATCTAACTGCAAAAGTTGCACTCTGTCTAGAGCAGAATAGCTTCTTAAATGTGCAGGGGGAGCCGTCCTGTCTGATATCTGGCGCAGCAGCAGAAATTGCTTCCCACAGGAAAAGGAGAGATCCCTGTTTGAAAGACAACTACAGGCAGGAGGCAATAATGCTTGAGAAAGACAGAAAAACTGGTAAGGGGGTGTAGGTGGTAGTAGATAACACTTTAAAGCACAACTTCAGCAGCATATCAGAAATGGCATGCTGCAGTAGTCCTTTAGGATGAGAAATGAGCAGCTGAGCAAAGACCATAACTAGGTAATGGAACTGCAGCTGATGGCAATTATTAACATAGGTATCAGCTGCAAACCAGAGCTGAGCTCAGAAGCATAAAGCCTTCGGGGAGAGTAGAGGGAATAGAGAGAAGATGATGTACCTGAGGTTGCGGTGCGGTGCAATTCAACTTTCCTTATAAGTTTAGCTTGGTGTCCTGTGATGCCCCTAGAGTAAGCAGTCAGGACAAGAAAGAAAGGTAAGAAAAGGAGTAAATATGTTGAATGTAGCCTTCTGGAAAAAGGCTAGAAGAGAACAAAGTGGAAAGAAAGGAAGCATATATAATAGAAAAGCTTCTCACTAAAGTATTAAAGATATGATGTGTTCACATATATGCCTCTCCTTCAATAAATGTTTACTAGCTGTGGCAGTAAAAAAGGTTGTGTGAGGTATGCAAAGGACCATATTAAGAAGAGCCATAATACTAACTTCAGGATACTGGAAGCAGTCTTGGAGGAGCCAGGTAACTTTGGTTTGGTTGGGGGTTTTTTGTTAGATGGTCACGGTTGCAATCCCCAAGAGACTAACATGTACACACATTGGCAAACTATTAGTTTGAGACCAAGAGCTTGCCTACGCTTGAAAGTCAGTGACAGTAGAGCTGTAAAAGTCTGTAACACCAGTGATCCCTAGTCTGGATGCAGCTGTACTGGCAAAACTAACTCCCAAGAGAGAAATTAGCTATGCTGGCAAAAGCTCAATTTTGCTGGTAAAACCACATCTATGCTAGGGCCTTTTGCCAGCACAGCTGTGTTGGTTGCAAATTCCATGTCCTCGCACCCCTGACTTTCTGCTAGCAAAAGTTTAGTAGAAAATTTGCCTCAGAAAGAAAATAATAAGGAGATTCACTTGTATTTATTCAAAGCTACTCGTTTTAATATAGAAAGTAAGGCAAAATCTCTATAGTGTTACAGTTTATTCAGTCTCTATTTAGAGCTTTTCTCACTTGCATTTTTTAAATGTTGATTTTTATTTTGTGTTGAGCACTTTAATACCAAATCATCAAGAACGCAATCTAGTAACCTGAGCCACATTACAGCTTCAATACAGCACTGCCTCATTCTGTGCTAAACCACAGTTCTTTGATAAAAAACATGATAAAGAGCTACATTGTACAAAACACAGTATAGCCAGCTGCAAATATTCCAGGGCTATCCAGTAGTAAAATAGCATAAAGTACGGAATGTGTGGAGGCTAATGTTCTCATTCATTCCTCGATATATATATATATATTTTAAAAGTAAAATTCAGATAAAGAAAGCCATGTAAAATCTGCCTGCCATCAGCTGAAAGCATCAAGAAAACTGAGTGATTTTATTGCTTATCTGCCAAATGAGAACACAGTGCAAATATAGATGTACTTTCAGAGCTCTAAACTAGATTTAAGAGTGAATTAAAGCTCCGGATTATTTCTCCTCTGTGCTCTGAAAAATGGGGTTGGACCTTGCTTTAGCAGGTCAAATCATACTGATTTTACCACGTTGATTGAGAAAGAGTATGACTTCTCCTAAGTTTTCTTAGTGACGCTGAAATATGTTATATAACAAGTCTTCAGAAAATGTGTATGTGTAAAGGAATGAGATGTAGGCTCTTTCCAAGAGGCCTGTGTAATGAATGAAGTTGATGTATGGGACCTGTATGCCCAGCTTGCTTGTTGGTGAATCTGGTGCAGATTCTCTTTCCAAATGGGAAAAAAAAGCAATGAAGTAGCTTTGAAAGTGTACAGACATGCACAAGTGCAACCAGAACAGAATAATTCTGATCTCTAATGTTGCTGAGCTGCATGAATACTAACAGCAAAACGAAAGGTAAAAGCAAGTAATTCTGTGAGCAGAGGAACCACTGTGGACTCGTTTTTGATGGAACTGCATATAGTGCTTGATAGTGAAATCTGACATTTTCCCCCAGCTTGAAGGGATCGCCTGTCTTACTGTAGGGTTATCATCCTGGTTTTTCAAAGACAGAAAATTATTTTGGTCTCCCCAGTGTAAACTTTTCTCGTGACCAGTAAGTGCACAAGCCCAGCTTGTAGCTTTTCCTTCTATTGACAGCATGTTTTCACTCAATGTAGTATCTTTGATACTAGTTCTACTTGCAAATGTGCTGACATGGGAAGCTTTGAGGAAAAACAGATAAACAAATGTGATTGCATCAGCCTTTTTTTCTGAGGAAATCAGGTTTAAAAACCCATTTGCATATCTATATATAAAGAAGAGTGCTTTGGGTGACCCTTTCTTTAAAAAGATTGTTCAATAGGTAGAATATCTTTTTCCAAAATGCTACCTGAGTCTAATGACAGTTGTAGGAGAACTCTCTCTTGCCAGGCATATCCTGAAGTAGTGCCAGAGGCTTGCTGGCTTTGAGACATGTTAGGAGTTATTCATAACTCAGTGTGGGTACCTACTAGCACTGGAATGTGCAAAGTGATTTTTCGAAACCCACACAAAATCTTCAGAAGATGGTCATATTTGATGTAGGCTTTTTCATGCTATAGAGACTGTGCATAAGAAATCATAGCATGCATAAATAGTGCCAAGACTTGAAATTCCAGCCTTTTCCCACTTTTTTTTTTTTCTTTCTATTTTTTGGTCATGCTGTGGCCGGGAGATGACTAGAAAGTACAGTATTCATTGTATTTTTGACATGGTGAAAATTACACTTGTGTTGCTGTAGTTCTGAGTGAATATCTGTGATGTTTAATTATGGCAGTAGCACCAAAGCATTAAAAAGAATTTCTGCACAGTCACAACTTGTCAGGAAGAAAGCTTAAACTCAGATTTGTTTAAATGGTTTCTGTTTTGTTTTCCTAGAGCTGTTAACACAGGCTAGGCCTAAGTCTGGCTCTGCTGAAAAACAGCACCTCTCCTAAAGCTCCATGAAGGATATGGGTACTGTGGTTGTTGCAAGGAATTCTAATGATAACTTGTTTTTCATTAAAAATGAGCAGCTTTGTGACTAGAGATACAACACTAGAATTTGATCTCTCTAATTTTTTTTTTATTCTTCATTGTCGTATACTAAAGTTTCTTATGCCAACAAAGGGAACAGCCTTAAAGAAACATACCAATTAATAGGGTGAATGCGATGACTAAAATCTATGCAGCATATTCAGAAACATTACAAGAGACTTGAAGTGATTCTAGGTGACAAATCATGCAGCAGAATATGTCGATGTGACGCACTATACAGTGTAGACTATCGTCATGATACCTGTTTGAGATCAGGAAAGAATTTCCTATATTGGCTGATGACAGGTCAGTATTGATTACTGAAAAAGGATGGCAGCTGTTAGGGTGAAGGTCTAGGCATGGCATAAAAATCTTGGTAGAGCAAAGATGAGAAGTGCTGTCAAATATTCCTGCCACGGAACCTTGGACTACTTGTTAGAGAAACATGTATTTTTTTTTAAATTAAAGTCTGTGTGATTTTTTTTTTTCTTCTAAAAATCTTGAAGTATTGAAATTTATTCTGAAAAGTTGAACTTTTGAGTGTCTTCTAAAACCATAAGTTCCTTTTGTTTTAATTGTAACTTCCTGAAGATCGTTGTAACCTGATACTTTTCATAAGTGTCAGGTCAACAGATCTCTAAATATATTTCTTTCCATGGTGATAAAATAATCTCTTAACGAAAGCCTGAGTTTGTAGGGGACCTTCTAAGTCACAGAATACTTCCAGCCTCTGATAACATTAAATAAATAAATAATTTGTCTGCTCTTCTCACTACAGAGATACATCCCATATGTTTGTTGTGCTTATTGTCAGTAGAAAGAGAGGTCAAACAGCTATTCCTTCCTGGACTGTTTTGTGTCAGTGTACAGGAGATCTGCCAAAGAAGTTTGGGGTCTTGCATTCCAGCAGTGAGGAACTACTTTGCTCTGTGACAGAGAAAGGATTGCTTGCTTGGTTTTTCTTTTACTTGTGGAAGGTCCATTGAACCAGCCTCTATGTTAGGAAGTAAATAAATAGTATTTTGGCAGTCTTTTCAGATTACACAGAAAATGTGAAGTTTACAGGAGATCATTGGGGTAAATAACTTCCTTTCTGCAAGTGGTTCAGTGCGTGGCTGTAGACATGATGGAGCAATTTGAGTTGGCATCAATTAAAGGTCAAACAGATGGTTATCCCTTTACTTGCCTTGGGCAGATGTGCTTTTTCATGTTGTTTTTTTTTTTTTTTTAATTTGAATTGCCAAGTATACACCAATAGGTGAGTTAAGGAAAGATTCAGCTGCCTTCCCCTCTTTTTTCTTACCTGAGAAAGTATGGTCCTGACCTATAGAAATTCCCCAATATCAGATCGGGCTAAACAACAGCTTTTATTGCTTCACAGACTCATTCCTTTGGAGCTAGCCTGTAGTTTATGGCTGCTGAATACTGAATAACCGAATGGTGGGTAGGAGAGAGGAAGCTTAGGGGAAGATCATCGTTCCCCACCATGCGGTGTGCCATGATCCCTGTGAGTGACTAATTCTGTGGGGTCGGAATGAAGGGAAGTAGGGACATAGCTGTCTGCACTTTTTGACCAGTTTTGCAGTGAAATGCCTTTTGTGATGTATGAGGGAGCAGGTTTGGAGTGTGGGCGTTTGGGCTGTCTCTGATCTTTTTGATGCTTTTTCCTTTTAACGAGGCCTGGTCTCTGACTAGGCCTTTGCTCCTCTCTGTGCTATCGCAGCCCGACTCTGCTAGGCTGCTGTACCAGCTGGGGGGGCACAGCTGACCACCCGGTCTGCAGTCTCCCACCCCTCTGGCAAAGCAGGAGTGCGGATGGAGCTTTCTTGCTCTAATGGCTGTGAAAAGCAGATGGAAGTGGAACGCTCTCTGCAGATCAATTCTGAACTGCTGAGTGAATGCTTTCAAAAAACACTTTCTTTGCCCATTTTCCTTCTCTTTTTTCTTTCTTTTTTTTTTTTTTTTTAATTTTTACTTTTTCTGTGCCGTGGCTTCCAACCCTTCCAGCTTGAAAGGCAAAGGCATTATTTCAAGACTTTTAGGGTTCTGAAATCAATAAATGGGGGAGATTCTCCGCTTTGCTTTTGAGCAGCAAAAAAGGACAAAAGCCACCCCTTCTGGATGCAGACACGCAGAGAGAGCATAGATGGGTTTTATTTTTTGTAAGCTCTAGTACAGAGTGTATCTCTTGATAAGAAGACAGGATATAAGAAGAAGAAGAAGAATTGTTGAATGGTAAAACAGTCGTAATCTGCATTTGGTCAGTGGTCTTTGGGGGCTTCAAACCAGATGACCTGAGCCTGAAGGCTGTTCTGGCTTCAGTGGGAGCAGAGTTTGGGGATCAATGGTTCCATGTCAGTTTCTCCTTCTCTTCTCTTTCTTGGGCTATCCTACCTAGAAAAGTCCTAGTTTTTAATACACACACTCCAAAACTCCAGCTGAGCAGGGTGTTTTGGGAACCCCCCATGTGGGCTGTAAGACCCCTGGTTAAAGAACAGAATTGGAGTGCTTTTCTGGCTCCCAGTCTGGGAAGTGCACGGTGAATCAAAGTAGCAGTGACATGCTTGCTCTCCCTCCTGGTAGAGAAGGTCCTGGCCTGCAGGAGCAAGGGGCTTGCTGTTTGCCTTCACAGCGCATAGGACAGCCCAGTGCTGTGAATTTGCAGAGCCCTGGTGTAGAGGGGAGCAGACTGCAATCCAGAGGGGTGCTTTTTGCGGTGTGTGATCTGTGTGTGTGATAAAAGGTGGTTATCAGGCTAGAAGCCCTTCAGGACGTGGTAGGAATGAGAAGCTCCTGGAAGGAGGACTCAGTTATGTAGGAATTGCTCTAAAGGGGAAGATGGAGAAGTGTAGGAAATGAGGTGGATCTGCAGTGAGATAGAGTGTGGCAGGGAGGAAGGTGGACAATACAGAGTATACAGAGAGTTAGGAGGACGGTAGTACATGGGAAGTGAGGAAGGTGAACAGGGGGAAGAACAAAAAAAAAAAAAAAAAAGGGCCATTTGGCTGTAACGGGCTGTGAAATGCAAAGGGAAAGAGAAATTAAGTTAGTCTCAAAATGCAAAATACATGTTTTATTAATCAGATAGAACTGCTAGATAAACTTCTTTCCCCCAAGTCACCAGGATAATCTCTTCAATCTACTACAGCTCATCCACTAGTCTAGCTGGCATGAGTTATAGCCCTTTACAAAATGGGCATGTATTGCAAGCAAAGCTGACCTGTAAAATAAGAGCTTTCTTAAATGGGGTACGAGGAAATTATTTGGCTCCACAGACAAGATTACAGTCGTCTTTAATGAAAATGTTGTATTAGACTTTCCAAAAGAGATAGAGGGAGGCCTTGCAGCAATTGCATAATTTTAAATATTAAGGGTGTAAATTTGATAAAGCCTCAAACCATGCATGAGGCTTAATTTTTCCATATTTTCAAGTTGGATTGTGCATTGGCTTACGAAGTTCAACTTTGTTTCTGATGTTTTAAAATTGAGTTTACTTTCTAGTACATCTTTGATTTTCTACCAGTTAGTTTCCTGGATTTTAAGCAGGGAACACAATAGAGATATGGTTACATCCTGTTACATATGCTTCTTTGAAACTTTGACCCTTTATGGATGCCCTTGTTTCCTTGCAATGATTTTTCAGTGTTTACTTTTACTTGAGAGAGAAGAATGTATAATCAGTCTCTGCTAATTTTATTAAGGGTAGTTCTCAAAATGAAGGATGGTGTGGGACTGACACTTATGGCAGGAATTTGTTCACAAACCTGAGCATTGGTCCAGTATTGCAACTCACTTGTAAGAACTGCTTGCATGATGCAGGCTGGGGCAAATGAATGGTGTGTTTAGTCCCGTGTGTTTTCTTTGACAATTGCCAGAAGCAGAGACATTTCAGAGAAAACAGTCTTGCTTCTGCAACTCCACTGTGGTAGGAAATGTACTGCAGGAGCACTCTGAAAACTGACTTTGCTATAAACAGAACTAAGAGCCAAAAAATATTTTTTCTGCCTTAGCGTAAGTGTTCTTATTGACACAAAAATGAATTCTCTGTTTTTACTTGTGTCATGTTGAGCTGTTTCATAATTCAGTTACTAGTAACAATTGTGCATGTTATATGTATACATGTTCAACAGGATGCTTAAATAAATTACTTGCATAATTGTGCAAAATGGAAATGAATAATTTGCTGTCAAGTAGGTCCTTGCAAACAGTAATTTACCCAAGAAACTCTTAAGGACAGCATGAGAGACAGGAAGGAAAGAAGAGAAAGGGAGAAAAATTGAACAACAGAGGAAGCGGACTATACAGAGGAAGTGAAGATGCAAGAGCATGGAACACTCAGGAGCAAACACTCAGGTATGAGTTGGCCATGAGTAGATTCAGGTTGAAAATCAGGAGCAAACCTAACTATCAGAGCAGTGAGAGACTGGAACTGCCTTCCATGAGACCTGTGGACCATAATTACTGTTTCCAAGGTGGAGGTTTAACTGCTTATGAAAGGCTTTATATAAAGTGTGCAGCTATGAGGCCAGGAGCTGATAGTCCAGGTAGCACTCTCGCGTTCTGTGTTTCTGCAGGAAGCTTGTGTGCATATGGTTATCCTGTGTATAGCTTGGAAGTGAACATAAAATGACTATAACATGCTGCTTATTTTCCCATGTTAAACTATAATCTTGAGTATGGACAGTAGGCAGTTAAGGGTCAGACTGTATGTTGCACAAAAAACCTTGGCATATCCTTTTATTTCCAAAAATATACTATTAATAATAAATGCCACAGTAATCATTATGAGGCTACAGCTTATCTTGCATTCAGAAAGTGGAAATCTCCTTTACTAAATATTTCTGGGTTTTTTTCTTTAGTAGTTACTCTTTTATATGCAGTCACATAATAACACTAGACAGTAAATGGTAGTAGTCAAGAAGATTTAATTTGTTTTTTTAAGAAACTTTTCACGTGAGACCCAGTCCTCGCCTCTACTGAGAACAGGCAGAGGGACATGGGCAGAATCTCTGCTAAGGTTATTACAGTTCAGCCTACAAAGTTGGTGACATTCTGGTTTTAGTCTTTATGTAGATCCACGTGTGAAAATTATACTGATTTTTTTAATAACAGAAGAGTGTTTGCGCACAAGCCAATCGATTCCCAAATCCATCTGTTCAGACCAGTATGTTATGCACTTTAAATCAGGAAACTCATGAAAAATGAAAAGCGGTGTTATCGTATTAGAGAATTTTGCTCTTTTTGGCAATACATATATAATGCCAGTTCCCATAATCAACTAGACTTTTCCCTGTACTTTCAGAAGCCTGCAGGCTAAATGGAAGTGAATGCTGTGGGCATTATGGTCTTGATTATATGGTATATCCATTTTCATATCCTGGATGTCTGACCGTAGCCTCTGGGCATCTGTAACGGAGGAGCAGGTCTACTAACTCATGCATTTGTTACTTGTGTCTACAGCTGCACTTTATAATGGTTTGGAGCACTTCTGCTGTTAAAACTGCTGTAAGAACTATTTTGAGTAAGTCACCCTGAATGGCTAATTCTGTTCTGGCTATTAGGTTTCACAGGTAGAGCTCCTCATTAGATCCCAGCTATTCTTCCCTGAGACTGCCATGCTTTCCAAGTTCTATTTTCATTCCTTTTTTTCACTCCTGTTCCTCTAATAATCAGTGTCCCCATGGGCACCTAAAAGCTTACACAAGCTTGAGTCACTCAGAACAATGTTTCAGTATTAGGTTCCTATGATGAGAATGTGGAGTATCATGCAGAAAACAATAAAATATGTTTTTATAGAAGACTGAATTGGAGGGTAAGGGATAAGGAGGAGGTATAGGGAATTTTTATTTTACCTTGTGGGTATTCTGTAAAATGGTATCTTTTCATTTTAAACTAAATATTTCTATTGTTGGGTGGAAAAAAGTAAGAGTAAAACTTAGTGTTTGGGGTTGGTTTGTGGTTTTTTTTTTTTCTTTCTGTTAAATGAACTAGTTTCAGTTTCTGGAGTTTTGACTTCTTGCTCAATGTTTCAGTTTACCCACATGAATGTACATTTATCAAAATGCAAGAGGAGATATTTTTCTTCTATTTTCTGGGGAAAAATCTTGGTAGTGCTAATAGGAGCTAACCAGAGAAGTCACAGAAACTCAAAGTAAGCAAGCTAAGCAGTCTTTGTAATTTTTGTGAGGTGGTTTGCTTTCCCATCTTGAAACTCTTCTTTACTTACTGTCTTCTCCTGCACCTTGTCCCTGAAATAGTTCTGCTGCTTCTCAATCAATGTTTTCTTCCAAAGTGTTGTGGAGCCCAGCTATTGATAGTCTCCCCAGTATGTATGTGTGTATATATATATATATATTATATAGCAAAATGCTCTCTTGGGTCACGAGTGGTTGAAATTTTCACTGGGCATCCTGTTCCCAAAAGTGTATGCCTTGAGCCTGTGGGTACAAAAATATATTTAAACAACAATGCTTGGGGTTGGGGGTGGTGGTATTGGTGTGGGGGTTTTGTTGTTTTTAAATTGTGGGGTATTTTTAAAGACAGATTCAGTCTGAGTAGTAGTAATTTTAAATTGTTTGTGTTATGACTTGAGGCTATTTGACCTGCCTGGCTTGCTTCACCTAGTTTGGTGTGCTGTTCTCCTGCGTGGAAGCAGGATACGGTATCTCCATTTGCACAAATTGAAGGTCCAGTCCTCTTGGCTGGCTGTGTGAAGAGTAACTTTTTCCACCTGTACTTTTGCAACGATGGTGCTGCTTGGTGTGTGCATCCCCAGGCAATTTGATTCCTTTTAAAAAGACTTTCTGTCAGTCTGAAACTTGTGCTCCTGACAGTCCTGGTTAGTGTCATGCAACTCACCTAGCCAGTTCAAGTGGGCAACCAGGCTACTGCAAAGGATGAGGCCCAAGACATGCTTTCTCTAGCTTTGGAGAAAATGGTTCTGTCTGTGTGACTAACCTACCTACCTGATTTTCCTACAAGACTATGAAGGCTTGGGAAGGACTCATGAAAAATCACGAGTGAAAAGGCTGAGAACAGGCTGGGTAAGGATGAGAGCTGTAAAGTTGTTGTGGTGAAAGCCCTACAAGTATCCCATGCCAATACCTGAAATTCTGAACGTATGTATGATTTGGAGCAGTTATGCTGGACATGGTATATACGCAGAAAAGACAGTCTTTGCATTGAAGCATTTATGGTTTCAAAAAGCAGGAAAAACAAAAATTCTGCTGTTCCCATTTTACAAAAAGGAGCAAGAGAGGTGAAATATTTAGCTTGAAAATGCCCAGGAAGCCTATGATAAAGTAGGAAACAGAGCTTGAAGCTTTTGTGTCCCAGTCAGAGTTCTAAAGAAGGACTAGCTTTTAAAAGGCACATGTCCCAAATACTCTGTTTATTAATAGTGATTTACATAACAGCTTGTAGCCCCATTTCAATATTACAGAATAGGACTCACTCTTCGTTTGTGAAAATGACCTGGATTTATATCAGCAGTAGTAAAATACTGTCGCAGTGAAGGGCTGTGAAGAGGGGGGGAGGGAGTATGAAACTAAAAATAAGAAATATGTACAGTACATAATTTTAACAATGTTATCTGAAAGATAGTAAAAATAGACTCAATTAGATATTGTCAGAGCTTATTTTCTCCATGCAGCTGCCTAGCCAAATATGACAATTTTTCAACAATATAAAAGTTCTAACACAATGCATCATACATTGTACTGAATTCATTAACACTTTGCTACCTTAAACATCATTGTAAAGAAGGAAAATAATGTAAGGGAAGCTTGTCATTTTTTGTTGTTGTTCTTTTGTTTCTGTGACATGTTTGGAATTGTACGCCTGCGAGAGTTTTGTGATCTAAATTTAATGATCCTAAAAGGGATTTAGTAAGATATTGTTCTTTTCTCCTGCAGACATCCCTAGGCTGAGTGCTACATGAAAAGTGTGACTCAATTATACAAAAAATGTAATTTATCTTTAAAAATAAAAAGCCTTTTTATGCAGTATTTCCACAGGGACATAGGGTTAGTGTAGAGCTTTCCCAGTTCTGCTTCGCAATGGTGTACCTCCTATAGAATGAGAATTTGCATACAGTGTACCGAGTATCCACATGTGTGCACATGTGTACCCCCTTTTCATGAATAAAGACATTATGGTGACAGTCAATATATTTGGCTTTGATTTGGCATTGAGATCTGCAGATTTCTGCTCTTATTCAGTGTTGTCAATTTACAGAATTAGAGTGGACAGTTGGTCATAGTGCAGATATTAAAACTTTTAAATTCAGATCTTCAGCTGTAATAACCTGCATTAGTCTGAAATGTTGGGTCCAGTTCTAATCCTTGTTGTGCAAACCAGCTCTTTTAGCTACCTTTTTTTTAGAGTATTATGTTCATGATAGACATTTGCAAAATTATTGGGGGTTATGTTGGAGTTAAAAGCAGGAATAATGTGTTGATCAAATAAAGTAAAAAAACCCCACTGCTTTGGGCACAAGAATATTTTTTGTGGATACAATGTGCTCTGTCATGTATATATGGCTTGCCCATCTTGAACTACAGAGAAAGCCTCTAGGACTGAAGAAGAATCTGATGCATTTTTGAAAGGAAATAACGCTGAAGGATGGGAGAACATATCGTTATTGGGCAATATCCATAACCTTATAAATCTCTTATTATTTTTTCTTTTGCCTCAATTTAGTGCAATGTATACTTCTGGCAAATTATCTGGAAATATTGCATTTCAAGTTGGACAAAACTTAACCAGGGTTCTTTTGCTATGCCCTTTTACCCTTAGCCCTGGCAATCAGGAATGATACCTACCCTGTGTGCTCAAAGCATGAGGAAGGAGGATTGCTGTGGTTAGTTAATCAGGTTATGGTAGGTGATAGCAGTTAGTTTCTGGGAGGTTAGACTAGAGTCATCTTCACTCCTAACAAGGAATTCATAGCTGTATGGATCTAATTTTCCTGTTGCTGTGTTCTGTGGCACCTGTCAGAAGCACTCATTCGCTGCTGTTTGGCTTGTGTTGTTTCTCGGGACTCTGCAACTCCAACCCAGGAGTGACAGAAACGTAGAATGTCAGTTTGACGTGGAGTTTGCATTGCTATAGGTACATGCATGTACAGGATTATCTCTGTTTCTCCTTTCTAAAGTGGACTTTGGAAAACTGCTTCATTTTTCAGATACTGCTCACACTTGATATGAAAAGGAGTAGAGGAAGCTTATGAGGGTGAAAACTACACAGAGCAATGAATTTCCCTGGAAATCTGGTCTTAATATTTACACTGAAGAACTGATAAAATTTTGAGTCCGACAGCAGCCTATTTCAGCTCTTTAAAGATGTTCTCTGTATAAAATTGTAAAGTTTCTTGGCAACTACATATCAAACTTGGGAAGGAGGTGTTGGAACTGAAGAACTTCGAATTTGTAAATCACTGCAATGTCATTTTCATCTTTAGGTGGCATCTTATCCCAAATTAAACTGGGTTCCAGATGGAAAGGTACTGTACCAGTTAAACACTGAAGAGATTAAGCCAACTAAAGAGAGAGTGAGTAGCATACACTATGATATGATTAGCATCTAAGAGCAAGACAATATTTATTAGGGAACCATTAAACAATGCAAGCAATAAAAATGATGCTGGAGATGGTGAAATACCCTGTGCTGAGGCAGTGCTCTCCTGTTTCACCTTCTTAATTTCAACATGAGTAATACACCAGTCTGCAGTGGCAAAAATAGTGGAATTGATGAAGGTGGAACCTCCCCCCCCCCCAACTTGGATTGCACATCTATGTGAAAGCCTGGAAACAGACTGGCTAAACTAGATATTTCAGTCATCACCGATATCATGGGAACAAGAGATGACACAAGCAACACTGGCTGTTCTAATGACACATGATGTAGAAAACCAGAAATCATGGAAGATATGTATTTTCTGAGTGTTGTAGGAAAGGCGTGCCACACTAAACATTCATGTCTACATAGGCATAAGAAGATTAACTCCATCCTGGCCAAACCGAGTACAATATGTGCCTAACTTTGTAAAAAGTTTGTTTAAACTACGCCATGGTGGAAAGACATGGAAAGTCAAAGAGCTGGGTTTTTTTTGTTTTTTGGTGGGTTTTTTTTAAGGTGTGGAGGGACCCCTTAAACTCAGTCACTTTCTGCATAAACTTACCGAGTTCATTCTTCTTACCATTCCACACTGTGTAATGATTACCTCAGTTCCAGCTGAGCTGAGAGCATGCTTCTATCTTGAACTGGAACTTTTTTAACAAAATCTGTAACTACAATTAAATTTAAACCACATAAAATTGTATGCATATGCTAGTGAAACATTTCTATTGCACCTATCTATATGTAAGAAGAGCCTTATAAGACCTGCCCAAGCAAAAAATCCCGAAGACCTTCATGGATGTTTTGCAATGTATTAATTTGAATTTTTCAGCCCATCTGGAGGTCATCCAGTTCTATTTATGGTCTGACAGGCACCAGTACAGATTGAGTTCTGTCTCTGCATCAGACCCTGTAAGCTTTGTCGTAGCACTTTGCTGGACGGAATGTCTCTGCTCTAGCATTGCTGTGTGGCCATGACGTACAGCTAAAACCTGCTTATATCTGCTGAGCATCTTGTCCGGTATGGCAGTTAGTCTTTGGTAATATTTTTGGTAATTCTTTGCTAATACTGAAATAGTCCACTAGTAGGCTTTGTGACAGCGCTCTTCAGAGAGTAAAACAGCAACATAATTGAAAGTATGTGCTACTAAATTATGTGTAGCCACTTCTAATTTGGGAATATGCAGTTTACTAATCCTTTATTTAGGGATACAAGGCCCGATATCTTAGAGTTCAACAGAAGTAATTACACTTTGCCAATCAGGCTTGATATTGGAGTTATTTGCTTTATGAATTTTACCTTAGGATTCAATGGGAGCAAGAGGGAATGGGACTACCTTGCACTAAATTCTGCTCGTGTTCGCTAAGGCACTCGTTGCTGCTTTTCATAGCATTGCTACGGACTTTTAAACTGTTGAAGGATTTCTGTTCCAGAGAGGTTTGTTTGGTGAATCAGTCCCTCGTCTTAGTTACGAAAGTGTCCATTTGTTAGAGCTCTTCAAGATCCTTTCAGATGAAAGATGTTAATAGATGTTAAGATAATGGGTACATGCAAGATTGTCGTCATTAATAAATATTGAAGAAAAAAAAAAGTTCTCTGTCAACGATGTAAAATAACACCAATGAGTATTTAATCTGCTTTTTTAATTGAATTTTCATCTTAAAGAGGGGAACTTTTCTTCTTGTTTGAAAAATTGAAATAGAAAAATGAATATTGAAATGTATTGGCTTGGGATTTTCAACGCAGTTTAAATAACTAATTAAGAAAAAGTTGCAGGGAGGAAAAACATTAAAATATGCAATAATTTATTTTTAATAAGTGTAAAACAGATTATTTTAATTACCACATTTTTAAAATACGGGGTAAAATGCCTTAAATTGTCATTCATAGAGATTTGGAATTGAAGTGTAGAGATTAAAGCCTTTTATCAGTAGATGTAGACAAAAGACCTAATGAATAACGAACACAGAAATTAGCTGAAATGACAGAACCCCCTATGCTACATATTTTTTTTCTTGGTTTCCCATGCTCACTGGCTTTTTTCATTTCTTTGGCATTGCTTTTTAGAATAAGCTGTTAGCCAGGTGAGGTTTCACGGTATCTTCTGTATCAGTATTTCCTTTTTATAAAGCTTTAAAACTGCTTTTAAATACACCTCCTTGCCTTTAGAATAACAGCTACCTGGTTGACCTCTTCTGCTGCACAAGGGCTTAAAGGTAGATGCTAGTCCATATAATTTTTTTATTTTTTTTTACACTTAATTTCCAGTTGCCCGGGTTGCCATTGAAATCTTTGTGAGCAACGTTGCCAAAATCACCTAACGCCAATCAAGCTTTGGCAAAGGCTGCACACCCTGGCTGGAGTTAATATTTTATATTACTACATAAATTTTGGATCCAAGTGCTCCCTATTTATCCTGCAACTTTTCCGGAGGAGTTTTGTGGAGCCATCCGTTCTCTGTCAGTGTATGAATGCAGTCCTCTGAACCAGGGCGTCTCCTGGAGACTTGTATATGGTAGTGAAGATTTCTCCCTTTTGATGTAACAAATGCAATGCAGAAATAGAGCACAACTGAGCAATATTTGCTGTGTTATGTCAAGTGGGGGTAAGGTTTCCTTTACAGTGCGAGCGCGTGCTTTTTTTGACTTGCTCAAGAACGTCTAAATGACATGCACTGTGTGTTATTCACTTCATGTTTATCCGAAAGCAGAGTCTAACCCTGAAGTGCTGTGTTTGTCCTGGTTGTTATAAGATTGTATGCTCATTGTGCATAAATGAGTAAT
Organism: Astur gentilis; assembly: GCF_929443795.1. Taxonomy (NCBI): domain Eukaryota; kingdom Metazoa; phylum Chordata; class Aves; order Accipitriformes; family Accipitridae; genus Astur; species Astur gentilis. Next base: position 16,110,248 of record NC_064896.1, on the reverse strand, counting down.
TGTCCTTTAGAGGCCTGTGCTTTCGTTCAGTCTGCTAGGGCTGCTGAGCCAACAAGCACAGAAAGAGCTGTACTTTGGCACCATCCCAGAAAGTTAGAGGTCGTGAGCCAAAAACCCTAGGAAAGGCTTTCGGCTTTCCCGTCAGCCCAGTGTGCTGGAGTTCAGAGCTGCTGATCTCACCTGGAGCCGGGCAGCGGCAGGAGCGGGGGCAGCTCTTTCCAGGGGAAGGAGCGTGCGAGTGCTCCAAGTCTTCCTGCAGTGGGGGAAGCTGTCCTGCTACCGAGCAGGAAAACAAGTCATCTTTTGCCTCTAGTTTTCACGGGGAACATTTGTTCTCCTCTTTGCTCGTTCTCCTATGCATTTGATTCCCCCCGCTTCTTTAAGAGGGGGAAGGTCTGCTGAGAAATGTCTCTCTGTAAGCCAGAACAGTTCTGTCGCGTCTCCCTCTCATTTTAGCACTCCGCATCTTCTAGGTGGGGAAAAATCATCTGGGAGGTCACTGGCAGTTTTGCTGCTTCATAAGGAAACATTAAAGATGGGAGGATTTGCCCCGATGGTAGCCAAAAGCACTCAGGCTCTGCCAGGATTTAATTCCTTGTGAACTCTGACCTGGAATGAATACAACATACGTGCTACTGTTCCTCCATAATTTAGCATCCCTTTTTCCTGTGTGGTTTTTTTTTTCTCCCCCATTCGTTTCTGTTAAACCCGGCAGAATGGTTTACCCTTTATAACTAGTATCCCTGCAAGGGAGAGACTCTTGCTGTTTTTACAGGCCTCCCAAGACTCCGGCTGAAAGGTCCTGGAGGTTTGCCTTCGCTTGCCTTAGTGATGTTGCTGTTTTTGGATCCGAGGGCCTCCAGTTCAAATCCCCCCAGTAGAGTCAGATTCCTCACAAAGTAAAAAGGCACTCCTTGGATTAAAGAAGCTGATTGAGTGCCGCTGCGTAGACCACTAATGTGCTACAAGGGTACTCGGTTCTTTAGCAGGGATTGCGGTGTGCTGCTAGGGGACTTCTCAGGCACTGTTACTTAGAAATTACATGGTGCTACACCAGCTCTGGGACTTGCAGATTTGCATTCACTCTGCAGCTTCATTAACAATTTTAACTGGGACATATTTAGACTACTCAAGCTGCTTCTATAGGGTTGATTATTTTGTCTTGTCCTTAGAAAACAGCTTATCCTTGTGAAAATAACATATAAATTGTACTATTATATTTAGTGCTGCAAGCTTTGCTGTTGCTGTTAGTTTTCTTTTCCTTTTGAAGCTGTGGAATTTCTGACAAATAATGCCTTCCGAGTTAAAATCCACCATCGCAAGAACATATTCTGTGCCTTTTCCATTCTCTCAGTGAATTCTATGAACCACTGTCGTTAGTATGACTATTGCCTGGAGAATAAAGAAAAGGGAGAAAGGATGTTTCAGTGAGTAAGACACAAGATGCTTCAGACTTGTCACCTGATCCAGGGAAAATTATTAAATCCCTGTGTACCTCCATTCTAGCTATAAAGCACGTGTCATAATATCTGCTCAGCTCTGGAGTGTTGTGTGTGTCTTAATTTGTTGAAGGATTTTTAATCTCTTCTCTGGAAGCTTTTATGGAAATGAAAGTGCTACTCTCATGACCGCAGGTGTGTTGTGGTTTTCTGGTTGTGAAATATGCAGCAGAATTGTTGTCCCTCTATGGAGCTGTGGTCCAGTATCTGTGATTTAGTTGTCACTGTTGAGCTGCAGAAAAAAAATATTGTGTAACTATTTCATTTCCTAGCACTCAAGTGTCCAGAACAATCTCTCTAAACGTAGACTGTTTTGCCTCCATTAGGATGGAACTGTTGAGCCTGAAACCTGAGGATCGCAGGTTTTGTCATAATTAAAGCAATTTATCATTATCGCAGGAATATCTGCAACATACACATATGTTGGTTCTCACTTCACCTTTCTGTCCTTAGGAATATCCAGTGTTACAAGCTGTAGACACTTAAATCATTCTCCACAGAAGTACATGAACATATTGAAAGTATACAGGCAAGGCGTAACAGCTTTAAGTGGAACTAGATAACGCGGGAGAAAGTAAACTTTATGTATTGTTCCATTCACTTCATTTTACATCGGAAAGATCCAGCTTATCCGAAATTAAATAAAGCTGCCACATCATTTTTAGTTCATGATGGCATTTGAGACTTAATTTTTCCTGTGGAAGCACTGTTCATTTCTGTGGAATTCTGCAGGTGGTATATGTTTGTACCACTTGAGATCCAGAAGGTCTTAAATTTTGAGATGTTAGGTACATTTAAGTTCTATGCAAAGCCTATAGTAAGCAATCTGTCAATTAAAGAATATGCCTCACTAGTTCATCCTTTTTCAAGTTTCTTATGGGTATGTTTAAACAAAAAAAAAAAAAAGAACAAGCCTAAATACCATTTGCTCTCTTTTATTGTTTTCTGTGAGTTGCAGGAAATCATTATTACACTTGATAAAGCTCAGCCTTCATGAGGAAGGCAATGAAGAGCAAACTATGCACCAGAACCTAAGACAGCTTAGAGTAGAAAAGTGATGAAAATACGCTGCTTTTTAGCAGCTTCTCTGAGAAAAAAGGAAGTGAGTTGTTTCCAAGGATTTTTGAACAAGAGCTTTGGGCTCTTTATATTGCCTGTACATTTTGTTGTAATTCTGTATGTTGGAAATCTAATTTGGAGTTGCACAAAGGCTCTGACTGAATAGATGGCCTGAGGATTAAGTTGTGATTTTCTCTCTTCATTGCGAATGGCCAGCTTTCCTGATTTTACAGACTCTGATTTTTGTTATCTTGTTTGAGGAATGGACAAGCTAGTAGAATTTTTTACTCTCCTAAATTTGATTAAGGAGTGTATGTGTGTGCATATATTTTTTTATTTATTTTTTTTTAATTATCTATAGTGTGCATCATGGACCAAGTAAGCTTGAATAATGTTTGCAGTAGCTAAGAAATGACTAAAGACTTTTTTCTTCTCTGCTTTGAATCTACCTATTTCTGTTTCCCTAGTTGCTGGAATTGATTAACTTTTTTACCCTTTACTCTGTAGTTATGCACTGTAGGTGAGCTTTCCTGTCACAGAAGACTTTAACAATAATTCTCATCTGGTTATGAGCTTTGATGTCATAAGAAATGTGATCATTTAATGATGTTTTTTAAAAAACAAATAAAGCATTCACTAACCAACTAATTTGCTTTGCTATGGATTTTGGAGAGCACTCAATTTTTTGCAAGAATAACACTTGCTGAACCAATTTAAAACATAATTAAGAGCAGCCACCTAGTTTCTGAAGAAATACCTGTTTATTATTTTTGAGAAAACACCCACTGTTTGTTTTCTTTAATATGTTTAAGCGTTGATAATTTTGCTACATGCATCTGCAAGAACTGTCATCTGCATTTCTGATGGTTGCCATTGGGTGGTGCCAGGCAATCAGTATATACTATATGAGACAATGGCTTCTTTTTGTACGTATCAAAAATCAAACGAGCTCTAAAATCTGATCTCAAATAATTTACAGTGCAAATAAACGAAGCAGCCAGTGCAAATAGTTACTCTGATGCTTTTTTTTATACTTAATGTAAAGGAAGGATCTGTCTGATTCTTCATGCGTGCCTGTTTGTGTGTATATATTTGTATACCTCTGTGTGTGTGCGTAAAGTTTGACCTGAAATGTGTTTTTGCCCTAAGGATACTGATGCCTTGTTTTTGATCGCGCTGTACTAATGTGGCTTGCTTAATTGCCCTCTTAATGTCTCTGCTAATGTTCAGGCTTTTGTTGCTTGCATGTGTATTTATTGCAAACCTGCTAAGTGTTAAAGCTGACTGGAGACAAATGATAGATTTCCAACTTTAGAGAAACAATACCTATTTAATGTATGTTTAAGGAAGACTAATTTACTGCCTTAACTCAGTTTACAATTGAATGCCAAATGAAAGCAATGAAATATTAATATTTTAAAGTCACGTTTTAAATATCTCCTGTCTACCTGGTTCAAAATATATATTATGTTAATGATACAGATGTACCACTTTATTCTTTGAGCTAACTCAGTTTCTAAAGTATTTGGTTTATAATAACTGAGGGAAAAAAATTAGGTTAATGAGAGGGAGATACAAATGTTTATTGAATATTGCATTTGAATAGGCTACTGTCTGTGTAAGAGAAAATTATAGTAGTTGGGAATAAAAAAAAATATCGGGAATTGATTATGTGGATTAGGACAGTCTAAAATGTTTGATTTCACATTTCTGTTTATATTCACTTATAATAAAGTTGTTGAAAGTTCGTTTATAAAACCATATCTTTGGAGGGGGAAATGAGCATTCACAACTCATTTGCTCTTGAACACCTTTTGTTAATGTATGAAATGAAATGAAATGCAGCCTGTGGCCTTGCAACTGAATAAGCTAAAATTAAAAATGATTTGTTTAACTTGCATGGGTTCGTAGAGCTTGTGAGTTACGTGGAACAAAACAGTAATTCTTCTGACAAATTTTAGATGGTGCTGTTTTCTTTGCCAGATAGTGGTTACTTACAAACAAACAAACAAACACCCCCCTCCACACACACACACACACACACACACACACACACACACAAAAAACAAAAAAACCCTTCAACAATAAAAATCCCCCAAACCCCTCCCTACAGTCCTTCTTTCCTTCTAATTTAAAAATAAAATTAACCTAAACATAGCCTAATAAATTAGTTGAATAATTTCAAATTCACAAGAATAACTTTGGAGGATTGGTGTAAATAACCAACAACAGCCTAACAACATGAATCCTTTGTGATTCAAAATTCTTACCATATTAATTTTCCCCTCAGTGAATAGGAGTAAGACCCACCTGTCTCTAAGATGATGCTCTGAGTGACATTTTGAGGCTAAAAGCCTCTAAAATATTTGTAATAATTTAGATAGTGATTACCCTGTCTAGACCTTTTACTCTTTGCTAGACTCTCATTTAAATGTTGGACCTTTTTTCAGACCATAAATCAATGGCAAATGTGCACATTTGGACTCTCTGAAGTTTTACTTTGAGAATGTGTTTTTTAAAGCATTCCAAAACACTGAAATCCTTGAACGGCAAGGAAAAAAAAAATCGAGTCAAAGGTAAAAGCAAAAATTATTTATGGAGCATTTTGTCTCTAATCCTAAAACTGAGAGTACTAATAGCAGCAGTGATGAGCTTAGCTGATTCTTGTGGCTAATGCTTTTCATGAAGTCAAATTTGATTGACATTTCATCATAAATTTCTATTCCTTGTAACAAATATTTCTTTTCCTCTATTTGTAAGTGCCTTTTTAAGATGCTTCCTTTAAAACAATGTAACAGTCATTTGCAGCTTTTATGGCATCTAAATGTATGCCGTTATGCTGGCTTGGTTCTACTGACATTTTAACATTGTTAATAATCACTGGCCATTTGTGTGTGCTGTGTAAAGGCATAATGTGCTTTTATATAAAACACTGTTATGAGGGCTCATTATCTTGTGAGGCAGCAGTTATAATGAAAATTAAACAATTGCAAACTTGCTTTGCCAAGTGTTTTTAAAATAAATTTAACCAGGCTGATTCAGAGCTCCTACCTGATTCTGCGGGGTTATATATCAAAGCTGTTGGAGAGTTTCATGCATAAATTCCTTCATGCAGTCATGAGAGCTATGCGCGGTACGCTTTCCAGTGCTCTGCTAAAACTGATCAGGAAATGCTTGTTACACAGGCAAGATCCTAGCAGGGCATGAAATAGGTGTAAACCTTTGAAACTAGTCTCCATGGTATTGATAGTTAAATGGAGTTTATAAATGACCTTTTACTTACAGGTAGCCACAGAAGCACTCGATCTGCAATCTATAAGCTACTCCTGCTGTTTTACTCGAAACACTGGCTATATACAATTGCATGATTAAAAATTACCGAAGTAGTTGTACTTCTCAAGCTAAGAAAAGGTTGAGAATGTAAATATGGGATATTCAGGTTTTTGTTTATAGACGGCAAGATTTTACCAAACACTTTACATAACGGACATAATTTTTTACAACTTCTCCAGTGTTTCTACATAAAATTATTTGAACAGTAACTACTTTATTGTTAGAGTAAATGAATGATGAGAAATCCGGGTAGGCTTCTCCATCGCGTCTGCATTTTAGCAGAGTTACTCTAGCTGAGGATCTGGCCATTTGAAATGCGCTTTTAAAATGACTGTTGCTGAGCACCCTTTCAAAGCTGAGCTAACCAGTGCAGTTTGTATAATTTCTGACATGCTTCCCTTCTGTTAGGATACCAGATTTGTCCTTGTAGGAGTATATTCAACTGCTCCTCTGTCTTTTATTTTAATGCAGCACTTAGACGCAGATTGTTCCAGTACTGCAGTAGTTAGGGAAACCAAATTTCCTTTTTTTTTTTTTTTTTTGCACATGTTTAATTTTGAAAGCTACCAAGGCATGAAACAATAATTCAGAGAGGCTCCATTTCAAATTACCTTTCTTCATTAAAAAATAAAATAACCAGGAGGTCTAGCACATTATGTCACTAAGTCACACAGTAAGAGGGACCATCAAAGAATGGTGGGAATTATCACAGCAGCTTGCTCCTTGTTAGAAGCATTTACCTCATGACCCTTTCATTTGCCTACTGCCACTTTAGTTTAAGAGTGACAACACTGTATAGCACTCTGCACTTTCCGCCTCCCCCCTTCCTCCCCCCCCCCTCGCCCCTTTCCCTTAGCACCAGATGCCTTTGTAAAGCAGGCTGGTGAAGCAGTGAACAAAACCTTGTGGGATAAGTCTGACACTGGAAGTTAATGATTATCAGTTGAAACAAAACACTTGTTTACATGTTGTAGTCATTAGAGGTTCCAGTCAGTCATACCTCGGCTGGGATTCCTGCCAAATGTTTTGAGGGTTCTTTCACAAGCTGTGCAGTTTTGTAAATACAAAAGCACTCTTATTAAGCCTTTTTAGTATTAGACTGTGCAATTAAGATTACAGATAATTAGATTCCTTTATTTGGAATAGAATGGTCCAAGACACACACACAACTTTCTTAGCCACAGGATACCATTGGATCTCTATTTGGGTGTTCCATTACAGATCGATGACTAAGGGAAACTCTTTTGTATTGTGCACATTTTTTCTTTATTAAAAATTGCGCTCAAAACTTGGGGCGGTATGGATTTTTCCTCACCTTACTGTCAGCACCTCTGTTGCAGCCATAAAACTTTCTTTTTTGATTAGCATGTCTCAATTTGCTGGAAACACTTTGCTTACATCTTTTTTTAGTATTGCTGGCTTTTCATTTCAGCCTTATTACAACTAGGATTAAGGAGGTGATTTGACTATGAAGGAATTTAGGAAAATTTCCAGTAAGCTAAGGATGATTTTAAGTTAACTGCAGGATAACAGACTTGTAGAAATAAATGTTTCTTTTAACACCTGTGAATTAGTCCATACCTGAATAAATAAATTATTCCTTTGGTATTTGAAGTTGGTATAAAACAGCTCAAATCCCACCGTTTTCTTGTAAACACTTTAATCATGCAAAGATGCATCTAATACAAATAATCATGTGAGCCAGTGAACCTGTTTCACATACTCATCTGCTTTGACAGAATTCTCTGCATTGAGCATGATGGTAAATTATTTAAGGTTTGGGAGGCCATTTTTTGTAACTGCGAATTGTAAGACAACTGAATTGTCTATACATATTTTATCTCTATTTTTTTCTTTGCCAAAGAAGATATCAGTTTTAGTTGCTCCAATGCAGGACTGCTCGCTTTGACATTTCCCGGTTGTCTGTAGTGCTAGGCAATAATTAAATATCAGGTGCATAAGCTGCTCTTTAATTTGACATGTGTGCTCCAGGCAATAAACACATGCAGTGCAACGTGGGAGTGTAATTGCTAAGGAATAAAATCTTGTACCAAGTGAGATCATTGTATCAGGTACTGTGTGACAGCTCATTTGATCATTATGCCCAGGCTAAAGAGGTTGCCTAATTAGTTTCCATTAAAACTCACCCTTTAATCAGGAATTATTCTTGCATAAAGAATGTCACTTGGTCCAGATGAATGAACAATGGTTCCCCCTTGAGATTCAACTATCTGTTACACTTGGGATGCCATATGTCTTTTCAAACAATTCAGCTACAACAGTACTCCGTGAATTTGGATCTCATAGCACTATGCAGTATTTGCATTTTCTTGATACCAGCTAGCATTCTATAGAAGAATCACAATGGTATTCTGTATATACTTCATCGAGCCAGAGAAGCTATGTTCAAGCAGCAGGAAGTGTGTTGTAAACACGCAAATGACTAATGGGCCTCTCAACTAATGTGTTTTAGTTGTTGTATATATTTCATAAGTGACATACATAGCATATGTGCTGTTACCTGGAGCTAGACTTTGGTCTCTCACCTAGAAACATCAACGTTCATCTAAATTTAATATTTTGAAGGGAAATAACTTTCTAGCTTTTTTTTTTTTCTTGTGACAATAGCTTTGTCAGCTGAAGCTGATCATAGAAGTAGCTGTGATTTTTATTTTTGTCCTTCCCCCCCCCCCCCTCCCCCCCCCCCCCCCGAATCTTGCAGCTTAAATGCCTTCCCCCTGCTCCCACAAGACACACGAGGCCCAGAAGGTTACTGCGGTCATGCATATCACAGATGTGGAACTCAGCTGTTGGGTATGTTTCGATCTGAGCTATGGCTACACTTCTGCAAGTTCCTGGTAGTCCAGTGGAGTTGGCTTGTCTGCCACACAGCGACGGCAGCGGCTCGTCTGAGCTGACGAGAGACTGCTCTCCGGGAGAGGCTTCTTCCTCTGGCAGTGCGGGCTACTGTAGTCCGCGTGGAGGGGAAGACTTTCAAGTCAAAGCCCAGCACTTGTAGTCAGTGGCCTCAGTCAACTCCCTTAATATATCTGCTCCTACAGAGATGAACTGCTTTTGTAATGTTTGCAAAATGCCATGGGCTGGACTGGCAGTTTGAAATCTAGTGCATAGGCAGGGCTGCTAGGTCCACTTGCTTTCCTCAGAGACATCTTAGTAGTAAGCTGTGAGCTACGTTTCCCTTCTGTTGTGGAGGGGTGATCCTACAACATGTCAGTGTCTGCACTGACTGTCTCTGCCAATGCAATGTCCATCCTTCTTTTACTTAAATGGTTTATTGGGCACCCAGAAAACAGGTCTCAAAAATACTTCTCCAATCTTTTTTGCACCTCAGACTGTTGCAGACCCCTGTTGCATTTGGATGAATGAAAAAATGTTTTGCAGGCTTTGCGTACCTGGAGGCAAATGCCTTTTACAGAAACAACTGCAATCTAAGGTTGTGTGACAGATTGCCACAAAAATAAAGCCCTGTGGCATGGTACAAATATTATGCAGGGTGTCTGCTCCAAGTTTGTTCTTGGTAAGTCTGAATGCTCTAACCTTCATGCTTAAACCTGAGTTGTATGAACGTTTACACTGTAAGAGTATTCAAGCCAATGGAAGGACATGCATGAAAGGTGAAATTCAAATTCTTGGTGCTTCTTGTTGCTATTGCTTGAAGTGCCTCCATTCTCCATACCCAATAGATGATGTGTCATACCCAGAGTGAATGAAGCAGACAGGAAAAATGGCTCAAGCCCATGATTAACATCTAGAATCTGAGGAGAAATGATTTGATGGTCTAATGTGACTCCCTGAAATAGCAGAGGCTTTTAATTGACTTGTTCTCATACCTTGAGCTATGTGTTTAGGAAAACACGTATTCTGTGTTGTCAGAGTGCTTTCCACCTTTACCTAGTACTTTCTTTGTGGCTGTGGTTAATCTCTGATACATCAGAGGAAGTTGGAGAAAAAGGACCAAATGTTTCTGTGACTACAGAAACTGAATTCTGATTTCCTCTGGCTTCCTGTAGTTAATCCATACCATTTGGCACTCTTGCATGTATTTTACACACCCTTCCAATACCTCCAGCAAACATATCCTTAGTTCTTTTTCATGTTCTCAATGCCACTCCTATTTTCTTTCCATGTCGCCTACTTGTATTTGCCCAGGCTTCTGGAGAAATATGGTGTGGCTGATTCAGAGTTGCAGACATCGACTGGTGTCAGTTGCTGTCTTTTGACTATTAGTCAAAGAGGATTTGTTGCATCGTGGTTACTTCAGACCCAACAAATGCCTAGAGGGACTCCATGATGATGATTTATGCAAATATTTTAGTGAAGCTCCTAGATAGTATCCAGACTACTCTGGTGGTATGCAGTGATAAAGATCAATTATCGCCAGAATGATATGAATTATCTGACTATATTATCTTTATTTTTAGGAAGGTTATTGATAGCTCAAAAGCTAGGAGATATGTCTAGCAATCATGGATGAAGTGCTTTCTCCTGTGCTGCAGGCCTCTCTCTTAGAAGCCTGTGCATTGAAAAACACACAAAATCTTTGTAGATGATTCATCTCAGAGCAATCCTTTGGCAATAAAGACTAACATAACTTTTAAAAGAAAAAGAAAATTGGAAGTTTAATGGTGTTAATAGGGGGAAATATGAATGCTGAATTAATAATGGGTAAATTTAATAGCAGCAGTAGTAGTAGTATTTGGTACAAAGGGCAACATGCTCAAGAGGAAGTTTCATTTTGTCTTGATCAGGTTAATCTCTTTAACCAGTCAGTTTTTGCGCTAAGCATCATGTTTTATATTCTTGAGTTTTTGGATGTAATCACTGCATTTTCCCTACCCAACTAAGCTGTTTGATTATAACAGTGAATTCTACAGGTTATTTATAATTTGTGGTTTAAAAAAAACCAGAGCAACTTCTTTACCACTTTAAAAGGTGTTTTTGCAATCTTACTGAAACTTCGCTTGTTCTCACATAGCGGTAGGGGACATGGGAACATCTGAATTCCTTCATACCATGCATTCGATGCAGTAGCTCTAGCATGTTCCCTCCCTCTTCCCCCTGTGTTTCCTCTGCAATAAAAAAATTCCAAGTGTTTCAAGCTTTCCTTCTGTGGATGTATTTCTGTGTCTGCAATCATGACTGTTGACTGGTTTCGAATCCTGTCAGCTGCCCACTTCTTTCTCTGTGTTCCTTTCAAGGTAGGATAGACAGAACAAAATTATTCCGTAGGAGGGTATCCCATTGATTTATAATATCGAGGCTACTATTTAATTTTTGAACTTTCTGAAGATAACAAGATACTTCTATTTTAAATGCAATGCCATAAATCAATCTGAGTTCATTCTAGATTTGATCCAGCTTTACTGAAAGGTTCATGAACTTAGCAAACTTGGCTCAAATATTTATGAAAAGCTGCCCTGAGATGCATCACACTTTGATTAAAATCTTGCTGTAACCCTACTATGATTAAGCATATCTAATTATCTTTGGTAGCAAGCTTAAACCAAAAATGACCTAAGAAAAATATTTCTGTTATAAACAAATATAGGGGCTAAAAAGAGCTTTTGGGTGAGCATTCAGGGCTACTTTTACTTTCTCCAGACCTGTTTGCCAAGATCTGAATTTTATATCTTTTCCACAAAACACTTTTTTCTCTGTTACAAATACATATGTTTATCTTTGTATTATAAAGTGGGAACTATTTTTATTACTCTTGTTATTAATCCAAGTAATCTTTTGTGTTTCTATAAGAAATTCACTAGAGTGGAATCAAAACATTGTTCAGAATAGAATTAACCTTTCCCATATGCAAAAAGCAAACTAAACAGCATTCAATGTAAATAGAGTAAGAACTATCAGCGTTACTCTATGTAATATCCTGATACTTTACAGTCCTTTTGGACCTGAACATATCAACCATACTTCAGAAGCCTTCATAAACTTGTATAAATGTTTTCTTTTGCAATGATTTTTCAAAGTTTCCAGTAACAATCATTTATTGGCCTCTTGTGAGTTGTACTGCTTGGATTGAATATTATCAAGGAAAATAAACTGTTTTTGTTTTATTTCTCTGAAGTGCTTTCTAAAAGAATTCTATTCAAAATGTACATGTTGGATCATATTCTGCCCCTAGCTATGGTATCTGATAAAATGCCATTGACTTTATTACAGTCCACTTTGAGTCTGGCATATTTCCACGTACTCCAGGCTGCCAGTATAACTGAGGAGGGAAAACTTGACCTGGGGTATGTTTTGCTTCAGAAAGAACTGCATTATTTATCCTCAGTGAGGGAAGTACAGTAATTCACACATTATACACACTAAGACAGAACTAGTCCTCGAGTCCTGTTGTAAACGTTCCCCCTTACAGAGCTCCCCAAGAACTTACTTCCCGGAATCGTCAGCTGCAAGCACTCACGCGTGGGGAACTGTGCATAGCTTCAGCCTGTGGCTTCTCAGGAGTATGAAACAGAAGTTGAATTTAGAAACTGTGCCGGTCAGGGGCCAGGGTGAGCTCACCTGGGGAGGAGAGGGACTGGGAAAGAGCAAGGGCCCTGCAGTGTTGGACGCGCTGCTCCGGCGAGGCTGGGAAGGATGAGGGCGGCAAATGCTCTTGCTGCAGTGAGGAGAACCCTGTGCCCTAACCCACCCCAGTACCCCTGCTGGGGACAGTGAGCGCTGCTGTCACCAGCTTGACTGACTGGGGTCTTGTAGAACTGAAATAGGTTCAGGGGCAACAGCCATCTTTGATGTGCAAGCTGATTGCCAGCCTCGGAAGCGGCCAGAACTCTTCATGCCTAGAGCTGGCCGTAATTGCCCTCTACCCCCTGAGAAGTCTTGACCGGGGAGGACAAAAAAATGAAATGTGGGTCTTGATAGGTTTCTGCATGTTTTCCACGTGTAGCCTGGAAGGCCTAGGTCTAATCTGTATGAGAATAAGGAAATCGAGATGTTTTGCAAAAATGCAAAATGGCATGTCATTTGCTGCAGACTATCCCTCTGTGTGGCCACTCTGTCATGAAACAAAAGCCATTTTGCTTTGAAATAACTACTGTGAGAAAGATAATTTATTTCAACTGGAATATATTCTGGAAATTCATCTGTGTGTTGAGTTAATGTTTTCCAGCCTTTCTCTCCAACCATGAAGCTAGCAATTTTGTCTTTTTATTACTTTTGAAATTAATGCTGCTTTCAAAACATGTCATTCTGGAAAAAATACCAAATACACTGAAATTCAAGATAACAGTGTTTGAATTGGGACCAATGCTTGTTTTTTGAAATACACAAAATTTACAGCAGGGAGGATCTACACATCATCCTTAAACATCAGATAAGCATAACTAGAAGTATAGTGAAAAATCTTGTTTTAACAAGATTATGGTGTATGTATCTTTGAATTTGCTCTAAAAATATAGAAATTTTATATGTGCTATGCCTTCATTTTTCAAATGTTGTTCTCTAGCTTTTTAAAAGGCCAACTTTCATGGGAGCTTGCATCTTAAGTTCAAAAACTAGTATGCTTTCACAGCTGACTTCATTTTGAAAGCTTTTACTGTTCATTCTTTCACATAGAACATTTAAAACGTAATATTCATAGCCCTCATGATAATAGGTTTGTTGGGACAGGGAAGGCATCTTTCTTTCTTGTTCCATTTGAGTTAATACATCTGGCTTAGCCACTTGAGAAATAAAGTTGGCATCTACAACCTCTTGTTTAAAAGATGTCTAGATCCCATCCTCTGTGGTCTGTCAAGAGTGGTTATGAAAGGGTCTCTTTTGAGCTTTGAAGAAAAAGTATTTTTATTCATGACTTAAACTTAGTTTAAAACCAAGTGCCTTTTATTACTCTTTTTTTTGTGTTTTGCTAAAACAGGACAGATGTACATGTTAAGTTGGATTGAGAAGTGAAGCAGAAGCACACGGATTTCACAAAGGGGACATGGAAGATCTCTAATGCTTTTCCTTACGGGGGAAAAAAACGCACTAGTATGGGTCTTAAAGTGGAGTATAAGCTTTCAATGGTAAATGACTGGAAACATATTTTTCAGTTGGCCCAAAACACTGCAATAACTAATATCTGTAGGGAGTAAAGGAAGGATCAATATGTGCAAGTGCTTTGGTTATTTAAGCATTTGCTAAAGTGGTATGATTCTCTTAAGTTGCAAGAAGACACCGTTGTTATTTTACCTGGAAAAAAAATAAGAATTTATATATATTTATACATGTTTAAAGAAAAAAACAAAAAATTTACGCACATCACAATTTTAATGTTTACTTATGTTGGCAGATTTTAAGAACTTGTTTGACATGTGTACAATTTCCACATTAATAGCCACGGACCGCTTGGCCGGAAAGTCGAACCAAGAATAGTATCTAGGCTGACTACAGTCACAGTACAAGAAGCAGTTGTATGGGTAGCAAAATGGCCCTCCTGCCCCTCCATTGCTGGTGCACAGCCCCGGAAGGCTTGCGCTGGCTGATATTGCTGGAGAAGTTAAGAACCCAATGTGCTCTGTGGTTATTGCTGGCAGGTGGCACCTGCACCCACTACTGGCAGCAGATCTGGTGCGCGGGAAAGCTCTCCCCTGGGATCTCCCAGTCTTCTGGCCTCTTGTCCCTGCTCTCCCTCCACCTTCACAGGAGTAGCTTGGTCCCTTCTCCTCAGGATGGCAAATCTGTTTCTGCCTACCTACTTGAAACTGTTCTGAAATATATATGGACTGTAATGTTTTGACTGTTTATTATGTTTTATTGAGATATGGACTGACAAGGTGAGCTCTAAGGTGGGCGGCAAACTGGCTGCACCAACATGCTGAAAGGATTACTAGTTCAGGGGCCAGCTGGAGGCTGGTTACTGTGGCACTGCTCAAGAGCCAATACTAGGGACAATGCACTTTAATGTCTTTTTTTACTGAGTTGGACATGGAATGGAGCGTACCCTCGGTGAGTTTGTGGATGACACTATGCTGAGGGGGAAGTCCAGTAATCCAGAGCAAGCTTGGCATGCTGGAGGAATGGGGCAACGGGAATCTCATGAAGTTCATCAGAGCCAAATGCAAAGCCCTGCACCTGTGGTGGCAGACTGGCAAGGGTGCACTTCTTTGGAAAAGCACTTGGGGCCTTGGCTGATACAAGTCAAACCTGAGTCAGCTGCGTGTACTTATGCCAAGAAAGGTCAGCAACCTACTGCTGCATCAGCAGGAGAGCAGCCAGCAGGCTGAGGGAGGTGATTCCCCCCTCTTCGGTGAAAGGGAGATGGCATCTGAAGTGCTGTCTCCAGCTTGGGCCTTGCCAGTAGACATCAGCGAAGAGAGGCGTGTC
Source organism: Astur gentilis (assembly GCF_929443795.1). Taxonomy (NCBI): domain Eukaryota; kingdom Metazoa; phylum Chordata; class Aves; order Accipitriformes; family Accipitridae; genus Astur; species Astur gentilis. The sequence continues at coordinate 16,095,015 of NC_064896.1, read as the reverse complement.
TAGCACAGGTCTACCAAGATCACTGAGGAGGCTGAAGCAGCTGATGTACAAGGAGCGTCTTCAGAGTTTGTTCAGTCTGAAGAAAAGATGAATCGTACTGCTGTCTTCAGCTGCTTAATAAATTATAAAGAAGATGGAGTCAGGCTCTTCCTTAGATGTGCTCAGCAAAAGAAAAAGGAACAATGGACACAGGTTACAACATATGACATCCTGTTTTGATATTAGGGAAATTTCACACTGAAGGTGCTTAAACATTGGCACAAGAGCCCAGAGGGACTGAAATCTCCATCTTGAGATAATCAAAATGCAACTGAACAAGGCCCTGAGAAGCTCGATGTAACTTTTGAAGTTGTCTCTAACCATGTCTCTGGCCCTGCATTTAGTGGGGTGTTTGGACCACATGACCTCCAGAGGGCTCTTCCAACTTATTGCATGCTTCTATTGTATATCTGTTTTCATATTACGATATGACTGCCTGCTAATAGCAGTCTCTACAAACAGAGAATGTTACAGTAAGTTGTAAGTTTTAAAATGCAGATCTGATATGTAAAATAATGCATAAATTTTCAGATTAATGCAAGACACACAGTATAAAAGGCCCCTGCTGGATTAATTTTTGCTATAGATTATTTGTTTTGAGCAGTTTGAAATATTTTCTTAGCTATCCTGTTGCAGGAAAACTCTTTTCTTGAACCATTTTTTCTGTGGTGTAATTAACTGTTTACTAGATGCTACGGTCACTACAATATTCTCATCCCAGGCGCCTGTCAGTGAATCCTAGTTTTTACTTGGATTCTTCTCATTGCCTGAATTCTCTGGTCTTGATTAGTCTTGTCTGATGACCAGCCCCTAATCCTCGTCTGAAAAAAACATGCTGAATAATTTCTTTTTCTTCCTGTCCTGTGTGAAACTGCTCATTTCCCTTCAATTTTTTTCATATGAAACATTTATAAATCCTCTTTTCTCATCTATCTGCTTACCTTGTAGCTGGCTGCTTTGCACGTTGTCCAGAGTTTTGCTCTTGTAGGCAAAACTGGGTGAATGGATGTACTGAGCCTTAACTTCCAATTGTTCCAGCCTCAACAGCCCCCTACTCCTGTTTACTAATTGACCCTTGTCTCTCACCTGGTGGATATGCAAAAGTGAATGCTATGAAGACATTTGTGACACCACGTAACATCAACGTAATAACATTAATCAATTCCTTAATGGGCAGGCAAGGGGGGAGCATCCCAAACTGTTGAACCTCCATGCAATCTGTAGTATTTTTTGGCAGAACTTTACGAGCAAATTTTCTTGGCTACCTCAGTTAAAGCATTCAGAATTAAAGTACTTTCTCTTGATTGTTGTAAATGCAGAAACTTTCCTGGCTTAGGCTTTTGGCTGATGTCATCCTAGATGGTCCAGTATCTGTTGTAAACCCATTATAATGAGACATCCACCCAAGTGTCTGGGGAAAAGAAAATGGGACCACGTGGTTCTGCTCAGGAGGAGCAGCGCTTTGTTAAGAAAACTGCAAACTGAAGGGAAATGTTTGTTGTTGTGAATTCCTTTGAGTACAGCAATGCTTTGAGAACACGTCCCTGAGAGAGAAACAGAGAGACTGTTTAAGGATAAACGTGGTGAGTTAGGAAGTAGACATCACATGGGATACCTTTATTCAGAGTTGGTTTGGAGAGCTCAGAAGATGCATGAAGACATGAAGAATTCATTGGTACTATTGCAATGATATAGTTTTTCTAGAACTTTAATGGGTTGTTATAACTATTACAATGCTAACTATAGTTACACCTTTTTTCTACTTAGCTGCGTGCTGACTTTCCCTAAAGCCGGCCTAAGGGGATAGATGTCCATTTTGTGGCCGTAATGTATACTATTAGGGCGCTCTTGTCCGATCACGGCTGTGTGGTGGTCCTTTGCGAAGAATGGTTCATGCTAGCAAAGGGTGCCCGGGAGACAGAGCCTGTGAGGGCAGGGGCTGCTGGGCAGCATGGTGTGGCTGGCCGGCTGGCCGGCAAGCAGCACGGGGCCACGCTGGGCTCCCGTATCGGGAGGCTACGGGGAGCTGCAGAGCCCCGAGGAGGCACAGGAATCTTCCCAGAGCCCAAGATAAGCAGGGTTTGCTGCTATTGAGAAGCCAAGCTGGAAGTGAGGGTGTGTTGACAGAGGAGTATTATTTTGTAAAAAACTCTTCCTCTTTGTGGCCTACTTGCTATAAATTTTCCATTCATGGACTTTGCCATTTTTGCAATGGAGAGGAGTATCAGTAACGCAGGCAAAAACACCCAGCTTGGGCTAGAGACAAGGTGTCAACACGCGTGCCTGGGCCAGGTTGTTCCCTCAGACCACCCAGCTTATCTGAGGTAGGTCTTGCAGGAGATGAACTTTTTCAGACAAAAAAGCAGCTGGCTGCTCAGAGGAGTGCAGGCTGCTGTCTGAAATGAGAGTACCACCTGGAGCTGGGCACGAAATGAAACATTGCACGGATTACCTAGAGACTAATCTGGAGTGTTACATTCAGTCCGTTCCTGACAGACTGCAATCAGGCCAGATTTTGTGCCTTTATTATCTGAAGCAGCCTTAGCTTGCAAAGCTGAGAGGAGTTGGAGAATAGGGACTTTCATTTTCTCTTGCAACTACCTTTATTTCTCCCACGATGTAACTTCTTGTGGTTACTGTACGTATGCTTCTGACAATACTACCGATTTCCATCATTCTAAGGCATGCGGCTAGTTTGTGAAGCAACAACACTGGTATAAGCATTAGATCACATCTGGGAAATATTGCATAATTCTTCTGCTTCTAAGTCAAAGACTTCTTCAGCAGAAGGCCCCGTTGACTTGTTGGAGAATGTAATTTTGCAAGGACAATTCCCTGGGGCTTAGAAAGTTTGTCAGCCCACCTCCGACAGGGCATGGCAAGACTAGTTTTGAATTTTTAGAAGACAAAGAGATTAGATTTGCTGACTAGAGGACATGAGAGTGAATGTGGAGACAACAAAGGTTGTTATTCTGCTTTGCATGGATCTATATATCTCTATACATATACATCTGCATGGATCTGTCTTAATTGCATAGTAATGTGATCCAAATTACTGGTTGATATTATTCTGGGTAAACTAGTATCTGGTAAATAAACTAATATCGGAGAAAGTTTTGTGGCGCTTTTAGGGCTTTCTCCAGTAGTTTATTTCTGTCCAAAAGCTATTATCATTGTTTATATCCCTTGAATATTAATTAATGTCTCCTGTCAGTGAGTTGTGACTGCCTTTTCTAAAACTATCAAAGGACTGTGACATCTCATACTTTCTGAATTACTTCTATTATTTAAACTGTAAGTAGCAGGGTTCAAATGCTTTTTTTTCTACAGCAACTACTTTCTCAATAATTTCTTCGTATTACCCTGTAACAAAGAGAAAACAGTAGTCTGTGTTTTCTTGTCAAAATAAAGCTTACATGAGCCTGTTATTATTTTTACTGTTGCCTTGGCATCTCAGTATAACTATAGTGCTGCTCTGCCTAATTTTTTTTTTTTTTGTTTAAAGATAGCTTTTAAAGATATTTTATTAGTTACCACACATTATGGTTCCTGTGATGACCATGGTGAACACAAAGATTCATCTCAGCAGCTTTGTGAGCCTGGACTCTCCCCCAGGGACTCTACAGGTTTGTTCCTCACTGGAAGGGACCAGCTTGGGGATTGTAAGCTATGTGCAGGTTGAGGCAATGGAAGCGCAGCTCCAGTGCCCAGCCCACGTGGTGACCAATATCAGGGCTGTGACAATATACTAGGGTTATGAATAGTCCAAATTCATTCCGGAATAAAGTGAGAAATGCCAAGGCTAGCATCACCAAACAATTGGACATTATTATTTTCAGTAGAGGAGAAGAAAACATTCAGGGAAACCACTCTTCTTTACGTTTTTGAGAGGCACGGTGTACTGCAGATCTGTGCAGAGAACTTGCAGTTTAGAAAGCTGGTCTAGAAGTTTCAACACAAATAACCTTAGTGGGAAAATAATCTTAGGAAACTGGGATCATTAATTGAAGGAAACAGTTCTCCTGTATATTCTTGACCATTCACAGAACTTGGTGATGGGTAAAGTTAAGAACCTTTCCGATTTTTGTACTATTATTCTCTCAATTTCCATATAAAGCTTCATGCTTGGATGTGCAGTGGAGGTTATGGATTTCCCTTAATGGGAAAGGCAGAGATAAGACCTTGGCCACCCATCTATGTTAGAATCAGGCTTGAATGTAAAGTTTTGTTAATGTTGCATGAGTATTATACTTTAAGCATGTAGAACAAACACTACTAATACAAATTACTTAGGTGCTAGGGGTATAATAATTTAAGCCATGTACGTACAAATTGTAACTTTATAACTTTATTATCACAAGCCAAAACATGTTTCAAAAGTACTGCTACATGAGTTATTCAAATTCAAGTTGATGTACTTTGGTTTCAATCACATTGGCTGGCCAGAAACTTTTATAACTTACCTCCCCTAGAACTCAGCTGAAATCAGATTCTCAGAGAAAACCTTACTTATAGTGGTTCCATTAAGCACTTTCCCTTAGCCAGTGCATGACAAAAAGGCTGCAAACCCCATACTGGATGAGAGTGGACCAAAAAAATGGGGGGAAAAAAGTCTTGGGGATGGCTTAATTGTTGTGTAGGCCATAATAAGAAGTGCATGACAGGGGCTTTCAGAAGCTGTTGTACTTGAAGGCAGACCATTATCTTTGAGATGATGCAGGGCAGCACATCTTTTCCTTATGTTGGAGCTAACAGAGGAGAAAAGTAGACAATCATGTCCTCTGTCTTCCTTACATTGTCTGGATGCTAGTAGCAGTGAGCAAGTTGAACTTTCCAAAGCCGCCTCCCACGAACATGTTCTTGGTTTGGGGTTTTTTTCCCCCATGTATTCTGTCTTTACTTTTTTATCTTGTGTCTTGTCCCGGTTTCAGCTGGGATAGAGTTAATTTTCTTTCTAGTAGCTGGTATAGTGTTATAGTTTGGGTTCAGTATGAGAATAATGTTGATAACACACTGATGTTTTCAGCTGTTGCTCAGTAGTGTTTAGTCTAAAGTCAAGGATTTTTCAGCTTCTCATGCCCAGCCAGCCAGAAGGCTGGAGGGGCACAAGAAGTTTGGAGGAGACACAGCCGGGAGAGCTGACCCAGCCTGGCCAAAGGGGTATTCCAGACCATGTGACATCATGCCCAGTATATAGACTGGGGGGACTTGGTCAGGGAATGGGTGGGTGGGGAGGGAGTGGATCACTGCTGGGGAACTAACTGGGCTTCCGTTGGTGAGTGGTGAGCAATTGCATTGTGCATCACCTGTTTTGTACATTCCAATTATTTTATTATTATTCTCATTACTATTATTATCATTATTTTCTTCCTTTCTGTCCTATTAAACTGTCTTTATCTCAACCCACGAGTTTAACTACTTTTTTTTTTTTTTTTTCTCTCTGATTCTCTCCCCCATCCCCCTGGGTGGGGGGCAGTGAGCGAGTGGCTGCGTGGTACTTAGTTGCTGACTGGGGTTAAACCACAACAGCCTCTTCGTCCAGAGCTCTGCTGTTTCTTTGCCTTCTTCCTGTGGTTAGAGAAATGGAAGCAAAAAAGAGTGATAGAGGGTAGGATAAATATTTTTCCCCTCCGGTCTGCTCTGAATCCTGAGATCTGCTGTCGGAACAGCTTGCCATTGTAGCTGTATAACTGCTACGTTAAGGTCTGAGCCGCAGCCTGGCCTGGTGAGGTTCAGCAGGCTAACCCTGTGCAAGTTGTTCTCTCCCCATTTGGTAGTCAGACAGTGAAGAACAAATGAGGGAATGGAGGGTCAGAGAAGCTACCACATCACAGTGGCCCTTCGCTGTGGGAACGCAGTATTAAAATAAGTAAGTAGAACTTATGTGGAGACCATGTTGCTCCCCAAGGCTGCAAGAGTCAAAAATCAGAATAGCTGGAAAGCAAGGTCATCAGAGGAGCTGAGTGCAGAGCTGGAAACAGGCCCCAGGATCTGTAACTTTGTTTTCCTTTGCTAAGAAATCTTGTAAAGAACCTTATTAGAAGAAAAAAACCCTTCAAATCTTATCAGTGACAATAGCTGGCAGCTACAGAGACTTAAATTTTAGCATTTCAGAAATCATGCAAATAGCTGTTTCAGTGAGAGAAGAGGGAATTAGTTCAGGTTTTTACAAAGCACCTCTTCAAGTGAAGATCACTAATGAGTAATTTGGAATTGTTGTCAGATCACTGGCTAGATATGAATTTCCAGTTGAGCATTGATATTGCTGCCTGTTAACAGCAATCTAATTAGTAACAGTAGTTCTAGGCTTTATGTACGTCATCCTTCTAAATTCCAGAAATCTTCATAATCAGGTGCATAGTCATTACTGCCAAACAGTTTGTATGTCTTTGAACCTGAAGTATTTTCTAAGCCTTTCCAAAAACTGTCTTAAAAGAAAATTTGCTTATGTTTCCATCTGTACCTCTGTTAAAATTGACCAAGAAATGTGTGGCACCCCATTATATTGAGCTATGAAGCTACAGGTCAGATTCTAGCTAATAAAATATGAGAGAGGGAGCTAAAGTGCAAGGGAACAAGCATGCTGAAATTATAATAGACACAAACTCATAGAATTATGGTTTTCAATTATTCTTTAAAAAAAAAAGAAAAAAAACCCTTACCACCTACCACCAAAAATATCTTTGTTCCTGACTGCTGCTCTTCTGTAATGAAATAGTTGTTTATAAACAAGATAAAATGCTTTTCATTTGACTTCCAGAGGGAGTCAAATGCACAGTTTGCAGGCTTTTACAAATGAGCCTAGAGAATTGTTGAACAGCAGTCAAAATATTCAGCTAGGACATGTAACTAATCTTCAGCAAGTTAGTTTTTCTTCACTGAATAACAATGGACCTCTGGGCCAGTGAGTAGTGCTGACTTTCACGGGTGTTGTGCACATGCATCTATGCACCAAACTTAGCCCGAGAAACCCTAGGTGGTTAACTTGCCATTTATAAAGATAAAAAGTCTATTCAATTTAGAATAGAATAATAGTAATTTAACATACTTGAGCCAAAGTAATTACCTTTCACTGTTTCCACATAATGAAATTACAGTCTACAATAATTTTGAAATACTGATTCTTTCAGGCATTTGATGTTAGAAGTGTTTCTTGAATACATTGTGCATACTGGAAGAAAGTGAAGTTTTTACATGCCTGTGCTGAGTAATTTGACTTCTTTTTAAATACAGCATCCACTGTGTAGTTTGAGACTGTCTAGCAGCTGCAGAAAAGTTACCACTGAAATTCCTCATATGTGCACCTCAGATGCCATCAGCTTTTGTTTATGTTTTACGAGTTTCTAATATGCAAAATATGCATGTTCCCAAGATAGGATTTCTTCCTGTTTTTTTCTTTGAGTTTTCTCTTGTTTCTGTATCTTATTGAAAGAAATCAGTTTTGCATGGAGAACACCATTAATAATGAAACGCAGCCTGTGTGCTTTTTAAAAGTCTATTTCTTCCTTATAAATAAATGGTAATTTGTTTTAAAGCGTCATTGCACACAGTGTTCAGCTGGCTCTCATGCATTCGATTATTTTAAATAAATGTACCATAAATGGAACAAGTTCTTTCTAATTTGCAAATGATATGCAACATTTTTCAAAAAAAAGAGAGAAAAAAGAAAAACTGTAAAATTTGTTCTTAACTACATCTCATTAATGTGAAGCTGTTCAATGACCTGTAAAGATTAAAGAATTAGTGAATTGGTAAAATTATCAGAATGAAAAATCTGTATAATTTTGATTTCAATTTAAAAATCTGTTAAACAGTCTAGGGGCTTAGAAAAGTATATTACTTTTTAATATGGGTTCCACAAATGTCCTAGTATCAGTGTTACAAATGGACTGAAATAAAGGCAACAAATAGTATGTTTAAATGTATAGTGTTACAACATTCTGTTAAAGCTAGTTTTTTTCTTTTCATTAAAACAACTGAAGACATTTAATTAAGTGACCACTCTGCTAAGTGGAGCAAAAATTAATATACATAAATGAATTTATGTGTGGGCAATGATGCATAATTAAAAATATGCTTCAAATAAGGAGTTGAGGAGAAAGAAAACAGTTTAACAAGAATCTTCAAGACTATTGCCTCCTGAATTTTTAAAGTCAGACGTGCATAGGATTTACTTATTGGCAGCATTTGAACTAAAACTTATGACAAAATAGTCTTTAAAATACCAGAGCTGTGGTATTACGGGACAGTGATTTGCTGAAAGTTAGTCTTGTCCAGAGAAACCATCTTACTATCTTGTAACTATTGCATGTTATTCAACTTGCTGAAACTGCTACCTTTAGGCATAGCTCATCTTTGCCAGACTTTTATTCAGAACTTACTAAAGTTCTCCTTATGGCAAGATATGTCAAAACTGGAATGCATGGAAAACATTTATATGAAAACTAAAAGAAGATGTGGAATATAAATGTAAATTTAAGGAACAGTCCTTTGACATGGGATGGTTAAATTAATCATGTTATCTTAGTTTTAGGCTACCTACTTGGGATAGAAGTTCACCTTTTATTGCTTAGTAGTTGGAAGAAGTCAGCAAATAAAAGGAGTGAACTTCCTTTCTTAATTGAAAAGTGGAGTCCCTTGACCCTTAGATCCTCAAATGTTTCATGGCAATCTATACAGTTATCCTTTGCGGGTGTCCTGGTTTCAGCTGGGATAGAATTAATTGTCTTCCTAGTAGCTGGTACAGTGCTGTGTTTTGAGTTCAGTATGAGAAGAATGTTGATAACACTGATGTTTGCAGTTGTTGCTAAGTAGTTTTTAGTCTAAAGTCAAGGATTCTTCAGCTTCTCATGCCCAGCCAGCGAGAAAGCTGGAGGGGCACAAGAAGTTGGCACAGGACACAGCCAGGGCAGCTGACCCAAACCAGCCATAGGGATATTCCATACCATGGGATGTCCCATCTAGTTTAGGAACTGGGAAGTGGGCAGGGGATCGCCGCTCGGGGACTGGCTGGGTGTTGGTCGGCGGGTGGTGAGCAATTGCCCTGCGCATCATTTGTACATTCCAATCCTTTTATTACTACTGTTGTCATTTTATTAGAGATATTGTTGTCATTGTTAATTTCTTCTTTTGTGTTCTATTGGACCGTTCTTGTCTCAACCCACAGGTTTTGCTTCTTTTCCCGATTTTCTCCCCCATCCCACTGGGTGGGGGGGAGTGAGTGCGCGGCTGTGTGGTGCTTAGTTGCTGGCTGGGGTTAAACCATGACACTGGATCACAAGTTGTTGGGGTTGTTTATGATGCAGTCTCGTAAGATATGCTTTGAATTGCCATCATTCCATTTATCCCAGGGTTTCAGGTAGTTTCTCCATATTTTCCCTGTCTAGTGGACAAATGTCAGAACGATGAGTGTAAAGCTCTTACATGTTGCCAGTCTCACATTCCTGTTGAGTATATGAGGTATGCAGCAATGGAAAAATCAGGCTTGTTTTGTCTTTTCTAGCAAATATAGGAAAGAAGTGGATTTGGATTTTGGTTTTGTGATCTGTTTTGTAATACTTTTGAGTGTTGCCCTAAAAAGCTCCATGCTTTTTGTGCTACAGATTTCTGACATTTCATTTGAAGAATTACTGCTGACTTCAGCCCTGTGTACTATCCTTGAAGAGAAACAAAGTAGGAAGAAAATTGCAGCATCTACCTATAGACCTCTTGTGTCGCAGTGATGCTGCAACACGAAGGAGAGACGAGAACGGCACGGAAAGCCCTCCCTGCATGGCTTACCTCTCCCATTCCGAGAAATCGGCAGCTGCCATTCTGGTGATGTTCGGGTTCAGCTGAACTCCCATCCCCACCGAAAAAAAATAAACTCCTTTATCCCCTGTGGTATTTTATTGGCAAGTTTAGTTCAGTAATGAGAGGGCACTTGGGGGAGTACAAAAGCTAGAGTCCCTAAGGCCACGTATAAAGAACAGAACAGCAACAGTTCTTTACTATTTTTTACTAATAAACACATGTAACAGTAACTGCCATTACTTAATTACTGCAAAGCAGTTTTAAACAACTGGCTTAACACTGTATTAACACAACATAAAAACAACCGCACCAGGAGTATCACTCGTCATTATTGGATATGGCTCTATTGAAGCCAATGGCATGAAATTAATAGGTGCAGGGTTTGGCCCCTTAGGCCCCTGTTGGTCTAGGAATTCATTGCCTCATGCTCAGGTTTTCCATTGCCTTACAGCTCCAGCAGTCTTATTTTCATGAGCTTTCACAGTGTTCCTATTTCTAAATAAGTATGTGTAGTTTTTTCACGATACCTGTGCAGTAAGAGCTTAATTTCTTTAACTAGTACGTTTGCCTGCTTCAGACACTGGTTAACCCTGAGAGTGGGTAGCTATGGAACAACCTCTGCCTTCCATATGTAAATCTATTCCCAGAGGGTAGATTAGATCTCATGGCTTGGATTTTCAGATGCATTTGGGCAGAGCCCTGTAACTGCTGCAAACTACTTTTTCTGTGCAGTTCTGTGTACTTCCAGGTAGTTTTACTCTGTGAGTTGCATCCAGCTGTTTTCTTCACCTACTAGCTCAGTTCTGGAAGCACACTGTGCCTCCCATGACTGTCTACCAACACACTTGGTTCTTGTGGGAGCAATGGAGATGAACTGAGCAGCCACCTCAGTGGCTGCTCAGTTCCATTAGTGGCAATTTTTTATCCTCTGTGCTGTTATTCACAGTGAAACGGGGAGTCCACAAAGAAAAGCAAATGCCTAGAAGGTAGAGTATTCTTTTTCAATGGTAGATGCTGCTTTCAGGGTTGTATGTGATGCAGGGGTGAAGAAAAAGGAAGAAGGGTTGTTAATAATGGCCGAAGGAGATGCGTTCAGGCAATAGAAAACTTGAGTAGCAAGGTATGTTACTTGCCCATTGTGTGGCATTCCATTGTTAAGAGATTAAAATAATAGCAAAACTGAATTTTTTTTCCCCGCTGGCTGTCAAAAGCTCATGCAACTTGCCCTGGTAAAAATTGCTTTATAATCTTTTGTCCTGTAATGTTGTGAGCATTCTTCGGTTTTCATTTCCTTTCAGAATCTTTTGATACGGTGCTGCACGAAGCATTTTCTAATTACATGCAAGTTTTGTAAGTATTGTGTAGGGGTCTACTACATGAACTGATGATTTTTTTAAAAAGTGCTTTGATACCAAAGGCAAAAAAGTAATTGTGAGTTAAGTCAGTTCAGGGTACAAAGAGATGGAGAAAAGTGAAGTGCCACAAGGATCAATTTTAGGGCTAATTCAATTTACTTTATATCTTAATGATCAAGAGGAAAAAACATATGGCAAAAGGATTTAAGATGGCAAAGATACAAAGCAAAGGGTAGTCAAACTAAAGAAAGAGGGCACTATAATTAAGAATTATTTGGATAAATTAGCTACATAAATAGAAAGTAGTTTACATTCCTGGATATTGAGCTGTATAAAGCTAGGGACAAATATATACCAGTAATGCAGTATTGAAGTTATACCTTGGCTTTGTGGTTTTTAGGATAGAAAATACTATAAATGGGAAGTATTTGGAAACATGCTAGATATTTCCAGCAGGACTATACTTTGAAGCAGAAAAGCTGCTCCTTGGTGCTTTTAGTGCTGCTTGATTTACAATGAAAATTGTCTCTTTTCAGATGTGAGCACTTATCATCTTCACTTATCATTTACTTGTTTTGTGATAGCAGCTAGAACCTGTATAGTGCCATTCTCCTGAAGCTTGTGCAAAAGAGAGAGCACAAGGATCACAAGGGCTAAATGATTTGCTTTTGAATTTCTTCATAATTTTAGAAAATACCTCTTCTGATATATTTAGAGGAAAAAGTCCAGCCTCCTGCCCGCCTTCCCTGTCCATGCTTGCAGTTTCTCCCATGCTCTTTGCAGAAGGAAAGTGAACAACTAAAGCGCTTTTATACAGTGTTTCTGTCTACCTAGTTTGGACAGTAGATATTTTCTCTCACGGAATTCTGGACACAGTTATTACTGAGGAATATCAACTTCTGAAATCCAACCAATGTCCCCTCTTTCTTCACGAGCAAGATTGTCATGAGCAAATGGTCTTCTTTGAGCTCCTCTCACAGGCAATATCCCTACATATAGGGGTCGGACTCTCTTCCGACATAACACTTGAAAATTTTACCTACTGACTAAATGTTGGGTTTTTTTTCTCTCCCCAAAAGTTCTTTTAAAAATGGTCCAGTAACAAGCGCAGGTGAGAATGAACAGAGTTATAAATACCAGTCATGGGAGTACCAGATAATGATACACACTTTCAGAGGAGATTCCAGAGATTCTGTGCTCCTCTTTCATTGAACTCAGGGTTTGATGATAATGGGGAAGAGAGAAAGCACTGACAGCTCTCTGGCCTAATGGAGGGATCACTGCAATCACTAGATTAGCTAGTGTCCAGCTGTGGAGGTGAGCTGGCACAGTCAGCATGGCTTCTCTTTAACTCTGTTTTTCTGTTGCAGTGAAGGGGTAACACCTTTCAGTCTGGTCAGAGGGTAACCTTGACTGCATCTGCACTACTTGTGGGAGGTACGATGTGCTCCCCATTTGGCTCATGCAACAAATTTCTTTACTGTCAAAAGCAGGTTCTTAGGAGAGTGGGAAGGAGAAAGGTCAGAAAACGTTTCTCCATCTGGGTGTTCAGATGTGTATCTTGGTTCAGACAGGCATAGGCTATGCTTCTGCTTTGACCGTGTCAAGTCAGTCACTTTAGTCACCCTGGAAATGATTACTCAAGTCTTTCTTTGAAAAAAAGGCGGTCTGATGTTTTTATACAATGCTATGTATGTAGATCTCAAGGGAAAACTCCTATGAAAATGTTTACATTAGTTTTTAATAGAGCAATGTTTTTTTAAATCAGAATCCCTTAGTTGGACACTTGCCGCCTTTGGCGATTAGGCCACTTTACCTGGTTTCAGGGCATCTACCAGTGTCTAGTGCTTTTCGTTGGCACTACCAGTTGAATGGACAAGACTTGTGCAGATACCACTCTATACTGACTTTACCCCTGGTCCTTTTGGACTTAAGTTTCTCGCTGCCTTTTTGCATGTAAAGTGTTATAAAAGACTGAAAAAAAAAATAGGGTAGTGTTTTTTGCTCTTGGAATTTCGTGGAAAGTCCCCAGAAGTTTTTCTGGCCCGATGTCTGGCACGGGGAGGACAGCAAATTCTTATTTCCACAGAAAGGTCGAACTCTGTGAAAAGGATTAGTTGGAATTTCTGTGGGAAGTAATTTGGAAAATCACTCCCTCCTCACCTAATGTAGTTCCACCTAAACTGGTTTTCAAGATGAAGGTTGCTGCAGGAAGGTAAACTTTTCATCTATCATAAAGATTTGCTGTTGTATTACTCTGTTGAAATGTTAACATCAGATTTCAGTAATGAAAATTTAGAGATCTGAGTTCTGTAAGTGACTTTGTATTGAAATTTCAATATCAGTCTTCCCGAGCTGACAAATAGAAACAGTCTTAATTGTGAGAAGTATTTGTGAATTTTAGATTTAGAAGCTGATTTTTCATATTCCCATAATTTTCCATTACAACAAAGCATCCAGAGGAGAGTGAGGGTTAATTGCTGGCATTTTGAATGCACTCTCTCTCTCTCTCTCTCTCTCTCTCTCTCTGCTCCCACCCTGCCTTTGGGAATGTGACTGCTCCCAAAGGTAAAAATTGAGCAAAAAGAGAGAAGTTAGCTGTTCAGCAGTAGTACTCCAAACTGTGCAAACCAAAATGGGAATAGTCTGTAAAAGTTGGATCTTCCTCTTTCCTCTCTTCTTCAGAGAGAGGAAATTTCTCTTTCCATTCTTCAGTCTTTCACTTACATGAAAGACACTTGCATGAAAGAAAGGGTGCTCACCTATTACTAAAGTAAAAATAGTCTATTTAATTCTGAAGTAATTCCAAATTTTGCTATTGGGCCAAAAGAATATGTTTAGTATAAACATATTAGGTGTGAGAGCAATGATTTCTTTTAGTTCTGTACCAGAGTAGGAGGAAAGTGTTTGGGGGAATTCAGAACCTAAAGGAAAAACCTCACTTTTACTTTTGATTCCACCCCCTGCTTTGCTTTAGCTGTGTCTGTTGCTTCAACTGTATCTGTTCCCCTCATAGTCACTTCCTTTGCAAGGGTGGAAATATGGGTGAGATCACAACCAATGCCAAACACAAATTTTTAATTTGCTAATATTTTCCTGCAACACCTCATCATTTCTATTTCTTCATAACACCCCTACTGTGGGAAATAAGGTCACACAACACACTAGTACTTATTTCACAATACCTCCTGATGAGGAACATTTTACTATTCTCACATCTCTACCCCTTTTTCTCCTCCTCTCCCTGCCCTCCTCCCTCCTACTCGGCCCCTGCTAATAGCTGGTCTAAATTTCCCAGATTAATCCAATGTGCAAGAAACAGTGATACAAACTTGAAAATTAAATATACACAAAAGCAGGGAGGCTACAGAATGGAAGATGCACGTCCTACTTGATTTGCTCAGTGACAGATAGACTTATAAACAGATATACAGCTTTGCCCATAGCCACTGTATTCCACAAACCCTTTGAAATGTTTCAGCTTCATGTCTGTGATAATTAAAGAGCAATGACCTTCTCATTAGCACCAAGAGGGCTGATGATGATTGTTCCCCATTTTTCTTAATGGATGCAAGCTACACGCATGATCTTAGAATATCAAAGCAATTCTCCAAGATATTTATTAGAGTCAAAATTATGAAAACACATAGCAAACCTTTAGTTTGAATTACAAGTGTTAATATATGCAGAACCAAATGAATAGCTCATCTTTCTTCCTCTCTTGTATCTTAAATTTTTCATTACAAATTTCCAGGGCTTCAAAGTAGTATCTCACAGTCGGTCCCCTTTTTTCTCTCTTGCATGACAAAGAGCTGTCAAAAATTGTTCCTGTGTTTGTTAGTATTTTTCTCTTTTTTCTCTCATCTAAATGTCAAACAACTTAGCTTAAATAAAGCACAGCATTCTTCATCTGGTGCTTCTCAAAAGAAAAACAACACCACAGAAGGCGTCTAAAAAGGCCCTAATTAATGTTTCTCATTGATTTTGTTTTAGTGTGATGTATTTTATGAAAAAAATATGAATCCAGAAGGCACTCTCATTAAAATCATTAGTGGCTCAATGTTAGCTGAAAACAGCTCATTCTTTGGTGCACTGTAGTGCTTAAAAGCACGTTCACACACACAGCTTCTTATTTAACATCACAAGCTAGTGTTAGATGAAAACTAGCATTAGTTTTGTCAGGTACTATTGAACTATGATGAGCACAATCTACAAAAGCTATATCAAGGTGAATAATAAGAATATACTGTCGCCTAGCTTGCGTATCTCTCTAGGCCCTCTTTCATGCCTATAAAACCCAAGAATGTAACTTCCTGTAATTGATTTCTGTGTTATCATTTGAGAAACAGTAACAGCCAAAAGAAAAAGAAAGACTAATCTGGGGTCTATTACAGCAGTAAGACCTAGAGACGTTCTGGTTTTTAGGCAAATTCCTGGAAGCTTATTGCCAAGATTAACAGAGACGTGTTGCTATTGCAGAACAGTGTTCACAGTTGTGTTTTGGTGCAACTGTACAGTGACTGTAGTCATGTGCCCCCTCCAGCAGTACTTTGTAGTTAAAACTAGAAGAAGAAATTCTGTGTGTACCTTCCAGAGGAGCAAAAAAAAAAAAAAAAAAATTAAAAAAAAAAAAATTAAATGGGTAAGGAGGTATTTTCAAATAGATTAAAAAAAATAAAATCACAGCATTTTTTTCTCTAATCTGCTGCAATCGTCGTTATTTATATAGGGCAAAATGTGCTTTCCAGACCAAATATGAGAAAGTCCTTTCTAAAGCACTGTATGATGGGAAACCATTTTCACAGCAATGCTGCTTTGTACTGAAATGTGACTTTTGCAGACAGAATTATTTCCAACGTAAGAAAGCCAGTTTAATGATTCAAATCTGCTGTGTTAAGTAAAACTGACCGTCTTCATAAATCATGTGTGGCTTATCTGAGAACTTTTCAGTAAGTCAGGCAAATTCTGTGAAGTTCCAGTAGAATAATGCAGTAGAGTAGGCTCAAAAGTGAGAACTGTTGCTATTGCCATACTCTGACAGAAGGCATTAGAAATGGCTTTGGGGTTTTTTAGATTTAGGATATACAGGGCTGCAAGTTAAGCAGAAACACATTTTGGCATCAAACATATGCATCTTATTTTAAAAAATAATGAAACAATAAGTAATGTTATTTTTTCTACTGTCTCCTTTGGATTTTTATAAGAATCTTTATGAGCTGCAATAATACAACTTGTAATAATATCTTTGTATTGTGGAACCATACTGACAAATAAGACTAGTGAGAAGTAGTATATAAGGGGAATAGAAATATCTGGATTAAACAGTATAGCTGTTTCAGCTGTTTAAGCTTTGTAACACATAGTGAAATGCCTGAATTTTCATTAATTTGTGCCTTGTTTTTTAATATGTTATTCATTATAAAACTTCTCTGAAAACTGACTTGCTGATGGATTTGTACTAATATATGGCACACTCTGCCACAGAAGTCGCATTTTTAGTAGAAGAGGTAACATTTATTCTGGTATGATCACCGTTAATGGGGCTGTCAACAAAATTTTTGTAGAAAAATAATTACACCACAAGTAAGGCCATTTAGATCTGGATATGAGTAGTAAACCTGTATTAATTTAGGATTCAGATTATGTTAATGGTTTAGTATTTTTTCTTTATAGAGAACACAATAGTGAGGTCATCTGTAATAAAGATGGTAATATTGAACCTTGGTGGTTTTCCTTCTCATGTCTATAGGACATTTATGGCTGAAATATGGTTGAGAGAGCCTTAAAACGTTGTTTTATGGCAACCTCTGTGCAGTGCTGTAAAGCACTTTCTGTTGATGATAAATAAACTACAGAAGATCTATGTCTTAGTAAAGAGCTGTGTTCTTTTGCTTGTGAACAACTGACTTTAGCAATGTTTAGCTTATCATTGGTTACATGAGCTCCAGTTTGACCCTTCTGCAAGGAGATGTAATTCCACTAGTGTTAGTGGATGTATAGACAGGCACACTGCTGCTGAGTTTGGCCTAAGAAACACAGTACACATAAGTTGCTGTGATCATTCTTTGACTCTTAAATGGCTTACTATCTCAGGAATTGCCTCATTAAAAATTACATAAAATTGTCCAGTTTGTCTGCAAATAATTACTTTAGATGCCTCTTACTAAAGCTGTGTGAGGCTGTCATTGGTACAGTACTGAGTTCCTTAAGAGGTCATGAATAAGAAGCACAACTGGCTTTCGTTCTTTGCTGAAATATTGATTTAATTTATTCATGCTAATGAAGTTGTAGAATATAATAGACATGGTACTGTATTGAAAAAGATAAGGGCAGGTTTTACGTTAAAGCTTCTGCATATCACACTGATGCACGGGGATTTCAGGCTGAGAGCAAGCTCAGAAATACAGTTAGACTGAACTATGGTTCATATCTTACTCTTTATCACACAACTGGGAAACCGAAGTAATTCCATTAAATTCAGAGTGAATTTTGGTCTTATGTAAATGAGAATTTTTCAAAGTTTACAAAGTCTCCTCTTTTCCTCTTTTCCTCCTCCTCCTCTTTTCCTCTTTTCCTCCTCCTCCTCTTTTCCTCTTTTCCTCCTCCTCCTTCCTCTTTTCCTCCTCCTCCTCTTTTCCTCCTCCTCCTCTTTTCCTCCTCCTCCTCTTTTCCTCTTTTCCTCTTTTCCTCTTTTCCTCCTCCTCCTCTTTTCCTCTTTTCCTCCTCCTCCTCTTTTCCTCTTTTCCTCCTCCTCCTCTTTTCCTCTTTTCCTCCTCCTCCTCTTTTCCTCTTTTCCTCTTCCTCCTCCTCCTTCCTCTTTTCCTCCTCCTCCTCTTTTCCTCTTTTCCTCCTCCTCCTCTTTTCCTCTTTTCCTCCTCCTCCTCTTTTCCTCTTCCTCCTCCTCCTTCCTCTTTTCCTCCTCCACCTCCTCTTTTCCTCCTCCTCCTCCTCCTCTTTTCCTTTTTTTTTTTTTTTCTTCTGGAATAGCTCAATTCCTCTATGCTTATCCTGGGTGCTTGCTGAGATTGTAGAAAACAATACTGCAAACAGAAGATGTCCCAAGATCTCCCAGGTCTCAGATGAAACTTGGACTGAGACACCTGGAGCCTCTCCTGTGTTGTCACTTTTCTCCTTACACATGTTCAGACAGACTTTCGCCTTGCCTGTACATACTTTCTGGTGAAGGGGACACAGTGATCTTTGTGTTACTGTACTGCTGGATGGCTGGTCCCCATTTACAGTGTGGTTTGTTTAAGGATGACTGGCAATGAAGTCTGTGTCCCTGCAATCCCTGTATTCGTTCTGTGGAAATGGTGAGCTTCCCGATGTCCTCTTTAGGATGGAGAAATATTCTTTTGACCTCGAGGTCACAGATAGAAGAGTACTGTTCTTATTTTGCTGCTCGATTACTCTTAATAAATGCTGTTTTCTACTCATTTCTTTTACAGCTGAGCCTATAGTTAGATCATCGTGCACTTAGGCTATCTTCAAAATACAGACCTATCCTTGACTTTAAAAGTTTGCAATTACAAATAACTAATGCAGCACAGAAAAGAAAAGGAGAGAGAGAGAGAGAGAGAGAGAGAGGGGTTAAGGACATTGCTAGAGATCACACAGGCAATCCAAGGAGTGCCAGGTCTCATTCCACTAGCCCTGTTATAACTATTACTAAGTTATCGCACTACCACATTTTTGCTAAGATGTGAAGAAGCATTACTTTTATTACTAATATTTGCTACACAAGTAGAATGCTGCTGGTTGCACAAGCTGCTTCTTGCTAAAGAAAAGGCTTCAGGGGCATGGATCGTGACTGATAATTGTCTCGGATATTTTAGATGAGCCAAGAATTTGTTGCCTCTGGGAAGGTGAAGAATTTTAACATTAAGAAGTTTCTGGCTCATGTGGGCGTAACCAAGTATATTTCTTTCCCTTCTGCACAGTATATCTGCATGTTATATGTGGTTACTGTCAAAGAGCTGCGTACTCCAACAGCAGCCAGAATATGTTTTTTATCTCTTTCTACTTAAAGAGCTTTACTCTGATGCGCAATCGTTAGCCATTCTTCAGTAACTGATAGATAATGCTTTTGCAGCTGTAATTTACTGCAGCTGCATAAGAAAGCTGACTGATGGACAGAGAGGAACCAGAATGATGAAGTTTGGCTCCAGATCTAAACTTAATCAGTGCTTGGAAGTTTCTCGTACATGAGCTTTATATGCTGGATTCCTTCTACTGATAGTATCTTGCACTAGTTGCGTGAATAGTTATTAGCTCCTTTTGAATGTATTGGACTTCAGGAAAACATTTTCCTGACTGTAAAAAACACAGTTCCCAATGCAACCAGCCCAGAACTACAACAGCTGAGTGACAATGTGTCTGCCTAAAATGGAAGCGAGCATGCAGCCATAGCGCTGTTTCTGGATTATCTCAAATCCTAATTAAAAGAGATCTGCCCTATTAAGAAGCTGCTATGTCCCTTACTTAATAAGTGCTTTGAATTCCCCCTGGAATAGAGTTTACAATTTTTTTCTTAATTCTAAATGTTGTATTTTGACAATCTTCTAACACCGAAAACAATTTTTTATGAAGCATCTACGTCAGATGTTAACCTGCATTTGTTTGATTTACGAGTCTTATCCATTAAAAAATATATTTCTTTAGAAACCAAGGAGTTTCCTGCATTTGTATGAAGCCCCTCCTCCCTTTAATCACAGCAGTACATTTGATTTTCTTGTACTCTAAGAATTCTCTCAAATTCACATTTTCATTTCTTTTTCTGTTGCATTTGCAGCCCTGAATATGTGTCCTGTATTGTGCAATTCTTTAGTAAGTGTATCAACAGTGAACACTGAGTAAAGGGAATGTATAAAAGGAACATACTTCAAACTCATGGTTTTAATTAGCTAGGGACAGGATTTAGCAAGTCACAGCTTTTATTTAAACAGTCTTGACATAGCTCAAGACAGCAATGCAAATTTAACACTTAAGGCCATATTAACAAACACAGATGGTTTCGAATTCTCTCTTTAGAATGATACTGTTGTTTTAGATGATGCAGAGCAGTTGGAAACTTTTCAAAATAATTGCTGGTTGCAAGTTTCAAGATTTAGCTGTGAGTTACGTCCACTATATTCTATCCATGCAAATGCCTTGATTCGTTTTATATATCAGTGTAAGAGACTTGACACATCAATGATTATTTGGCGTTCGGATCTTTTACTGCAGGCCTGATTTGCCTTTATGTAGCAGTTTATACTGCCTATAACAACTGCGCTATAATATTCTTTTTTTTTCACTTTGTGAAAATATCTGAAACGTGAAGCCTTTTCCCTTTACATTTCAGAATGTGGGTTTTTTTCTTTCTTTAAAGCTATGGGCCAAGAAGTACATTTTTAGCAGCACGTGTAGCTGAATAAACATACAGCTCCCATTAGTGTTAATTGGAGTTGCATATTCTACTTCGCCTCTCAAATGGTTGAACACTTATGCCTAGCTGTTTAAAATAGAGGAGGAACATGCCATTTGAAGCTACAGACTAGTGCCAGAATTTCTGGCACAGAATAAAACCTAAATGTTAAAGTAGATTTAACATAGGCTTACGTCTAGCATAACCTTGAATACTTTTATTTTTCTGTGCACAAGCTGCTTTACTTGCATCCATTTGCGTTGTTGTTCATTTCTTAAATATATTACTATTAGTAGCTTGGATTACCCATCTGTGAAGAGATATTCAGTAAGCTGGGCTTTGCTCTGAAGTCTTTTGCTTTATTGTTATCTATATCTTAACTATGATTTTACTTAACCCCTGATGAAGTATGGGGGGAAAAATGCTTGGAACGCAATTAGTGGTTTCTGTAAGATGCTCAAGGAGATGTGACTGTAAGCTAACTTAAGAATAACTCCTTAATTAAATGAGGACTCTTTACTGTCCAGAACTGTCTTCTGTATCCCGGATACCACCAGAAACCTTTAAAGCTGTGTATATTTAGGAAATATACCTGTGGAGACTCCATTGTACCTATATAATGATGTCATTGAATAAAGATGAAGAGACAATATCATAAGCAGTTTCTATTGAGTAAATGTTGGAAGTGAAATACTTGAGAAAGAGGGGGTATA
This sequence comes from Astur gentilis, assembly GCF_929443795.1. NCBI lineage: Eukaryota > Metazoa > Chordata > Aves > Accipitriformes > Accipitridae > Astur > Astur gentilis. The sequence goes on along the minus strand of NC_064896.1, from coordinate 16,073,710 downwards.
GAAATATCCCAAAGGAAAACTTGAACAGGAGTTATCAAGAATCTAGTTTTGAAAGAACATAATTCTAGTAATAAGTAACTGCATAAGAAGTTAGGATCCACTTCATAGATATTAAAATAATTACAGCAATTGTAGAATGTCATGGCTGAGAAAACCCAATTTATGTAAGAAGTTTCTTTTGTGACTCTGGGAGAATATAAAAAAATATATATCTGTAGTCCCTGGACTAGTGGCTAGATAGCTTCTATTTTTGTTCAGTAAAAAATTCCAAATGACTTTGCATTTTGTCTTCAGTATATTCATGCATTGTCTGCAAAGAGATTGTCACTGCTGCCCCACTTGACTTCAGCCTTCCTTCATGGGCAATACCAGCAAGTCTGGTATGGCATAGGCAGAAAAATAATAAAAGAAGGGCTGCGTGGCTGTCCTTAGCTGTCAGCCTCTCTGGGCAATTGCCTGTGTAGAGCTGTCTCTCTTTATGGAACATGAACACAAAGAAATGGAATATTGGTTTTAAAAATGTGAAAAAATATTTGATAAAAATGTTTCTCTTGCAGCTTTATTTCTTTTTAAACTCCAAGTCTGTGCAAACATGGATTATAAGATAGGGCCATTGTCCAAAGAAAAAAGGATAGCATTAATTATTGATTATTTATTTATTTACACACACACCCACACACACACACCCCCCCAGTAAATGTTACTCAGGTTTGGTTTCTTCTTACCTTTTACTGCAACCCCAAATTCATTCATAGTACGAATGCACATACTTATGCTGTGCTTGGAGCTTGTGTACAACGTCACCATATAACTTGTTCTACCTCCTTCCGATGTTTGCTTTTTGTGCTGTAGAAAGTTTTTCTGTTTAGTTCTTGATTTCTACTACTTCCAGTGTTCTGTAGTACAAACAATACACAGAGAGGCACTGTGCTCCAAAAAGGCTATGGTCAGCAGTTTTTAACTTCTCCTGTATCAAGACTGTTTGCAAAACTAATACTCCTTTTTTTTCCCCCAACAAGCATCACTAAACTAGATGTTTTGCAAGTTTGGCAACACTTTTGAATTGACAGTAGGAGTTGGAAAACCAGGGGTGGAATGACCTTTCAGTGTGTGACACAATGTGGAAAAATGCACAGACTGCAAGTAGAGTCAAAACTGAGAGAGGCATAATTGACAGAATGTGACTACTGCTTAGTAGTTTGGGCCATTAATTGCAACAGCAACTTGAGATACATGCTATTTCTTCCTCTCTGTCTTCTAATCAATATTATGTCTCCTTAGTGCTATAATGAAGTCAAACTCATTAACATAAAAAAAAAAAAAAAAAAAATTGCTGTTCTTTCAACCGTACTGTCTTGCTGCCAACAATACCGTTACTCCTCTGCCAGTTTCTAGCATTAGATTGCCATTCATTGGAGAACAAAAAATACCCAAATTGTATTTATATTGCAAAGTAAACTTAGTCTTTATACTTGTACCGCAGCACCGGGGGTAGTCATAAGCATAGCTCCTCTCCTCTAAGACTCTCAGACCTCACTGGGGAGGAAGCTGCTCCATCTCAGGAGGTGATCTAGCAGAGCCGACCCTTCCCCCTGTTTTGATGGATCTGTGTATTTAGAGCTTATGAGATAGACCAAGGATGAAAACATTTTTCCCCGGCAAAAGTCTCATGTATTTTTGTTCTTTTAATAAAACAGAAGTCAGGAGGCTGATTAACAACACCACCTGGTGACATCTGCCCAGAACCCATATGGGTTGGTGGTCCACCATAGTCAGAGAACACTCCCCATAGTTAAGTTTTTCACGTACAACACCACTCCAAAACTGGGAGTCTCAGGAAGGAGGAAGAATCTGTAGTCTAAAGCTACAACAGCTTTTGACTGTAGATTATGTTTTCTTGGTTAATTAGAACTTTAGTGCTACCTAATTATCAATATCAGGGAAATGAAAACATGTTTTTAACAATCACTCTAATTTAGTCTTTAATTGTGTGCCTATGAGGTGCTTTTCAAACTTGCATGGTTACTTTCTGGCAAGGTGATAGGGTAAATTAAGGTTTCTTAGGTACCTGAGCAGTGTATTTTTCACTTCTTAAGCTTGAAAGAATTTCAAATATTGTTTTATACTTTGAATTTTCTAACCTTAGTAAACGTGCATATATGGATAAAATTGCCCAAAGACTAATCTCTGTTAACTTTCCTTTGAAATTACTTTTGTCTGAAAATGCATTTGGATCTGTAGTTGGTTTTATTCATGCTGAAAAGTTTATTCTGGTCTCTTCACAGATTCTCTTCTCTCCATTGCTCTTTTCTTATTTCAGCACCAAACCAAACATGTTGAAAATATAAATATCTAAAAGCAAAGAACCAGTTTGCTCAGGGATCCAGCATGATCAGCAAAGACAAACAGAGGAATTTGTGGGGAATAATGTGCACCTAGGGAGACAGTGTGGTTGAGTCTAGGGAGTGGAAGGGACGAGGAGGAAATGATCTATCAGCTGGAGCCTGTGAAAGAGAAGATTGCCTAAAAAAAATCAAAAGCTTCCACACAAAAAATAGCAGGAAAAGATTCTCCTGTTGGTATTGTGGTGTTCTGTCAAGTGAACAGTGAGTGAATTGCTTTGACTTAGATCTTGGACCCCAACTAATGTTTACTCTGCAGATAGCAATCCTGTTGGTCTTCTAAAAATAGTTCATTCAGACTGCAAATATGCGCAGATTGCACCAGCCATGAAGAATGTATGTGACCAAGATGCTGAAGAAACAATGAAGTGCCTATGTAACATAAATATCACCCCCCCCACCCCCCCCCCCCTAATTTGCTCTCTGCTAATGTTTTAACTACTGCTTGGTGAGGTTTGGGGAGCTGACACACAATTTCAATCTGATTTTTCCCTTCTCTTTGCCCATCTCCCACCTGTATAAGCCACTGTTCATTCTCATTTAGAGTCCTGCAGGAGGGAGCCCACTTATTCTGTCCTCCCTGTGGTGTTCCTTCTATCCCATTTACTGTTTGGGTTTTTTGAAATGTATAATTTTCTTTCTGGTGGTGTTTGGAGGCCTCAGCTGCCTGTGCTGTGTGCCTTCATACCTACATAGAAACAAATAAACAAACTGAAAGCAAGCTTTGCCTTGAAGACAATGTGATTGAAGATGCATTTATCATCCACTGAACCGCTATGTAAAATGGAAAAAAGAGATCTGTCGGTTTTAGTTGCCTGTTGAAGACCAGGCATAAGAAATTACTTTGTTTTTCTGTGCCACAGTTAGGGACCTATACTATTATTATGCATCGTATGGATTGTGTAAGTGCCAGTGATGAAGTACATTTCACCAGGACTATCTCAAGTTTGGGCTCTTCAGTGCATGTTAAGTTGTTGTTTTTCTTTGGCTTCTTGCTGTCTTTTCTCTTGAAGAAAATAAATGTACCTGTTGGTGATTGGTTTTAGCCTTTACTTGAGTTTTTGCCTTTTAATATGAAGCATTTGTCTTCCTATGTTCACTTGCTGTAATGGTTATACACATAAAAATCATTGTGTTGCAAGCTGGACTGAAGGTACTGGCAATGCAAAACTGATTAGTCTGAGATGCTGTACAATGAAAGGCATTGTAATCTGTAGTTAGCGAAGGCTAGGAGTGGTATGCTTGTAGTTGTGTGTTACCTATTTGTGGCACATGCAACTATGCTTTGGGGTAAAAGGAAGGTACTCTGGGTCTGCTGAATACTGAACAGAAAACTGAAATCCAGAGGTCACAGTTGTAAGAAATCTAATAGAGGAAAACAAAGCAGTGCAGTGTGTAGAAGTAGCTGCAATGGATTATTTAACAAAATAATTCTTGTTACTCTGGTGTATTAAATTTCTTTGTCCCTAAAGTAATAAGTGCAGGGAGACTGCACTTTCCTCCAGAGGTCTTACATTCTGCTGGGTTTTTTTTCATTATTCTCTGCCACTGAACTGTTCTAGAGAGAGCTGTTCAAGTCAGGTCAGGCACTTATTAGCCCTCATATTAGTATCTGAAATGCTTTTTTCTCTTCCCACGCTTATGCTGCTGTGTCCCTGCGATCACACCTGCCTTTTCTTATCACAGTTAACCTGCCCTCTGCTGAAAGAGAACTCAATTATAAGGGCTTTCTGTACACAGTTACAACAAGACCCAACAGGTAAGGCAAATGCTCCTCAGGCTAATTTAAGTATGGTGTTTCCAAGGATCTGAATAATTATTCTGCACTGGCATTAACTGTTGGATGGCAGCACTCTGCCTGCTTTGGTTCATTAGTGAAAAGTCAGTTGCGAAGGAAAGGTATAGGTGGTGCTTTAGCTCTGGCTTTAAAATGTGAGTGTTGCCAATATGGCAATACAAATGCTTACATGATTTAGTGGTTTGCTTCCTTTCAAAATCCAGCCCACACGTGCCCAGCTCGTTTTGAAATTGTAATGTGGAAGTGACTCTCTTAATGCTTCTGAAAGTTTCTCCCAAGTTGTGACAAAGTCAGCAGCTGAGGCATTATTCTCCACTTGGCATTTCTTTCATGTCAGCAGTAACAATTTTTAAAAGTTAGATGTACTCTGTCTTTTATTTTTCATTATGCGCTCTGTCTGCTTCTGACTGAGGCTGGCAAAACTTCTTGACAAGACTGCCATAGTGTAATAGAACCAAAGAGATAAAAAATCAGAATGAGGATATTCAGTTACAAAATAATCCCTCCTGTGATTATTCCAGTCTAAAAAAATCTGCCTGTTAGCAAAGTTTACTGAGTCAAACCGTACCTTTGTTCAGTCTTTGCTGTACGAGGGCTCAATTATGGTATTGGTTGGTGATAAAATACATTATATGTGGTGTAACAATTTGGGCTCTAGGGACTAAGGACTCAATGCAGAGTTACTTTAGCACCAGGGTCCCCCCTGCTAATGAGTAGAAGTTAATTCTCTCAAAATTTGGGGGGATTGGGCCCAGCAAGACTATTACTTTATTTCACATAAGCAATATAATACTGTTCAATAACCTTTCACTGCTGCTTCTCCCTGAACATTTTACAAGTTTGTAATTTGCTCAGGACTGGGTCTGAACCAGTTCCTGTGCTGCAGGACCAAGACATGGCATGGGCAAGTCTTCTGCCTGAGTAAAGAGTGCAGGATTTGGTCCCCTTGACGCTCCAGAAAAGAGAAAAAATGTAATGATTAGCTTGGGGAAACATAGGCTAGTACTGCTGGAGAACTTGTTGGAAGCATAAGCTGTTGCTCACTTTTATACTCTGTTGTAAAACCAAAATGAAATAAAATATCTATAGTAATTGTAGGAAGAATTGGAAAGCATCAAATCAGAATTAGAATGGCAGGAAAGGGTTTATACTCGTTATTCACAAAAACAAAATAGATAAGTAGTTATTGATTAAAGGGATGCATGCTTAACAGCAATTTATAAATCCAGGACTCAAAAGATAATGTTTGTTTTACTGCTTTTAATTATTTAACATGCAGTGACATTTCTGTTTTGCCAACAGCAGCACAATAGGTCCCTAATGAACTGCACTGAGTTACTAATAATTAAACCATCAGGCAGAAGTAAGGGGTGCAGCATGTTATTAGATTAACATTCTTAAATAATCATTCTTTTGTTTTCTAAAGAAAACTCTTTCTGAGAGTCTTCTCCCCTGCCCCATACCAACCAGACATCGGCCTACCTGAAAAAGCAAAGTCCGTTCATGGCTGACACTTACAGAATCCTTGAAATACTGATTAAAAAAAAAATCTGAAGTTATTCATAGGACTATGATGAAAGTTTGGTATCGGTACTTCAGTCTCTAGCCCATGAAAACAAATGGAAAGTGATTGTTTGTCAAGGGTGTTGGTCAAGTTTTTTCCTTGCTCTAGTTAACTTCTGACTCTGATTATTTGATCATTTTAAGAGAAGAAGGCTTGGAGTACAATAACAAGTTGGTATATATGGTTTCTTGAAGGGCCGTATCAGAAGGCAGCAGGCTTGTTGAAGGATGCCGTTCACCAGGGAGCAGAATATATTAGCTTGTGTAAAGAATAGGTTGGGAATGAATAAAAAACTTAGTCTAATACCGATAAGTAAAATCTGTTATTTTTTTTCTAGAATAAATATTCAGTTCTACTTGCACAGTAGCTTCAAAAGGATACGGAAGAAATAAACAGGGTGTTGAAAGGGGAAACAAGAATAATTGGGGTTATGGAACAAGAATAATATGAAAAGAGATTGAAAATACTAAGCCTTTTTATTTCACAGTAGAATGAATAAGAAGAAATATGATAAAGGGATCAGAAGTAATGACTGGTATAGAGAAGGTAGATCAGGAACATGAGTCATCCTTTCTCATGACAAGAAAACATACAATAGAATGAAAAGGAGGCAAACTCAAAACTGATAAACCAAAATACTTTCACTTGGTTCCCTGGCAGATTTCCTCAATAAAAGGTGCCACTGAATTACAGAATTTAGCAAGACTTTTAAAAAAAATGGTCTGCTAATGTCAAGAAATATTCAAAATGTGCTGGTTATATCCTCTTCAAAGTTCTCATTTTCGCTCAAAGTTCATCTAGCTTTTGCAAAAACTTCATTCTGAGTCAGGTTATTCAGTAACCAGGCTTCACTGGAAAGTAGGTGGGTCTGGCCTGTGTCAGAAGCTGGTTAAGGGACTAGATGGGACGCTGCTTTTCTTACATCCAAGGTGAGGTGCTTTTGATGCCTCTGCCCTCTCCATCAGGTTGGGAAATTCAGATGAGCCTGAACTGAACAGTTTAGCTATGTATCCACAAAAGCTGTAACATGGAAGTGTCTGGGGAACGGACTGTCCTTGTCCTTGTCCTTGTTGGTAAGTAGAAGTTGTAACTGAACAGAATGTAGCATAAAACTGTGGCAATGAAGTTACCAACTACACATTCTAGATGGGTTCCTATAGTGTTGAGAAACTTTCACAGCTAAGCAGAATAGAGCCTCATTTGTATTTAAAATTAATCCAGATTTGGTAAATGGTGTTGAAAAGCTAATGTAGCAGGGAAAATGTGACTAGAAGGGAAGAGTCTACATAGAGCTGTGAGAAGGAATCTAATTTACATTGGAAGAGGACTTGGTTTTTGGCTTTACTGAATTTTGCCCCACCTGCAAGAAAGTAACTTTGCTTATTTGTCTTTTTGTCAAATGCTAAGGTAGGCAAATGAAGGGTAATTTTTTTGCAGTACTGCCAGAAGTCAGTGTAGATACCTGGGCACCTATAAAAAGCAAAGGCATGTAATCTAAAATGTAAAAAGCAGTGCATGTTATTACTTATTTTACCAGCCTTATTAAGATCGTATTTTGTGGATGGACCTTTCTTTCATGTGGTGTTTATAAGACTGACACACTGCATAGTGCATTCTTGGAAGCATATGTCCACCTTCAATCCATGTCACCCTTAGGTCAGGTCAGGCTCTGACACCATACTGGTGCTAAATGGGTATGACTAAAGTAATCCTGGGCTGGTTCCTAAAGTATCCTGTTAAACAGATATACATCCTTAGGCATATTGTATATCTGACTGATGCTTCTCTAGTCCTTCATCTTAAATGCATATCTGATCTACTGGCGACCAAAGTCCTCCATTGATTAGCACTAGGTGTGGCTTTGGGTCAGTATCTTTGAGTGTACACATTCTTTAGGAAAAGAAGAACCTGAAATGTTCCATTAATGGTAAAAAATCTGCAGTGGTTATTTCTAAAAATTGAATCATTTTCTTCAAGTTGCTACCTTCATTTGTAGGGCTATTAGCTTGCCTTCAGACACAGAAGCTTTCTCTGTTCCATTATTCCCATAACCTGTGCATTTTAACATGCCTAGGTCTAGATGTGAAACATCTCACCACTTTGAGGCTCTTAGAGCTACATATTGATTTGTACTGTTTCTTTCCCTCTGGTGTTTGGCAGCAGCCAGATCATGTTCTGGAGAGGCTTCAGGTAGCTGTGCTTCTCCTCTGTGCAGGCTGTTCAATTCATACAAACTCCTTATGGTGTTTTGCTGGTAAAAACTTTTGTTGTACTACATATGTATATCTGGGGAGGCTTTGGCTTTCCCCCAAATACATTATCTCTGAATATTTTTTTTAAGTAGCCTGAAATCATTCATAGGTGCTCAGTTGTATGCTGTTCTGTTTTGGATCCATGATATACCTTAATTCTCAGATTACTGGGAAGCCTTAGCACTGGAGGAGCCATCCCAATGTTACTGTGGTTGCTCTGGTAAATGGGCTGAGAAGCTGTCTGCATAACAATCATGTTACTGTAAACATGCACAAAGACTGCACTTGCACAAAGACTGCACTTGCACAAAAGACAAAGCAACCAAAGGCATCATACGCTATATTTGATGCTTTAAAAATCCATACTGCATTAGAAGAAATGTGAAACTCAAACCAGTTTTTACGATATTAGTAGATTATAATAATGCTGGTTTGAAATTTTCATTACAAAGAGTTTTCAAAAGTGGTTACTAAGGACTTAATTTTGTTCCCAATAAAGCAGATGTTGCTGAGTTGCAGTTCACCTGGTCTAGGAGATTGGGAAAACCTGCCCTAAAAAAAAATAATCTTTAAATGGTCCTTTAGGCTTGGTCCAAATCGTTGAGTAACAATTACCCTCTTCTTGACCAGTGGCCTGCACCACAGGTTTCACAAGAACTGACAGAATTTTACAATAGGGAGATTCAGGCTGAACCATTTCTGGTTTTCTGTCCGGTTTTCTCAAGCAGTCATATTCTTTCCAGAATGTCTGCTTTTACTCATGAAAAAAACCCAAACCCAACAACCAACCAACCCCAAGAAAAGAGAAGTGATGCACAATGCAATTAGGCAATTGCTCAGCACCCGCTGAGCGATGCCCGAGCAGCGGTCGGCCCCTCCCGGCCAACTCCTCCAGTTTACCTACGGAGGGTGACGTTCTGTGGGATGGGATACCCCTTTAGCTAGTTCGGGTCGGCTGTCCCGGCTGTGCTCCCTCCCAGCTTCTTGTACACCTGCTTGCTGGCAGAGCATGGGAAACTGAAAAATCCGTAACTTGTGATAAGCGCTACTTAGCAACAGCTAAAACATCGGGGTGTTATCAACATTATTCTCACACTGTAAATCCAAAACACACTGCACTGTCAGAAGAAAATTAACTCTAGCCCAGCCAAAACCAGGACGATGTGACTCACTTCTCCTTATTTGTATTTATATTTCTTCCAAAAGTCTGAAGAAAAGCAGTGCATGGGAGAACTTCAACCCACTTTTGCAAATTCATGAAACTTAGCTAGTATGTACATTATTCAAACTGAATTTCAACATAGAATCTTTTGAAATTTGCTCATCTGTCAAGAATACGCTATTTCATTTAAACTATGAAAAGACTAAATAGATTCCATAATTTAGTAAATATTTTGGCTTCTGACAGCTCTTCTTTTTCTTCTACTCTTTACATTTTTGAGATATTTTTTTTTTCCTTCTTGATGCCATGTTCTGATGAGACTTACAGGTGGCAAAAGAAGTAATTTGGGAAAAGAGTTAGGAGGAGAGTTTCTTACAGCATTAAGTTCCCAATTCCCCCTTCCACCTCCCCCCCCCCCCCCTTTTTTTTTTTTTACATCCTATAGATAATTCTGCACATTTTAGGAAACTAATCTGAGTATTTGGTAGTGACTGGTTGGATTGGGCCTCTTGGATTTGAGCCCCTTCTGAATATGAAAGCAAAGCTGGAAAAAGTTGCGTTGAATCTTTTTCTATGTGATGCGTCGAAAGGTTCAGAAAAAGTTCATTTCATTTTTACCTTGAAGAATCATGATTAGCCAGAAACTATGTTTTCAGAACCTGCAAACAGTCCATTTATTTGCCAGCATCAACATGAGGCTCAGAGTTCCAGTGAAAACATCTTTTTGTCTGCTAATGTAATGGGTGCTTATTTTCTGCATCTTCATGTTCCTTGGAAAAGCATCAGGGTTTCATTGTAAATCCATTATGTCTCCCTTGGTCAGAAATTATAAATGACAACTAGTCCCAAGGTAAAGAAAAGAAAGTATTATTTTGTAGAGTAAAAAGGGGTTAAATCACTTTTTATCATGACTGTCCTCCTGGTTATGACATATTCAATGTATTATTTAGTTTAAGTGCATGATTAAGATAGAACTGGGGTACTTCTGGGGAGCATTTTCAGAGATGTTATACTTACAGTACCTCATTCTGTGGTACAGAAGAAAGAAAAATGACATGTCCCTTTGTGAACCTATCCTTTTAAAATTAGGTTATAGATTATATAGTGATGTGAGATCTTCTATGAATTTCTGGGTCAGAGGTACTTTGTTTTCTTTCTTTTATACAGCAAACCCCTTGTATCTTTATTAAAAATTTATTTGCTGTCAATAATTAAATGCTTATTATTTGATCTTTAATGGGGTCGTGATTCCCATATTCCCATATTAATGAAATAATGCAAAAGTAAAAAATGCCTTTCAGTTGGAAAAAGTACTTATTATTCTTTCTTTGTTCTGAGTAAAATAGTTTATCTTAAATTAAAAATTAAAAAAAAAGAAAAGAATTTTCTTTAATCTTAGAATTAAATTAGTGCTAATTAGTTCTATTTTCTCTACAACATTCAAATGCTAAAGTCTTAGTCATTTCTTCAGAGTATTAATAGTGCCCTTTGGCTGTAATCAAGATTATCTTCAATTAAAAGCAATACAGTTAACTGAGTTACATTAACAGTTATTGTTCTCAAATCACAGGGTTAAGAACACAAATCCTGTGTGTTTTCAGCATGGGTACATTGCAAGGGGGTGTAATGCATGGACGTGTTATTTACTTACACATTAAATCTAAAACCCACTAACCTATAGTGTTCACTGATGAAATCCCTTCATATGTGTGAGACACTTCAAACAAAACATTTTTTAAAAGTGGTGATGTAGACAGAATTCAAAGATATTGCAGTAAGTTAAAATATTTTTTTGATTTGGTCAGTTTGAGTAGTCTCCCCCCTGCCCCTGTGCCCCCCTCGCCCAGCACTTTTACTCTAAACTCTGTAAATTATGGGGCGTTTTCAATGAGTGAGTTCTGCTTGATATTCACAGCTGTTATTCTCCTTTGTGAAGAGTTAAAGAGCCCTTGCCAGTCTGCAATAATTAATCTTATTTTATTAATGCCTTTTTTTTTAATTTCAGAAAATTTGTTATATAAAGTAATAGTGGATTTCAGCTGAAAATAGAAGTATTTCATTCAAATTTCTTAGTGTATCTAATATGAACAAATGCTGGTTCCATAGAAATAGAAAAAAAAGATTTTCATCCATGCTCGTAGAACAGTTCTTTCTGGCTTGAAAAACTAAGCACAAAATATGGGAAAATTTCATTAACATTGCTGTGTTTACAAACAAAAAGTATAACCATCTTGAGCAAACAAACTGATGAGGGGAACCGTGCTTGCTTGTTAGCAGATTATCACCCCAACAGGAAAATAGACTGTGATTCTGTCTCAGTAAAAATTAATAACAGTTGGTGATATAAAAATGCTTAAGAGTTGCAAAAATATTCTTACGGTATTTCTAGATGCACCTGCCGATATCCCTTCTGTAATGTATTTCCGGCAGAACAGAAAGCTCTGGGCACTTCTAGTGGGCTGCAATACTTGGAAGTTTCCATCAGTTTTGTTTAGATTTTTATACTTTAGATGCTTTACCAAATTATAATCTCTGTTTATTATATTTTTATTTTTATTTAGATTCCTCTTACTAATCTGCAGACCACAATGGTGGTGGTTCTGTGTTGCTGCCTTTCAGGAGCTAATGAGGTAAATGTCATAACTGGACAGATCCTGTCAGTAAACCATCTTCAAATTTAAACAGGTTTCAAAGAGTTTAAAAACTGTTTTCTCAAAGCATAAATGCAAGCAAAGGTTTTCTTTGAACTAACATTTGTATTCTGTGGAGCAAACACCCTTTTTGAGTCTCAAAATGCTGGCACAGCCATCTTATTTTGACACTGAGGCAATAAATCAAAAGGGATGGACAAAGATAGGAAACCATGCCCTTCAGAAAGAGCATTGTGTCTGTACATGCAAAAATAATTGCTTTCTTGGAATGTGACAAAAGAAAATTGAATATAAAATATGGTGTTAACAGACAACAAATCTAATTTTTTAGAGGATTCTTTTTCTACCTCAGTCAGGAGGATTTCCTGAGGAATCATATATCTTTGGCACAATATGCAGCTAGGTATGTAGGTAGAGTTTAATGCTTTCCTTCTTGGAGGAAAATTAAAATCTGCTAAACTTTCCCAGGATGTTCCAGCTTTTGTCCCAGAATGTGACTTTTAATAAAATGAAGAAACAAAACATAGAGTCCAAAACAGAAAGTCCCAATGACTTGGTAGATTCTCCTGTGATTTAGATGAGGCCAGGTAATCTTCTGGAAAACTGCTGCAGCATTTTGTGACTATAGAACTCTTGTATCAAACCAGGAACACAGGAGTGAAGTACCTTAATTTTACCCAATAGCCAGTATATTGCTTACCTCTTTCTTCGGCTCCTTTGTCTTCTGCTTGTACAATAGGTAGAGATTTTAGCAGCCATGACCCTCCTCTGCACTTAGAAGAAAGGCAGAAACATGGACAGATTTTATGCAAATTCTGTGGTTTTATATAAATTTATATATGTTTGTTTAGGAGAGTGTGTCTTTGTAGGGTGGAGAGAAATGGTTTATCTGTGGGTCTGATTTTTCAAAAGAGAGAAACTGAATTCCTCACCTGAATTAAGCAACATCTTAATTTTAACATTAAGAAACTTATTTAATAGAAAAAAAGATGTATTAAGCCTGAAGAAAATTTATAAGCAGTGCTTCTTTCTTTTACTAGGCATGCCCCTTAACAAAATATACAAAACTTGATTCTACCTTGTATTTGTCTGTTTTAGCAAGTTATATGTCTTCATAGCCTCATTGCTGCTAGAGGCCTCAGTTTGCTGTTATGGGTTACAGGAGCCTTACCCATACTTCCATTTGATTTTTAGACTGGGCTGCCATCATCTAAATTGTAGTTGCAGTTTTATTATGGATTGTAAACCCTTAGCAGAAGTTAGTCCAGGATTTCAAAGGCTGGTATCTTCATCTAGCTTTACCTGTGTTTGACATGAGATGTTTCCTAGGGGAAAAGTTCTGCCTCCAGTTCTGTTGCTGGATTTTATTTCCCTGCAGAAAGTACTGGGAAGGATGTGTAAAGAGAGAATGGGATACAGAGGCAGTTTAGGGCTGTGGAGTGCCTGTTCCTGTATTGTTCATATTTCAAAGTTAGATTAGCTGGTCCAGGAGTATGGTAGGCTATATTCTGATCACAGTCATTGAGAATTTGGCACAGTGCAATTAAGACTGAGATGTGTTATGTTAGGTATTTTGCTATTTACTCCAGGCTTGTTCTTTTTTTCCAGCAAGACCTACATTTTTACTTATTTATATGTGAAAATGTGAAGGACAGATATACGAAATACTTCCTACCTGAGTACAGCAGTAATGTGTACTCAGGTGTACCTGGTGTACAGGTGTACACTCATGTATCTCAGTGAGCCTCAGGTGATTTCCCTTTGTGATATGTGAAAGGGAATATGGTGCTTCTTAGTCCTATCTATGTATTATTGTGTTGGGTAGAAGAAAGAATTGCTGTTTATTATCTCTCTTCAGCTACCGATTGATACAACTAGGTAAGGAAAATGGTCTTTAGTATCTCAATTGATTTTAACAGGCATTGGATCTATCTTGAAAAAATTGCCAGGATTCCTCTGAATCTTGACGGGAAACTGAAATCTGATTCGGTTTTGGTTTTTTCCTTTCTCCAACATTTTGGTTTTTAATCTCTCTCCACAGAACCAGCTGCTCAGATACACATTTTATATGAGTAAATTATTTCTCAAATTCTTTATTAGCCAGAAGGAAGCATTAAAATGAACATAACTGCCAGCCTGAAAGCTGTGACACTCTAAGAGTATCCAGATTGACTAGCTGATCTGAGTCATTCTACATAAAAAAAAGAGGAGGAGTAAGCCTTTTTTCCCTCATCACGTTGTGGCAAGAATGAGGTAAAAATGTTTTGTCTCACAAATATACAGGAGCAGAAAATAGAAAATTCAAAGTTCATTCTCTACAGAGAACCAAAGAACCAAAGAGCTCCATCAACCCTGGAGCTCTACTTTCATTTATTAGAACTGTACATTGACTCCTCTGATGTTATTACATTATGAACTTCACAGTAAACTAAAGCAAAACCTGCTCTTCACTGAATTTTCAGTCTAATTTGAAATCAGAAATGAATTAGAAATGTTTATGTATATGTAGAGAAGAGGTACCTCACAAAGAACCACCCCAACAACCTGGCCCTGTCACCAAGGATGGGCTGTTGTGGCTCTGCCAGCTGATGAGGAGGTTCACCTTGAACTCAGGCTTCAGAGAAGGCAGCTCAGAAAACTCAGTGCAGTATTGTAGGATTGCCCATTTTTACTTCAGGTGAAGGATCTCTACCTAGTAAGTTCCCAATATTTTTTTGATGTTTCAGGGTGTAGTTCAAGTGAGAGTGAAACAATCATTTCCCAGGTACAGTTAGTGATGTGCAAGAAGTTGTCTCAAACAGTTTCAGGAATTTGATTGACAAAGTGAAATATGGTCCTGACGTCAATTTACTGAGATTACTTTTTAATGAATACAACTTTAAAAGCATATGCAAAATTAAGATCAGTCACAAAAAATGCATTTGGATATGGCATTTAAAGAATGATATACATAATGTATTGGAAATTAACTTTTATAATCCACAGAAAATTATTCTTGTTGCTGGCTCCCTCAATTTGTGAGCACTTTGGCAATGAAAATATTAATTACAAGCAAAGGAAAACTGAATTATGTATTTTTTTTATTAATATTGCCTGTGTGCCAGATAATGACCTCTTAAAATGTTAGTGTACGTGATTTGGGAGTTCTTTTACAGTCAAATCCTGCTTATCTCCCATGTGCAACTTCTTTCTGAAGTTGAGGAATGGATGTGTCTTTCAAAAAAGGATTTGGCCAGAATTTTCCCCTGTGCTATTATTCATAATTATCATGCTGGTTTTGCACTCTGTTTTCTCTCTTTAGATTAATGGTACTCCTAGCGAAGACAATGAAAAAGTTCACAGTGACATTAATGGCAAAGTGATAAGTCCTTTGACAAAAAGTACATACAGCTTTATTGAGGATATTTTAATTTATACTATATTTACCTGTTTTGCATCTTTTGATAAAACACAGTCCAGTTTAAGAACTGAAAGCTTAAGAAAACAGCTGAAAGAATTGGATTTATTTTCTGCTGTTGAAAAGAAGAGGAATCTTGGCAGTAACCTTTCAGTGTCTAAAGAGTTGTCACGAACATGCTGAATTGCCCTCTGTATCTGTCAGGTGAAGGACAAGAGGAAATCAGATTATTTTGTAGAAAGAGGATGTCTCCATTCAGGAAAAAAAAAAATAAAAAAATCTCAGTGTACAGATAAGTAAGCAGGTAAATAACAATTTCCCTAAAGGAAGAAATGCAACTGGGGATTTTAAAGAACTGCCAAGCTTTCCCTGGTAAATGTTTATTGAAGTACAGATGACTCTACCTCAGGTCATGGTATTAGACAAAATGATCTACAGAGGTCCTTTTCATTCCTGTAATTGTCTGACTTCACCATTGTGAGAACTTATCAACAAAAAGGTAATGGAAAAACCTGTTCTTGCTCTGTTAATAAGTTTTGTGATTTTAAGGATGAAATGCACTTCTTTCTCTTTTTCTTTCTTCTCCCCTATTTATATTTCAAAAGTGATAACACCAGTTTCCCATCTTTCTTTTGATGATGATTTGTCCTTTAATGAAATATCACAATATATATTTGACTTTCTGATAATCCATGAGTGACTGTGCTCAAGATGTCTCCTGCCTGTTGTACACAGTTGCACTCGGCTAGCAAAAATTATCTCTATCTCATCTGCTACCTCTACTTAATTGCATTTAAAGGGAAGAAATGCCCCAAATGCCTCATGCTTCATGAGAGAAGACATATGATATCATTTAATCTTTCCATTAACTGGTGAGAGGAGTAGGTGGAGGTATGGTGACTTCAAGGAGAGGCTGGCTTATTGCAACCTGTTTCTCTTCGGAATAAAAATGAGGTCAAGTTTTTCCTACCCAACTATTAGCTGAAAACTGGTGCTATTATAAGCTTGATCCTCTTTCCACAAAGAAAGGGTGGGAGAATGATGGAAATATTCTCTGGACCAGATCTTGTTGTTCTGCTCCACCACAGCAAACAACAGGTTTGGTTCCAAACATGTACTGGTTTTCCCTAGAGATTTGATAAGTATCACTTCCAATTTATCATAAGTTACTTTTATAGCATCTTTGATGCAACTAATGATGCTGTAAAAATAATTATATAATATAGCTGTGATTCTCTTTAGATTGTCTACTTTTTACAATAAACAAAAGAATACCCACATTAACAGAAGTTCTCTGCATAGCTTGATAAAAGTGGTTTTGTCTAAGCACATTTGAGAGCTCTGTTTCTGCTATAGCCATGTTGAAAAAAAGTGAAAAATATAATTTTGTGTGTAAAAGTAGAATACTTTCCAAAGGAAAATAAGTGAGGGGGTGGGTTGAATGAATAACCTTAACAGAAAGCAACTCATGCATTATTAATCCAATTTCCTATAAAGTTAGAACAAAAAGCATGTTGAGACATTACTCTGTGTTTCCTTGTTCGACTGTGTTCATAATGCCCTCTCCCATTTTATGTAACATATTCTTCAGCCTAAGTAAGATATTCTTGAAGCCTCAGGATTTTCATGCCTTCAAAGCTCTCTGTTTCATTTCTAAATATTATAGATTTTGAAGCACAAGAGGCTTTAAGATTGGTACCTCAAAGGCTGTTCACCCTTTTAGGTAACCCCCAAGTTGGCTTTCGTATTTGCTTATTACCCAAAATTCTTCACAAGAATCTTCAGTCTGTTTTACAATTAAAGGCTTTGATCATATTTACTGTAGCTACGTAAAATATTTCTGCATGAATGTAACATGAGTTCAGTTTCTGTATTAGGCTAGGAGTTTACCTGATACCCAGTATCTACATGAATCCTTTTCTAACGTAATTATTAAACCTAAACATTTCCATTCTCCTCACTAACCATAGGCAAGAAGGAGAGCTGCATCTGTGAGCTGTCCCAGGATGCTCACTGTGAACAAGCTGCAATGCTGGAACCTCAGACTCTAGGGTCAACCATTGCAATATTTCCATTCCTAGATATTCAAGGTCATGTCTGATCTTAGGGTTTTTTACTTTATGTATACCATGTGTCTGGAACTGTTTGGAAGCTTTTCTCAACTGTACATGAGCTTTAAGCTCTGGTCCTGAGTAGCAGAACATACTCTACCAACATACTTAGGAACAGCTTTGATTCTGCTATGTTCAATCATAGCAAAAAAAGTATGAGAAAGGTTTTTATATATTTGTTAAGAATTACTCCATGCAATATGCCAGTTTTAAGTTCCTCTTTTTAGTATATTTTCCAAATTTTTGTAAAATTTGGTTTTAATTGCCTGTTCACAAGAGAATTACCTTGAGAAATACTGAAGTATGGTGGAGATAACTTCACGCTTTTACGTCCTTTGCATGAGACAATTACTAAATGCATAACGTACCACATAAATTATAGTTCTGGTATAGGTAACTTTTGAGAGAACTGTGTACTTTTTGTAAGAGACATACCTAAACAAAACTGATTCCTGCCCTAAAATTCAATAAGCATTACTTCAATGACAGCTCCTAAGAACCTGCCTATCTTTTGTATTCTCAGAATAGTTGCTGTTTTATCTTTTGTTCACTCCCTCTTCCTGAATTATAAGACACAAGTTAGTTTTTGAAACTGCATTAACCAATGAGATACATCAGCTAAACTCTTTGTAGCTAGAAATTTTGGAGCTACTTTGTCTGTTTCATGTGAAAATGTTTTGAATTTGATGGGCTTCATTAGTGTTACAAAATGTTCATTATGGTTCCTCTCCAGTTAGATATATGAAGAATGTCATATGAGATACGTGAGACGTGAGAGTTCTTCTTCCAGTTTGGTGACTAAACTTTACTAGAATTTAATCTTGGTAAAGTTTGTGAAAGATTGAGTACAAAATCTGTACTTAGTATTGCAGGAATAGTATTTTTTTGTATAATAATTCTTGTGTATTTTGGACATATTGAAAATGACCAGGACTATCTTCTCTTAAATTAGTAAAATTATTTCTTATTACTTTTTTCAGATGGGATTTAAGCTTTCCAGAAAATTTCACTTTTCATGGTTTTGTTGTTGTTTGAAATGGTGATTCCTTGGGCATTAACAGCAAAATCTCAGTTTTGAGTATATGGTACTTTTAATGACATTTCAGGTTTGGCGCGTATGCACACACACCCCACAAGCAAACTACCCTTCTGCCCCTAAAGAAGAGAAGAGATAAGGAAGTCTTTCAGCATTTGCAGAATGGAATATTTTGGTATGCTTTTGCTTCACTACTTATACTTTTGATGTTCAATTATAGAAAACTGGAATGTGACGCTTTCACTGTTTTGATACAAATAGAAAAACCTTCATACAAACTATTTCAACCAAAACTTTAAAAAATAGTCATTTTTTAGGAGGTGACACAGTGGGAAGTGTCACATTTAAATTTTTATCTCGAGAAAACTAAAACATTCATAGAAATGTTTCAGGAAAACACTGGAAAATTCTTCCTGGCTCTGTTGCTTTTCAGTGGGATAGTGACAACTTTCAACCACTGAGAATCATTCTCATTCCTTGTATTTAATGTTGTGTAGTTTGACAATTATCCAGCTACAAATTTCCCTTCCATTTGTAGCTTCAAAGAATGTTCCTTTCTGCATGGAAGAAAGGGAATGAGCTGATTCCCTAGTACGCCTTTCTTTGGACCAGGTCCACAATAGCAATTGTACAAAAATCATGTAGGAAGGAAATTTCAGTATGTCCCTCCACCCTTCTGATTATTTCTAGTTGTTCTGATATAGGTATTGATGCGCATTCCTCAGGATTGTATTCTGTTGTGAGCACTACTTTCCCTTGCTACTCCTCTTGATGTTTAATACTTTGCTATTCAGCAAAGCATACAACTCTTCTGCCACTACTGAGGTTTTAACGTATACCTTTGAATCTCAAAAAATGCAATAGATTTTCAACACTAACGAATTAGTGATCAGGATACAGAATCTTTCTGTCTTTCTCATTTTCATATGATTTTCTGACATCAATCCTTTCACTGACTTCACGAGTTTGTTTGTTACATGACTTAAACTTAAGGAGTGAACAAGTCTAGCCTTAAACTTTATCTCATCTTCATTGGTAGGACTAATATTCTCATTTGGTTTTTTTTACCGATTAGTTTTGTTAAGTGCAGCTTTCCACAGAGCGTTCCTCCTCATCCCCTATGCTGTAAATTGTAACCAGATTCAATCTATCAATTTTGAATTCTTCCAGAAGCAGATGACATTGGTCTTCTGTATCATATGATTCTTGCTCATGTTACTGGTCATATTTCTCCCGTGAAAACTCTTTTGATAATTCTTCTCATTAGTCAACCTGGTAAACAAATTACTGCAGGAAGCTTAAAAGCTTGGGTTGAAAGCCAGAACAGAAGCAAAAGATATCTTGTTTGCAAGTCACTATTTTCTCTTGAAAATATCTGCTCTCCTATGAGGTTGTCATTTGAGGCTGCTAGAAGTTTTTATTACTCAGGGTTAATTGCCTCTGGCACAATAATCTCAGATTTCTCCTGAGAATTACTGATAGCACACTCTTTCCTTTGGAAATAAAATTATTTTCCTGTCATGAGAAATGTGGCAAGTTTTTAACATTTCTTTAAAAAGACACAATAAATAGCATCAGGACCCATATTGCTCTGCCTCCTAGTTCTGTTTTTTTCACCTCTCCTAATGATATTGTTTTTCTGTTACTTAGGTAAACCACCTCCAGTTTGACATGCCAGTTGAAACTGTCATACATTAGTCCAATAAATATAACTAGATCCTTTCTTGGGAGACTAGTCTTCAGCCCTCGTGTATGAGAACGTTGCACTGCAAAAAGACCTTGAGGTATTTTTAGTTCATCTGTTTGCACAGTTCTGACATAGATTGTCTTTCTGAATACTCACATAATCAGGAATGCTGTTTTGATATAAGTCTGTATCCTATAGTGTCTTTCTCATAGTATATTAGTTCACCAAAAGTCTCTGGGAAGTAGGCTGCTGATAATCCATAGTCCTGTGTAACTGCTTGTAAATCTTTCCAAATAGTTAATGTATTTTAAATATATTACTGTAATATGACAGGTAAGGATAAGATAATATATCAGAGTAACCAAGTTTTGTTTCTGGAAATACCTTTCCCAAAAGGAGTGCTCCAGAAGGTGATATTTTTGTCAGTCAGTGACTCTTACATCAGCTGTGATGCAATTCTGGAATTTCAACTTCTGTGTTCATCCATGTAGGGGAAATGTGAGAATATCACAGTCCCAGGGCTGGCAGCGGTAAGACTGATACGTGTTTTGATTGACCATGGCTTCTGCCAGAGTCCTGTGTTCACAATTCCAGAGTATGTGGAGGGCAGGATTGAGTTGCCACTGACATCCCCATCCTATTTGCAATTAGTAAACATGTTTCTTGTGCATTCCAATGATTTAGGAATGGGAAAATGTATTTTGCCTTTGAACAAAAGCCACTGAAGATTTTTCTGAAAAGTGCTTGATTGGAAGTGTCATAAAGTGAAGACATTTGGAATTTTTCCGAAGAGATTTTCAGATGTTGGGCAGATGTTATTGTTTGCTGACCTAGGACTTTGCAGAATGACAGAAAATAATTTGATGCTCTAACAAAACATTGATTACACACGCTAAATAGCCCTGGTAAAGTATTTCCCTTATGGCTTGCACTTCCAGGGTTATGGTTAAATGAGCACCCCATGTCATCAAACATACAGAAGGTGCCTTTGCCACTCTGAGGGGATGATCCCAGCATTTAAATAATGATTTACTGCTGCTTTTATTAGAACAATTATTGGTTATTTCAGACTTGAAATGGGCAGATTAAGCTCTGTGAACCTCAGCTGAACAGCTGAAACCTCACAACACTGGCAATTTTCAGTGATTAAAGTAATTTACTTTATCTATAAAATGTAAAGATATTTCATAATAGCCATACAGCAAGTACAGGGAGGTGTAGTTTTCCTGGAGATAATCAGACCTCAGGGGATAAAGGGTCCTGGCTGCACCTCATGCATTGCAAGACCCAGAGGGCTTTATTATCTGATGATTACCACACCCCCATTTCCATGTCTTTTTGCTTAATTAATCACAGTAACATTATTGCCCAACTTCAGACAACAAAAATAATGAGAGAGGCTTTAAAAGATTCAAAGACTAGAGGAAAAACAAGAGATCCCATAGGAAAGTACCCATAGTGAAACTGAGGTTTACAAATCACTGAGATCTATTAAAAATGATGCTTACATTTTGTAAAGTGCCTTCTTTAATATAAATATAATTATGTTTTAAATATTGTAAATGTGTATAGACAATATAAAACATATACTTGTTTTGATCAGAGGAGATGAGGTTTTATTTTTAGGACCCAAAAAAAAAAAAAAAAAAAAGTTAAAATATCCCAGTCATAAGATTGAAAGTTATAGCCACTTGCTGTTTTATTTGGAAAGCTTGCCATATCCACTGTGTTGTTCTTTATTTGGTCCGAGTACAGTTCCATGTACATTCTTGTTTCTTTTCTGCCTTTCTAAATGATTAGCCAATCATCCAGTTTATGGGCACATATCCAGAGTAAAGTCTTCAGGTATTACCTGTCAGAACTCACTTCTTCAGAAATCTGTGCAGGCACATGTGATTAAACTTGTACTATAATCTAATCTCTCCTATTAGTATATCCTTCTCTGCCACAATTGACAGTTGTTCTTACTGTACCTCAGTATAATTGTCTGTAAAATAGGTGCCTGATTTTTAAAAAGCTGTGTGAAACACAATCAGTTTACATGCTGATGCCCTTCCTTACACTTAGTAACATTAGCTTAGACTGTGGGCAGAAGTCTTTTATTGTATATCCAGTCCTATCAGAGAAGGTATTAACGCAAGATGCATATCACTGATCTGCTCCTGATTCTGCATTTAATATAGAATCATAGAATCATTTAGGTTGGAAAAGACCTTCAAGATCATCGAGTCCAACCATTAACCATGCCCACTAAACCAGGTCCTGAAGTACCCTGTCCACTTGCTTTTTGAATATCTCCGGAGATGGTGACTCAACCACTTCCCTGGGCAGCCCATTCCAATGTTTGACAACCCTCTCAGTAAAAATTTTTTTCCTAATAGCTAACCTAAATCTCCCTTGCCACAACGTGAGGTCATTTCCTCTCGTCCTATCTCCAGCCACCTGACAGAAGAGACCAGCACCCACCTCACTACAACCCCCCTTCAGGCAGTTACAGAGAGCGATAAGGTCTCCCCTCAGCCTCCTCTTCTCCAGGCTAAACAGCCCCAGCTCCCTCAGCCGCTCCTCATAAGACTTGTGCTCCAGGCCCCTCACCAACTTGGCTGCCCTTCTCTGGACACACTCCAGCACCTCCATGTCCTTCCTGTAGTGAGGGGCCCAAAACTGGACACGGTACTCAAGGTGCGGCCTCACCAGTGCCGAGTACAGGGGAACAATCACCTCCCTGCTCCTGCTGGCCACACTATTTCTGATACAGGCCAGGATGCCATTGGCCTTCTTGGCCACCTGGGCACACTGCCGGCTCATATGCAGCCGGCTGTCGACCAGCACCCCCAGGTCTTTCTCTGCCAGGCAGCTTTCCAGCCACTCTTCCCCAAGGCTGTAGCGCTGCATGGGGTTGTTGTGACTGAAGTGCAGGACCCGGCACTTGGCCTTGTTGAACTTCATACGACTGGCCTCACCCCATCGATCCAGCCTGTCCAGATCTCTCTGTAGAGCCTCCCTACCCTCAAGCAGATCGACCCTGCCTCCCAACTTGGTGTTGTCTGCAAACTTGCTGAGGGTGCACTTGATCCCCTTGTCCAGATCATTGATAAAGATATTAAACAGAACAGGGCCCAACACCGAGCCCTGGGGAACACCACTTGTGACCCACCACCAACCGGATTTCACCCCATTCACCACAACCCTCTGGGCTCATCCACCCATCCAGTTTTTTACCCAGCGAAGAGTACACTTGTCTGAGCCATGAGACGCCAGCTTCTCAAGGAGTATGCCATGAGAGACAGTGTCAAAGGCCTTGCTGAAGTCAAGGTAGATCACATCCACAGCCTTTCCCTCATCCACTAGTCAGGTCACCTGGTCATAGAAGGAGATCAGGTTGGTCAAGCAGGACGTGCCTTTTGTAAACCCATGCTGACTGGGCCTGATCCCCTGCTTGTCCTGGACATGCCACATGAACGCTCTTAAGACAAACCGTTCCATAATCTTCCTTGGTTCCCAGGCTGACAGGCCTGTAGTTCCCCGGATACTCCCTCCGACCCTTCTTGTAAATGGGAGTCACATTGGCAAGCCTCCAGTCCTCAGGGACCTCCCTTGTTGTCCAGGGTCTATGACATGATAACCCTTTCCCAGGCAAATGTATCAGTGACTGTCTTAAGCTCTGTAATCAGAAAGGCGAGTTCTTGTTTTTAAGTCACTTATATTGTTATGCTGGAGAGCAGCATGAACCAGGTAAGCCAAAATGAATGTCTAGCCATGAAAATCTGTAAGTGGTCCATCAGATCCTCTAACATCTACATATATTGTGTTCCATTTTGTAATTTTATCTCAAATCTAGATTTGATGGGCATCTAGAATTAAAAAAAAATCAATGAAGAAATGAACTAAATCAGAAGAATACTGCACACCTGTTTGAACTAGTAACTTTTAATCTTGCAGAAAAAAAGAAAAACTCCAAATTGCATACAAATAATGTTGTCAGAAGCTTTAATGTGTGCTGTAGAAAGCATGAAAAAGTTTGTAAGCTACTCACATTAGGCAACGAGTGGATTCCAGTGTGTCATGGTTTAACCCCAGCCAGCACCACACAGCCGCTCACTTGCTCCCCGCCACCCAGTTGGATGGGGAAGAGAACCAGGGGAAAAAAAAGTAAAACTCGTGGCTTGAGATAAGAACAGTTTAATAGGACAGAAAGGAAGAAAATAATAATGATAATAATAATGACAATAATAACAATAAAACAATTGGAATATACAAACCAAGTGATGAACAATGCAATTGCTCACCACTCGCCAACTGATGCCTAGTTAGCTCCCGAGCAGTGATCTGCCCCACCACAGCCAACTCCCCTGTCCTGGGTTCGGCTGGGATAGAGTTCATTTTCACAGGAACCTGGGAGGGGGCACAGCCAGGACAGCTGACCTGAACTAGCCAAGGAGCTATTCCATACCATGTGACATCATGCTCAGTATATAAATGGGGAGCGGGCTGGGGGGAGCTCTCGGCTCTCAGTGGGGGAAGCAGCAGAGCGTCGGGTTCCGGGTGATGAGCAGTTGCACTGTGCATCACTCGTATATTCTTTTATTAGTACCATTGTTGTAACCTCTCTTTTTGTGTTGTCCCAGTAAAGTGTCCTTATCTCAACTCACAAGGTTCCCTTTTTTTCTTTTCTTCTTTCTGATTCTCCTTCCCATCCCACTGGAGGGGGGTAGGGAGGAGTGAGCGAGCAGCTGTGGGGTCCTTTGTTACTGGCTGGGCTGAAACCATGACATCCCCCCAGTTTATGTACTGGGCATGACATCACATGGTACGGGATATCCCTTTGGCCAGTTTGGGTCAGCTGTCCCGGTTGTGTCCCCTCCCAGCTTCTTGTGCCCCTCCAGCCTTCTTGCTGGCTGGGCATGAGAAGCTGAAAAATCCTTGACTTAGTCTAAACACTACCTAGCAACAACTGAAAACATCAGTGTGTTATCAACATTCTTCTCATACTGAAACTAAAGCATAGCACTGTACCAGCTACTAGGAAGAAAATTAACTCTATCCCAGCTGAAACTAGGACACAGTGAATACTACTGATTCAGTCTGTTGGAATAGAATAAAAAATTAAAAACAGAACAACAACAACAACAACAAGCAACCAAAAAAAAAAAAAACACCCAAAGGAAGGGAGAAGTTACAGTTTTGAGAACTACATGTACTAGTATTTTCAATGTTAAGTTCTTATACCATCCTCATCTCAGTAGCTTTCAAATTACTATAGTTTCTGACTTATACTTTCTAGTGATGTTTTTATTTTGAAATTTACTATCATTCGACTCCAGAACAAACAATTTTCTTTAATTTCTCTTATTTCTGCAACAAGTGTGTTCATTTTGAAATGTGACTTTTAAAATTTAAAACATTTATATGTATTTTCACTGTGGAATATACCTCCCTGAACCCCCAAACCCACCAAGTTTATAATTTTTCCATAGGAAACAGTATATAATTAAAATAATTTTGCCCCAAACAGCATTTTTGCATGGAAACAATTCCAGTTAAAGCTTTTTAAACACCTCTGATTTATGGGTTAAGATCTATAGTTAATTTCCCAAGAGATCACTGATTTCTGAATCCTGCCATGTGCAGTTTGTTGGTTCAGACACAAACTATATGGGCACTTTTGCATTCCTCCCTCTGCAGATGTCATTATGTCCCAAAACCTTTTTCAGAAAGCTCAAAGCACAGCTGGTACAAATCCTTTTCCCTTTCAAACTCTTCTAGTGATAAGATGTACTGAAGTCAGTATCTGAAAAAGATCTGGGGTCCTAGGGAGAACATCTACAATGTTTTCTGTTTTCAGACAGGAAAATTGTTGATCTTGCACTGTAAGCCAGTATAATGGTCTGATAATGATATAATGCATTTGAAGAATTTCACATGGATTTTTTTCTCAAGTGATTGCTGAACTGATGTTGAAAATATTAGGCATTTTCTAAAATGCCATCCGGATGGTCTCAAATGCTTGCTTGCTTAGCATTCAAAACCACAACTGAACATGTCCCACAGCTAAAGCTCCTACAGTCTTTCCCAATGCCTAGAAATTGCTTATGGAATTTATTCTTGAAAGGAAAATTATTCATCCTGACAGTTGGCTACATGTGGAAGCAGATCTAGGTTGTTTTTGTGAACATAGGTTTTCCAGCAAACACAACAGAGTGGGCCAGAAGTCAGGAATCTGGTAAGGCCATGGTGCTGCCTACCTCCCTCCGTCTGTAGTTCAGAGAGTGTTGTGGCTTAGTCAAGGGGTGATAATAGACCAAATTAATTCAGGGGGCAGGACATGGGTTCAGAAGTGGGAAATTGGTGGAATCCAGGGGAACAATGGGAAGAAAGTATTTTTCTCCATAAATTTAGAGAAGTGGAACCTTTGCGAATGAAGCTCTTTCAGAAATGTTAACTGGGTATAAACTGTACATAGAACCCAAGAGTCCTGATGTCCCCCTGCCTTTTTTTTTTTCTTGGAATATAATTGATAGACCCACATGTCCACTTTCAGTGTGTTAATTTAAAACCTAGTATCAGAAAACAGAGATGGGAAATGTGTAGAAATTCATACAATCACTGTTCCTGCATCCTTTTATAAGAGAGAGAGCCATGAAAGATATGCAAATTGACCATAATTATGCTTTTGGATGGTTACTTAAATACCTGTCTCTTTCACACTACAGGCACAAAGTTAGTATACCTCAGATATGCTAATAAAAACAAATGTCTGTGGTTTCTGGCAAAATAAAAGCTCCAGTAGTTTGCTGTGTGTACTATATACAACTCTTAGGCTATGTCATGGTGCCTACTGAGACAAGCTTGGATAAAGCTGCTACAGTATAAAGATTAAGGCTATTTTATATTCTTTGATTTTTATTTTAATGTTCCCTGCATTTAAATTACTGTATTACTAATTTTAGCTGATATATTAATACATGTGCCTCAGCTATTTATACATACAATATGAAACCCAAGTAAAATACCAAACAGTGTGTACGATTCTGTAACTTAGTAACATACTGTTGTGGTTTAACCCCAGCCAGCAACTAAGCACCATACAGCTGCTCGCTCACTCCCCCCCCACCCAGTGGGAGAGAATCAGGAAAAAAAAAGTAAAACTTGTGGGTTGAGATAAGAACAGTTCAGTAGGACAGAAAGGAAGAAAATAATAATGATGATAATAAATTGACAATAATAACAATAAAAGAATTGGAATGTACAAAACAAGCAATGCACGATGCAATTGCTCACCTCTCGCTGACCGATGCCCAGTTAGCTCCCGAGCAGTGATCCACCCCACCCCTGGCCAACTCCCCCCAGTTTATGTACTGGGCATGATGTCACATGATATGGAATATCCCTTTGGCCGGTTTGGGTCAGCTGCCCTGGCTGTGTCCCCTCCCAACTTCTTGTGCCCCTCCAGCCTTCTTGCTGGCTGGGCATGAGAAGCTGAAAATTCCTTGACTTAGTCTAAACACTACTTAGCAACAGCTGAAAACATCAGTGTGTTATCGACATTATTCTCATACTAAATCCAAACTATAACATTATACCAGCTACTAGGAAGAAAATTAACTCTATCCCAGCCAAGACCAGGGAATATATAATGTCTTTTCTATATAGTAGGTTTGTTCACGGGAATCAATAGGATTTGCAAAATATTTAACTTAAGAACTGACTTTAGACATACAAAATCTCCTTAATTAAAGGTGACAGTTAACGAGAGCCTAAAATTCTCTCTAAACTTCAGATTTTGTCTCTTAAATCCAAAGTGACTGCTGCCCCTTACATATCCCAACTACTTTCAGTAGCATTGCTGAGAAAACAGTTTAAACTCTCTCTGTATTAATGGTGATAGAATCTGACCCTCTATAAAAGAGAAATGAATTTTCATAAAAATTCACAGATGGCGAGGATGTGAGGATTTCTGCCTAGCTGGGTTTGTGAAAGTGCATAGGAAAACCATCCCTCTGATTTCAGGATATTCCATCACTGATGTGTAAGGTACTTGGAACAAGTAGTGGATTACTGAATTCAGGATTGTAGATTGAGTTTGACCCTGTGCTCCTTGCACTCTCCAGAGACCTGAAAAGTTCAGATTTGAGCTTTTGGTTTTGATCTAACTTGTAATTGACCCTCCAGCATATATAACTTGCTTGCAGCACAACATACCTATATTTTGTCTTTAGCTATATTCTTATTCTTCTGAAAGTACTTTATTACATATTTTCTTCCTAATCAGACATTCATTTAGTATATTTCTTCTGTGTCTCTCAAATCCCCACCTTCCTCAAATTAATCACAGAACAGATTAATTGTACGTGGTAACCTGACACTCTTTATCTTAATTATCTTATCATTAAACCTAATGATCTGAGAGAAGGTTTACCACCAGGTTTTAAACCTTTCTTGTATAGTGCAGAGTAATTCAGTCATCAAAGCTATCATTACACTTTTAAGCATTTTAATAATGTTTTTCTCAGTCTATTCAACTCTTAGATGAATATTATATCTTTTACCTTCTGGGCCTGATGACCTTGGATAAAGAATAAAATGGATAGGGATAGTCGGTAAAACTGAGCTTTTACGCGGCTGAGTTACCCTACTATCGGTATATAAGTACTTAGTGCTATTTGGCTATATGTCTACTACTATTTACTTGAGTTTTCATATAGATATGTTTTAATAGTTTAAAGGAGGAGATGAATGAGTGCCAAATAATTACCGAGGATTGGTTAGTTTGGAAGGTTTCCCACAGGTTTTTTAAGAGTGAGTGATAGCTCTTTGGTAATAAACAGAAGTGGGAGTCCTGTTTAGGTTCTCATACATAGCACAAAGTCCCTTCCCTGTGCTCCCAATGGGATCTATGTATATCTGGGTTTTTTCCTCCTCGCTCATGCTGAAAAGCAGAGAAAATATCTAAAGAGGCTCAGGTGAAATTTATACCGTAGGAGTAGTTTCTTCTGGAGCCCAGAAGAGAGAGTGGTTACTACCAGCAGGAAGAGACTTTTGCCCACCCAAATTAGTATCTCATTTTGTAAAAGAAAGAGAAGGGAAAGGACTTTTTAGAGGATGAATGTGTTTGGGTACTTCTGAGCAGAATACCTGATGCCTTCTTTATTATCTTCATCTTATCAGTTAGAACTACTCATACAAGTTTAAGTTCTTGTTACTCATAGAGCTGAAACTGTGGTCTTGCTCTGCTTTTTTCATTGCAGCTCCTTTTAGCAGCCCTTCTCATATCACACAAAAATCAAGGAATACATTTTCTGTAGTAAGCACAAAAGAGTTCACATGATAGGTTTCTGTAGTGGTGAAATCAGAGCGTAAATCCTTGGAACCCCAACATAGTAATTTCCTCTCCCTGGTTTGTCTGGCTAAAACTTACCTAACGCTTGAGATTTCTGAACAGATAGCTAGGTCTGTAAAGGCGTTTTTCAGGCAAAGTTACAATAATACCCTTAGGCATGTCCTAAGTGCTAACAGCACTGAAAAAAAAAATAGGAATCCACAAAGCTCTGGATGGTCTAAGAGTGCAATAGGGAAGGCAATTTGGCAGGTAAGGCATTCTTTGGTGAAAGTATAGAATGCTGAACTGCAATAGTTAGATAGGTCTCTGTGGGCCATCAAGAACACATAAAGACTGCCAACATCTCTTATAGATCTTTTCACAGATCCTCTTACAATTCACAGTAAAGGGATCCTCTACCTGTCTTTCCTGAGGGGTCCAATTAAGGTAAGGATTTATTCAAGACTCATACTGACCCGGGGCTTGCACAGTGCAAATCTGAGAGGAACATGATGGCTCTTCCCTTTTATCTCAAGAGCACTCCCCATGTAAGAGTTTGCGCTAGCAGATAATCTGAAAAAGGATTTTCTAGTTAGGAATTCTCCCATTCACTGCTTTATAACTTGTTATACTTCACATAATTATAGAGAGAGGGAAATGAACTTATTTCTTTCATCTCCTAATGGCTATCCAGACAAGTGTCCTCAGAACCTGAAAAGGCATTTGAACCAGGATACTTTGCATGTCAGATGAATATTCCAAATGCTGGTCTATCAGGAGGATGTGCCTTTTGTTACCTCCCCAAAATAATTTATCTAGCTTTCCTTTCTGTATGCTGATGAACACACTTTTAGGCTGTGGGAAAACTAACTGTACTTCAGCTTATATTTAGCCTAAAGTAACTTTGTAGAAAGAGAGAGTGATATACATATAAACACATCTCATATTTACCTTAAATATGTCCCTTCTTTCTTATGCATTGCTTTATGATCGTTCCATAATTTTCTTGTGGAACTGCTGAGCTTCGTGAGGAATTCCAGAGTTTATAAGCTGTGAGAAATATGTAGAAACTACAATCCCAACTGTAGGTCCACTATTTATGGATTTGAATAAGACTGTCTACTTCGCACTTCTGCCTGAATCACTCTTGTCATTGCCGTCTGTAAATGTTTCACATCTCTTTTCAGTCATTTGTAAAGCTACATGCATGTAAATGTTGATATACTTGTATTGGTGTCACAATGATTACTGCTAGATTGTGCTTATTTGTAAATTGGATAATCAGTGAACCTCAGAAAGCTAACAGAATATACCTGACTGAGCTACAGAAACACAAGAACAATTTACTGGGAGCTGAGCTACAGAAACACAAGAACAATTTACTGGGAGCAGCCCCTCAGCACTGTGACTGTGAATCTAAGCACAGGTGGGGGTAGGTGTTCATATCAGAGCACAATTTCCTGAGCTAAGCGAAAATGAGGTATGGAATTCTGGTCATCCATTTGTAGGAGCACAAAAGGCCCAAAGTTTATCCTCAATTAGATATCATCAAGACTTCAGAAACATTAGGGGCTATATATTACATAGGTGGATGCTTGCTAGTAATGCAACACTATTTTATTAATAATAGAACAGTAATGGAAGACTGAGCAATATTATAGTATAAACAAATACAGAGCATACCAGGAGAGATGGATAAACAAAACAGAATTGTTGTGATAAAAGGATTTATTTCTCCCAATGAATATTCAACTAAAATGTAGAGTTTGCAGTTTTGGTTTATTTCTGTTAGTTAAATGCAGATTTAATTAACTCTTCTTATGATGCTTTAGTATTCATATTCTTATTTTTACATTGCTAGATTTAAAGAATGAAGAGAGAACTTTGCAATTTGCAATTAATGACATTTGGTCATTTGGTTTTATTAAAAATAAGTAGAGAGCCATATCAATAAAGAATAGACATTAGATTATGAAGAAAATAATTTGTCAAAAGTCCTTGCCTATAAGTAGGCTGTGCTTGGAGGTTTTATTGGCCATATTATCTTGGTTATTTAGGGAAAAGACATATGATCTGCTGAAGGTAAATAGCTTGAAAGCATTTCCACCTGCAACTGAATCTGTTTATGTGTAGGTGTAGTTGGAGCCTGCCTTGGGCTTTCTGGGCTCGTTGCAGAGCCTGAGGCAGTGTCTTACATTGCACAATGTTACTGAACCAACTTATTAGTTACTACTGCAAGAACATTAGGGTAAACATATGTTAGTCAGGTAACTTTAATAAGGTAGCTACCTGTACCATGAATTTACTGAACACCAAGTTGTTCAGCTAGATTGAAAGACTTGAGCATTCTTATGCATTTTTATTCCTGGAAATGAAAATTTGGGAAAAACAAGGAATTACAGAATGCAAATACCTATTAGACACCAGGTGTCTGATCCTGGCAGCAGATGATCATTGTACAGAACTTCGTACCTACATGTGGGCACCTAAGAACCAAAGGAGGCCTGCTAGGGCATGGAGGGATGTCATCACACAGCTACAGAGAGGTTGGCAGACATTAGATTTCACAGACTCCATTTCACACTGGAGTTATAGGTCACAATAAACTCCCTTACTGTGCTCTGTAAATATGACTCGACACCACTATGATGCTATGAATTGTTAATAGAAGTCTATGTCTGTTTTGCTAGCAGGTACTACACCAAAGAAAAATTACCACGAAATCCATATTTTGGGTAGACTTCTAGTTGTAATTCAAGCAAATAAAAAGATGTAGCTTATGTCCAAATCTGGTTATATGTGTTAATGGTACCACTGAATTAAAAAAATCTCTCATAACCAGAGTTAATCATTAAAGTTTATCCTTTTGCTGATACTTAAATTCATGTAACAAAAATCCTCAAAGTCTATGGAAAAATATGGCCAAAGGAAAAATTTTTCGTCTCGTTATATTGTCACTATCAGTATGTCAAGGCAATAACCTGAAAGAGCCTATAGAATGGCTGTGCATTGTTTAGATTCTTCCTGAGCCTGATTTTTCTTCCTGTTTTAAGAGATAAGAAACACTCACATACACTAAGTATCTACTCTGGCATAATGACTGATATCAGAAAGATGATTCATAAGAATAGGTGTGCAATTAAGAACAAATAATATTTTTCAGAGAGTCATAGAAGGATGATCCTCTTTTAGATAAAGCCATGAACTCATAAGAAACTTGGCGGGGATGTTTAGATATATTGTCACCTAAAAGACTGCCCTGAAGTCCTACAAAGTCTCATAATAAGTGTAAAAGTAGTGAACACTTCTAGTAGAAAATAACAGTGGAAATGCAGAAATATGAAAAGTTTTACAAAAGAAAAACAATTTTAAATATCCCCGTGAAGGTTATATTTGAATGAGAAAAAAGAAAAAAAAAAAACAGATGCTATTAAAAGCAATGGAAATAGGTGCATAGATTCAGAGGCTTGGTTTTTAATCTCATTTAATTCTTCAGGTCCCTTTTTAAAGCTGTTCTTTATCATGATGTCAAAAATAATAATAAAATTTTTAAATACTTAGATTACACAGTTGCTTGGATGCATGCTTTTCATGCTCACTTATTTGCTTCCTAGAACAGCCCTCCTGTCTCTCTATTTTAAGCGTTCTGGAAACTTCCACTCTGATGGTGTGACCATAATGAATGAAATGCAGTGGAATCCTTTTCTAAGCCTACAGATCCTGAGTGTTATGGCAAAGCATATGCTAATAGAGTTTTAGGGCTTATTGGAAGTTCTTAAAAAATACTGTCTGCTACAATTTTTGCAGCTAAGTTATATTCAAGCAGAGATAAATTGTTATATGCTCATTCTAGTGCATGGAAATATATTCCTGGAATTAAAGTTTACCTAAACTATGCAAAACACTTTTTGCACGTAGTTACTTTTGAAGGTCTAAGCTAAGATTTCAAAGATGAGACTGATGCTAGAAAGGAAGCTGATCTACATACGCGAGTCCACTCTTAAAGTACTCTATGGTTCAAGAAAATGCCTCCTTTTCACTTGAATTCTTGGGAACACTCTTTAAGTACACAAACTAAATGAAGAGCAACACTATATTTTGCATCCGACTACTCAGTGAATCTACATTCCTCATCTGTAATGGGTAGCTTTAATGCTTAAAACCAGCATGGCTGCTAAAATTGACCTCCACAAAATGTATTTATGGTTTAAAGTAATAGCACACAATAAAAAGCATCACGGTTTCATCATAATCCAAATCAGGTTTTAGCTGTTAATTTTCTCATATTTAAATAAAATCTGTCAATAGATCTTCTAGATGCTTTTGGGAGACCAAAACAATTAGTTTAATTTGTCAATAAAACCCAGAAATAAATTAGCTCTGCAGCTAATTTAGTGAAAGAGAGAGACTTCTCTATTATTTCTTTTTAACAACTTTGACCACACTCAGTCTAGGGAGCTCCATACAAAAGATACACAGGACTGGAAAAAAATAACTGATTAAATTTTAACCAGCTGCTGGGCAGATAGTTTGCCTGAGGCACTTTTGTCAGTTTCAAAGGGTCCTTTTATTAATTTTGCATTTTGTATTTTGTTAGTGGAAAGAGCTAGCTCTGTTGGGACTGCCAAAAGCTATAGGCAGCGAATCTTACAGCAGCAGAGAGGAAGCTGTAGAGCATGCCAAGTAGATTTAGCACACTGAGCACTCTAAATTACATTTGTTTTATCAGTCCTAAAAATATATTAACTTCAGGTGTAAGTTCTTTGAATAAAGCCTTAAAGCTAGTACATCCAGTTCCTCCTCTGTTTATATAAGGCTTTTACTTTGTCTATAAAAATAAACCACTGTAGTCTTTGCCAAATATCTACCCATGTAATTTAAATCTTTTCTTCTTATGATCATTGGCACATTCTTTGTTGGTCTGTTTTCTCACTCACACTGATCTTATGTTCTTACTGAAAAAAGTATTGAAAGTATTATCTAGATCCTCCCCACTTTACATGACATTCAGGTACAGCTTTTATGGTCAAAAATATTCAAGTCTAAGTGGAACCAATATTTAAATAAACATGTTCTACTTTCATTTGAATGGAGCCCAACACCCATATCAGCATGTGGGAAATGCTGCATGTAACATATTGCTCAGACAATTTGTGAGCAGAAGTTAGAACTCAGGGGTTAAATGAAAAACACAAACCTCCCTTGTGATGCTGGGAATTTCACAAGTTCCACTCAGGCAGCTTCAAACAGCATTAAACACAAAGGAAAAAAAGTATACCCTCAGGCTAGAATTTGCAGAAGACTTACCTGCAGTAGAATGGAGCTAAAATTAAGCCCGAAGACAAAGCATTTGGGTTTACATTTAGAAAATTGAATGGCAAAATACATATTTTTAGAATGTGTCTTATACTCCTTTTCTAGTTTCCTTGCATTTTTTAAGATAGCTTTTTTTTTCCCTAGCAAATTTCTTTACCCTAAATCAATATCTAATGGTGTAACTACTGCATTATTTAATGTCTTCAACAACTATTTTTGTGTGGAATCCTGTGTTGGTTAATCTCATTGGTATCACTTATACATAAAGGAGTATGTTCTTGTTGCCAATGAAGTTAGCAGTAAATCTGATAATAGCAAGATTGTCTTCATGGGAGAAAACTGAGCTTAAAGTAATTAAAAAAAAATCAATTATATCCATGTCTTTTTCCACCTAATGTTTAGTCAGGTTTTGTGTAGTATTTTAAGAAATTTGCGTTTTGTGCTCTGGATTACCTCCTAGGTTTATCTATCATGTATAAGTAATCAGGCAATCTTTAAATTGTACCAGTTCCTCAGTCTGTAGATAAATGAAGTCCTACTCAGGAAAGTACCAAGTAAGAAAGAAAAAGAGATTATTTGCTGGGACAACTGAGACTGTCAACTCAACCGCTGTGTGAAAACATTGAAACTAAGTATTTTCTGAGATTCAGTCTGAAGGTCCATCTGTGGTTTGGCAAGTGCATAAATAAATGCTTAGCTTATCAGACATAAATATTTCTGTGAAGTTCTAGGCTCTTGCTCAAGTATTTTATGGAACTAGGGACAGATAACTGAGAATTTACATTGTGTTCATAATGTGGAGTGATGCTAGAGTCTGCAGTGGTGGATGGAAACACCAAGGTGAGCTTGGATTCTGGAAGGCATATAGCTACAGGAGTGGAGTGCCCTGCTCCTCCTACTCCTTAATAACCTGAGTCTCTCTTATGTAAATAACAGCTAACTCTCCTATAAAATTAGGCAGCAGAGTGGCTACTAGCCATACAAACTCACTCTGTAATCAGAATAGGTTCTTTCTTTGACATTATCATAATTCAATACTTTAACAGACAATTTTATCAATGAGATAATCTGAAAAAACGAAAGTCAGTTCTTTCTTTCATAACTGCATGTGCTCCATATCCCTTACAACAAGTGACAGTTGCTGATGACAAGAGCTAATTCTCTAGTCCCCATGGAGCATTGGGAATGCCAAGGAACACAGTATGTTGGCTTTTGAGTCAGCAGAGATTTACATATTGCGCTTAACTTTATGTTTTAGCTAAGTAATGCATACATCTTGCAGGTTCAGTATCATAATTTCTGCCACTGTGTAAACCCAATGGACGCTTTCATTTCCACTGAGGTTGTACCATTTAAAATCATGAGGGGATCATTCCCCATTTGTAACTGAGTAAGTCAGTCAGTAGAATTCCAGACTGTAGCAATGTTGGAAAGCAAGCTGTTTTTTCATGTTTCCTGTCCATCCTCTTTCTTGACTGTAGAGAAGTAGTTGTCTGATATTAGAATAGAATTTGCCATTTCAGTTAAATGAAATGGCTTATTTCTATGTTGATTAATTGTTTGAGGGAAGTGTTATATTTTGGAGCAATGTTAATGTTATGGTTGTGAAAACAATTCTGCAAATTTTCAGTCATATGCTAGCTTGTTTTTTCTCTGTGGTATATTCTCTACTAATGGATGCCAGATCATGGTCAAACTAATGTCAATTAAAATTCATCACAAGTGAGCAGCTTCATAAACTTGGAGCCATTATTACTGAAAGTGATGAGTGAGTCTGGACCTCTGATTTTGTATGTTCTCAATTCACACGAGGCTGATGTATGACGTACCCTATGGCAACAACAGGTCATCTATTCAAACATTCTCATAAAACTGGTGCTGCTGGTCAGCCATCGTCCCCACCTCTCTGAAAGTATCTGAAAGGATGCTGGACCAGATTGCAAGTACTTTCCACTCTGCATTGCTTTGAGCTGCCTGTATTATTTCTCATTGACTATCATAGCTGTCACTGAATCTGACACTTCTGTTGAAAAGAACCTAAGTTAGTCTGCATGAAACAGTCTTTCACAAACAGAAAGCAGTAGTAGGAAGTGGCGGCACATGATTTGAAGAATGAAAATGGAGACTAATATGAAACTCCACCTCTTGTGGCCCATGTATTTCTTGCCTTGGAAATTCTTCTGTTTGCCTACCCATCAAAATATTAATTGGGTGCAGAGTTCAAGATTGTCTCATTTTGTTCTCATGAAATGATGAGATGCATTGTCTTAACTGCTGTGAAGTCAGATCTTGGCATGATTCTTTCAATTTACTTCTGTGTTGGGTTATTAGCAAGGATTTTTTCCTTCCTTAAGTTTCCTTTCATGTACAGTGACATGCAGGTACACAAGCATTCAAGACTTAACATTTTTCTGTGATGTCCCATTTAAATTAGGTAAAATCACTCTAATGATTAAGGGAAGGGAACACAAAAGCAGCGTGAGCTTATCTGAAATGAATTCTTCTTTAGGTTTCAGTGAATACTAGCTGAAAAGTTGTTATAGTGTTTTATCTGACTCTACATGCAGAATAACATGGTTCATTGATATTTTATCACAGAAGAAATGTATGCCTCCTATTGTGCCTCAAGAATAAGCAGGCAGTTGGTTAAGCCTACTCTTTTCACCCCACTTTTGAAAGTGAACCATGCTGTAGTGCTGAAAATGCTTTCACTGCACCAGTGTGATGGTGCAAAAAGGTAGGTTTATGTGTCTTCGTTTACATCATCTTACAGTGCATTAGCTGACATGAGGGAACCCAAAGTTTCAGGTGAGACAAAAGCTAAGATTTAACTAATTTTGCATTATTCCCCTCAGTGTGGTCAATGCGGAGGATTATGCAACAGCCAGATGGCCCGTGGTGTTCATACTCTCCTTTTGGCAGAACGCTGCAATCCTTTCATATAATTTTTCAGTTGCTCCTGATAAAGGTCCCGAACACACAGCCTCTTTGCTGTCACACAGTACATCTAGGCATCTAAAGTACAGCGTGATTTCTCAGTGCTAACGCTATATTCTGCATGGTTTGGCAGGTTGTAATGTCCATATATTTAATGCTGATGATTTAATCTAATGTTAAATTGAAAGCTCGAGGTTAAACTTTTAGAAAAGAAATAATTACCTTGCACACGCACTAGTCAAATCGTTCCCTCCCTAATCCTGAGTACTGGATTTACTTTGAACTAGGGATGGAGAACTCATTATGGAAAATTCTGAACCAGCTAGCAATTTGTGGTTCGAAAGTATCTCTAAAGCAGCCTGATGAACGAGATCATCAGAAGATAAGAGATATGCAAGAGACATTGATTTCTCTAACCTAAGGAATATTCACAGCGCTCAGCCTTAGAAGGTAGAAAGGCTCAATCCGATAATTTTGATAAACAGTTGTGGGAGGCTGGTAGTCGAACAGATTCATTGACCTCTATTTTTTAATCTCTGTGCCAAAAAGGAAATTTCAGATGTACAGTGGTCATTTTAGTAGAAAGTTTTTTCTTTTGGGTAACAGTAAACCCATAAAAACTGTGAGGTTAATTTTAGTGGCACCTAGCAAAGCAAGATTACTATTTACTTTTCCTTCCCTCTTCTCTATCTCTAATACAGGATCAGGCCCTGGGTTTGATATTGTAACTTGCAGTATTGCTGCTATTGAGTGCATATGGATAGTTTGTTTTTAAATAAATGCAGTTAGACTTGCAATGAACAATAGGAATTCCCTGACTTAAATATATTTAACATACAGCAGTAAGAGTAACAAATAGTGTCGGTAGTTCCATTCTGTAGCCAGGCACAGGAGGAGTTTCTTATAACTCTCACCCCTACATTACAGTCAATCCACCTTTTCAATATTTAGAGAATTTGTATTAATTTTGATAACTGGCGTCTATAGAATGGCTTTCAGGCAATTGCTTAAAATTCACTTCTGCTTCACAAAGTAATTACAGTCACTTAGCCAAGTCCTACACTTGTTTATAGTCTGTCTAGTCCTTATGAATTAAATGGACCTTTTCTATATGTTGTGCAGGTATGTTTATAACAGAAGTAAAGACCTGGGGTTTTTATAAGAAGAAACTTAGTAACCATTCTTTAATAAGTATTTTGTTGTAAAAAGGCTTGTTTTTCTTTGATACTAGTGGCCAACTAGAGCTGATCAGTGTGAAATTTCACGTAAGTATAGTATTTATGGTGCTTACATTTTCAGCGTAGCTTGGGAGTTTGATTCAGATTTTTTTTTTTAACAGGGTATTTAATAGTACCAGTTTGAAATTTTTCCCTGCTGAGACTTTCCTTTGGCAGCTCAGCTTTCCAGTGTTGGCTGATTTTGTCAATCTACATGATCTTTGTGTGGACTGAACTGCTGCTTACTGGTGTGCTTTGCTTTTTTGATTGTTGTTAGCTTTGTTTTCTATTATTTTTTGGTCATTAGCTTTTTGTTTGTTAGGAAAGAGAGAAAAAATTGATGGGGACTTATGATAATAAAACTTTGGAAATAAAGGTTCAGAACACAACACCAACTTTTCCTTTCTTGAAGTTCTGAGAGTTTTTTTGGTTTTTTTTTTTTTGTTTGTTTGTTTGTTTGTTTGTTTTTTTAAGCAAGAAATTGTGGGAAAGAGGAAAATACTGGAAATTGCAATTGCATCCTAATTCGTAGATTGTAGTCACATTGCCTACTGGTGTATTATTACCGTTTCTATAATTTCCTTAGGGGTATACTAAGGAATTTCTGTTAAACTCCCCCCACCCCCAACTCACAAAATTACAATAAAAAACCAAGAGCAGACATTTCCCACTCCAGACTTGTTGCCTAGTGCAATGTTACATATTCTTTAAAAAAAATTGCCTACTTGATTACTACAGTGGTGTGTCGTTGGTCATAGCATTGACGAGAGTTGTAGTGCAGACAGAAAAACTGCATTAAGAACTGAACTTTGGTAGTTGTAGCTTTTTTTTTTTTTAATAAAGAAAAATATTTTAAAATTAAATTAAAAATAAAAAATGGAGAACTATAAAATCTTTAGTTTGTGGGCTACATAACATCCTGTCAGTGCCAGAGGTCTGCTTTTCTTAAACTGAAAAAATAAAATCAGTGTGAAGACTGTGAGAAGTTAAAAAGGCAGTTTGAATCCAGATGAATGAAGTATATGCAGTGGAAGAAATAATAGGAAAAGAAGACCAAACTCAGTGAAACAAAAAGGCTAAGGATAGGTGAAAAAAATCTAAGATGTAAAAAGATGTTATTAAGGTAGTAGTGGAACAAGAACTTTAGAGATAAAGTTAACTATATATTAATTAACAAATTAGCCTGACATTGCACTTGGGCATTTGGGGCCCAGTCAGTATGGAATTAAAAAATGATAGAATATAATTAATATTAGGCAAGGTGGTACAATATGTATGGTTCTTAATAAAAGTATTATGGCACAATATTCTTAAAATTCTGAAAAGCATACTAATCCTGATTTTTGTGTTTATTTAAAGTTCAGAAAGTCTTAAATAGTTTCAGACTGTTTAATACATCCGAAAATTAAAAGGATGGAGTCATCATTGTTTAAAGTTGTTTCCCGTGGGCAAAAAGGTGAATCGTAATTTCTTGGTTTGTATCAGTAGACTGGAAAAAAAAATCCTTGTGAAGTTCGCAGCTGAATGAAATGGAATATTAAATCATATCACAGATAAATCTGTTTTACAAACTAGTCTGAGTGTTCTTGCTAAGCGGGTTCATTTGGACTATATGTGTTTAACACAGCTGAACACAGGGTCTTATGTCTAGGAATTCAGGTATGTTAGTTGTACTTATGAAACAGGAAACCTTATTATAAGGTAATAATGTTGACTAAAATAATAATATTGAACTTTAGGGCAGTGATTGCCCAAGATTTGGGGTTTTTATAGTTCATTCACTATTTTTAGAAGTAATTTTTTGTTGGGATTTAAATACTTCCAGCAGCCCAATAGAAAGGGCTACTGCAAATCTGATCAGCGCTCAGAAAACTAGAACTCTGTGGGTGGGACAGATAGCAAATACAGACTTCAAATGTTGCTCCACAGCAAGGTACTTCTACTCAATGTCTCTTTCCTGTGGCCTCATTTGACCAATGTTGGTGACAGTTTCAAAGTTTAGTAACGATGTTGAATGGTGTCAACACCTAAAATGCAAATCTCTGCTGTTAGTTTGGTTTTGTGTAAGCATATAAAGCTCCAAGTATACATGCTGACTTTGAAAGCTACACTGTTTTAATTGAAGCTTTAATATGCCACTTTCTGTTGCTGCTTGCAGTTCCTGCAAGAGGAAAAGGCTCAAAATCTATGTTGTTATTATGCATTTCAGATATACATTCTCATATGCACTTGTCCTTCTATATATGAAGATTTCCATGTAAATGAAGATGGAAGTGTGTGAATGCCATTTAAATGTCTCTTTTTTATATAAAATCAATACGAAAGATTAAAATTAAAAGAGTTGCAAAACCAAACATCTTAGTTCACTAAATTTAGTTTAAGTAAATCTTATATTTTGTACTTATTCAAAAAGGTTCATCTTAAATTCTCCATAATCAATTACTGATTTTCACCTTTTGTTGCTAAAAGTGTCCTGGTTAGATGTATTAATCTTCTGTAAATACAGAGCTGTTCTGGCTGTACTTTATGTTCATTTTACAGATTTCAAATAGAAGTTTCACGTAATGGTGAGCCTGGGACAAAATCTCCTGCAGGTTGGATCAAATCTGGGAGTGTAATAGGTGGAAAGTGTTTTGCAAAGAAAGAGGTACCCATGCAGGTTACTACAAGTGAGTTAGCTGTTGAAGTGGATGATTATCAAAATGTCCTCTTCTTAGAGGGGGAAGAATGGTTATTTCAGATAGTGCCTGGAAAGAGAGTGGAAATAAGGAATGGTGGCCAGGAACAAAAAAAACAAGAAAAAAGTTTTTTTCAAAATTAGCTATGAGTTAAGGTGCAATGTTTGAATAGGAATCAATCACACCTCATCTCAGCACTTGGATGACTGAAGTCTGATTTCTATGACTAAAATAGTGTTGTAAATCCTAAACATTAAAGAAAATGCCCACTGGAAAAACAGAAACCAGCCAGATGTCTAAAACTAAGATAAGAACAAAACCAAATGAAAAAAAGTAATGGTTCTTTACAGAACTGAGCAATTGAATAACTTGGGGGATTGGAGTTATGGACTTTTTAGTTTTATTTTCTATTTCACAAAGAAACTTGCCCATAATGAATAGCACTGATTTAACAAAAGTTAATGAGTGGAGTGGATAAAAGCTAGAGATGTCTATTTTGCATTACAAAACATTTTACTGTGGTGTTTGGGGTTTTTTGGGTTTTTTTGTTTGGTTTTTTTTTTTTTTTTCTGGTTGGAGTAAAACCAAATTAAACATTTAATGTTTCAGAACTTTTCATTATATGAGGATATAATATAGAAAAAAAGGCTGCATTTTTTTGAAAATATAATTCCCCCTTGTGTGTATTTTTCAGTTGTGCCTTACCTTTATTATGCCTTCAAGATTTTATGGCATATAACAAGGATCAAAATATTAAATTAATTACTATATATAGATCTCATTTAAGGACCACTGTTTTTCACTGAATGCTGTTTGGAACATCTTACTATTTAGATTCGTATATCTTGTGTTACATTGGGACGTTTTGATGGTGATTAATATATGTGAGTGGAAAGTTTTCAAGATAACTGAAGAAAGTTTTACATGGCAGCATATGTTTAAATATTTCAGACTAAAACTTTCTAAATATTGAAAATTATTATTTTTTAATATAAACAAATAAAATATTTCCCTTGGGGAAAATCACAAAAATATATGGGAAAATAAGTATAAGTCAAAATCTGTAAAAATATCGGGGAAAAAAGCTTTACTTGGCATCAGTGGAATTTCCTGACTGAAATTTCCAGTGCATAGTTAGGACAAAAGTAATTTGTATTTGGATGCCTCTAGTATCAATGGATGTTCTCTTTGGAATGTTCCCTATGTAGAAAAATGTTTAAAATGTTCACATAAACCAAGAAAAATGGTGCCTTATAGCTCAGTGGAGAAGTTATGGTCCTGGCACAACCCTCAGTAAAATACCATTTTTACATTACTCACTGAAGTGCTAGGTTCCAGTTTTAACAGGTACCATCATTTCAACCTCTGTGTAGATAGCAAAAAGCTAATCACATGAGTTAAAAGTATTGGAAAATTAATATCTGGCTGCACAAATCGTAAATATCTTGACATCATAAGTTTAATGTTTTCCATAATCAATCCAATGGCTTAGATTATTTACCTTATGAGTCCCGCAAGGAAAAGAAGGCTGAAATACCTGTATCATAATATTTCTCATAACTGATTGATGTTTGCCTTGGGAATTACATGATGTTCAGTGTATTTATTTTTTGCTACTTCTAATGCTTGGTAGAACTTTCCATAAAAGATAAATGTACTCTTGGTCCCCTAAGCAATACAGAAGGAGTAGCTAATATGCGTGTGTTACAATAGTGTATAGTCATCCAGATGTATGCTATGTTTTCTATTTTCCAAATGAGTTTTCAGAGTCAATTGGGTTAACAGGAGAGCTAATATTTCAAGAAGAGTTTAAACAAACTGGTTTGTTAATTTTTCCCTGGGGATCAAAAGCGGGAAATAGGGAAGTGGCTAATAAGAGCAACCTAGAGCTAGTGATATTGTGCTGATAGAAGGAACTGAATTAACTTAAATGTGTCACATTGATTTAAGATGTCTGTGATGTATTATAAAATGTGTTCTTGCCCTGCATGTACCATTGGAAAATAAACCATGCATTTTATTAATGTAGCATCTTAAGACCTTGGTAAAAACTTAGCCAAGGCAAACATCTTTACTGTCTTGTGTGTATTTGCTTTAAGATAAAATGACTTGAAAATATAAAAGAATTTTTAGGAAATGGGTAAAGTACATAAAAGACTGCTCTGATTCTTTCTGATCTATAGAACTTCCAGTGTTTTCCAATGCTTCCTTGTGCATCTTTTTCTGAATGAGGGCAGTGTTTGAAAAAGGGATCCAGGGGAGCACTGTTTCTGCAGTTGTTTGATCCCCTCTGGAGAAAAAAAGCATAAGTACATGGTCAGGGAAAGGTCCCCGTGTGCTTCATCTCCTCCCTGGGACACGGTACACTGTAGAGCTTCTCTGCACTACAGGTTGGATGCAGCCAAAAAGAACCCACACTATGTTGCTTTCAAGCCCATGGATAGACTCTGAAGGACTCTGGCAACATGCCCCAGAGAGTCCCAAATATGTGTGGTTGTCACTCAGCATGAGTAAGGTTAACGGGCATAGGCTTGTGACCAAATACAGGGGAAAAAACCAGGAGAAAGAAAAAATTCTATAGTGCTGCTTTTCTTCTAATTCAGTTATAAAGCAATAGCCTGATCTCCCGTTTACTTTTAGATCTTATTGTCACAAATATACATACTAAATGTATGAGTAAAATGTTACCAAACCATCATTAAACCCCTTATTTCTGCTCTATTTTGCATTATACTAAGAATAGGAAAGCAAAATTAAGTAGCAATGTTGACCCTCACATCTTCCCATAGCTTACAGTTTTTTAGAGCCCTGTTTTTAAGTGTCACATTTTCTGTGACTTATTTACTATTTTTATAAT
Organism: Astur gentilis; assembly: GCF_929443795.1. Lineage (NCBI taxonomy): Eukaryota > Metazoa > Chordata > Aves > Accipitriformes > Accipitridae > Astur > Astur gentilis. Next base: position 16,029,326 of record NC_064896.1, on the reverse strand, counting down.
TGTCCTTTTCAGTCCTTTGACAGTGAGAGTTGTGTTCATTTAGAGAAGAATAAAAACATGACAGCAGATCTAGACTAGTTTCTTCCCAGCTACTTTACTTCTCTCATGAGCTCGGTGTTACTTACCCACCAAGGAAGGACTAGCCAGTAAATTATCCTAAATTATCTGATGTGCCAGGAAGAATGTGGAAGTTGCAGAAATGATGGCCAGATTGGTATGGGAGGACCTACAACAGGCATGAAAAGATTTGCAGCATAAATCTTTCAAAAATAATGTCAGGTACCAGTGATAACTAAGCAAGAAGGCAAGAAGGAGAGGCTAAGAGAGTCATTGCTGGGCACTGCAAAATACTGTCCTGTTTGGACGTCCTGCAAATCACATATAGTATTTTTAAACAGTAGTACCCAAGAGCCTCCTACACTATTCCTTTCCCTCCTCTTAGGAGCAAAGGCTGATAGTAGAGTTAACATGCTAAAATGGGGAAACCGACTGCCATCATAGTTGTACTGTCTGACCTACGGTGATCAACAGAGCTGGAATTTGAATGCTTTCTTCAATGCACCGAGCCAAATGGTCCATTTCTCAAAGCTATGAGTGAATTAATTGGCTCGTCTCCACAGTTACAAGGCTATTGTTCCCCATTTGGTCATTGTCATGTTTATATTTCTGCTCAAGAAATCTTTCAGTTCAGACTGTTGGTTTGTTAAGTTCCATGGCGGCTCATAAATGTTACAGTACTCACATTTAGGCACCAGAGAAAGCAAAGTAAGCATTGTTTCACTTAGTGCAAATCGAACATACCCAAGGGGAAAATTAATACGTTCTAGGGACTTGGAAAAGTTATGTCACATGTTTCGACAAAGACAGAAAAAGCAGTAAGTCAAGGCTGAGTGTGGCAGGCCAGAGTGAGTATGGCATCAAAACTGGTATTTTAAAGAAACTTAGGTTGCTTTTTTCTCCTTAATACCATTTGCCTCTTCTCTACTTTTATTTTATAAGTATTATCCTTTCAGCATGCCGTTTAAATTAGCTACTGAACACAGTACTTGCCTACTGCTGCTACAGGCTGCCACCTACCACAAGGCTGAAGGTCTTTTCAAATGCTAGTTTAAAACTGAATATATTGGATTGGACCAAATATAGTGTAATATCAGAAAGAGGAGACAGGGTGTTTTTCACTGAGTCTTTTTATGTGTGCTCTTCTCACTCATTACTTCAGTGCCTCTTTTCCTTTAGCTTTTGTTATGCCTATATAAACACAGGAACCTCAAATATGGAAAGCAAATTCAAACAAAACTGTCTTCCATTTTGGGAGCAGGCATGGCATTTGCCACAAGACTTGCATTCTGCTGTGTTGTATCCTTTGCCTCAACCATAAGTTGGTCTTACCTGTTGAGACTGTATGCTTTTTGGCAGCCTTTTTGCTTCTCTCTGCTAGTAGAGCCTAGCTTTGGGGATTACCACTTAGTCTGTAGTAGGCCTTAGGCATTGCCACAGTGAGTAAAATTACAATCAGGAACAAATTATTCTGATTTTTGTTTTGTCACCGGTTAAGAGTTTAGGTGCAGTAATATATTACAATAGTGGGGATCCTGTTACTTCGTTTATACCTTTCTTTGTCTCATTCTCATTTTGGTGAAATTAACTGCAGAAAAAGTCAGAAACCTTCTTTGACTCCTTTATTTGGATCTGTGTGCTGAAAAGCAGGACAGGATTATAATTTTAATAGTGCATTTTATAGTGTTGTCAAAGCTCTTCTTGGACATTGGAAGGAATCTTTTCCATACATGCCTAATAACACACCTAGTTAAAATATCCATTTCACTCATATTCAGTGAATTTGTCTGATACTTTTAAACCTTTGGGGAATTTCTTAACAAAAGTTTTGCAAGGAGGTTTGAAACAAATAGCTTTCCTAATTTTAATATACGTGCCTTCAAGGCCCTTAGGAGTTATTTACATCAAACAATGATATGGGCTTTGCTGTGTAGCCTGAAAAAAACCCCAAAACCAAACTGTATCCGACGCAGGATCTAACCTCTCTTACATCTCACCACCTGGCTTACAAGGTTGTATATCTTTCAGCTGAATCACTTATGACAAGAGAAGCTGTTAAAGTTTCTTTGGCAGGTTGTTTAGATGTAGCTGCCAATGAAAAGACATTAATAAGTTAGCTATTGCAGCTGTGCTTGGATGTACCCAAGGCAGTTTCAATATTACTATTATTCAAAAAATCTGGCAATTCATATTGTTCCTCCTGTTTGTGCTCTTTTGCTCGGCTCTTCAGGTTCATCTGGTTTCAGAGTTAGCCTTTATTTCTGTATTGGCTTTGTGTGGCAAGGTTTTGGTAGTGTGTGTGGGGGGGTTACCAGGGTGGCTTCTGTAAGAAGCTGCTGGAAGCTTCCCCTGTGCTCGAGAGAGCCCATACCAGCCGGCTCTAGGATGGACCCGCCGCCGGCCAAGGCCGAGCCAATCAGTGATAGTGGTAACGCCTCTGTGATAACTTTTTTAACAAGGAAAAAGTTGGGACGGAGAGAAACAGCCACCTGCGAGAGGAGAGAGAACATGCAAGAGAAACAAGCCTGCGGACACCAAGGTCAGTGCAGAAGGAGGGGGAGGAGATGCTCCAGGCGCCGGAGCGAAGATTCCCCTGCAGCCCGTGGTGAAGACCCTGGTGAGGCAGGCTGTCCCCCTGCAGTCCAGGGAGGTCCACAGTGGAGCAGATCTCCACCTGCAGCCTGGGGAGGATCCCACGCTGGACCAGGTGGGTTCCCGAAGGAGGCTGTGACCCCGTGGGAACCCCGTGCTGGGGCAGGTTCCTGGCAGGACCTGCGGATCTGTGGAGAGAGGAGCCCACGGAGCAGGTTTTCTGGCAGGACTTGTGACCCCGTGGGGGACCCACGCTGGAGCAGTGTGCTCCTGAAGGACTGCACACCATGGAATGGACCCACGCTGGAGCAGTTCGTGAAGAACTGCAGCCCGTGGGAATGGCCCACGTTGGAGAAGTTCATGGAGGACTCTCCTGTGGGTGGGACCCCACGTTGGAGCAAGGGAAGAGTGTGCTGAGCCCTCCCCCTGAGGAGGATGAAGCAGCAGAAAATAACGTGTGATGACCGTAAACCCCATCCCTGTCCCCCTGTGCCGCTGGCGGGGGGGGTTGGTAGAGAAATCCGGGAGTGAAGTTATGCCCGGGAAGAAGTGAGGGGTGGAGGGAAGGTGTTCTGAGATTTGGTTTTATTTCTCATTACCTTACTCTGGTTGATTTGTAATAAATTGAGTTAACTTTCCCCAAACTGAGTCTGTTTTGCCCGTGACGGTAATTGGTGAATGATCTCTCCTGTCCTTATCTCAACCTGCAAGCTTTTTGTTATATTTTTCTCTCCCCTGTCCAGCTGAGGATGGGGGAGTGATAGAATGGATTTGGTGGGCACCTGGCATCCAGCCAGGGTCAACGCATCACAATTTCTGTTTGTTTTAGGGACAGCCTTTTGTAAAGCATGACAGGGAGCTGTTTATGGTGTGGTGTTGAGTGATGGGCTCATCAGATGTCAAGCTGTAACAGTGCAGAGTGACAGCAATACTTCGCAAGCCAGAATTACACTACCCAGAGATGGCTCAACAAACATAGTTGTGCCTTGGATCTTCTGTAATTCTAACAGCTTGTATTTCCGTCTTGTCCAGTTGAAGAAGGTGATAGTGCTTTGTGTATGTGTGATGAATGATGCGGGTTAAGCATATCCATTGGGTCATATTTCAGTAACAGAAAGTCAGGGTAATATCTGCTGAAGTCAGTGTAATGTTTATATACATAAGTTAACTACTTTTGTCTGAGTTATGACTTTTTTTTTTTTTTTTTTTTTTTTTTTTTGTGACTAAGTACTGCTTTGAATATCCTGCTACAGAATGCAGAGATCCCATGAAGTGGAAGGTTGGCACTGGTCAGCATTGTTTTGTCATGAATGTTTGTGAGAGCTTTTGCATTCTCCGTCAGAATGAGTAATTATTAAGAGATGCATTAATCACCTATATCTAGTGATACATTTGGAGAAATGTAACAAAAGCAGAAAAATATGAGAAATATGTCAGCATGATTTATCTGCAGATGCAGAAACAGTTCAGTGAAGCTTTTAAATACCTGCACCGAAAACTTCTCTAGAAAGGATGTACTGCTTATTCATAATCATTTGACTAGAAAAATGCAAGACACCATTTACATGATAGTCTTGGAAAGCTGTTTCTTCGTCTTTATCATCCTTTTCCCTGGCAGGGTTGTTTTCCTACAAGTTGTACTCCTATACTCTGTCAAATTTAATTCTGCCACCTTAATGACTGCTGGAAAACACGTTGCAGCATTGACTTACCCAGAATGTCAGTTAGTACAAAGCAAACACAGTAAGCTCTATTAGCTCAATTTCTAGTAGTCAGTAAGGGACAATATCAACTGACCAACCTCATTTTGCCCAGTGTAATAATTTTTTAGTATCTTCCCTTACTGTCCCACATGCCTCCTTTCTCGTAGCTGCTCTGCTGTATCTGCTCCTAGTCTCACTTGCTGAGACAAAAACAAAGTTATGGAATGGGAAGAAAAAAACCAAGATTCCTAGAATCATCCAGGCATCATAGAAACAGACATAGCTCTTTCATGTTTACAAAAACCTCCCCATACTTTTCATGCTATACGCAGTTAAATTTCAGATCTAATAAATGCACACAGCAAGCACAGAGTTTGAGCATCAGTACATGCACTGTAGAACTTAATGGTTTACTTAAAATATGCTGTTAATGACCTGATACTAGCTTTTTGAGTAATTCAATTTTGGAAGGATGTAGGAGTTTTTACTGCAAAAAATCAGACTTTATTATTAGATGTGTTTTACTTTCCAGTTTAGGCTGTAAGAAATGTTTATAATAAAATTTGAAGCCTGAAGATTTTAATTATACACTGAAAAATCAGGTTAAGTGCAAGCAAATATTTACAGAGTTTCACAGGTTTCTTTGTTTCTGGTCCTGTTTAAGATGAAGTACTGAAACATTTGCATCTTGCTATCAAATCAAGTCTCTGATGCAGTAAAATGCTTAACTGCAGAAGTTCAGGGGACAAGTCATGTCATACTGCCTAGACACGTGTCAGGTTGAAGTAAGGTGTGCTGTTTGGCTCCTGGCAAATGTTACCAATCTCTGGAGATCATTGTATATAGCTGGGTACAGGGTTTTACCTCCTTGGTAAGAATCACTGTGAACAGTTGCCACTTCCTATTGTGCAGTGCTATTACTGTACCTACGAACAATTCTTCCTAGGATTTTACTAACTAAAAGTTCCAGACATACTCCTAATATTTCCTAAAACTGCTTTCAAAGGTTAATAAATAAAACTGGAAAGTTTTCTTTAGCTGGAAGTGCTTTTTAGTTGATTTTTTTGTTGTTGTTTTTCAATATGCTTTCTTTATGTTATCCTGAATGGTATAATTTTTCTTTTAAAGAATTCTGAGCACAATATTTGATAGTTTTATCATATTAATTTCAAAGAGAATGCTAAAATAGGACAGGACAAAACACAAATGTTCCCTTCTGCCTCAGAAATAAAAGTAATAAAGGTCTAAGGGCACTCTACTAATATTCTGGTAACAAAGATTGAAGCCTTATTAATATTGACTTCATCTGTGGTTATACAGCATTTGACACAATTATCTTGACAAATTACTATTAAATGAAAAAGTCTTCTGTACAGATGTTTCTACGCCAGCCTGTCTATTAGCCTGGCTATTTATATATTCTGCTGTGCATCTTCGTGATGGATTTCAAAAGAGCTATGTTGAGTATTTTTGCCTAACTACAGTAGGTTCCAGGAAATGTTATCCCATGGCTACTTGTCCTCAGTGTGTGACAGATGATACAAATCACCACAGTATGCCCTCCATTAACTTGAAACATTTGCCGTGATGTCCTCTGGAAAGACTTGGTGCATCAGAAAATTAATATATAAAGATTGTACCTGTTGCAACATTCTTCTTCACTAAGAAGTCTTTATAGGTCAAAAGAAAATAGATTTAAATGCTCCCTACTCAAGTATAGTACTTAAAGTGCTACGTAGTCAGCCCCTGGTAGGTGCCTTTTACACCCTTCTGAGTGCCTTTCTTAAATCAACCTGAGACTGATTCTCCTTGAAATTTTTTCATGTTATTGTAGATGGGAATAGCAGACTGCAATCATTGGTGGCGTTTTGTGGTTAAAACTACCTGTAAAAAAAATGTTCAGAAAGCAGTATTTTTACAGGAAATATAATTGGGTTGAAGATGGTTTTCTGCTGAAGTTCACAAGGTATGATTGCTGAATGCAATTATTTGATAAGACACATAAGAGAATAGGCAAATATCTAAAAATAAGTTCAAAGAAGTAAAGAATCAGAAGAAAGTATGAAATATTAATTGAGATTTTTACACAAATGGAATGAAAAATATTAATCAACATAAAGCATCCCAAATAAATACTCAAAAATGTTTGCAAGGAGATAATTTGTCACAAAAATCAGACAGGTGATACAAAAAATTCCTGTTTGTTTTTATTCAAAGGCACCGCGCATGGAATCATCTAACTACTTGAAGTAACTGTAGCACAGCACGTTTGAACATTATTTTCCTCCATCTTTTTTTTTTTTTCTGAAAGTATGAAATACTCTTGATACACTCACAGTTCTTTTCTGTTGCCTTGTTGTTTATATGTTTCAAACAAAGATCATAGTTCCTTTGTGTTAGGTTTTACAGAGACATGAAAAATGAATGTAGTGTCTCTCCGAAGATGTTGCAATTTTATCACATAATGAGAACAAGAGTAAAAGAAAAATTTGGAGATAAATAGATAATTTTTTTGAGTCTTACTGGGAACTCTGGAAGAAATATGGGAACTGTATAAGATAAACTAGGACTAAACAGTAGGTAGTTATTCTTACGTGCAAATACTTAAGATAGTAATTGCAACATGGGAACCATCTAAAATGGATCTAATTTATTTGTGTAAGTATATTGTTACCATACAATATATGAAACAATAAGCTGAGAATTATACTATGTATAGAAAAACTGGTCCTAGGTCAGCATCTGAATCACTGTCGACTATCTTAAAGATGAATCTCACAAAAAGAACAGAAGAATTTGAAGGAACACTATTGCAACTGAAGGAAAAAATATTCTAAGTGTAGATTGGTTTTTGGAGTCTCAAGTTGAGATTTGCTGCTGCCAAATCATAGAAGCAGCCACATTTTTCACTTGTAAACTGAGCAAATTTGAGCGGTAAGTGAGTAGGAGACACATATATAACCCCATGATAATTTTTGAAAGAGAATAGCTTCGCTTTAATGGGAACTAGTTGATATAGCTGGGAGAAAATATCCTCATCAGTATTTCAAATGTACGACCTAGAGAGACTAATCTCTCTCATGGTAAAAGTTAACGCTCTTTATTTTCTTACTCTGTTCATTCTCATATTCTGGGGTTTGGCTAACTTATATATACCTTCATGTGTACATACATACATATCTATCTCATAATAAATACATGTCAAATTTTATTATCCTTTCAAAGAAATGCAGAGCAGGAATACCATCTTAAGTTGACTTTGTTAAGAAACAGGATATTTAAGTTCTGAGTCCTTAATTAACTCTGTTTTCTTAGGCAGTAGTTATTTGGGAATTGGTGACAGTCCTACTCAACACAGAGTCAAAACTTCTTTCCTTCCTGGGCCTGACGTGATGAGAGAATGAAGGTCACTGTGCTAGGACAACAGGTCCAGTCCCACTTCTGCTTTTGTGAACTTGACAGTTTACTCCTCACTGGTCCTCACTGCCCAACGTCAGGTTTCCTGCCAGTGCGGGACAGAGTAGAAAATTCCTTCCATCCTTTCTTTATCAGCTTTTAAAACAAGTTTGATAACAGGCCACTTCAGACCATTTCTTCCAGCACAGAATTGACATAGCTTCCTGCCCAGATCCCATACAGTCTTTACCAGTCTCATCACAGAACTGTCATTCCTTATTGTAGTCATTTCTCTCTAGCCCAAAGAAAAGGAGGCAAAATTAATTCTGCTTTACCCTTGTTGCCCAACTCAGAGGAGAAATTGAGAAGATAAATCCACAGGAGGGAGAGAAACTTTAAGCATGAGTAAGAAGTGGGGGGGCTAAAAAAGGACCTGGGAGTTTTTCCAGGTGCATATTCCTGTGCACAGTTGCAGTATGTTTGTTTAAAGCACAAAGGTAATTTTATAGCAGTCCTTAAAATAAGAAGTCATCCCATATAAAGGCAGTTGTATATGCTGAACAGTAATATACAGCACAGCCATAATTTGGCTCATCAGTACTGTATCAAAAAGTCTCCATAATTGCTACAATATGCACTTTGCACAATTTCAATGTATTGAATTTTTGTCATTTATTCTTAAACTAATCCTCCTTTAAACGTTCCCTTTCTGCTGATGTGAATTGAAAAATTCTTTAGTTAACACCATTAGCTTTTCATGGTATCTAAATCTCTCCTGCCATGAGCATCAATACTACAGTGCTGCTGTCTCCAAGCAGTTCTGCATCAGTGCTTTTAGATGGAACATGACAGATACAGTAATGTTCTCCATGTAAATTGCTCTCTACATACAGGCAACAAGCAAAATAACATGGAACATTCATTGCCCTGTGACTGCAAAAATTACAGCTGTATTCATTGTATGCTGGGTCAAATGCCTGAGCCAATCATAATATACAGCAGTCTTAGTGAATTTTAAAAGACACATTCTAAGCAACAATGCACTATCTTGCTCCCATGGGGTTCCTGGAAAAAAGGATTTCAGTTGTAGACAAATATCTTCTTCTTTTTTTCTAATAGCATGGAATTGAAAACTAGCTAAACAACTTTGGGTTACAAACTGGTTTTTAAGCCAATGGTCTTGATTGTTACCAATGGCTATAATACACAATAAATATACTGACTTAGCTATCCTGCTTAATTTTATGCGTATATCCAAATCTAAATAAGTAAATGTAATTTGACGAAATACGTAAACTTATTGCAGAACCAAGTGTTACATTCTCTGTAGAGCTGCAGTCATTCACTCCGGCCTTCTGGCTTATAAATCCAGCTAAAGCTGATAATGTTGTCATTTGCCATTTAAACTCAATCCTTTCCTTGTTGGAAGCAAAGGGTAGTTTTGCTACATATGTTAATGACAATATAATTCTCCTCCCCCCTCCCCCGCCTCTTTTTTTAATGGTGCAATGGCGTCCATTATTCTTCCTTAATTTCTAATGAAAATCTGTAAAGAATACCTTGTTCTATAGTAAAGGATGTGTTTTAAAGACATTGTCTCCTTTTAAAAAAAGCTGTATTATATATTGTGCATTAAATGTACTATAAAAAGTGGAATATTCTTGGTGTGTTTGTATTGTGTGTAGCATTACTTCCTTATACAGATTTCTTTTTGTTACATATCAGTTTATCAGGAAAATCCAATTGAAGTTGCTGTTATGTTTAAGAAAATTAAGACAGTTATGAAATGTAGAACATATACGTTTAACGTTATTGAGCAGAACAGAGCATTTTATAAAAACTTACTGAAACCCAGTTAATGTAAAAATACTTAGCATATTCTGTGTAGTTTAAGTACTGCCAACTAATAATCAAGCAGTTTAGTAGTAAAGTTCTTAGAATCTCAATCTGCAAACAAGTTGTGAAAGAAAAGGCCTGCTTCAGTTTTCAGAGAATTTGACAGTGCAGCTTAGTGATATCCCTCTGTGAAGTGACATTTCTTGTCTTTATGAAACTGTATTCTTGTCAGATGAATTCTGACAAGAACCTTTGCCTATGATCAGTCAAGGTTCTTTGTGGGAACTTTGGACTATGGCACAGAGCAACACAGGAATCAGACCTGCTGGCCTTCAGAATATTTATTTTCTATATGCAGGGAAATGGCAGGATCTGAAAAGGAAGGGAAGAATGCTTATTTGTAAATTTTTAAAAGATTGCGTTAATGGAGGGCGTATTTCTGTATCTGTCAATTACTTTCCAATTTTCTACCTCCCCCTCTCCTTCAGATGATCACTCTGTTTCCTCGTTCTCTTTCAAAAGTTTTTGTGTGATTCCACTGTGCTCTGATTGTCAGTCTGCCTGCTACTCCTATTTTTTTAAAACCTGACATATTTTCCTGAAGAACTCCCATTTGACAGTGTTCTAGCTGGTAATTTTCAGTCTCACTTCTGCTTTCCAGTATGTCACACTACTTTGACCCGGATTATCAATGTCCTTTCATAATTTAGCATGTTATTGCCCTCACTGTCTCAGTTATCTCTTACTCTTCATCTCTGTCCCTCAGCTTTCACGAGTCTCTGCTTCCTTCATTGTTGTACTTTATCAACTTTCCTAGCAGCTGCTGTTTCTGAAAATGTCTGTAATGTTGGTAACTTTGAAATGTTTTTCTTTGTTTATTGATGTTTTTCAAGTTTCAGAACTAAGATCCCTTCTTTTTTTCTATCTCTGTATGACATTGTTTGATCCCAAAATTTTGGCTGCATCTTTAATGTAGAGTTCCTAACCATATACCGGGCATTTTTGCTGCTCAAATCTTCCAGAGCTAATCATTTTGCAAATACATTCTCTGGCATATCTGCCTGCATTTTAGATGAGCACTCTAGAAATGACTGTCACAATTTAAAGTGTCGCTGCTGCTCCAATCCAGAAAAGGGTAAAGATACTTTGAAGATTTAAATGATGGGAGATAGCAACAGAACAGTCAGCCTTGTACTCAATCAGAGATGGCAACAGCGTAAGTCTTTGTGAATATGAAAATAAATAGCTCCTCTTTGACATAGTAGAGAAGAGCAAATTGGTAGCAAGATGGAAAACAATGGACATGATTGAATTTAAGCATATATACTAGCATAATATTTATAGCCACTTCCTGAACTGATGCAGAAGGGCAAGTTTTTTGTTTAAGACTATACAAAAAGTGTAGCAGTCAAATCATGTGGAAGTCATATCCTAGCAGTCAAGACCAATGAAATTGTACCTGAGTGGATGGATTAGAGATTACTTTCTTCATGCTGCTGTAGAAAAAGAATGTGAAATATTTAGCCATTACTTGTACAGGTGGACCTACAAAATGGTGAAACTGGAGAGCTGTCCTAGCTGTTGGCTGGAGTGATAGGGAGGATGTCATAGTGATCCACAGAGGACATACTGCAAAGAGCTTATAGGGAGGGTAAGAGCCCTCTTGGATATGCTGAGCTTTTCCTAATGGCTAAAATGTTGCATGAAAGCACTAACAAGTCTGAAACAGAATTGTGGTTAAAAGCTACTTGTTCTGCATGTGTGATGTCTGTATGACACTGACTTTTGTATTTCTGTTGTTCAAAGTAAGGTGTAGAGCTACTGGAGAAGGTCTGACAAGTCAAAGATGGGATGAATTTTGATTATGGTGAGGTCATCAGAGACATCGATAAGAACAGGTTAAACTAGATGAAACAGGCTAAAAAATGGGCTAGAACTGGGGAAGAGGAACTTTTAGGTACGGTGAACTGGTCATTTGGTGAAAACAAAGTTGGACAGGAGGAGGAGACATGGTAGCAGTTACAGAAATCCAAGCTTATTTTAAAGAGGACAGGTCCCTCATTTTTATCACGAGGGACATGGCTAGAAGGGAAGGATGGATTTTTTGTTGGGAAGCTTTATTTTCTAAATGCAACTTAAATTGTAATCTAAAGCTAGCATAAAGTTTACTGCTGCACAGTAACTTTTTAAAATATTTCTGCTACAGTCAAAAACATGCTTATGATTTATGCAATCACAGAATGCATTTACATTATGTGTTTATTTTAGTATGCCAAGTCAACAGGCTATGTGTCAGGCACAAACAGTAGGTAGAAGATACCTATCTAACCTGTGTATTGTAAAACGTCACCTTACAGGAGCTTCAGAGCTGTGTATTCATACCAACAGACCGAATGAAACAAAAGTCTTCTGTAGTTCTTCTGACTTCTGTTCCTTGGAGGTAAGCACAGCTACCAGAAGCGGAAGGAAAAGGAAGAGCTAAACCCCAGCTGTCTGGTGTCATCTAAGCTGTTTGTGCATTTCCTCTTTGATGATCTTGGCAATGGCAACTAACCAGCTGGGCCGTGTGTCAGCTTTTTTCCGGGGAATGGAGGGGAGGAGGAACATTCATACACACACGCTCTTGTCTCTGGTCTCTTTTGGGAAGCAGCAATTAACAGCTGAGAGGTTATTAAAAATTTCTTCCTAAATTACATCTTATCTATGGCTTGCTCCTTTCTAAACTGTGTAACAAACCTTAATGAGTGGCAGGGCTCATTTTAAGACTATAGGACTAGAGGCAACAATTTCATGAGGAAACAAATTAAATCGTAATCCTGAACCTCCGGCCTAGGTCATGTAGGGCTAGCGTTAAATGTGGGCTGGCTCGTTCAGATAGCAAACACCATAAAACCATGGTAGCACCTACCACAGGTTTACCACCTGAATAATCATTCAGCTTTGTGAGTTCTGGGGCTGTTAACTACTTTGTCGTCAGTCACCCAAATAAGCTTACAGATTGCATACCTTCTGTATTTACCCAAGAACCAGTCACATCTGTGATGGCAGCGTAAATACAACTTTTGACTGAGGTCATGTTTGGGTTTTTTTATTGAAAAGAAAAGGCTGTAGCTGTAAACCCTTAAGACTTGGACACTTCACTGAGACTTCTGTTTATGTGCTGCTTTTCATTTCATGTTGTTTATGGGCTCATAAGGTTGTGGCTCTTAATGTTTTAATTCCTATCTTAGTAATATAAGTTTTATGACTTTATTCTGAGAAATTCAGAATGGCAATAACTTTCCCAGTGAACAGTTTTGTGCAAACTTTGTATTAAAATTTGTCAAGGCCATATAGGAATGTTCAGTAGCAGTCACTCGACATATCTTCTATTGCCAAGAAATAAACATTACCGATCAAGTAAACAAAATGTTTTTCTTTCCTTTTATCTTTTGGATATAGAAATAGAAAATAATATGTAGGACTGCATGAAATAGTAGATACTACACTCAATCTATTCCTACATCTCCTCTCCTTCTCTCATTTCTTAAACCCTAGTAAAGTTGTACCATTGCGTCTTATTCCTCAGTTGTGGTATACCTTCTAATCTATCAAATTAATCAGGCATCCTAAAGTTTTTTGTCAATTTATCTATCATGTCAGACAAGAAGCATTGGACTAGCATACACCCATCACACAGTGCACTAAAAATCAATGGAAAGTAACCCTGTTTACTGCAGCATTTTACACTGAGTGTAGTTAACATACTGTCATTCAGTAAACAAAGTACTTTGTAATGTAGAATATATTAATTTGCTATAAGGTATTTCAAAATAAGGTGACATATTTCAACACTTTTCTTAGTGCCAACATTACAAGTATGAAGAGACTGTTTTTTGATAGATTGAGCAGCACATAGCAAATCAGAAGTTACTTTTGGTGGTTGCTCCTTTAATGAGATGTATCACACAGCTTGGATAAATTATGTGCTGTGTGAAGCAACTTATCATTCCAGAATATACTGTATATTGTCATGGGCTTTTTTTCTTTTTTCTTTTTTTTTTTTTCCCCCCTTTTTGATTCTCTGGTATTCTGATGAATTATTTGCAGCATTTCCTTTTCACTGCTGCTAGAATAATCAAGTTATGTTTCCTGAACATCAGTCTATCATTTTCATTGACTTCCTCCCTTGTCAAAGATATAGTGAGGAGGAAAAAACCCCTACTACTTAATTTCATAAGACATTCTTCTATTTCCTTTGCTCCTTTGTTTTTTTTTGCTTCCTCTGCTGTCTTTGTTACAGCTTTTAACTTCGAGAAGACTTTTAAGTTTCTCCACTTCAGTGTAAGCTAATGAAGTCTCATTATTTATTTATTTTTTAAATGAACTGTAGTTTCACCACTATAGTCCTCTGAGCTTTAGATGCTTTCTCGTCCGTAGCATCAATTGATCATCTGCAGGATTATATTTTTCTCTACAGACAGAATATGTTTAAAAATTTTTGTGGGTTTTTTCCGCCTTTTTTTTTTTTAAAAACTTTTGGCAACCAGAAAGCAACTGTTAAATTCTCATGTTATCACATTTAGCAGGACTTCAGGCGTAATTACTGGAGAGTCCACGACCAATTTCAGCCTCAGTTTCCTAGTTTAACACAGTGGTAAAATTGTTTATAACCAGCTGCAGTTGAAAGTATACATCGCTACTTGAACAAAAAGGATCGTGATGCATATGCAAAAATTTATTTATTTTAAATAAATAACATACCAAATTCACAAAGACCAACCTATAACAGGTTTCCTTACAACACAGTGTTTTTAAAATGTTTTTTGCAGGTATGTTCATTTCAGAGGAGATTAATTTATGTTTTAAATTACTGAACTTTCCTGATTTCATGGAACAGTTCTTACATCCAGCAGTAAAGACAAACAAATGTATCGGTATTCCTTGCAAAAGTTTACTACACATCTTTCTGGAACATTTCTGAAGCTGAGTTCCTTCCAGCTTACCCAAGCTTTGTAAGAGCATCATGAACAAAACAAGGTCACCTCTGTCTTCTTTGGGTGAGGTTTCTTAGAGTTCAGACTATGTTTGTATGATTCTACTGAATTTAGCAGGAGGTATTTCACTGAAATCTAATTACATATTTACTAGTCTATGGGCATTATAGGTGTTTTTCCCACGTTCATCTTCTATACACTTTGGAAAACTTCTCTTTCTAAGAATTGCATTAGTATGTTCTAGCCTGACCAGATCAAGGTTTCACATTTTTATATCAGTAATTCTAACATGAAATGTTTTGGCTTTACTTATCTTGTAAATATTTAACTCCATTTATAAGACTGATGTTTATTTTCAGGTTGATAGTATATTCTCATGCATACATTGTCACCCTTTCTTACGCAGTCGTCAAGGTATGAACCTATTGTCAAAAGCACAGATACAGACCCTAAATATAGCTGTGGCACTGTGATGATAATCTTTCCAACAGTTCAGGATATTTATCGATGGGCAAGTCAGGTGCATATTGCTTTCATAGCCTTGCAGCTACTAAAGTCCAATTTTACATCTTTTTTGCATGGAGACAAAATTTAATCCCAAGGAGCAGAACTTCCAAAATGGGACACAGCCCAAGAGGACAAGATTTCTCCACCAAATGTTAAGTATTAGACCACACAGTCCTGCCCACAGAAGAGTGTTAGTTCAGTAACATAATAAAAAAGCCTATGCCACCAAATGTGGAATTTCCCAGAGGACTTTCTGTATGTGGGGTTCTGGTGTATAAACTAAGGGAAGCCATCACTGTTCAAACGATAGTCATGGTTACATAGATTTGGACCAAAACCACCAGGTTTCCTTTCTCCTATCTCCCACCCCAGTGAATCAGTATTTCCTAACAAACTCATTTATTTCTGAAAAATCATGAGTATATTTGTGGGAGGGATAGATATCTTTTTTCCTCCTCTCTTCTTTGTAATATTCTTTATAGAGCATGGCTTATTTTCCCCTGTGCTGGAAGCTCAGTATGGGTCTTAGAAGCTTAAAGAAAAAGGTGTTTACATGGTTGGAACCCTTTGTATAACTTCCTGTAATTCTTTGTTGTTCCTTCAGGCAATTGAAGAGTATATTTGCAACAACGGCTCCAACAAAACATATTGGATTTATTATTTTGTGTATGCTAGGACAGTTATGGATAACTCAGCATAACATATTTCTTTAGTGTCACATACAGTACATTTTATACATGAATTTCTGTAGTTACGGCTCCATTAGCAAGTAGTGCAGTGCAGTAGGAGTGCATCTTCAGCACAAAACATTTGCTGCCTAGCACACAATGTACACTTTTATACATCTTTCAAAGTGGTTTACTTTGAATACCCATTAGCATCTGGAGCAAGTTAGGTGTGCTCCTGGACCATGACTTTTGGTTTTGTTCTATTCAAAAGAAATTCAGATCTCTGCCTAACTTTACACCAAATACAGGGGGGGATGCTGTGCGTACATTATACAACTCATTCTGTATTAACTCTGACCTCTATATGGGTCATGTAGATTAGTTTGCCTATTTCATCATTTTGTTTTTAATGCTGATGTTACCATTTAGGGTTTGAATTGGTCCATTTGTATTAGAAATCTCACCAATATGGACATACCTGGTTTTGTAGTGAGACTGAGGCCAACAAACTCTTGCTTTTGGCCATAAGGCTAATTTCAAATGTGACTGTTGTTTAGGCCACGTTTTCTGACCCACAGTAAAAGTAACACACTTAAAAATGCCTCTAGAAATACTTTATTATAAACAGCTGCTCCTTATACTCTACATGCAACTTCTTCTGTAATTATTTTTTCACTTTGTAAACCACAGATTAGACTAAAGATTATGATAAACTATAGCACCCTTAGTGAACAG
The DNA here is from genome assembly GCF_929443795.1 of Astur gentilis. Taxonomy (NCBI): domain Eukaryota; kingdom Metazoa; phylum Chordata; class Aves; order Accipitriformes; family Accipitridae; genus Astur; species Astur gentilis. The sequence continues at coordinate 16,012,856 of NC_064896.1, read as the reverse complement.
AATAGAAAATTTAAGTAAGGCTCTGTGGTTAGACGAAAGATGCAGTTTGTTCGCTACACTACCTGATTCAGTACACTATCTGATGGAAATAAATTTTACACACAGAGAATAAAGACAGGAAATATAGTGGGATTGTGATGGACACAATTCTGGCCATACACTCAACATGTTGATATTAAATTTCAAACTAAAGATAAATTGATCTTATCCAAAATCCTCTGAAGTGAACTTCCAGTGATATCCATTTGTTTAGATCTACTTGATAATCTATATTTGTACAGCATAAATCATTGGTATGGCTTTAGTCTTTGTAAAAAGCACTAAAATTATGTCTCATTATCTGACAGAGTGTAGAGTTAGCTAAATATTTTTGGAGCTACTAGAAAAACTATTACCCCCAAAAGTTCTAATTTACAATATAATCTCTAAATATGCTTTTAATGAGCAAATCACAAATCACACTTAATGATCTTTGATACATGAGCACCTTTTGGTGACAGAAGACACAAAAATTTTACAAATTTGAGCCAGCCAAATGTATTTTTATATGTGACTCAAAATATATTCATAAAGCAGCTAGAATTAAAGTAAGTAGAATATAGCTTACAATTAAAAAGCAGAAAACCACTTTTAATATATATTCAAAATGATAAAATAATTGCTAAATTATGCAAATTTTATGATAGACCAGAAAAACAAGTAGATTTTTATTTAATTGCCACCTTTTGCTGATTCAAGTATGTTAATCACAGGGAGTCCTAATAGTTCTATCAGGCTTTACTAATGTATTCAAGTAAAATGAACAAAATAATTAAATGTCTAAATATTGATTTAAAGTACTCCAAGTATTAATGAAGTTTTGCTCTCTACTTAACATGGGTTAAATTGTGGTTTGGATACCTTCATCCTTTTAGGTTGCTGCTTGAGACTGAGCAAACAGGTTCTAAACATGACCCTGGCAATTTCTTCACCCCAGTGTAGAGAAAATGTATCCTCATTGGCATGGTTCTTGCAAGATTCTTATTACTTCTGTTTCCTGATAACCTCTGTAGCTTGATGGACTGCAGTTTCCAAAAGCTTCTATGTATTGCACGATGGGTGTAAGTTTAGAAAAGCTTGTCACACATATGCTGTTCAGTGAGGTGGGTGAAGAGTGGAAAAGGAGGTTCTTGTTTGTGTTTGTTAAGCCTTCAACACTTGGACATGGCTCTGGGAGAAGGATAAGGTCTAAGGCTGCTTTCCCACCCTGGACAGCAAAAGACCAGACACTGGAATGATTTACCTTTGTGTGACTGGGGTTAGGGAAGCTGTGCTACCTTTCAACTTAGCTCTGTGAAAAAAAATCCTCTTTTTCACACACTCTTTTTATTGTTGGAATTGAAGTACTACAAAACCATTGGAGACTGTTGTGGGGGAGTGCTGTCGAGAACAAGAGCTCTTAAACTCTCTCTGTCCTTCCCAGCTCATTTGACTTCATCTTATGTACAGCACCTACTCTCTGACGTCCTACCTCCAACTCCAGTACGTGACTGTGACTAGTAGTAGCACTTCCAGTGCAGCCAGTGCCCATGCCATTTTTTACTGTCTTTACTCCTGTGTTAAAATTACTCCTCTTCTATTCATGTAGCAGAGGATTTAATTATGGTGCCGTTTTTGGGGGTCAAGTTAGAGAATCTGTTCTCTGGACACTGTGGCGCTTAGATGCTTAGGAACCAGTAGCCCCAGTGACTTGCCTTCTTGAGATGGCAAGAACTGGGGCAACGTTGATGCTTTTTTATAGGCTACTCCCATGTGGCCTCATTCCAGTGCAAATTTTCTGCCTTTAGTGCAAGAATACTCCCATGTTATACTGGGATATCTCTACTACCACCTGCTGTCCTGGCCCATGTTATCTCTACAACCAGTGAGAGAAACCAAGTTTTCATTGAAATATAGTAGTATGAAAGGGGTATTCCAATCTTACATTATACTGATAACTAAATACTAAAATATCCATAACAAAGGTCATGCGTTGTGCTGTCACCTTTGACATGCAAGCACTTATGTTGCAGCTGAATCTTAAATGCCCACATTTCTACTTAGCTTGAATTGAACACCAGACTACTTCCAAGCTAGATAATTTTGTATGAAGGTTACGAAGGCTTAGGTTTTTTGTCTGCTTCACAGTGAAGAATGAATCTCATTTTGTCCTTCCTTGAGGAGTCAAGGATTAGTAACTGTCAATCCAGGGATGTTCCAAACTCTGTGTGTAACTTACAACCTCAGCAGAAAAATAAGAAAATACACTCAGTGCAACCTCAGTTGTTAGCCCTTAATGATCTGTGCCTTGATCATGGCAAGATAGGCCCTGATTCAGAATAGCATTAACTCATGTCCTAGACGTTATGTGCACCCATTGCTAAACAAAATGTTGTTGCATGCAATTAGTTGGTCAGATAGGGCATTCCATAACTAAATGTGCATGTATGTGTGTTTGAATGTATATAAATAAATACTGCAGGTGCAGCCCTGTCATTTTTGGATGTTCATCCTTTGATTTTATTGAGTTAATTGTTCAGAGGTGGGGAGCACACAGTCCTTCACCAATGGAATTGTACTGGGAGTGTTTTTAAAAACATGATCTAAAAGTCTGATCTGGACCTCTGTAGAAGCACTAGCTATTTAGGAAATTTGCAATTTATATTAAAATATGAATTATTTTCATTCAAATTTCTATCTCTGTTTCCTTCAAACTCTGGCTGAAAACAGTGAAGAAAATTTTTTTTCTTCATGAAGATGGAAAGAAATGAAGCACAAATACCTGTGGCTAAAGTCATTATAGCAATACTTTTTCATCACTTGTCCCTGTATTATATTTTTGTTTCTTTAACATTTTAACAGTTCCTGAAAAAATGAGACTGGCTGAGTCCCATGGGGGCTGCTATTTTTCTTTTATTATTATTTTTATTGAATTATTGTCTAGAAGAGGCAACCGTAGGTTGTATGGTTTAGGAAGATGCTGCATGGAAACAGAACAGAAGTGTGGCTTCATCTCTAAACAGTTAAAATTGTGGTAGTAATGAGCAGTACTAATAGCTGAAACATTTCTCAATTGAATCTGCATAGCCAATATGTGAGGGCCCACTTCATCATTCAGGGATTTATCTTACAATTTTACCATAGTATGGATTAGCGAAACAAAACCAAAATTGCTTGAAAGCTACAGGAGAGACATTAACAGTAACCTTTACAGAAGAGAAGGAAGGGAGTCCAGAGTGCCAGCAAGCACAAAATATAAAGTGGTTCTAGACGTAATTTTTGTGGAGGAGGGGTTTCTTTCTCTCTACCCCTGAGCTTCACACTGGGCCAAGATTTTGTTTATGATCAAAACACTCACTGACATTTAATATTTGCTACGTTAGTTTTCAAGTATACATAGATTCTAGATAGAGCTGTTATTAGGTAAATGTCATCATTTCAGTTTTATAAACAAACAGGTTATTATAGAGTCCTGTGTTTTCCAACTTCCACTACACAATGTTCTTTTGTATGCCTCAGACAATGAGCTGACAGCTCCATGGAAATCTTTTACAACATTCAGTAGTCAAAAGTGTTATAGAGTTCACTAGAAGTAGAAGAATGCATAATGCATTGAAGCAATGTTTTAGGCATTTATATTAGACTTTTAATGGAAAAATTAAAAAGTAATGCTGCTTTGCATTGCAGTAACTGTACATCAACAGTATGTCTTTATTTCTGGCACATGAAGGGTAGTTTCCATAGCAGCAGCATCTGTAGCACTGAGCAACATGGAAATTGGATTTTTTTCTCTTGTATTTCACAGATTAGAAAGGTTAAATGTATGGAAAGAGGGGAAAGTAGATACTACAGAAATGCGATCTTTAAAACCTGCTTTTCCTTTCCAGAATTCTGAAATTGTAATGGAAGAAACAATTCTTCCACCTCATTCCTGTTTGTTTAAGCCTCATATATGGCTTAATAAATGTGTATAACAGCTATTTCTGTTTTTAACTAATGAAACTAGAAAATTGGAGAACTACCTCAGTCTGCCTCCTGGTATGGTATCATTTATTAGCTGGCAATTCCTTTACTATTGGCCAAAAGTGAGTAATAATTAGGGCATATATTACACTGAGACTGTATTTTTATATGGCATTCATTTCTGTACTGATAGCACTTGAGGTATGCTACAGATAAGAAATACTGTGTGCAAAAAATGTGTGCTATTTACTGAAACTGATGATGTTTTTTCTATCAAATTCTTAAACTTAAAGCAGGAGGATACTTTGCTTTTGTTATGTGCACAGAACTTAAAAATGCAACTACATATTCTAAAGTACACATTTTTTTATTCTCCTAGATACAGAAACATAGTAGAAATATCTTCAGAACAGAAACAAAAAGACTGAAAGGTATTGCAGAGCTAACCCACTTTCTTGTAGGAAAGCTTAAATCAGAATCAGAACAAAAAATTCTTTGTCTCAGAATTGCTTCTCTCTAATTTAGCAGGAAGCAGCTCAGTAATTATTTTTCTTAATATGTAACAGTGAGATTTTTGTTTACATTATTATATTGTTTTTAAAGGGAGTGAAACAGTCACAGTTGCATAAAATGCTTCTGAAGCTCCTTCTGGTGAAAGAATATGAAAGAACTTTATACAAACTATATATTGAAAATATTTTTTAAAGCATTTATTATAAGGTAAACTTGCTTCCTAAACAGCTTACCATAATTGAAGAGGAAGCTGTATAGTATTGAGGAGTGGTATGTTAGGAAAAGTATACAATTCACCAGTGAGCAATTCTTTTCAGAATACTTTTGATTTTCATGTTTGGGCCAAATGCCCTGTGCAGATACTCCTCTGTGATGGTTATTATTTTAGCAGGTAATAGCAATTTAAAAATCATCCTTTTATTGGGAGTTTGGTTCCTAAGTCCTTTAAGCAATCTGAAAACTGCTTTTAGTCACACTTTTACATTTTGTTTTGCGTTTTGCAGTCCTTCCTACTGACTTGCTCTAAATGTTTAAGCAGCATCAAGTCTATAACCATCTTTTAATAGCATTACCTTGCAGCGTTTAGAGATTGTAAGAAATAGCGCACCTCCTGAGAATTCATTCATAAAGAAAAGTTATTAGTTATATAAAAAATAAATATTCTTTATTTTTTCCATGTAGAAGTAGTACTTTTCTTAAAACACATCTTCAGCTGTTTGTCTTGTGAAGAAAATTTTGAGGAGCATCACAACAGATGGATAAATAAAGAGAGATTTTTATAAAGACAATGTGTTCTTAGGAACCTGTTTGGATCTGCCAGGTACTGCTTTCCCAACAGATGTACTCAAGTGTATAAAGGTCCAGAGCGTTAGAGATTTGCTGCCTGCATGTGAGCCTCAATGAGAGGACTTTTAGTGGTTTTCTCTTCCTTGTCTTTAAACTTGCATTGCTGCATTACTCCTGATCGCAGCACTTTATTTTCTTGAATGTTCCTGAGAAGTTATATACACATTTAAGATAAAATAAAATATGAATTGCAATATGTCATGTTTGCTTTTAAACCCAACAGTTGTTCTGTAGTCTTAGCCTTCATTATCAGAGCAAGGAATTTTGTTGGGTTGCATAGTGTCAAGAAGTCAACATGAGTTTCCAATGCTGTGTAGCCCTGCTATTTTTTCTCTATTTAGTTTATTACGGACTTTCTACTAACCCCTTGTTTTGTGCAAATAGCTTATCATCCAGCAGAGAATGAAGAAATATACTTATTTGTTAGTCTGAGTTCCTGCTATGATTTATAACTGTCATGGTTTAATTCCAGCCAGCAACTAAGCACCACACAGCTGCTCACTTCAGAAACAGAAGTAAAACTCATGGGTTGAGATAAGAACTGTTTAATAGGACAGAAAAGAAGAAACTAATAATGATAATGATAACACTAATAAAATGACAACAATAATAAAAGGATTGGACTGTACAAATGATGTGCAGGGCAATAGCTCACCACCCGCCGACTGACACCCAGCCAGTCCCTGAGCAGCGATCCCCTCCCCCCGCTTCCCAGTTCCTATACTGGATGTGATGTCCCATGGTATGGAATACCCCGTTGGCCAGTTTAGGTCAGCTGCCCTGGCTGTGTCCTGTGCCAACTTCTTGTGCCCTTCCAGCTTTCTCGCTGGCTGGGGATGAGAAGCTGAAAAATCCTTGACTGTAGTCTAAACACTACTGAGCAACAACTGCAAACATCAGTGTTATCAGCATTCTTCTCATACTGAACTCAAAACACAGCACTGTACCAGCTACTAGGAAGACAATTAACTCTATCCCAGCTGAAACCAGGACAATAACCAAACACTTCATGGCAAAAATGTATGCCCAAGCCTAATATGAAGTTTGACTGACTCTTCATTTGAATAAAATTATTTTTTGACACATCAGTTGTAGCTAATAAAACTAATAGTTCAATACCTTGTGGAACAAACCTCAGCACTTGTCTGCCTGTTTTAAAGATAGGAGACTTCTGTAGAGCTTGTTTAGTGCACATTGATATATGCATAGAATCAAGCATTCCAGTCAGTGAACGGGATATACTGTCTGTATCTGAGGCATGGGAGAAAAGGCTTTACCCATCTGAGGATGATTTAGACAGTATCTTCAGTGTTTAGTAAATTTATATTTATATTATTATTTCTTTTACAGGAATTCATGGGCCAAGAGGGAAGAATGAGTTTTAATTCTATTTTAAAGACCATGGTTTGAATCTTAGATTATACTAGGAATGTTTAAGTAAAATTATATTAATATTAAGTAAAAGAGTTCTATCATTACTATCATCTTTGCTCTCCCTCCTTTTTTCCAAGCTGTCTTCATGTATGAATCTGATAACTGAGTGTGTCAGCAGATATTTGCATCCATTTTTCAGCTTACAATACTTGCAGGTAAGGTATCATTCCCAAATCCCTAGAAATGGTTTACTAATGCAGAATCTGAATATAATATGGCAACTTTAGATTATGACTATCGTATTTTTCTTCATGTTTCATCATCCATATACTTGCAAAAATATACACTTAGGACATAATGTGGCAATGTTATCCCCAATTAGTGCATCAATAACTTACCAACACAAGTAAAGATAAGGAGTGAAGTTTTATGAGTGGTTATTAGACCCTGGCCTTTTATGACAAACATAAGATAACACTTCAGTCTTGTTCTAAATTACACTTCTGGTGGATAGTCATGGCTCCAGAAAGCATGTATGTCATTGAAAAAGTGGTTGTGTGTTTTACTTTTCTTCCATATTCTCCATTCCTTCCTGGATTTGGCATTATCCATGTGCAGAACAGGGAAGAGCTTCTGGCAAAGGCTCCTGTTTTGAATGATTGTACTGCTTCAGATCAAACAAGTCTAGTAATTCTGACCTGGGTGGTCACATGTAACAGATGCTTTAATGAAATGCTGTAAGGACAGAGGAGGTGCATAGCAATAACTCCTCACTTTTCCCCTCTTAGCTTCTGGCAATCTGCAGTGGAGCTCGGTATTATAGCTGTATCTTTTTTGTTTAATACTCTTTAATACATGCTTCTTTCATGAATTTGCCTAATAGCTTTTCACAACCATTTATATTTTCCAATTCCACAATATCCTTTGGTGATGAGTTTCAGAGTTTAATTACATGTTATATAAAAAAGTGCTAAGTTGTATTTGTTTAAAATTTGCAGCTGAAAATTCCATGGGATACTTCTCACTTCTTACATTGAGTGATAATTTCCAATTCCCTTCTGCATGTAATTCGTCCTTATATGTATCTCTACGGTATTCCCTCTTAGCCGTTTCCTTCCAAGCTAGTCCGTTTAATTTCTTTTCAAATGGAAATCATTTTTGATCTCTGATCATCCTCTTATCCTTCTTGCATCTTCCTTAGTGCTACTGTATCCTTCTTGAGATGGGGTGACCAGAATTGCATGAATGCCATGGATTTCTTTAATAGCAATAAGGTTTTCTGTCCTAAGCTCTTAATGCTTTCCAAATAATTCCTAATGTTCTATTTGGCTTTTTAGCTGCTGCTGAGCAGAGCTGACATTTTCATGGAAGTATCATTGCAAGATCTGCAATGATTTCAAGATCTCTTTCCTGACTGGTTATAGCTAAATTAGCATCCATCACAGGGCAGGCATAGTTAGGCTTTTGGGTTTTTTTCCCCCCCCTTGTTTGTATGTATCACTTTGAATTTATCAAATTGAATTCTATCAAACAGTTTATCATGCCATTGCTCCATATTGTGAGATACTTGTGCAACTCTTTGCTATCACTTTTTTCTTTCTTCTTTTCTTTTTGTTATTGTATTTTGAGTATTTTTTTACTATCAGAAAATACCTAATTTCTCATGTCCTTTCCAGATCTTTCTGGAGAAGCATACATCACCATAGGATTCCACTGGCAACTCTTGTACATTGTGACAACTGACTATTGAGTTCTGTCTTTCACGGTCTCCGAAATGTATGGATACATAGATACCTACTTTCCACTTATTAATGCTTTCCTCTTAACAAACACCTTTAAGAAAGAGCCTTTGGTGAGGACCTTTGTCATAAGGTTGTTAGAAATTCAAGTGTATAGTATATGTCAACTGGATTACTCCTTTCAAACATGCTCATCAACTCCTTCAAAAAACTAATAGATTTGTGAGGCTTGACTTTAATCTACAAAAATGTCTTGACTGTTGCCCACTGTATCTTATTTATCTCCTTGTCTTCTTATTCTACTTTTTATTATATTTCCCCCAACATGTCTATTGTAGAAATCAGATTTACTGCTCTATAGCTCCCTAGAATCTCCTGGAACTTTTATGGAGAATTTGCTTCACATTTATTACCTTTCATTTCTTTGTTATTTGGGCTGATTTACATTAATCACCAAAATATATGAAATTCATACTTGCATTTTTTTGGAACTCTTGGATGAATTCTCTCTGTTCAGGACAATTTACTCCATTAATTTCATGATTTTTTCATATTACCTCTTCTGCTTGCTCTTCAGTTTCAGACAAATCCTCTGATGCATTCCTCATAAAAAAGGCTCCTTTTAGGGCAACCTCTCCAGTTCCTCCCTTTTGCATTTTGGTGCAAATAGTTACTTTAACTCTTCTGCTCTAGCCTAATGTTCCTTAACTGTTCTTATTACACTTCTCATGTATAAGTCCTAAAGGACCTTTAATAACATTTTGTCTGAGAGGAATTTGAAATAATTCTATTAACAATTCTAGTAGCTTACGTGCATTGTTTCCTATTTTCCTCTGACCATTCTAGGAATTTCTATAGATGTAAAACTTTGATGAATTTCCTTTTTTCCCCTTAAACGTCTATGATGATGTTGCCTAAATAAATAGTCTCCCTGACATCCTTACAATTTTTGTCCTTTTCACTGCTCCTTTTAATAAGGAGATTTCCTTTTAACAAACTTCTTCACTTTTACACAGCTTTCCTTTCTGAAATGAGTAACTGCTGCAATAGAATTTTTTGTTTGGATATTTTGCTGTTCCTTTAGATCAGAAAAACCTTCCCTTTCACAGCCTTCTAGGCAACACATAGGAGACCAAACTAATGTGGATTCAGTCTCACAATCATATATAAAAAATAGTCATAATGATTCCCTTTGGAATATGTCATGACTTCTGAAGTATCTACTAACTTCTGATTCTGAATCTCTACTGTAGTGCAAGTTCTTTATATCCATGAAAATTAATACCTAACAGTAGCAATTTATTTGACAATCTTTAAGGCTCATTTTCCACATAAGGTGGTAGACAGCATAGAAAGAAAAGTCCTAAATTTATTAAAAGAAAAAAATACTTATTATGACTGGAAATGTGTTACATTAATAAAAAAGGCTTAAATGACTGTCACTGTCACTGTTCAGTTTACATCTTTCACGGATCCATTGCTGAATAACAGACTATACTGGTCCTGTATATTATTGTTATCTATTTTGAGGGGAAAAATATAACCATGTTCAATTCTGTTAGAATGTCTGTTTTATGAAATTTTGGGCTTATCTGGAATATAATTAAAACATTATTTTGTTACTCTTTTGGATAGAAAAGTACTTAATTTCTTATTCTTTTTGTACATAAATATATGTCTTTCTGGAGGGGTGGAATTTTATGGATCACCTTCTGTTGCTTTTTGGTATTTTTTGTACATAAGCTTCACAAAAAGTTACACTTTTTACTTGTGTATTTACTTATTCCATCTGAAGATCTAATGTACTAGCTTCTTTCTGTCTTTAATTGTATTTATTCTGTGGGCCATTTATTTAATCTTTGCATTTCAGATAAAGGAATAGTACCAGTATTAAAGATTTTATGCTATGTAATTTTGTGTCAGGAGTTCAGAAAAAAAAAACCCCTAAACTGCCGAGGATAAAAAAGGAGCACAAATGTAGACAGCTGTATTAATGACAAATGTTTCGGAAGCCTCTTAAAACTTACCTGTAATATTTGAAAGTCCTCTTTTCTTTCAAGGGAGTTCAGTACATTTAGAAAATGTCAAAGAGATTTGTGAATATAATTGTAGTTGTTTATATTTTTTCCTCTCTCCAGATTTTAATAAGCAGGTTTACCATATACATGTAGGTATATGATTCACTGAATTCCCTTCATGCACCCGTCTCATCTCCTTTCTTTTCCCATCTTTTATGGATGTGAGAAAAGTGGGTGTTGGATAAGAGAAATTATGAATTTGGAAAATGAAAAGGTTTATTGGATGAAGAGAGGACTGATTAATTTATTCAGGAAAGATTGTTGATGTGATCAGGGAAAACAAATGAGTCATATGAAGAGTAAGGGCAGGAAAGATAGTGTCTGAAGGGTGGCCTAGAGCGCGAAGTGCTGAATAAGCAAATGAGTGTTTGACTAATCCAAGAGTTAGGCATTGTGTAGCAATAAGCATGTAGTTCTCTGTGATTCTGTCACTTTTGCTTTTATTTTTTGGCTAATGTTGATACAGCATGTGCATATGTGCTTGCTCACATGCATATTTGCAATGAAGAAGATGAAAAAGGGTGAAGGAATGTGTTAGAAGTTTGTTTCTGTGTCCCCATTCAAGAGTAGATACGGAAGTGCTGATGCTGTGTTTGTATGGTTACAGATACAGTTATTGTGGCTGTTAGTGTTCATGCAAAGATGGGTTACCGGACATTTTTCTGAGCTGCTAAACTTTCTTGACAATTCTGAAATGTCAACAGGCATTTTAAATTCTTAGTGAAAATTTAAAGGATATTTAATGGAAAGCATTCTTGAAAAGCATTTTCCAAAGGCAAAACCCCAAAATAACCCTGAAGTATCAGATTTTTATTTTTACCCCCACCTAATGTGACACTTAATTTCCTTTTGGCAAGCCAGTTGTAATCTTTAGCTGGTAACTAATTTGGTCATAAAATACTGACCCAGATTTTTCTGGATAATTAACAAGTTGGGCAAATCAGCAGAAGCAGGTGTAGTATATTTTCAGTACCAGTGGAGAAAAGCAGTTAGCTGGTGTTTAATTCTCATTTCCAGTAATGAACTATATAACATTCTGGCTGGCTAATGCAATTAGCATTGTCTACTCCTCCCCTTACTTCCTCACTTTAAAAAAAAAAAAAAAAAAAAAGGAAAGTCAAAACAGGAATTTATAAAAGGCCAAGAATTACTGACCATTTTTGCACTGTTCTTACAATCATGTTATTAACCTCTTAGATTGAGCCTGTTGTAGAACAATAATAAAAGAATTATACAAATATGTATAATGTTACAAGCTGAGACAGAAAACAATGTTTCCATTCTTCAAGCAATTAATTATTGTGATTAATGTATTCCCCCTTCTCTAAGCACAATTCTGCTAGACAGAGCCAGCCCATTGACATATTGTAGAATTATAATGCATGTCTAATTAAAGGTGACCTGAAAAGGCAGGGTGTTTAGCCTTCCCTGTCAGGACCAAGAAACTGTTAATCAGAAAGTGCTTGCTTTCCACCCCACCCCACCCCTCCCTTTTTTTATTTTTGTGCTAATTTCAAATCTTCTCCCTGCATCAGTGAGCAGATGAGATCTTCAGCCAGCTTTCATCTTTCAGAAAAATGAATAGTGCAGAAAGAACATTATCAAATGAGCTGTTGAAGAAGTCAGTGAATATGTCATTGAGTGTGACTGCTTCCAGAATGAATTTAGATTTATCTCTGTTATCTCCCCTCTCCCGACTCACTCTCTACACTCTGTTTGCACTCAGTCCACATGTCAAGCAGGGTGGGTCATAATGAATCATGAGGGACAGTTACTTGTAGTATAGTGACAGGTCCAATTGTGATACAACTTGTTCCGGAATTAAGTTTGTTAACATTATAAATTGTCTCATTTGACCAGAGGTTTAAACACCTAGAAGCTTTTATGCATGCAATTTCTTAAAGTATTTCATTTCCATTAGGCAGCTGCTGCTTTACAGTATTCCACAAATGAAATTGTTTCATCACATCAATAGCTGTGCAAAACAACTGTGACAAGACGACTGTTTTTGCCCCCATCTTGCAAACAAGTATCGTTCAAATCAATACACTCTGGCAACTGGATAAGAGCAAGAGAAGATATTATTTAAACTCCATTTTTAAGCACATCTCCAAATGCTTATGCTGATGCAAAATTCTGATACAAGCCAAGGAATTTTCATACTTTCCTGCTCAGTTTCTGTAGAATAACCCACTGTGTTAGCAACATCTTAAGTAGAAAACCAATAAATATTTTCATTTTTCTTTTCAAAGACAGCAATTATAGTTTTTTCTCTATGTGATGCAAAGTTGTTGTCATAATGAAGATTATTTTTTGCATGTGATGGAAAATAGTATGATTGAATTGCAATATTTTACCCACAGGGAGAAAAAGAAAGACTAATATTTTTCTTTTCATATATTGTCAGTATTACCATTTAACAGAATGTGATATCAAAAAACCTGCGAAGTCAGCACACCTTCTGAAACATTTGTTGTATGCTGTAAACCCTTTGGGTATTTAACTAGTTACTTCATACTTGTGATCATACTTGACTAGGCTATTCCTACACAACAAATATGTCTTAGATGCTTTCCAGTTGAAATTAATAAGTAGTATCACTGAGGTTTAAAAATATATTTTACAGTTAATTTATCAAAATCAGCAGAATAACTGGTTGGTGCACCTGACTTTTTTATTTTCTTTTTTTACACATAAACCTCTTTCATGTTCAGAAGTCAGGGAAGTTTCTGCAAAGTTGTTTTCTTGTTGTTTTTTCCATGGGTTTGCTGTTTGGCAGGGTGAGATTGGCACTATAAGATGCAAGTTTTTCCTCAGATGTCTGCAAGTGCGTGAGTACACATATGCACATACACACATGTGCTATGCTCTTTTTTTTTTTTTTTCATGCACACACAGAGTCCAGACGTCCCCTGGAAAAGCCTGATCAGTTGTGACATGGCCATTTATGCTTATATGTACACCTTAGGCTGGAGAATGTGTTTGGATAGTAGTCTGTCATAGAAATAAGCAGAAGTCCTGAGGAAGTATTTTAGTGTGAAATACTCACACCTTGGAGTTTGCTTCCCTTGTCAACCTTTGAAATAACTAAGGCAGACTAGTTGTTTGCTATGAAAATGCCTATGAAAAATCATGTATCGGTCCCACTGGGTTCCAGAATAGGAATTTTTTTGTTCAGTTAGTGGCCTGTGTCATGCATAACCTGTAAAGCTATTTGTCATTGTATTTCATACTCTAAAGTTAAGTACTAGAAATATGGTGACCCAGTAGTAATTGCTATTGGTCCTGTCAGTTGTGTTCAGCTAATATCAGTCAGAGCTCAGAACTGTCCATGCTGTTGTGGTAGAAATAAGGACTGCATATCAAAACTTGAGTACTCATACTAGCTGGAGATGGCAATGTTATCACATAACCTACTGATCAATCCAAGTTTATCCTGCAACTCTAATAGCAAGCATATATTGTCTGAAAAGAATTATTGAAAAACAATTATTATTTTTTTAGTTTTGAATTTTTTTTTCTGTTATTATGTCTGGGTCCCAATGCTTACATATTGGTGTTATTGATTAAAGGATTACAGACATATAAAAAGGTAATGAAAATCAAATGCTAAACAGTGAATTGAAGAAGGGTAGCAATCAAAACCCATCATAAAACCAGGCCAAGTTTTGGTCCTAAAATTTATCATTGTGGTGGGAGAGCTACAAAGAAGCACAAGTGAAAATACTGTCATTTTGCTCATTAACAATATGATGTATTTACAGTTCTTAAAATTTTTAGCAGTTCCTAATGATATTGCTTTTTTTTTTTTTTTTATTCAGGGCTGTAGTTGCAAAAATTATTTACAGCCTCTGAACAAGGAAAACATTAAGTTTTTGCTTAAGAATTGCTGTTTTGCAGAAGAGAAACTGAGGCCCGGGTCAACTAAACAATTTTCTAAATGACACAGAGGAAATCCATGTCAGAACTGAGAGCTGAAATTCCTCCTCAACCTTGTTCATTGCCTTTATTAAAAAGTAATCTTTCCCTTCTACCTGACCCTCCCCCATGCTTCTAAGTCTGTGAATAACTAAGGAACATAACGGAATTGGTAAGCTAAATATGCTGAACATTATTCATCATAGTATCCCCAACCTTTAGACACAAGCAACTGCCACTTGTGTATTCTTCTGAAGCATTTATAGCTATGTAAGAAACTCCTGACATAGGTGAATTTCTACACAGATTATCTTCAAGCATGAGGAATTCTAATCTTTATTATTTCTAAACTCGGAAAAGCTGATTTCCAACTTACAACATGCAAAGAAAAATGTATGTTTTCTTTCCTCTTCAAAATGATCAGAAGGTAGTTCTAACATTAAGCCATCCACAAGGAATATGTTTTGTCACTTTGGTCACAGTGTTAAATATCAGTTTCTTCTTTCATATAAGTACTTTTGTTTAGGCTATACATCTGTCTGTGCATATATACATACATGTATATATATGTACATACATTGTTGACAGTCTTACTTTTAAACTTTCCCCAGCAAAATACTTCTAACTGATGAACAAGAACCATCTCCTACCATGCATTGCTGCCTGATTTTTTGCTTGCTCTTCATTTGTCTAAGCCAGGTTACTGTTACTATTTGCCTTGAGGTTTTGAGGATCTCTTTATTTATTTCTGTCTTTTAATAATCTTTTTCCCCAAAAGTAAATTCAAATATGCTTTGGGGAGGCTGTTTTCTGATGTACAAAGCAGTGTATAACCCTTCAGTCTTCACTGAGTTTATGTGCAAGTAAGATTCCTATTAATTTCAGTGGGATTTTTGCTTGATTAAGGACTAAAGATTTCAGGATTCCATCCCCCCAGCCTCAGAAAACATCAGGTAAAATGTTTATTGTAATTATGCTAGAAATAAAGCCTGCAGGTAGTAAACTATCACAAGCACTGATAAATCACAGAACTGGAGTAAAGTGTTTGAATAGATCAGGAGACACTTAAATAAGAATTAGATGTTGTTTGTATGAGCCCTGGAGTCACCAGCAGTATTTTCCTTTCATCAGATAGTGCTAGAATTGATTGTTTTGAAGGTCTTTTAGCTTTATGGTACAAATGAGAAATTTTATGCAAACAATTTTGCCTAAATTTAAGAGACACAGGCCATGAAAGTTTGACACTGAAGAATGGTAAGATTTTTGTTGCTTGTAAAATATCTTACTTGCATAATTATTGATATGACACGAAATAGTTAATAAAGACATTTCCAAGGTAAGTTATACCCCTGTTAAAACATAAAAAACAAGTTTTGTTGATAATTCCAGAATTCTATTGCAGAACAGTTAATCCCAAATACAAAAGGTTAAATCCCAGAAGAGATTTAAAAAAATATTTGTCATTTTCCTTATTGTTTGATGGGGAAATCTTCAAAATACTGACACAAAACCAAGAAAATGCTGAAATTTTGCCTTGTCTTTTATATCTCTGCTGTGGGGGAAATAAACATCAAGAATATTTTGGTTAACTGTTCCAGTGTGTACACACTCCAGACACAAACTCTTTTATATGAACTCTTATGTCGCTATTACTTCTGTGTAGAAACTTGTTACCCAAATGATGGACCTATTCAGGTCAAGGAGTGATTTCATGGAACGTGAAGCATGTACAACTTGGCCTGTGTAATGCTGATTGAATCTGGGTTGGAGTCTCATTTCTTCATGTAATGTGTACTACTTCCATCATCATCAGACACCTTAAATCAGCGTGGAATTAACACAATAAAGTACTTTAGCAAAGACTAAGCCTTCCCAATGCCTTAAGCTTAGGAATCGTCCATTTGAATACTGCATGCCAGTTGATACTTCAGTTCGTATATAAGACAGTGACTGTTCATAGCTTGAAGTAGCATTCAGCTCCAGTAAGGGCTGCAGAATCAGGTCCTCTGTTATTGGCAACAAAAACTGAAAAAAAGAGGAGTGGGTTTTGATTTCAGTTACGTGCATAGAAATCTCAGTAATTCTATTTAATTTAGAGAAGTCACTCCAGATTTACACCAGTGCTACTGAAAATTAAAATCTGGCCCATTGTCTTTGCAAAATACACCAAGTCAATATCAGTTCATTACAGAGAGGGAGAGAGAAAGGGAATGAGAGAGAAAACAAGGATTTCGTTAGCAATGCATTCTGTAGTATAAAAGATAAAAAGGAATATCCAATTAACACACCACTATAATTGCTTGCAGACATTCTTTTTTATTTAAAGATGAAATAGCTAAGAGTTCTCATCAAAACTAGGGTCACAGCCTACATATTAAATGAAAGAAATTGATTGGGCTTTATTACACCCTGACTACTGCAAATGTGCCTCAATCACTGATTGCTATAAATTTATTCTTATAAACTACTAATTGCCCAAGTCATAATGGTAACAATGGTATAATGAAATTATCTTGATCAAGCTGATGCACAAATTTTGCTTGACAACATGAGCAGTGTGAGAAAAAAGGAAAGAAGACATGCATACAAATACATAATGTTTCATTAAAATTAAAACCAATGTTAAAACAACTGTTCTCTGAAGTATACAAAGTTCTGTATTAGAAGGGCTTCCTTTAGAAAAATCATTTAAGAAGACAGGCATTTACATTTATAATAAAATGATCTTGCATTTTTTATTTGTCTTGAAAATTAATGACTTACTTAATCACATCTGATCAAAGAAGATAAGTTGATGTAGTCATGTGTTTCTGATTGCATTAAGCCTGATCCAGAGTGGCATGATGGATATTTAATAGTCTTGCTGTCCCTCTGTATCTTGTCACCATTTCTTGATTTGCATGGATACTGTAGAGTACACCACAGCACAAAACTGTACTTTTAATAGAACAGACTAAGTTTAGAAAAAAGGAAATTCTGTTGGAGCTTACATGGTGGAGCTTTTAGAAGCAAGTTATCCACCATCAAAATATTTTTCTTTAACAGGCAAAATCCTTACTTAACTCTCTACATAGCTTGAATCATTTTCTCCTTTTAAAAACACGTTTTGCTTCTATGCTGCCTATTAAAAGATATTGCTATAATAGGTTTCAAGGACAATGTGGAGAGAAAGTATGTAGAAACAAAGATAGCCATCCAGAAAATACAGGAAATTTTTAGAAGGTAGAATACAGAGCATTGCATAAAATGCGAAAATTGGTGCTACGTGTATTGAGCTAATAGCTGTTTCTACAAGTGTCGGCTGAGCCATTCAGAGGGAATTTTGGTATGTATGAGAAATTATTTCTGAGTAGTTCAAATGTAGTCCCAACTGTTTCAGAATTAATCTCACCAAAAATTTTATGTAAATTCCTGCCTAGTTCTTTCTCACTAGAGTATTTCATCAGTATGAAAATGGTCTTTTTTTTCATGAGCATGTCTTGCTTTACTAAAAACGTAGGTCCAGACTTTTATACAAGGGTATAATATTTCCATTCTTGAAAATAAATTGCTCCTAAAATTGGTATAGTTGACACAGTCCTATGGGAACATAAAAAACTCAGAGAAAACCAAGCTGGAAGGATTTCAGGAGCTAAAGGTTGGCCAGCAACCCGGAACAAGCTGGGCAGGGCATTCGATAGTCTGCCCCTCATTTTAAGTTTGTAACTGTTGCAGCCTGTGTTCTAGTGCCAGAAAGCTTTTTGCTAATGGCTAACCTAAATCCATTTTGCTGCGATTTATACTTAGTGATGCTTACTCCACCTGTAAGCACCGTGGAAAATGGTTTATTCCTTTGGTCTCTGCAATATCTTTTACGTAGGCGACGCGTGTGGCTCTGCGTCTCCCCTCTTCTTTACACACGCCACTCTTCCCGCTTCCTTCATGCTGGTTTTTAAGCCCTCATACGATGAGAGGGCCAACGTGCAGGAGTTTAAGACAGAAAAAGCAAACCCGTCAGCCTCGCAGGAGTAACTTTTCTCGAGGGGAGCACACCTGCAGCACCTGGCAGGGCTAGGGCAGGGGTTACCCGGGGCACAGCCCCTTTTCCACCCCCGCCGGGGGAGCAGGCAAGCTGCCGCCCGGGGCTAGGCCTGCTGGAGGCACGCTGAGGAAACGGCGTCGCCCTCGCCGGCGCTGCCCGACCTCTCCCTCAGGCAGCCGCGAGCCGCCGCCTGCCGCAGCCCTGCCTGGAAGCTTCGCGAATCCTCGCGGCGCCTCAGAGCGGCCCCGGGGCGGGGGGGGGGGGGGGGGCGGAGGAGGTCGCGAGCCCAACGGTCGCCCGTCCCCTCAACGGTCAGTCAGCAGGTGAGCGGCGGCCGCTCCTAACGCTGCGGCCGCTTCAGCCGCTAGCCCCGGGGCAGGCGCAGGGGCCGCTGGCAGATGGCAGACAGGTAAAAGATAAGACGCTAAACAAATTTAGTGTTCGGGAGTGAAGGAAAAGGTCTCTTGCTTCTATTTTTTTCGTTTCGTGCATGTGTTCCCCCCACATCCCAGTTTAGGATTCTTCTACCTTTCAGTAAGGGTTTCCTAAATACGTGACTTCCACCAGGTTTCTTCACTGCAGATGATTTCTAACACGTGGTGGTGGTGGCTCTGTGGAAAACCATAACTCAGTTCTTGTAGTAACCTAGAATTTATCGATTTAAAATGGCTTTTGCATGTGGACATCCAGCTGCTGGGAGTTGCTTGAATAGCAGTACCTACTTTTTTGAACTATTTGTCCATCTCCATCCACCTTGTGTTAACTGAATTTTGCCCAAAGCCTTCACCAGCTGTTAATACCTTTCCTGTGAGGTAGATTCATTAGCTTGTTACCCTGAATGGTTTGATTGGAAGGAGGTTTTTAGGATTGGCTGGATTTTTCTTTCTTGCAAATTGAGTTTGTTTGCTTGTTTGCTTTTCTCTATGAGTAAAGTAAATACAGGTAATATTTTGGGGCAAAAAAAAAAAAAAAAAAAAAATTGTTCAAATTATTGATGTAGTAAATGTATTGTTAATTCTGTGGCACTAATTCTATTCTAACCAAGTGTGTGGTAGTAATGAATAAGATCTTACTGAATCCTATTTGTGTGTTTAATGAAGTATTGGCATTCTGCTGTGGTGTTAATGCAGTTCTACATAGGGATTTTTGTTTATTTGTTTTAAGAAAAACAAACCCTTGGCTTTAGCACACAAACCCCTGGATTACTCTTTGTGGCTGCTCAGGAGAGAGATCAAGGGTTACAGAACAGGGAAACTTAAAATTAATTTCTGCCACTACATACAGTTTCTATATATTGGTGAGACAGCCTGTAGGTAACAGTCTCTAGGTTACGCATTCCATGTGTATATGCAATGCCAACGTGTATATTTTAATGTTCATCTTAGACAAGTTTTTGTGTTTCTCATCATAAGTGTTCTGCAGTTACATGGTCAGTGGATAGTAAGTGATGCAAGTACTGTGAATATTGATAGTTACTACATGCTATTTGCTGTCCTTTTATTAATATTTTGCTTTAGATTGCTTTATTGGTATTATTTAATCTGAGTGGGTGACAATTGCTTTAGCTTTTTCCTAAACACTGTTAGATGGGACTTACTGAAAAAATACATTTTCAGACCTGGAAGCCAGTTTTAAATTTATTTTTTTCATCCATTGGTTTTTCCTTATCATTATGTTGCTGATTTTAATTGCTGTTTTCAGGTTGAATTGTCCTATGACCAGCTAGCATTTTGAAAGGTATGTGTATCTACAAGTGGGCATGTTTATAGATTCAGACTATATATGAGAGAGAATCTGGCCTGTACAGGACATAGCTGGCCTAAAAATGGCAAACCTCAGAACTGATGTCAAGGAACAAGAAACAATGTAACGATACTTACAAGAGAATGGTGGGGATGTTTCTGAAATGTTAAAATCAGGATTTTAATCTGTCACCTATTGAGAAGGGTGAGAAAGTTCTTTAATATTATTATTATTATAGTTAGTGAACGATACTTGGAAAGCTATGCTGTGTAATATTACTATTAGTTCTGGAATTTGTAGAACAAGAGTACAAAAGTTGGGTTTTCAAAATAGCCTGTTCATATAACGGTATAACACTTGTTCTTTGTCTTATTCATCCATTCCTTTATCTATCCATCTCCGTATCTATCATGAAATGACAATCCTAACTTACTTTAAACTCTCCAAAGGTATATTCTTAAATTTTAATGTTGGAAAAGCTTCATGATGACTAGTACTTTGGCTTAATGTGGTATAGCTTCTGACAGCTGCTGCTGTAAGAAAAGCAAAGGGTGACTGCATTACTGTCAGTTTCTGTCAGATTCTGGTTGCCAAACTCTTGCAGGGATGATGACAGTGAACCAAACAAGAGTGACAAAAGGAGTCAAAGTTGTGATTTTGTATAAGGAAGAGTGGACACTTAAATTGCATTTTCATTTTGTTCTACATGTGGACTTCTTTGTGGCATGGCGCTTGCTCCCATTTTTTTAATCATTTGCTCTTCAGGGCTCGTACCTGCTTTTGGCACTCTCAAAAATAAAAACCCCCAACTGTTAACAAGCACAGAGTAGGTCAGAGTATGAACAGAAGAATAGTTGTAACTGTGGAATGTACTTGAAAGAGAAGGCAGTCTCGGAGGTGTGACCCCCAAGTACACTGTGAAACCTGTCTGGACAGCAGCTTGCAGTTGTAGGTGCAATGAAAATGTGACCTTATTTTCAAGCCAAATAAAAGTGGGGGGCATATATTAAATTAACAAGCTATCTCCTCATGAAACACCACTTAATTTTGTTTTTCAGGCTCATTTCTGTATCTTCATTTATCCACAGATTGTCTCCTGGATGAACTTCTGAATAAAAGAGCTAGTATACTTCTGTGTGTTAGATAGAACAATAGCTGCAAGTGCCATTTAAACACAGAACCGTTATTTCCAAGCTTTCCCACTCTATGGTAACAAAGTAGCAGAGCGAAGGCATAGAAGCAACCTGGTTTTACATATTATTACTTTTTTGTAGTGAAGTATAATAGTGTGACACTGCCTCATTTTGCAACTAACTGCAAATTTGTCTAAGTGCCAGTGATTGCCAAGATTAAGGGTGAAGCTGAGACTGTTGCCTGGATCCTGGTAACAGAAGTCTAAAGGATGCAGTGAACTTTTCTTGCCTGATTGTCTTTCCCTGCTTTCCCTAGTGTCCTCTACTCCCTGTCCTTTCCATCTGTTCTTGACCCTACAGCTGTGATGAATGGGCTGAGTGGGGGATAATGACATATATATGTTTTGTTGACTTGGAACCTGAAACAGCTTTTGCTGTGCTTACTTGCTGTGTGAGGGTTCTGCAGTGCTAGTTGAGTTTCTGCAATTGACAGAAATACAGTTAAGCTGCAAAAAAGCTCTATGCATAGTGTTAGCCTTTTTATGGATAGATAAGTCAGGAGGGAGTAAGTGGGAATGAAGATAAATCAGTGGGCAAGTACTGTGACTAGTAATAGGAAACAGATACTCTTTTGATAGTTATTTCCTGTATTATCCACGCTAAGATAACACCATTAGTTCGGTAGTCTATCAAGTGCTATTGAGAGTTGGTAGCTATGGCCTATTTTCTAAATTTATATGAGAACATTACTAGACTAAATCCACTGTATGTTTTGTATTTTGTGTCATTGTTCCTCAAAGCTGAGATTCACTATTTCCTACATGTTCTCTGGTATTGTCAGCTGAAACGTGCTGTAACAATCACAGGAGAGAATACTGTGACAGATTGCAAAACAGTGTTGTTTATGTTTCAAGTTCCATTAGGAATGAGCTGTTTTAAAAATTGTATCAACTGTGGTATTTCAAATTCTGGGAAGTGTTTTTTCAAAGGGCCCTGTACTTGGAGATAATAAAAGATTTGTTTAGTTTGCTTAGTTTTGAACTAGAGAGAATTTTGTAATGCTGAAAGTGGAGCCTAGGTGAACCACAAGTCTGATCCAGCTTGATGATGTCTGTGTTCCTAGTTCTACAGCAGCATTCAAATATCTTTAGAAATAGGGATTTACTGAGAATATTTCTTGTTGTTTATTCTAGGAAAAACAAAGCTATTGTTTTTCCCAGTATGTACTTTTTTTGAGCACTGTAGTTTCAGAGTGTTGTTTTGTATTCCTAGAAAGGATACATGTAGTGCTGGCTGAGTTCCATGGAAACCTTACCCATGCTGGACTCTTTATTTTACGCCCCACCCCCACCCCCCCCCCCCGCCTTTTTTTTTTTTCTTCTTTTTTTTTATGACCAACTTTGGTTTATCAGAGGTCAGAATTTGCAATCAAAGCCTGACTGCATACAACAGAAAGTTTATCCTTCAACAGTCTTCCTTAATCGTGATACTTATACTTAGGCTTCTCTGTAGCAACAAAAGCCTATGTGTGATGAATGGTTAGTTTGTTTTATTTTCCTCTCTTTGATTATTGTAGTCACAGAATAGCTGGTC
This sequence comes from Astur gentilis, assembly GCF_929443795.1. Taxonomy (NCBI): domain Eukaryota; kingdom Metazoa; phylum Chordata; class Aves; order Accipitriformes; family Accipitridae; genus Astur; species Astur gentilis. The sequence goes on along the minus strand of NC_064896.1, from coordinate 15,989,917 downwards.
AGAAGAGCTGTGCTTTAATTTCATCTGGAGTTTTTACATTATCTCAGTGTCTTATAAATGAGTTATGTGCTTGTATGTTAGAACTATGATGAAGCTTTGTGGTATGATTTTTAAAATCAGACCATTAAATGTAGGGTATTATATGAGTACAAAGCATGCCATAGGTATTATTTCAAAGATAGATACTCTCACTTCTAAACTTTCTTCAAGCTTAAAATAGGTGCTTCTAGTCCTAAAACAAGAGCATGATCTAAGGTCACAGAGTAATTAACTCTTGGACACAATTCATTGGCGTTAGAAGGGTATTCTTCAGTTGTTTTGTGATGCAGAACAAATGCTTCATTAATCAGAAACATATCAACCTGAGATTGAAAACTAATAAAATCAAGTGCTATGACTCGACATTGCTGGGGACACCACTTAATACACATATTTCTTCATGCAATTTTCAGTATAAGTATCTGGATTTTTTTCTTTAGTGTGAGAATTTTAGAAGACTTTTTTAATAACCCAAGGCTTGTGAGAAGATAAAAAGAGACCAAAGCTATCTTCGAAAACAGGAAAAGAAGGGACGAGGATTTTTCTATAAAACATCTAGACTTTTAATTTCTTACAGAAATTGTGACTATTATAGTCTCTTCAGTAGTGTGGGGAAAAAATAAAGACAGTTATAAAAGGCCATAATGAGCTACATAAATGCTGGTTACATTTTTTTACTCCAGTGAAAATTCTCCATGTACACCAGTTCTGAATATTTTGTTATCTTTTTGTCTGAAAGTAAGGATGAAAAAATTAGACTGAGACATACTTCTCTTCCTCTTAGTGGGGTAGAATTTGAGGAGCAGATCACTTGAGGAAGTCAGCTCCTTGGTTACCTTGCTATTAGCCCTGGGCTCTGAACAGACATGGTTTAGAGTGTGATGAATCATCTTTTTTTTTTTTTTTAATCCTTTGATGCCTGATATTTTTCTGAGGCAGATAATTTCATTCATTGCATTTTGTGGTGTTTTGTAATTTTAGCATGCATGACAGTTTTAAGGAAGAAAAGAACAAGTATAGCTAGCAAGGGAAAGAGTCTACATATTCTTCATTTGGAAAATTCTTAACACTACTTATTTTTTCTCTCTGTATTAAACATGTTAACATATCTGGACCTGAAGTACTATTTAAAGTGCTTTTTTGTTTGGGTTGCTGTTTATTATTTTTTTAAGAAATTGTTGATAATTAAGCCACTTTAAAAGTAAAATTTTCTCAACTGCAGCAGTAGTGTTGGGAGAAAGAAACCAGAGACTGAACAAAAAGTTGTAAGACCAGCTATCAGAAGTGGGTGTTGGCCTAGAGCACTACAAAATCACATTATGTTGTTTTATGTTTTGTTTGTTGCCACTTTGCCATTTTGATGACTATCTTTTAAATATGTTACCATTCAAATATATCACCACTGCACAAACTACCATTTGTGACCTCCCTTGATGTTACCATCTCACTAATTTCTGTGTTTCTTTACTGTACTCCATACACTTTCAAAGAGCAGATTGTTATTGCTACCACTGTCACATTGTTTTCCATTTTTTCCTGGCTAGAACAGTGGCAGAAACAGATTAGGTATAATGTTTTATAAGTGGATGCATGGTTAAGATATCTTATAAAATAAATATTTAAGCTTTCCATCTGTTTCAACAATCTGAAATTTTCTTTTGGTATTTATTACCTGAGTTTAAAAGATTTAAAACTCAAAAATATTGTTAGAAGCTTCTAGCAGTTTCTAGAATTTGCTTTAAAAATGTGTTTGACCTGGAAGGAAAAAATATTGCAAAGATGTGCCAGTACCTTTCTTTGCAAACCTTTGTAAGGTAGAGGCTATCTCTTGAATAATAATAAGTAGTTGAAAGCAGAGCCAACCCAAACTTCAAGGGTTTGGTTTTTGAAAAATTCAATTCTAAACTTCAAAAAATGTGCTGAAATTGTATCACCAATTATCTTTTTTTTTTTTTTTTTTTTTTTTAAAGCCACACAGGAATTATTTTTTTAGTCTTCAAAAATTATTTAGGACAGTCCTTCTGAGCCTCAAACCCATTAGGCGTGGGTCTGGGAATTTAGTCTGATGTATTTGGGAGCATGAGACTGTGTTGCAGAACATGACTGGTCAGAGTTAATTTTATTTAAAATTACAGCAGGCATCTTTCCAACTCAAGTGGCTGCTGCTCTTGCCTTTCTTAGGAAAGTGTGAGATCACTCTTAAAAGGGCTGCTCTAAGAAAATGTCATCTCAGAGACTGGTGGGATGCTTACCTTAAATGTCATTGTCAGACCTAAAATTTCAGTTGACTCGGAAATTAGAGATATGTGATCTTTGCTGTCATTAGTTCAGTTATTTCTCTGCAGAACAGAATACTGAGCTTTATGGAGAGACAGGAGCTTCTACTCCTTTGTGAAGATTTTATAAAAGTATTAGAGGAGTTATTTCTTTGGACTTGATAGGTTGTCTGAAAATTTCCTTATGTAATAGACAGAATGGATAACTTTTAGGTGAGATTTCAGACTTGTGATTTCCTAATGAAAGGTAAAGAGAACTCTGAAACTCTTGACCAAGGTGCTGTAAAAACTAATAGAAAGGGTATGGGTTATAAAGGCTTGTGCAGGTGCTTCTTGTAGAACCCCACTACAAGGAAGTTATGAAAAGTAGAGCAAAAAATACATGACAAACACTAGAAAGGAATTTTTATTTGTACCACATAGTGATAGGATACATTTTTTAAAAATGTGGGGGAAGAGAAAATATAAAAAGAGAACCAGAGTATTCTATGACTAAATGTAATTTAAGGGGAGAAAGAGTCCTTTAAACAGAAGGGCCAAGAAGCAAGATGTGTTAATTTTGTTGGTGTATGCTGCAGATTGTAACAGAGCATTGATATCATGATTACTCATGATGATGATTCTTTTTTTTTTGCTATTGTATCTAGTCTAGCAGCCTCAGTACTAACACCATCTCTGATTCCTAAACGACAAATAAATTCACTTCAGTTCATCAGCACAAAGATCTAGGGTGAAACTGGACTAATTTCACTCAATTCTTAGACAATCTTGGGCTCAAGTTATATGTCCAACACTTAGAAGAAGTCTGAACTCTTATCTGTTCCCACCAGCTTAAGAATCTTTAAAAATACCAACTCAACTGTCCAGGGGGAATGTCCGTTACACCCTTTGGCTTACATAGTCACTCCTTTGTGCAGAGAAGTTCACAAGCAAGCAGTTTTGTTCTTTATATTGTGATCTATCCCTCCATCCTCTTAATCTCTCTCAGTGCCGAACCTAGTCATCATGTGCTTCAATAGTTTTAACAGTCCATAAATTATAGACAATAAAATGCCTTGCATTTTCCCACCCACCCATTTGCCCCCTTTGTGTCCTTCATTGCCTTCATGTTCTGTTCTTTGCTTCCTTCTGCATAGACAACTCTGTCTCAGTGGGTTTTATTTCTGTTTTTCAGACTTTGACTCTTCAATGTGCAAATTTCACTAAGCTAAACCTCTGTAGGGCTGAGTCGGCATTTAGTGTCATTTGTCAATTTCATTGATCACTTTCTTACCAACAGTATGAAGGGAGACTTGCAGCGTCAGCAGCTAGCAACTGGCCTTTTCTAGGATTATGCTCTAAGAACCTCCAAATTAAACATAAAGAGCTTTCTGATTTCTCTGCAGTGGGACTTTCAAAATGAATTAAAAAAAGTCTCTTAACTCTCTTGCTTCATTCAACTGTAATTTTTCTTCTTAATTCCTTCTCATTTTTCAAAAGATGACTCTCCTGTGGAAAAGAAAATTGTGCTTTAGATGTTTAAATAATTTTACATTTTATTCTATTTCTTGTTATAACTCTACATCCATGAGTCAAACATGAAAGCCCTTCACAAACTAGAGTATGTCCCTGCTCCAGTTTTCAGAGGGGCATGATCTAAGTTTAAAGATATATTTTCACTACTTTCTCTCTCTCCTCACCATGTCTTTCTCCCTCTCCCCCACTGCCCTTCTTTTACTTGCATCATCTCTGTAATTGATACAGGAGACTGCGTATTTTTTTTTTTTTTTTTGAGAGAACAAATTGTTGAGTAGGGGATAAATATGGTTCCTTCTCAACTATTTGACAAGGAAACTATTTTATTTCAACTGAAGAAAAAGTTTGTAGCAGTCAAACTAGTTGACTAGTTCTAGTAACAAATGAGTACAGGAGTCATATATGGTGTAGCATCTCAGTGAATTTGCTGACTGATACCTAAACTCCTTTTCTTCCAAAATGAATTGTAGTTTGCAATATAAAAATCAAAAGAAAAATTAATTTTAGTTTCAAGATGACAAAACCCGCCTTTCACTCTGTGATGTTGATCATCAGTATTTGCAAAGAAAAAGAACACAGATGCAGGGAAATGTTACTGTGTTATTTATTTTTTATAATAACTTTAGCTACTGGCTTTTTTAGTGTGGTTTTGGAAAGAAGGTTGGTTGTTGTTTGGTTTTTTTTCATGTAGATCGTCTGTTATGCTCTTTACATAAGCAATAATATGTGAGCATCTTCCAAGGTGCCTATACCTCTACAAGATTTAAATACTATTTAATCTACATTTTGAAGGTTTGTATATCCACTTTTGTCATTGTGCTTCTAGATATCACAAAAATAGAAATGTAACAACAATAATACTAATTATATAATTTCACTCTTCCAAATGGCAAAGGAAACTAGTTATTAAAAGTTGCATATATTTAAACGAAAGATTACAATTTTTTTTCACTGTTTTGTGTCTCAGCAGACTTGGGAAGGAAAGATAGGGAAAAAGCAAAACTGAACGTTGATTGTAATTGGGATAGCTTTCAGGATCCTGAACTCTAAGTCTGAAGTTCATATACTAGATCTAGCTTCTATAAAACGCTTTGTTTACCTCAGCTCAGTACTTGTTACAATGGAACCTAGCACCTTTGGAAGCTGAGAGCACAGAGGAAATTTGAAGGGAGTTGTGGTGCTCAGTCTGTATGAAAATGATACCATATACTACTCTAAGTTAATTGTGAGATCGCTTTGTCACAAAATAGGTTGGTTATAAGTGAGAGCTGCTTGCTAAAATTCCAAATTAAGGCACACATTTTCTTTTTTAATACTGAAAATAGAGTCCTCTTGAATCCATAGAAAACCAAAACAGATATTTGAAATGCACATCTGGGAGTCCCATAATTTATTTTTCCCAAACATAGCCTCTTTGTGAGAGACTTATAGGTACTTGTTTCCCAGGTGAATTCTACAGTATTTTATTCAGGCTGTTGAAGGTTTTCACATATTTAGTTTATCATTTACTGTATATTTCTGTGACAATATTTCTTTCATCAAATTAATGTCCTAATCAGAAAAAACATTTGATGTAGTGTCCTAATTATTGATAATGTTTGTTTATTCACCATTCTGGCTAGACCAGAATGTCTCCTTGACTATACATCTAGCTTACTACTTTACTAAACCCCATCTCTATACCTTTCCTGAATGATAAGCAGACATCCCTGCTGTGTGATTATGACTTGAAGTTGTAAGGAGTTGATTTTTTGACCCTTCCCAGGGTGCTGGGGAGGAATGTTTGGGTTTTCTACTGCTGTTAAAAATTAATGAAAATACAAAATTATGTGTTCCAAATATTGTTGTATTTGTGAATGACTTTCTGCTAAGGAAAATTTAGCACAGCTCTTAAGTGCTAAATTAACAGGAAACTTACCTTCAGTTTAACAAGGAGATTTGATCTCTTTTTCATAGACCTTTGGCTTGTGTACTATGGATATTATACACCTGTGCCTTGTGCTCTTAGGCATTGAATGTTGTCTGATCTGACCCAGCAGATTTACAGAAACAAGAAAATAATCTGCTTTTACAATAAGTTACTAAACATCCGATTAATATTGTATGATTCATTGTAAAGGGCCAGATTATGGCTAGATCTTGTGAATACCAAACAGCAGTAGAACTGAAGTCCCTACAAGAAAAAGGTCATAGGAAAAAGGACACCTTTGGGAGAGCCAGTGTAGGAAAAAAACCCAACAACCAAACAAAACCATAAACAACCCCCAAACACCTCAGTTTTTAGCTTCTTTCTTCCCCACTCCCCCCCATCCCCCTTGCAAAAGTGAGTATTTAAAAAATGGGTAAAAATCATGCTAGTGCAGTTTGGCCATGAGTAGCACAGAAGATAAGAATAAGAATTCCAACAGAACTTACATGTTTCATGAATTCAGACTTAGCTGATGAAGCTACAGAACCTGTGGTACCCATGAGACTAAAACTCTCATTAGAGGTTGTGGCCTTTAGCTTTTTCTTTAGTTGTTTCTCTACAATTCTGATACATTCAGGACTGAGATTAGTTTCTTTGCCATATTAGGTACTCATTGCAACTGGGTGGAAGGAAGGAGTATTGCTGAGCTGTAGAAACTGAATGAGACATGTGCCTTTTGTTGGTCCCTTGTCTATGCTGTCTGCACTTTTATTCTCCATGCCCTTAGGAAAGATGCCTCCTGTCATCCTTAGGAATTTTTGCACTTCTAGCAGTAGATTGTCCTTTGCCTTTCTTGTTTTATGAATCTAATGTCCCTACATACTAAAATCTCAGGGAAATGACAGCTAATCTCTCAACCACGAACAGAGTCCTTCCATCTGTGTGCTGTGATCTCAAAAGCAGATCCTTCCCCACAGAAGCCTTTGGAGAACAACTGTGATACAACTCTTCCAAGCACACAAAAAGAGACATAATATACATGCTTTATTCCATAAATGTTTGCATTAAGGTTGAATGTTTAATAAACTTTTGCTAGTTGCCTTTGTTTACAGTAAGGAATTTACTGCACTTCCCCCCCGCCAAGTGATTCAATTAACTATCAGAACTGAAAGCATGAAATGTTTGTGCTGCAAGGTTTAGTTGCTTTTTAAGTAATCAGACTGGATCTTAGAACTAACGTTCTTTTGAATAACAAATACCAGTGCAAAACAGAGACAACAGCTAAACTATAACAAGCGTTACGATTAGGAACTTCAGGTGAGCAGAAATGTATCTGCGTTCCACACAGAGTTTGGTCCCCAGCTTTCTCTCACTGAAATAAGTGACCAAAAGTGTACTGACTACTTAGATCAGTCCCATATGTATACCACACAGTCTGCTGTGTTACTACAATGCCCCCTTCTAATAATGAGTGGTAGGACATGCAAGGCTTGATACAATGATATCCTGAGACATGTGCACAGAGGGAAATGAAAGAACATAGATACTCTAATATGGGGACTGCGAGGACAGTATAGTACAATGGTGGTAAGAAATGAGTGAGAATGAAAAGAAAATGCAGTTGGAAGTTATTGCACAACAGTGTTGCTCTTAGTTGTTGCAGGCTTTTCTGTGCTGAATGGTTCACATGCCATTTTCCATGACAAAGAGTAGTAACTGCAAGAGATCTCTAAGGTCCTTTTGGGCTCCAGATTCAAAGGCATAGTTCACCATTGTCTCAATCCAGATTTACTCAAGCATAAAACTGGAAATGCAGTGATAGCTAGAACAGTGGTACAGAATGAATGAATAGATGAGAATCTTAAATACTAGGTTAACTGTAAGGGACTTGGTTTTGGCTAAGAAATTCATGTCAAATGTTGCCATTCGATAATAATGAGAGTCTGAAAAAGCTACTGAAAATGGATCTCTGAAAAATTATTTCAAACAAGCAGGAAAAAAATTCCACAAAATCCCATGGATCACAAAGATGAATATTTGTTTAAATGTGTGAAAGGAATTTGGGATTTTGAAAGCTGCAGGCTTTTGGCAGTTTGCTTGTTTTAATCCCATTAGAACAGAGCTCAGCCCTAATAAAGAATAAAGCTGCAATAGAAAGGAAAGCAAGTAGCATCATATTTCGCAGCTCAGGTTTTTTTATTCATAAGCAGTGAGCAAATTTAATAGTGGAAATTGGGAAAAGGAATTATGTTTAATGACATCTGGACACTGTGGTTCTCCACTTACTGTTTGAGTAAGATGTCTTCCTTAGCTCTCAAATTTGCAAATGCCAGTCACTTTTTGGGCATGACCAGCACTTGTATGATGAGAAGAGGACTTCTTTCAAAGAGATTTACAGTCCTATTACATGTTCTCTCTCATATGGGCTATAAAATAAATAAAGCCTAAATATGAATCTTAGAAACATGTCAGTTATTATCTTTGATTACTAGAGAAACTTGGTGTCTTGTATGGACCTGACTTTTTTCTTAAAATCTTTAAATGTGCAATACAATACTTTGTGGCAGTTTAGACTTGTACAAGTTGGACTCCCACAAGGCTGGGTGTTTTCACTGACTTGAAGGCTCTAAAAGAATCCTCTTTCATGACAGCAAAATAGATGTGGAGTTCAAACAAAACTGTATTAGGGCTCAATTTGTTTTTTATTTCTTTCTTACCATGCATGAGGCATGCAGGATTGAGACAATTCATGCATAAAATCTTCCCTTTCTCTCTCATGAGTTGCAGTGACAGATTATGATGTCTGTGAGTGGGTAAGATGACTCTCACTGTTACAAACCCAAACCTATACATCTAAGCATGGTTTTTCAGTTGTTTTCTTAATGCAAAGTAGTTTCTTCATACAAAGTCACTGTATACCTTTAAAGAATGTTTAAATACTCTGTTAATATTATGGAGAGTTAAACAGAGTTGGAAATGCTGCTGATCTTACAAATTTAAATAATAATAAAATAAAAAAGAATCTGCTGACACAAATGTATTAGAAACAAACCTATAAAGGAGCAGTTAACCCAGAACTATTGTGAGATGTATTATATATTGTTTGACATACTTTCATATGAGCAAGCAGAAGTACCCCATCCTTTAGACTGTGGTAATGTGCCTTATTGTTAAATTCAATAGGAAAAGCTATTCATACTGTAGTATGATTGAAAAGAAAATTGAATCCTTTTGATGTTATAAATGTGTCTATTACTGCATGTGCACACAAATTTTCCATGGAAATTATGGTGAAAGTAGTGATTCTCCTAGAAAAATGCATTAGTGTTGACATGTTCAATTTTAGCCACATCAGAATATAAATACCCTTTAACCATGGTCAAATTGTTGGGAATGTATATAGTGTATCTACATAAGTCAGTTGTCTGTCTAAAAATATATGTTCCTATAGTCCAGTTATGTTCTCTGTTTCAGCTGAAAGGGAAATTAAAAACAGTGACTCACACATATCACTGTTTTATTACAATATTGTGTTTTAAAATATTTCAGTATGTGAAGTATATTTTATATAGCTGTTCATGATTACTTTTAATTTTGAAAAACCACAATATACTTAACAGGATTTGGGTTATGAAGCAAATCATATGTGAGAGGTTGACTGTCCATTCACTTGCATGGCAACTGGTTCTGTGTATGAAGTGCTAAATTTTCCTTGTAATGGAGACAGTCTATGCTCCTTTGCATTGACAATTGAATAAAAAAAAGAGTGTATCCAATGTACCTAAAGATTTATGGTAGTGGCACTTTCAAAGTTTGCAGTTTGTCCAGGATCATAACTAGAAAAGACAAATGTTTTTTTCTACCTAGGAAGCCTACTGTATGCTGTCAGCTAAAATTACACACACTTTTTAAAAATGTATCGCTCAGTGCACTTTGTATATTAAGGTACATTAAGTTATATGGTATAATGCAATAAGAAGTAACCTGACATAAGCAGACATGAAAACATTATGTATAAAGCATTGTAATTATATAAAAGCATCAATGTTTTTTAGGAGGGAAAATTTTAATTCTTCAGAGCTAGCTTGCTATAGCTATGGCAGTAATACTTCCTGTTGTTTTAACCCATTGAAAAGCACAAAATACGTTGCTTTCTTGTTCTTATGTTTGGTGGTGGGTTGGTTTTGGGTTGGTTTTTTTTCAGCCTTAGCAGACAGAGATTTAAATTGCAGAGTATTCTAGCTAACTTCGTAAAATGGTAGAAACCTAAAAGGGACCTCAGAAGGGCTTGCAGTTCCATATTTAGATGACAGACAATTTTACTTAATACCTGTTCAGTTAGAATCTGTCCTAACATCAGTTTATCATACTATTGCAGTGTAACTTATTTTTTGCACTGGAGTAATGGAACTAGTTACATGAATGGATAGTGCTTGTAAAATGTTTCTCCTCTTGTGCACTTGCATTTAGCAATATCTTGAATATTTTTAATTGAGAAGTATTTCTTTTAAGGTAAAAATATAGATTGCTTTTTTTTTTTTTTTCTCAGAAGGCTGAAGAGCCAGAACAGTAAATGTTTTTTTCCTTAACTGGATGATTTCCTATGCTGGACCCTAATAGAGTTGTTTGGGTTTTTTCATGTGAGTTACCAATCTCCTAACATTTAGGACATATATATGAAAAGGTCTTTGCAACTTAATAGGAATCTTGTGAGTTTTTGTTGTCTTTAAGGGCAGAATGCTGGAAAAATTATATCATTAGTTGGTCTAATTTTTCTATACATCCCTATTTTGATGTTTAAAATTAAACAGTGAAAACAATGGAACAGGAATAGAAGTGTGATACTACATTAAGTATGGAATAGTAGAAGAGGTTAGTTGGCAGCATTCCAATAATGGAAGCAGCAGTCTTTCATGGTAGATCCCTAAAGTTCCTATTTAGCGAAGAAGAGATCCGCCATCAAATCACAGAAATAAATATACTAACTAAGAGGGAAGCAATTATGCAAGGAATGTACAGAGAATGGAAAGGGTCGATTTATTTTACAGTAAACTGTGGATTCTTCTGACAGAACGCAGGGTGCCTTCAACATTTTGGACCCTTGTAAAACAAGGAACTTGGTCATTAAATTATTTTTAACATTGTAACCTCTGAACTCTGCTTGTTATTTGGACAGTGATAATGATTGAAACTCAGTTTGTTGCTTAAAACTTAGTGAGGTCATGTATGAATATGTGAGAAAGTGAATCTTCGTTCACAGAGGTGACTTTTTCTGCATTGAAACAAATGATTATAATTATCATTACAATTGCTAAAGAAGAGGGAAGACAGTGAAAATTACATTATTGTATTGATTAGCTGATTCTAAATCATTGGGAAGCTTTAGTTTAGCTGGAGGAGGAGATGTGAAAAATACTTCTCTCTGCTCTACCTTTTTCTAAGAACTAGGAACAAATATGTTTTGTTCAAATATGTTTTAATGAATGGGGAGAGCAAATTCTTTTGATGTTTAACAAATCATGTGCTCTTAAACACTTAGGAGTTTTCCATAATCATAGTCTTCTTTTTCTTTTTTTTTCCCCCCCCCCCCCCCCCAAAATGTATCCCTCAGTTCCCTCAATTTCTGTTTCCATAAACCTCAACAATAGTCCACAGTCTTAGTAGCAGGTGACAAACCATTGCTAAACAGATAGTGACACTGACAATGATTTTAGCAGTGCAAGTTTAAAGAACCTCCTTGTCTTCCTCTTAATACTTTATTGCAAGATGAGTCTAGATGTATGTTTAAGTAAATAAATGATACAGTTTTCAAATTAAATTTCTGAATATACTTGAAAGAAAATTAAATTATTTAACAGAAAATAAACCTCAAGAAACATTGTAAGCAATAAATCTTACAAAGGCTTTGTTCAAAGCAAGAAGTAAACTTATAACTTGCAATTAAAAACTTCAACTTTGTGTGTGTATTCTGAAATAGTACCATATCTGGAGGAGCAGCCCATTGGGCATTTTGGCATGTTTCAAAAGCAGAAGTCCCGATCTTCAACTAAGATACACATAGGCTATTTCAGAGTGAAAATTACTTTATACCCATCTAATTCTTCCTGGTGAATTCTTCTTCTCTGAGTTTGTTAGGCTCTCACTGCAGTTGAAATACTATGTGACCATTTTGAAATATTATTATCCCTCCAATAGAATGATGATTTAAAAATCATCTTCATCTATAGTCAGTTATTGAATATATAAATTTTCTGCTGTAGCACCTGAACACCTTTCATGAAAACTAAACATATGAATCTCTGTCTTTTAACCCTGCCAGCATGGATGAACTATAAAGTTGTTATCATCATTTGAATGTAAAATATATTCATGGGTACATATTATATAAAGCATGAATGAGAGTGCTGATATTTTGGAAAAAATTATGTACTTTTCTTTGTTTCTATTCTTTCACTCCTCCCTTCTTTTCTTTCCTTCCTCTCTCTTTCCATGCTCATCAGCTAAGTTAGTGTATCTTTTCTAAATTGTTCAGAATCCAAGTATGGGTGGATATATTTACACAGAGTGAATTATGGCTGGATGCATTCCTATGTCAACATGTGCCACGTTGATTTCTTATAAAGTAGATCATTATTCTGTGTGGCATAAATAGTATTACCAGACTGATATGATTAAAGCCAGTGAATCATTAATTAGCATCTAATTAAGAGAGATTAGTAATGTGTCCATGTAGACCAGCTATTGTGTTATATTTTCCTTTACAGAAAAAAGTGATTCAAGCTTGTGTGATAATGTGCAAGTTACATGTCTTTTTATATATTGTATAAAATATAATGGGGGTGGGGGTGAGTCTGTGTACTATTTGTCAATTTTGCTGGAAAATTCTCTGTTATATTTGCAGAAATGAAACCTCAGGTTATAAGAAAAATATACTTCAGTAAGTGATATCTAAAAATGCAAAAAGCGTTTCTCTGAACACATTCAAGGTAGTTGTTTTACTGCTGTGTGACTATGTTGTGGTTTAACCCCAGACAGCAACTAAGCACCATGCAGCCACTCACTTCCCCTGCCACCCATTGGGATGGAGGAGAAAATTGGGAAAAGTAGTAAAACTTGTGGGTTGAGATAAGAACGGTTTACTAGAACAGAAAAGAAGGAAATAATAATGATAATGATAATGATAACACTAATAAAATGACAATAGTAATAATAAAAGGATTGGAATATACAAGTGATGCACAATGCAATTGCTCACCACCCACCGATCAACACCCAGTTAGTCCCTGAGCAGCAATCCCCTCACCCCCTACTCCCCCTAGTTTATATACTAGATGTGATGTCACATGGTATGGAATACCTCTTTGGCCAGTTTGGGTCAGCTGCCCTGGCTGTGTCCCCTTGCAGCTTCTTGTGCCCCTCCAGCCTTCTCGCTGGCTGGGCATGAGAAGCTGAAGAATCCTTGACTTAGTCTAAACACTACCTAGCAACAACTGAAAACATCAGTGTGTTATCAACATTCTTCTCATACCTAACTCAAAAACATAGCACTGTACCATCTACTAGGAAGAATATTAACTCTATCCCAGCTGAAACCAGGACAGACTATACTAACCCACATAAGCAATTTAACTGTTAATACACATGGAATAGAAACACAGTCTTTTTGTGTTCCAAGACATTTGTAAAGTAAATTCATTGTGGGGATGGGGAAGAAACTGTGCGAGTACAACGAACTTGCTAAAGCCTAGACTGGCTCCTTACTTCCCACTTTTCACTGTCAATTGGTTATTAATGAATCATGTGGTCTCATAGTGATGACAATTCAGAAGAATTTAATGTGGATGAATCACAAAGCATGGAGACGAGGGTTTAAGAATATCCATAAAGTGTGGGCGAAATATGTATACTAGGCCAGACTGCGTATTTTAGTTTGACAGGTTTGCTTGAACATGAATTAATGACAGTTTTACATAATTTCATGATACATACTCATACTTTCTTAATAAATAATTTTATTTTATTCCTCTGTTAAAAATGCATTATTACTATACATTTAAGACTGTATAAATAAAACTCCAATCAGAATATTATTATCATTGACAATTTCTTCTTCCAACTTTAACACAATGGTTTAAACTTGGTTTTGTCTTTCATGTTTGCATCCCATACTTAACACTTGCATCATAAAGGTCAGTGTGAAGACTGGAAGACTTTGCAAACACAGATTTCAGAAAAGTTTTAATAAATAATGATGTCTACCAGTTTTTGAACTTTAATAATGATGCATTAGAAAAAGTTTTGTGGGAAGGAATTCATCCCCTGTTCAAAGCAGAATATAGGTTTATCTTGCATCACCATCCAAGTTTTCGAAAAGGATTTCAGAATCTTGTCTACAGATTCATAGATGCAGAAAACGTAAAAATTGAACAACTAAGACTTGTATAAAGTAAATCATGTAAATTCCCACAATTTAGACATTAACCTATTTTAGTGGTTATTTTTGGTCATCTTTGGCTAAAATGGTTTTTCTTTTTAATATTTTTTTCTGTCATTTTCTACCATGTCTGGGTTTCCCCTTTCATATTATGAACAACTTCTAAAGTTTCTATGAAGTCTTTAATTACTAATGTTGTCATTTTAGACTAGTCTATTTTTTTGTTCAGGGATTCTCAAAGTGATTCCCAGGCATTAATTATTTAAGCTCATTAAATTCCTGTTAGATATATTAGGTATATTTATTCCAAGTTCTATTTTTCACATGGATAATTTAAGCCCAAACTATGAAGACGTTAAGTTTAAGCTCAATACAGTACTAGGTTTTAGGTGCCTTTCTCCCCTGTGTTGAACCTTCTATTAAAGATTTAGATTTTTTAATGTAATGTATAAAAAAAAAAATCAGAGTAAGATTCAAAATATCAAACACGGAGCAGAAAATTAGCAAGTCTATGATTTTGCTGTTCCTTCAGGGCTTTGATACTTCAGTTGGGGCTGCAATGAGTTATACCTGTCCATTTAATACAGAGTGCCATCTTCAGGGTTAGTGCCTATATTTTTTCTTAGTCATAGTGAATACAACACACTTTCCTTTCAGGAGAAGAAAAATAAGGGCAGGCACTTGCCCTAGAAAGTGAGATAACTTAAGGTCAATTGCTTTTACAGACTGAAGTTCTTCAATCCATGTCTTTGGTCTCTTAGGACAGTGGCACAATTAACAGGCTCCAAACTGTGTTGAAGAGGCTTCTCCCGGAAGTGTGATTCTATGCTGTTTGAGCAAAAACAAGAAATCTGCTGGGACAGACAAAGTGCAAAAGAAAGCATGATCTTCTAGCTTAGTAGTCCTAGAGCAGTTTCTGTATGTTCTATGAAAAAGTCTTTGTCATCCCATATCTATCTGACCAACCATCTACTTACATAAAAAAATGAGCACAATCACATCACTACTGTAAAAGAAAAGTAGTAGGAGCAAATACATTTTCTAGGTATCCTTTCCAGGTTTATTAGAACCTTACAGGACACTTGCTCTGTTGTAGTCCTCAGTTAGGCCTAGTTTCTGGATCCAAACCATGTGCAAGGAAGGTATAGGTGACGGAAATAGTGTCCTAGTGTTTTAAAACAAGAGAAAGATTTTTTTTTTTAAAGTATTCCCAGAGTTAAACAGTTGTGAGAGGGTTGGTTATGTTTGGGTTTCTTGTCCCCTAAGTAAACACTGCATTTAGGCAATTAAATTCTGCCCATTCTACTGTCAGTGGCATAGCTTCGACTGGGCTTAATTCTAAAATTGAAAAGCAGGACAAGGAGGCAGTGGCATACTCAGAAATAAAAGTGGTACTGTCTTGACCTCTTAAATCTCTTTCAAAGACCACTGGAGTGTTTCCATTCAAAGTCCCCAGTTCATGTCTTTAATTACTAAACCATTGTAGTTTTCCCCTCAATAGAGATTTCTGATTATGACAATTAGGGCTGTGATCTTTGTCAGACATCAGTTAGGCAGAGTTGCCTAGCTCATAGCCATATACTTATGCCTTTCCCAAGAAAACAATAGTTCCATTATAGCCAGACTTGGAAATTTGTTCTTTGTGGTTCTGGATTGCTTGCTCTGAAACCTAGGCTAGATGACTCTTCTGACTTCACATTCCAGTTTTCTAGCTTAACTCACCACAGCAACATTTTCAATCTCTCATCTGAAAAATATTATTATTGGCCAATGTTAAGCTTTTCCGAGTTTCCAGAGACTGTGAAGATCCTAAAGATATTGACAAATTTGACAAATGGGATGAAACCCAAACTTTGAGAAACTTGGGATTCAAGTGTGTGTGGGGGAAATCAGCATTAGGTCTTGGAAAAATTGTAGCTGAACCACTGAGTGAAAGATTTGGCTGTGTCCAAACAAGCACACATTTTAACTGAGCTGCAAAATGCATTGTTCTGGTTTCAGAAGAAAACTAGCTAAGTCTGTGATAAGTCATCTGGTACAGACAAATATACTTACCATCCCAAAATGAGCATACAAAATCAAATTGAAGTCATTTCTTGTTATAAATATTATCTTTTTCATACTGATTTTTACTTTGTAAACCAGAAAGTTGAAACTAACTGTGAAGGGTGTAAACCACAGAAACAAAATTGGCAGACTTCATATAGATGCAGTTCCCCACTTCTGGGATGCAATTCATGGAAACAGTAGCTTTGCAAGTACTGCCAAGGTAGGCTTTAAAGTAGGTATGTATATACTTTCTTTTTAGGGGAGGGGAAAAAGAAGTGAAAATAGGGTGTTGGAGATGGATGCTCTCATGAAGAGCATAAAAAGAAACCTATGTTTCAAGTATGTTATTTTAAAACTTGTTTGATCTATGCCTACAGTGTAGTACGTTAGATTCTGTCACCTCTTTACTTGTGACAGACGAATGAGTTTCTGTGGACTAAAAAGCATTAAGTATCCTGAGTTAATGCCTATGTATATATCCTTGTGTCCCCGCTGGCCCTTTTATAGTAGCTATACAATAGCTCTGCCTCTTTCACTGTAAGATTACATGGCTTGAATTATTTCACATTTATTGTGGAATGCACAGGACAGGAGAATGCTGACTGAGATGTGGAGCAGTGGTTGGCACTGTCTTGTTGGCACACAAACGCTTGCATTCTGTCCACATATTACCTTTTTCTAATGATCATACTCTTATTTAGTCTTACTAAGGGCACAAGAAATGACTGAGGATAGCTGAACATAGCTCACAGTGTATAAGTAGCACCTAGGAAAGGTGATATCTAAAATGTTTAATAAACTTTTCACAGTTGTTTTTGTTATATCAACTGTTTGAATAAAACCCAAGAAATTAAAGCATCTAGCCCTGCTGTCATTTACCCTGGGGTAGGGCTAAGTCTGGAAGGCTCTAAAATAGGTTACGCTTGTTCAGAGTCCTGTGTAAAACTGATGTGAGAATTTAATTAGGCCCAAAGTATCACTAGAGTGAGGAATATAAGCAGGAATATGTATTGCTTATTGCTAACAAGTAAGAAAATTAATCTCCATGTCTTTTTACACTAAATTTGGGAAACAAATTATAGTCAGTAACATCAGTGATAAAATGTAGTTGTATTCTAGGTGTTTCAGAATGCAAAGGGAAATATCCATTAATAACCATACAGATGCAGTTTTCCCATTGAAATCTATGAAGCTGTGGGCACTCAGCATCTCATAAGGAACTGCACTGCCACCTCACAGCAGAGGATGCCTAATTGCCTTTCATCTCACTGAAATTTTAAATAGAAGAAGGTACAAATTATTTTGTTTCTCATCAGTCAGCAAGCTGTTTATTGCAGTAAATGAGTCATGCCCCTGTATTTCTGCCATACTAGTTCAGAAGTCTACAGGTGTGATACCAACAATCAGAGATCTTATTATAGCCTGTAGGTGTAAAATTATTTTTCTTTCTTTGCATTCCTGCGTAGATTTCATTTGCATTTTTTCTGGTATGCTTTCATATCCATCATCAGAAGTCCTCAGTAGTGATTACCAGCTTTTGTTGTTGTATTTTGCTTTTTTGCTATTTGGTAGAGTCTATTTTTAATATTGCTTCTGACTACTGCATGTGCAGGCTTGTCTCAGTAGTTCAATCCTGAGTGTCAGGCATTCAATTAAACAGGGTATTTTATTTTATTCAAGGAGACTGCAGTGTGACTAGCCCAGTAACTGGGTGAGTAAGAAGGAAGGCAGGCAAATATTTCTCTTGAAAATGGCATAACATCTGCAGCCAAATGTGAAAAGATCACAGGATTAGCTTTTCTTTAACACTATTATTTCCTTCCAATAGAGTGTAAAATTTTGAGGGATGAAGTTTAATACTGGGTGTTATTGCAGTAAGATTGGTTTTGCATGTGTGACATAGCAGCAATAAATTTGTATATCAGTTTTGGATAATACCACTTGGGTATATGCATTTTAGGATTTTCTGTGAGTTCTTATACAAGACCATTTTAAGGCATGCATTTTCACGTGTGTATATACTGAGCTATGTGTAATATTTTGAAAGTTTTATATTTCAAGTAACTCTCCTTTTTCCATACATTTGAAGTTCTTTACTTGGACATAGAAATTTGAATGCAAAAGAATTATTCATGTGTGATTAAGAAAAGTGTAAAATTCCATACTTTATGCTACAAGTATGGTATTAACAAAATATGCTTACATGAGCAGTTATTATGTAAGCTGTAAACTTTCAAGAAGCACCCAATGACTTGGTAGCCAGTGACCTGTTTTCAAAAACAACTTTATACATTTAAGATCATAGCTATGTTTTCTTTTTAACTTTACCTAAAACATGCTCCTGAGGCTCATCATCAACATTACCTCATCATCTTGCCAGCATTACCAACCCACTGAAGTAAAATAAATGGATCTGTTTTAAATAGCTTAAATAATAAGGTTTTGCCACTTGACTCTCGTTGGCTGAAACTGGTTAGTGAGTGTTCCCAAGAGTAAGCCAATGTTGGAGCAGAGAGGACAGAGCTTGCATGAGAGTGTGTTAAGTAGTTGAGGACTCAAGTTTATAACCCTTCGCCCACTCCAGCTAAAGATGGAGGATTGCATGTGCCTGTGACATAAAATACCTTTGATTTACTAGACACCTAAAAACCTGTAAAGTCACCATTGAAAATAGTATTTGGACTTACAGATTTTCCCACAAGAAATGGTCTTGCTACAAGAGTTAGTCATCTAAGCAGGGCATTTATTTTTATATATATTCAAACTTAAATTTTGAAGGTAAAATATCAAATGGTCTAAGTAATAGTATGACTAAGGGTTTATAGGTGATTAGAACACTGACAGCTGTTTCTGTACATTTAGATAACACACAGAGTGCTAACTACACCCACAATCTGAGTTTGCATTACAGTTAATTGCCATTCAGTAGCAGTATTTTCCACTGGAATTTATTTGCAGGTCAAATGGCAGGAAACTGATGATGTAAAGTTCATAGGTCAAAAAAATTTAAACAGAACCAGATAAGCTTAATGTCTACATACAGGACTAGTCAGCTGAACATGTCTTATATGAACTCCCTAAGTGGAATTGACATTTCTGAGTGTGATTTCATTAAATAATGCAGCCCTACTAACATCCAACTTTCAAAGACAGAAATACAGTAAGACTAGATCTGCTAGTATAAGCCATCTCTCATGGTAAACTCTTACTTATCAAGCTGTACCGTGTTTTTCAACCTTAACAGAAAGAAGTCAAAAGGAATGACTTTTTCTCAACAACAGACTGCTGCCTTCTCTTTTCTCTTCAGATAAGGATAATGCATTGTCAAGAGCTGAACTAACTCCTGCTGGTGTATTAATTAATACCACCACCTGGATCTATCAACAGCAAGACAGCCAGATTCACACTAGGGGATAAAAAACAATCTGCACCTTGTCAGCCCTGCCACACTGGGAATAGTCACAGGTCTGCAGCCCTGGTAATTACTCACCCAGGTCTTCACACTGCCTGCATTTCCATTTTGATTGTTGACATTGCACAGTACTGCCTCATCTGCCTAAAAAGGTGGGAAAAAGTGAACAAAGTATGTCAGGCCTGGTAATTACACCACTGTCACCTCTCACTCTCCCAGCTATTGGACCCCATCAGTAAAATGATAGTTGTCAGTCTCCTGTTAACTGTTTCATTAAAAGGGAATGATTATGTTAAGTTGAGTGAATGAGTTGACACTAAGAATCAACACATTCTGAGCAGCTGTGAAAACATTTAGAATGGATTTATGTACCAAGACCCTAAGTGGAATGAGAAAGAAAAACTACAGGTTGAAGAAATTAATAAAAAAATGGGGGGAAAAAAATCTTAATTCAAATTAATTTTGTGTGGTTGGAAGAATGGGTTCAAATTCCTGAAAAGAAAATAAACCTGTATTTTTAAGGGTCTGCATATATTTAACAGAAAGCACCTATAAAATCATGAATTAAACTCCACTGAGAGGGATTCTCTGTGTTGTGCCAGCAGATTTACGTTTCCAATATATTCAACTTTTTTGTTGTTTTTTAAAGTATTTGTGGTTTTCATCTGTTGGTATCAAACAGACCATTTGTTTCAGGACAGGAGAAGGAAACGTCAATGCTTTCTACATGAAACAGAAAAACTAGGCTAAGAATATATCATCAGTTCTGACCCATATTTAAGGACTGACAGCATAACTCAGTGCATGCTCTTGTTGCCAATTCCACAGGATGAATCCACAATATTCATTAAAACTCACTCATTTGGATTTGTTTATATAGAAAGTAATGTATTAAAACTGATTTACAGTGTTTGGGAGAATGTGCCAGTGATACGATTAGAGAACTTGAGACATACTTTGTTTGCTGAATTCTTTTAAATTTAATAATACAGAAGGAACCTGTTAACGATGTTGATACATGGAGTGATAACGAATATATTGAGAGACATGTTAAAGGGGATCTTGTTTTAAGGCTATGAACGTCTTCAACACTTGTGGGATTTTGGAGGAGATAGGAAAGGAGGTGTTTGTAAGTCAGAAATCCGGGATTAGACTGCTAAGCTTGGTGCTGTTTATTTTCCATTTCTTAACAGAATGAATCATCAGGTGAAGATCAGCTATCAGTAGTTTACTGTCCTTTTGGCTGGGATAGAGTTAATTTTCTTTCTAGTAGCTGGTATTGTGTTATGTTTTAGATTCAGTATGAGAAGAATGTTGATAACACACTGATGTTTTCAGTTTTTGCTAAGTAATGTTTAGCCTGAAGTTAAGGATTTTTCAGCTTCTCATGCCCAGCCAGCAAGAAGGCTAGAGGGGCACAAGAAGCTGGGAAGGGACACAGCCAGGACAGCTGCTGCAAACTGGCCAACAGGATATTCCATACCATGTGACGTCATGTCCAGTATATAAACTGGGGAGAGTTGGCTGGGGGTGGGGTGGATTGCTGCTCGGGAGCTAACTGGGCATTGGTTTGTGGGTGGTGAGCAACTGCGTTGTGCATCACTTGTTTTGTATATTCCAATCCTATTATTATTACTGTTGTCGTGTTATTATCATTATTATTTCCTTTCTTTCTGTCCTATTAAACTGTTCTTATCTCAACCCATGAGTTTTACTTT
Organism: Astur gentilis; assembly: GCF_929443795.1. NCBI lineage: Eukaryota > Metazoa > Chordata > Aves > Accipitriformes > Accipitridae > Astur > Astur gentilis. The sequence goes on along the minus strand of NC_064896.1, from coordinate 15,968,565 downwards.
TTTTTTTTTTCCCCAGTTCTCTCCCCTGTCCCACTGGGTGACGGGGGAAGCGAGTGAGCAGCTGTGTGGTGCTTAGTTGTTGGCTGGGGTTAAACTATGACAGTCAGATATATGTGGAAATTGCAGCCTTGCATACATCATGAAGATAATGATGGCTAAATATTACTTAATGGTGTTTGTAACTCAAATTGCTCACCTCGTGTAGCAAGAAGAAAAGAATTACAAAGTTGTAGTCACCTTGAAGTCCAAGGTGTCTTCTGCTCATACCAGTAATCAATATGACATGTATTTGTTTTTCTTTATCAGAGAAAAGATAATATAGATATTTATAGCCACTTCAGAGGACAAAGATTCTCCCATTCATCCCAAAGACTCTCTTTTACTACAAAAACAATCACCTAACCAAACAAGCAACCAAACAGAAAGGTTACTGTGAGCTCCAGAACAGAATTTAGATCCCCCTTATGTCCATTTCTCATATGTGCCTTTATTATTTTTTTTGGTTATTATTATGAAGCATGAATATTTAAAATTTCTGCAAGAAATGTCCCTTTTGATGGTCAAAAATGCAGGTTTGTTGAATTGGAACATTTAAAAAAGATTCAAAGAGAACACATAGCTTTGATGGATGGATAGCACTTTCTAGTGACTACTTTTCCTGATTCATTGCTTAAGCAACACTTAGATTCCCATTTTGTGCCTTCATTCTTATAGTTAAACTCAGTTGAATAATGTCTGTACATGGAGACGTACAGGAAACAGCTAAACAGAAACATTACATACAGTCTGAAGGGTTTACTCCAACATATTCCAAAGGACAAAGAAATTCTTTGTCTCTGCTACAACATCTGCAGCAACCTGGTATGGATGAGTTCATTGTTCAGATAAACTAGTTTATAGCAATTTTATTGTCAGTTCTACAAAGCATCTCCTAGGTGCTTTAGTCTGAGACAAAAGGTAAAAAACAATGTCAAGGCAAGAACCAGCCTTTCAAACAAAATAGAATTTCCAGTCAAATAGAATCATTAAATCCACACTAAGATTCCTCAATAGTCATACCAGGACATGCCACTGAGCAGAGGACACCAATGCTCAGTGCTTGGCTTTCTGTTTGTTTCTGTTGGAATTGCTGTGTTTGAACTACAAATCTGACAGGTTTGGTCCTCCTTTGAGAAACATGCCTCTGTGTGTGATCTTTTTAAAGCTGACACAGATCAACAATAAAGGGGTTCACGCTGTAACTCCCTCAAATTGTAGGAGGCAGCTTTTGGGAGAGCAGTAGAGGTTAAAGAATTTTAACTTTGGAAGTTTCTTTTAATTTGCTCAAGATTTTCTAACCTCCAGTATCTTCTGGCAACTCTTAAATTAGGATGCGTGGCAATTACCAGTGTATGGAGTGTGATGGATTGAAGAGAGTGGTCCTTCTGTGATTTGGGAGTGGAAGACTTCTCTGGAGTTGGAAATGAGGCATGTGTTGTTTCTTATACCATACTTTTCAGGCTGTTTTGTTGCTCAGGAGGGCTGGAATGGTTTGGTGTTGCTTTTGGAGACTGTCAATTTTGTGCTTCAAAATACTGTGTGTTATTAAATCTCTGTTGCCCACTATTAATTAGGAGGATGATGACCAAATCAAGAAATTGGTAGGTGTGCTATTGCTTTATTCCTAGTATGTTTTTCTTGTACCTGGTGCCAAAGTAACCAGCTGTGTATTACTTCGTGTTTACATAGTGCCAAACCAAGTAATTCAGAAAAATGCCGTAAGTAATAGTTAAACAAAACCTTTCAGCCAAAAATGGTTAATGTGCAATAAATAAAAATTGCTTGGAGGCAAGCCTTCCTGAAATATAATTTGAATTCACAAAACAGAATTTCTTTATGAAATAATTTACAGTAAGATAATGTTTATTTCTAATGTCAAGTTGTATAAACTGCTGGTAATGTAGGTAAGAAGCATACGTTGCACTGTGTTTGCATTCTAAATAGATGTTGTGTTTGTGTATCTATTCCTTTTTTTAAAGCAGTAAAATAAATAGGCTCATTAAAAAGCAATACACTGATAGAAGTTGTGTGACCAAAGGTGTTGCTTGTTCTATCTCAGTTTTCTGTTAACTCTTCCATTCAACTTCTTTCATCATCTTCAGCCACTTAAGTATCGTTTAGAATGAGATATGTGGTGGTGATGTAGTACTTCACATCCTCCTTTTCTTTCACCTCATGTTTTTGTGTGATTGAGATTAAATAGATTTTGAAATAATTTTGGAATGATGCTTGTAAACCAAGTGAAGTGCCAGAGACAGTAAAATTACTCCATCACAATACTGGCAAGTAATTTTAAAAACTTAGACATGACTTTCAGTTTTATTTTGGTTTGAAACCTATTAAGGTTAGTAAGTGGGGTCTTCTTTCATCTTCTCTCATCTTGTAATTGCTGCATCAGGTCACAAATCCTTTAAATAAAAGTCATATAATAGTAATAAGAACAGCTCTTGGCTTGAACCAAATGATTCGGTTCTTCTACTGTAGCAGAGTGTGGGAGCTGTTTTTTTTTAAACCAATGTGTAATATATCAATATGCTCAAAAAAGGGGAGAATGTCCTTTTCATCAAATATAATTCATTACTAACCATAAACCAGTTCACAAATAGATGCATCCTTGTCATCTTGTACTCTGCTTATTCTTTTCTCCCATCAGAGGTTCTGGGAGTTCAGAAATCTGGGAGTACAATGTTGTCGCTGTGTCCATACCAATGGGGGTTATGGACAAAAACTAATGAACATTCAAAGGAACTGGTCTACTGTACAGAACTACCATGGTACTGTATTATAAGGAGGGAACATTTGCATTTGAAACACAGAATTGTTGACATAAACCATTCTCTTGGTATATTGTTTTGTATTATAAACTTTGTAGGTGTTTTTCCTTAAGTTTGTTTTGTCATGATAAAACTTTCATTGATCAAGTATCTTCTCCTGTACATTTTCCCTGTCTTTTTACTTGTAATCTATTATTAAAGTGCTTATTTGAATTGGAGGGTAAAGTCAGAAACTGTTTTACTCTATTGAAAGTTTCTGAATATACAGGCAGGTGTCTACCCATTAGAACTACCCAGCTGAGGAATATACACCTAGGAACACATAGCAATTTGAGACAGAGGGAGGTCTAGAAGTTATGTTTTGAGAATTCATGCATTCTTCTAATATAGTATATCTGTGTAAACAATTGTAGCTCAAAAAGTGATCAGAATTTTAAACTTGTATCTATACATCAACTCTGCTGATGCTGTTAATACCTTATCTTCTGGAGTTCTTCCTCAAAATGTCAAAGATTTCTGACAATAAAGGCAAGCAGCCCATAAGTGAAAGTCCAGTATATGTTTAAATCAAGCAACAATTAACATATTCTGACTTGTAGACTGAATATTCCCAAATTACACATTTTGTTAGCTATTCTAGACTTCATATGTTCCCACACTTAAAAAAAAATTTAAAAACACTTCTAAGAACTTTAAGTAGATATGTTATTTTACATTCCCCTGATACAATAAACAGCATAAGTGATAAGCATTGTGTATAATAAAGACCAAATTCTGGTTTTGATAGGTTAATTAGAACTAGAATTCTGATATTTTTTTTCCTCTCACTGAAACATTTTTTTCTCACAGAAGTCAGAAAAAATATTCAGTCCCTGTTTCTTGTAATTTTGATGTCTCTGTGATTTAGTCTATAATGTTTGTTTTGTGCATTCTTTTTCCAAAGTATGTGCACTGCATGTTTTTATGAGTAAGAGAAGATGTCCATTTGATTTATCTCTGAACAGGGGAGATCTAGAAGGAAGAGCCTAAAACTATATTCCTTCTGCAAAATGTATTGTTCAGGCTTAGGTGATTTTTAAAATTTTTTTTATCCCCCCCCCCCCCCCCCCCCCCCCCCCCCGAGCTCCATTAGATAGGTCTTGGAAAAGATGTGGTTTTAAAACTACTGATTTTTTAATATTTTGATTATCAGAAGAGTCACAAAGTTCTCAGAGGGTTATTTGTTCTCCATCCTACCCACCCCCTTGCCCCCAGGATACACTAAGAAAACCCCTCCTTGAGAGGGTTTACTAAAAATTGTTGAGATGAAATATGACAACCTGAAAGAAATTCCTTTTTTAGAAAATGACAAGGGAATGGAAATAGACATTTAAAATTAACAAGCTTCAACAAGAAGTAGTCATGATCTAGTTCTGACAGACAAAACGATGTTTTCAGCTCAAATTTCTCAAGCTCTGAGGGAGCAAATCTCTGGCTCAAAATGTTCTTAAAATGTTGGACCCTGTTCTGCAGTCTCCAGGCACGGAACTGCTACAGGAAAAGTCCACTTCTATGGGCATCTCAAATATGGAGAAATCAGAGTGCATTGGGATTTAGTCCTTAGGTATAAAACTGTAGAGAGATTAGATTCTCTTACCAGCTCTGTCACATACCATACTGTATCTGGATCTTGCTGAGCTGAATCAGGCTATAAGTCCAAATGTGTTTCAACTTGGAGAGTAATAATAACATAGAGAGTAATAATACTTGCATCTTGATCTCGCATGGTCCTCGGAATGGGACATGTTGAGAAATTGCTATGACAATGTCTCTGTAAATACACAAACTTTATTACAGTGCATTTTTAAAAGCAGTGTTAGTCTATGTGTATTTGTTTGATATAGTTTAGTCTGTGCTAGAAGGTTGTAGTCAAAAGATAACTCTGGAGATTTTAAACTACATCATGTGGAGTATTTTGACTTTTCCCTTCCCTTCACATGTCTAGTCAAATATCTCTTAACATTAGCTGTATGTAAAAATCTCATCATTCTGTAGATTACAAGACCTAGACAATGATACCCATTTGGCACCATGTACCTAGCGATATGCTGCTGCACTAACAGTCTTGCAATTATGGATTAATTCATTTTAAGCAGCTAAAATCATTACACTAGTAACATATGACAGTTTGGGGTTCTGGTTTCTTTCAGCATCTGTAAATAAAACAAAGGTTTTGGTGCTTTTCTTAAATTGTTAAACATACGTATTTTATATGACCTTCCATATACTTCTTACTCTCACTTCTTTACTAGCAGATTCCAGAGGTGGAAATGTGTATACATAGCATGACTGGTTAGCAAAGTGCTAAAAAACTATGAAATATTTATTTTGGAATATTTTTTTCTCACTAAATTATATATTTCACTACCATTATATGGAAATCAGCCACACAAATGACTTGCACATCAATATGGAAAATTAACATGTCTATTTTTAGAGATCCTAATTTTTAAGCAAATACATCAGAGACAGACAATGTACAACATAAGCTGCATGTATGTAAGCACATTTCTACACAGTGGCAAACATTAATTTCTTTGAACAATATTAATTTCCACATCTTTCTAATTCCCAGTTGTTTTCTTTTCCTGAGGTCTTCAGTCCATCCGTGTAAAGTCCATTTGTGTGTTGTATAGTAAAAAGGAGACTCCCTTGTGTGAGAAGAGCTCCTTTCATCGTCGTGCCTGTGGAGGATTGAAAGTGAAGTGAGAGAATTGCTTCATAGTGCCACAATTCCAGTGATTTAAAAAAAAAAAAAAAAAAAAAAAAAAAAAAGGCAATTGATGATTTACAAGAACATTACTCTTTCACTGTTAATAACAGGGATTTCCATGACCTGTTTTGCTCCATTTAAAGAGACAAAATGCAAAAAACCTTCCAACACTAATCAAAACTAAGTCAGGACAATTGAACTAGTGTATTGAAACTGTCTTAGAAAATGCAGTTTCTTTACTGCACACTATAGATGTGTATTCTGTTTTTATTCCCCTCCAGACTTCTTAAAATCACATTGTTATCTTAGTCTTTGAAATGTAAAAATGCTGGGACATCAAAGAAATATTGTGATGGTCAAAGAAATTTAGAAGGAGAGTGTATATAATGAATACTTAACACCAGAGGTTTACTTCATTTTTTTTCGTGAAGATATCCATTGTAGCAACTTAGAGCTGGAAAATGAGGCATGAAATTGTTTGTAGAAGGTTCAGTAAATTGAATGTTAAGCATTTGTATGTTCGCTGCAAAGCTAAGCTTACAATTTTAGTCATAACATGGGTATCTTTGCATTTGTTCTGTAGCTTATTTAACAAAAAGCGGATAAGAAAACCTTACAGCAGCTAAGAATAACATTTTGAGGAATAAAAGAAGAATATGAAGACCAGCTCTTGAGGAGATAGAGATGAGGACAGCCTCCTTGATTAAAGTGGTGTTTTACTCTAGCTGAGGATCTGAGAAGTGCAGTGAATTAACCTTCTCAAAACTTCCGCAATGGGATTCAAACCCACCATATGATCTAGAGGCAGATAGACTGCTGTTGCACAACACAAAGCTACTCAGATGTTCTGCTACTGTGTTTATATAGCTTGTAGTATTTGAGGTTGCTTGTTTAAATCTTGCTTCGCTGCCTTTGCCAGTGTTTTTCATTCCCACAGTACTTGCCCTTTAGGAATATTCTGCTTGCAGAAGTCTGAAATCTCTCTTTTGATTCTGTTGCCTTCACTCAAGATTGACTGTTTTATAAAATTTTCCCTAAGTTAGTAAGTTGCATCATGTGATGGGTAATCATATTCTCCCTTGACAGAGGATGTCATCTGACCTGTCATATGACTAGAGTTACATGCAATTGGGCCTGCCTACAAATATTAATGTGGTGAATTGCATTTCTGAAATGGGAAAAAGGCACCATGGAGTGGCTTGCTAAAACTATTTATACCATCTGTGTTTTTCTGTTCTAACCCAAGAAGCCCCTGAAACAGAGGACAGCATAATTAAATTAATGTTTTGATAGCCCTGGATTAGCCCATGTGCTGTAGAATATGCATCACAGTTTCCCATCCTTTTTTCCCACATCCTATTTCAAGTAAGAGTAGCACTTTCAAACTTGCATGAAGGTCAGCGAGCTCAAGCTAACAGAATTGCCCAGAAATTGTTTCTTATTTCCTCCTTATTTTCCCACAACCTTCTGAAAATAAAAGATTTAAATAACTTTCTTATGATATGCAGTGAAGTTAAAGTGTTTGATCTGTAGTATTACCAAATTGCATGGACTTGCTGTAAAGTTGAGTCTGGGTCCCAGGTTTTAGCTGTGCACTAGTTATAGTGTAGCGTAGTGAAGCTAAAAGTCTCTGATTGTAGTGGTGCTTCTGGTAGTCATTAAAATATTTCAGGGGATAGGTGTCATGGGTAAAAGCAGCCCTGTGGCTTTCTCTATTGTGTGATCTTCATATAGTTATGTCTTTCATGAGTCACTTATACTGAGTTTGATTCTCATCTTCTTTACTTAATTCTGCAGATTAACTGTTTTGGTTTTTTATCATTTGCAAGCTGCAAGGACATTGATGAAACTTTGTTTGTAGCACATTATAGAACTAGAGAACATGGTGATTAGCTGTGCCTGTATTGTGTGAGTATTCACAACCATGGTGACTAACTTCTGAAGATTCACTCTAGTATGTTGAATTTTTGCACTGCTATTAGATAGTAGACATTGTTCCAAATATTTCTTCTTCATTGTTTTAGATCCCTCAAAAAATCTTGAGAACAATTTGTCCTCTAGGAGGTAATTGGCTTGGAATCATTAAATGAGATCATTACAAACCCAGGTTAGCAGACACATTTGTGAGACTCAGGCAAATGTTCACTTGTTTCTGCGGCTAAAGCTTGCAGCTTTGTTAGCATTAGATGCATTCTGAACCAAAAGAGAAACCCCATTAAATTTCAGATTTGCAGATTTTAAATCTGTAACTTTATTTCCTGCTGTCTTCACTGGCATTTTATTAGTGTCACTAAATTAATACAAAGCAGTGAGTGGGTACATCAGTGTGAAATGGGTAAAATGAAGTGGATGATCAAGTTCCAGTAATTTTAACTGTCAGACTTGTTTGGGCATGCAATCCATGGATTCTGATCCAACCCAGCCTTTTTTGTTTGTTTTTATTGTTCATTTAGATGTTCTGCATAATTTTCTGTTTCACTCAGAAAACAGCAGAAATTCATGCATCCTTGATAGATGAATTTGAATGGTTTTATGTCTTTGCATTTTAAATTGTGCTAAAACTCCATCCTGTACAGTATCTGAGCAGATATTTGGATCTAGCTACTAAAGTAAAAACCATAAACCATAAGTGGTGTAAGACATTCAACAGGGTTTACTCTCTTCTGTCTGGTATGTTAACATCTCACATCTGTCTAGAGATTGTTTTAGAGATCTATCCTTTTTGAAGATTATTTAATTTTTGTTAAATTATGTTCTATAAATTGTCAGTACAACTTTTCATGCCTGCAAATGTACATCTGCGTAGGTGGACAATGTTGCGTTATATTGTTTTGTCTTTCACCAAGGCAATTACTACTGTATTACATATCTCATCCAGTCACAGGCATCTACAGAGACTCTTATTGCAGACTGCTGTTTAGAATTCTTTTTGACTTGTTATTGTCTTGCACCATTTTTCTTTTTCTTTCCTTGACTTTTTTGGATCATTTTTGACATCTGAGAAAAAAATATACATTCAGACGATTAGAAGGTTGCTGCCTGGTCTCTGCTGTAGTCAGCTACAAGACAGCTAAAAAAGCACTAAAGGAAGAGGAAATTAAAATACAGTGATACATGATCTCTCTTCTATGCTGCTTATTGAAAGATCAGGGGTATGTTATCCAGAAAATGCTTTTGCCTTTCTTGCTTGATTTTTGATCAAGAAGTATTCATACCCATATGTTTTAATCTCTCTGTGAGTTTAATACTGACTGTTCTCCACATAAGCTGAGGTCAATTTTGGCAATTTACCATTGTGTTTTAGTTTCTACACTTGTCAGCATCAGTGAAAATATTCTGTGGTTTTGTACAATGCTTAAAAGACTGATGGACTTTTCCAAAAGTGTTATTTTTACCTTTTCTAACAAGAATGGAGGACTGCCAAAAGTTACTGTAGTTACCTAAAGTTATCACAGATAGGTATGAAGAGGGTAGAAAAAATTTGGGTTTGTTTAGTTTTCTGTTGGGGATTCTGTCAATACTAAGACCCTGATACATCCCAACCTGATTTTCTTTTTAATTTTATTGTATAGACATCAGAGCATCACACTACATTGTAACAGGCAATCTTTTTACAAGGCACATGACAAATATGAAATGTATTCTTCTTTTAAAAACAACGTGAAAGCTAAGTTAGGAATAGGGACAAGCAAAAAGAAGATGAAAAAATACATTGTTTTTTGATGTTGCTCTTCTGCTTGCTTGCTTACTTGTTTCCCTTTGCACTCTGTGCTGCTGTTTGATTTATGCTCTCCATTTTCTGTGAACTTCTGCAAGTACTGAATTTAAAGCTGTTCACACTTAAAACACCTTTTGCAAGTTAGCATTTTATTTCATTTGGGGGATAGGTTTGTAGAGGAATACTAGTTGAAATAGTAAGTCTCACAGATTAGTAGAAATCATTAGAAATAGAACACTTTACACATACAGAATGTCCATCTCCAAGATTTTTTTAATGAGTCTGTATGTTCCTAATTTGGAGGTTAAAAGAAAGACAAAGACAATGCTTTCTCTGAAATGGAATATATGATATGCAGCATGTCTCTTCTTTAGGCTACATCTGCTTTCTAAACACTTGTACACATGTTGGACTTAATTTTATATCTGTCCTGTTCATTTTAATTAATGTGGAGAAAATAGTCTGGCTTTGTCTAAATTTTAAGTAATTACTTCCACTAAGAGAAACCTAGCTACATACATGGACCAGCTCAGTATGTGATATTTCACCCCATCAGACCCAGTGCAATCTGGTTCCCCATTTACTCCAAGACATCTTAAAGCAGAGTCCTTCTGTGATATTATAACTGAGAAAAACATTTGAGAATATTGAGAAACCTGTAAATTTATAACCCATTTAATCGGCATGTTTTCATGAAGCTGTGATCCAAAAGAAAATGTCAGTGCAGTCAGGACTTCCAGTTGGATTGAAAAACTCTACTAATGGATTGGGATGGACTGGAATACTCAGTATATCAAAAGAAACCTCATACCTTCCCCACATGCACTTTTTGTTTCTTTTTTTTCCTTTTTTTTTTTTTTTTTGTAATTTAAGGCTGATATCACATATGTGTGATGTTGAAAATGTTTAGACATCTTTGATTCAGAATAGTATTTTCGAGGGAAGACTCACAGTATAGACAGAGTTGCTGTACAATGATAATAGTTTATTTTGCATGTTTGGTCTTTTGTAGAAAATGCATGTATTTGTTCAAAAATAGAATTTCTGCTGCTGTGCATGAATTGCTTCGGATGCCCTCCTCAGATATATTTTACCTGGCTGAATTAGGAGTAGATCTAATGTGTCATTGTTTGTTGAATGGTCATAATTCAGATTGGCAGCTTTATATGAAGTTTAATAATGTTCTGAACCAGATATAAGATAAGTGTGTGTAGGTATATGCATATAATTCTCTATTATCATCTCCCTGTAGACACATTTCTCAGGATATTAAGCACATACTTTAAAGACTCGATGGTAATCTTGGTCTTCGGTACCATACTTGAGAGGGCAGTTAAAGGAAATCTGTTATCCCTTCCTCCCTCAGGAAAGATAAGAAGTGTGGGAAATTAGGTCCTATTGCCAAATTACACTTTATCCTGAAGGTGCAGTTAAAGAACTTCCATTCTTATGTCATATATTGCACATTCTGACTTTCTTCATTCACTGAGAAGATACTGGTTTACAGAGGATGAAAGAACAGGGAAGATAACATCCAATCAGTTCCTCTCTCATTTGCATGCACATCCATATGTTGTAATTGCTAATTAATTTTATCCTCAGCTTCATTCAGTTCAGCATATGAGATGAGTAGCCAGACACATATTTGGCCTATGTGGATGCATAACATTTGTTTCTCATCCCTAATGTGGGGCCTGAGAATGTGGCTGGACTTTCTGTTCTGTTACATGAAGATATAAAACTTCCATGCATGCAAAGGTTTAAATTGAAACAAAAATAAAGGGAGATGGAGTGTAGCTAAATCAAGCCCATGGTAGATTTTACACTCAACAAAGGAAATAAGGTAAGACAAATGACTGTGTACAGTACCATAAGCTCAGGCAGTGAGCAAACTAATCTACACTGGTTCTGCTTTGAGTCAGCAATGTGCCCTTGTGGCAAAGAAGGCTAATGGTATTCTGGGCTGCATTAGGAGTGTTGCCAGCAGGTCAATGGAGGTGATTCTTCCCCTCTACTCAGCACTGGTGAGGAGTAATGTCCAGTTCTGGGCTTCCCAGTGCAAGAGAGAGATGGATCTACTTCTTAATGGCCAAGGGCCACTAAGCTGATGAAGGGACTGGAACATCTTTCACCTGAGGAAAAGTGGAGAGAGCTGGGATTGTTCAGCTTAGAGAAGAGAAGGCTTATATACTTTTATATACACTTATATAAGCCTTCTCTAAGTGTATATATATACTCCTCAATCTATATAAATACCTGAAGGTATAAAGAAGATGGAGCCAAGCTCTTTTTAGTGGTGCCCAGTGACAGAACAAGAGGCAATGGGCACAAACTGAAACACAGGAGGCTCCATCTGAATATCAAGAAACTCTTTTTCTGCTCTGAGGGTCATGGAGCACTCATCCACATTTCCCAGAAATTTTGTGGAGTCTCCATCCTTGGAGATATTAAAAAAAAAAGTTGTCTGTGGTCCTGGGCAGCCTGCTTCAGGTGGACCTGCTTAAGCAGGGGGGGCTGGACAAGATCACCTCCAGAGGTGCCTTCCAACCTCAACCATTTTGTGATTCTGTGAAGACTGAAGATTAATTACAACTGCAAGGTCAAACCCCCTCTTTGTTCTCCAGAGGAAAATATAGGTTACAGCTATTCCAATTTTAGAGACTCTTCTTTACCAGTATAAGCAATGCTTACTACCCTTCTAAGTACATATTTCTTAGTGATTTGGTTCGAGCTCTTATTTCTGTCAGCAATATTTGGGGCTGAATCTAAGATCAATAGTTTTGGGGTGCTGAAGGAAAGAAAAGAAACTAATTAAACACTGTATGTTAGTTTTCCTATTTCATGATGACTAATTTTATGTACTTCATTAAATCATTTAAACAGAGGTTAATTCTAATAATGAAGGATAACAGAAGTTTCTCTTTTAAGATTTGCTCGCTTTGTAAATGTACCACTCCTTTATTTCCTGTACTCATGGGAATGAAAAAACTTCAAAGAACCTTGCTATTTGATTCTGAGAAATACACAGGCTCTTAGCCTGCATGCCTCCATAAGCAGAGGAGACCCCTCCTTTATTGGTGAATACTAGGCTTGGCTGGTTTTGCTATCCAGTGATTTTTGCCTCTGTGATCTATTCGTCTTTTTAGTATTTACATTCCAATTGCTCTTAAGCTACAGTCATGAGTAGGTCCCTACTGTGCTAAGTGCTTTATGGACACGTGCCTCAAGCAACTTAGAAAAAGAGGAAAAGAAACAGTAGTTCAGAAAAAGTCAGTGGTGAATCTATGAATGGAGTTCAGGACTATGTTTTGGACTAATGCAGTGTGTATGGGAGGATGCTGGATGCTTCTGTGACCTTCTTCCCAGCCTACCTCCCATAAGCATAGCCTATCTAGTCCAACTCTGTAGACCGGGAAAAAACAGAGCAAAAGGTTTATTAATTTTATCCTTTCAAAAAGCCAGGAAAGTTAATACTGCCTGAAGTTACATAATTTGTGCTTCCTGCAGTAACTTTAGAGAAATAGCTATGGGAAGCCACGTACCGTGCTTTGTTGAGACCTGTCAGGAAAATAAATCCTGGAGAATGCAGGAGAGAAGACTGTGGAGTGAGTCTTCCACCAGAATGAATAGGACTCTGACTCAAATTTTGTTTCCCGCATGTAGCATGTGCTTGTGCAGGGAAGAGGATTTTACATGATTATTCTGTAAACCTTCAGACAAATCACACAGAAGAAATATAGTAAGATTAATATTCATTATATAATTTTAGTTTAAAGAAGAATCAATTAATTTCATAAATACCTCTACAGCATACATGATGTAAATTAGTGATATTTTTATTTCTGAATTTAAAATGTTTTCTCCTTCTGACATGTCTTTGTTTTAAACAATATGAAAGAAGCATTAGGAAAAAAAAATTGTAATATAAAATCAAGAGATCCAGGAAGATTAACTGTTTTTCTGTTTTTCAATGTTTGGCTTTTGATTTCTTGAAAAATCCTACCTTTAAGTCTTACTGCAAGCTTCAAATCTAAAGATTCTAATCCCAAATCACCAAAATGATGATTGGGGTATTTTGATGTTCTAAGACTACTTAGCTCCATTACAGATTACATTATTTGTGCTTCTTCTCTGCACTGAGCTGTACGTACTTACCAGCTGTTATCCATCTCTCTGTATAGAAATGGAGGAAAAACTAAATCTCTTAGTGATCATGCTGTGTAGATATGAATTATTTAAAGGAGTAGTACCCTCTTATTTACTGACAAATAAGTCTAATATGAAGGTGCTTTTTTTGTTTTGTTTTTCTTCTTTGTTTTAAACAGAAGGAGTATTTATTCTGTGCTACTCAAGGCAATTATATAATTAAAAAGCAGTTAGATTTCATATTATACAGATACCTTTTGACCCTATAGGATAGAAAACTAATATCAATAATTTCTCGTTGGTTTCTGGATACTTTCCATCTGTATTTTAAGTGAGCTTTTGTTGTTACTGTTAACAACAACAAAAACCTCAGCTGGATTCTCAGCTACTTAGTAACAATGGCTCAATTTTCATCCTCCCATCCTTTCATTTCGAAATTGCTTGTGCAGGTGGTTGCTATACAGCTCTCTTCCTTTTACATGACTATAATGCATGTGACTTGTTATCAGTCTGGTATCAGTATCAGGCCACTTTGCAGGCATTGCACTTGCAGAAGTCTTTAATGATTGATTCCTTGCCAACCACTGCTAGCATACCACATGAGCATTCTTGGTGCCTGTTGTAGGTCTGACTGCCCCTGAGATGCTGTTGAAGTCTGTTCTTTGCAGCTTTCTTGGCATTAATGTTCAAATACTTTGTTAAGTCTGAAGCAAGTGGTTGTCCAAATGAAATTGCAGGACATTGCCTCCAAATTTGAAAAGCCATTTTTTCCTCAATAGGTCTGTGTCTTCTGTGTTCCCTTTCTCCTAACCTCTATATATTCTTCCTCCCCTTCTAGTGTCTTTCATATGTATGGCTAAAAAAAGATCGTCAAAAAACCTCATGCTCCAAAGCATTATATCCAACTGATTTTTTTCATGACCATCCTGTTACTGTTAGGAAAAGGACAGGAAAAACTGTATGTTTCTGGTTGGGAAATGTCCTAGTTTCAGCTGGGATAGAGTTAACTGTCTTCCTAGGTAGCTAGTACAGTGCTATGTTTTAGATTCAGTATGAGAAGAATGTTGATAACACTGATGTTTGCAGCTGTTGATCAGTAGCGTTTAGACTAAAGTCAAGGATTTTTCAGCTTCTCATGCCCAGCCAGCGAGAAAGCTGGAAGGGCACAAGAAGTTGGCACAGGACACAGCCAGGGCAGCTGACCCAAACTGGCCTACGGTGTATTCCATACCATGGGACGTCACATCTAGTATAGGAACTGGGAAGTGGGGGCGGGGAATCGCCACTCGGGGACTGGCTGGGTGTCGGTCTGCGGGTGGTGAGCTATTGCCCTGCGCATCATTTGTACATTCCAATCCTTTTATTATTGCTGTTGTCATTTTATCAGTGTTATCATTATCATTATTAATTTCTTCTTTTCTGTCCTATTAAACAGTTCTTATCTCAACCCACGAGTTTTACTTCTTTTCCCATTTTTCTCCCCCATCCCACTGGGTGTGGGGGGAGTGAGCGAGCGGCTGTGTGGTGCTTTAGTTGCTGGCTGGGGTTAAACCATGACAGGAAATTATATTCTACTTTCAAGATAAGTGAGCAAAATTATGTCAGTATCCTCTATTAATGTTTTGACATGTACGTTTCTACCTAAGTCATTACATATATTAGCAATGAAACATAAAACTGCCCAAATTTTTCTAGCAGTATGTTCCTGACCCAGAGAACAAGCTAAATCAGCATGCTGGTTTCTGATTTCGTTTTGTTCTCTCATGAACGCACAATATGACTATGGTCTTTGAGACGTAAACACAGTACTATTTCCAGGAGACAGAGATCAGAGACTGACTTCGTGAAGTTATTAGATTATAATATGGGCTAGACACAAAGTTCTGAGGGAAAGCTATTGAACTTTTCAAACTAATCCTGTATCTGAGTCACTCTTCCTAGACACTCACTCACAGGAATGCCATGTTTTTATTTAAGCATTTTTGCATGAAGACAAAGTTGTTCATATAATGTTGTTTGCTTGCATCATGTTTGAGAATTCATCTTCCTTTGTATTAAATCCTTTTGATAACAGTGATTGCAAATGTATTGTGACCTGCCTTTCCTGTAATACTATTAAGAGGAAGTAATCAAACAGCATCGATGTACGCTAGTCTCCTGGTTTTGGCTGGGATAGAGTTAATTTTCTTTCTAGTAGCTGGTATTGTGTTATGTTTTAGATTCAGTATGAGAAGAATGTTGATAACACACTGATGTTTTCAGTTTTTGCTAAGTAATGTTTAGCCTGAAGTTAAGGTTTTTTCAGCTTCTCATGCCCAGCCAGCAAGAAGGCTAGAGGGGCACAAGAAGCTGGGAAGGGACACAGCCAGGACAGCTGCTGCAAACTGGCCAACAGGATATTCCATACCATGTGACATCATGTCCAGTATATAAACTGGGGAGAGTTGGCTGGGGATGGGGTGGATTGCTGCTCGGGAGCTAACTGGGCATTGGTTTGTGGGTGGTGAGCAACTGTGTTGTGCATCACTTGTTTTGTATATTCCAATCCTATTATTATTACTGTTGTCATGTTATTATCATTATTATTTCCTTTCTTTCTGTCCTATTAAACTGTTCTTATCTCAACCCATGAGTTTTACTTCTTTTCCCAGTTCTCTCCCCCGTCCCACTGGGTGGGGGGGACATGAGCAAGCAGCTGTGTGGTGCTTAGTTGTTGGCTGGGGTTAAACCATGACAACTAGAAAGGGAAGGAAGAAATAAAGGGAAAACAACTTTACACTGCAGCAATATGACTAAAATTCATTCTGTTTTCCAAAATCCATAGTAGACATTGAGCCTGGAATTTTGAATTAGTAACACCTGCTTATGGCAAAGCTGAATTCTTGGCTGACATTTTTAGTTTTCCCTTTGTTTTTAACTGGATTTAAGTTATGAACTAGTTTTTATTTACATTTACACTCTTAAGTGGAAATGTGCATATGGATTTGCTTCTGACATTAGTCTTGAAGTGTCATAACTGAGCTCCCAAAGAGCAAAGCATACACAGTCATTAGCTATTTTCGAAAACCTTGACTTTACACATTAGAGTTTAGTGTTTTGACAGGGGTGGAGGGCTGTTGGGTTTGGGTGGGGGGAGGGAGGGTTTGAGCATGATGGCGGACAACAAAGAAAAGCATTTTCCTGCAAACTTGTTCCATTTCTTTTTGGCAAACATCTTCCCCTAACATTTTTTTCTTAATGAAAGTTGAAAACATAAAGTACTAGACTTCATTAATATTAAAGAAGTTGAACAAAGTTACTGTCTTATGGGATCCAGTAGGTATACAGAGACAACCTGTTTGTCAGCCATCTGTTTCAGAACAGGCCCCCTCTTTAGGTAGTGATTAAAAGTCATCAGATAGATAGCACTAGAAAAGATGATTCTCATCCTAAGGAGTTCAGGCATATTCCCTCCAGCAGAGGGCATTGATACTTGAACATACAAGCCTGAATTCTTTGGGAATAATGTTACTAAAAGGAGATAGAGGAGAAGAGTGGCAACAAATCTTTTGTCTCACCCTACAAAACCAAAAATGTATGTTGTCATATTTATAACTATGTTTTCACCCGTGTCTTGTTTATCTCCCTGGGAACTGGAGAAACAATTTTATTTTTTTTTCTCAGCTGTCCACATACAATATGCAAAAACCAATTTACAGCAAATGCCAATGGTAAGGAAAAGAGAACATTTTTGAAGATAATTGCAATCCAGAGGCTAGGAATATGGGGGAAAAAGACCCCCACTGCTTGGTGTATGTATGAGCTCAGTAGAAATGTGACTTAGCTACGGAGGAACCTGCATGGGACATGGGAGGTACAGGACAAGTGTAGAAATGGTAACTGGCTCTAGAGTCATTAAAATAGAAGTGGTTCTTTATATAATTAAAACAACTTGTCTTAATGATCGTTTTTCTGATTCTAAGTAAGTAAGGGTTATAGGATCTGAATGCAAAAGTTGTATGCTCCTAACAAAAAGAGAAGCATATCATTAGGGGATGGCTAGCTGACAACTTAGTGTGACAGAGCTGGCTAGTGACAGCATTGAAATCCTGGGTCTTGGTCTCACTCCCTAGCCAGTAAATGAAATGTTCCTGCATTTCCCTAACATACACTTCTTCAAAATGTTGAGTCCTGTTTGCAGACCTTCTGTTATAAAGCTATGGTGAGAGTCAGTGGGAAGAAATAGCTCGGTGCAATAGGTATTTTGGGAGATGCTCACAGTGCTAGATGATGCTAATTAAGTCTCTTACACTCAAGTGATCTTTTCCCTAAGGGAGCAGGCAAAGGAAAAGGTCCATGAGGATGATATTAGTGATCAATATTTTTTTTTAATTTATTTTTTTTTTGTTGTCTACAAGAGATCTGGTGATATTTTGCTGTTTAGTTTTATAGCCTTGTTTCCTTATGCAAGTAAGTGACTGTGTGATCTAGCAACCTGAGTTGAATAGCCAGTCCTTTAGGTCTTTCACAGGCTATGAATATAGTAAGAGCACTCAACCCTTCTGAAGATATGCAAATGTAGGCATTTAAAAGATTTACATTCATCCTTCACAGGCCTCAGAAATATAAATATGAAATATCCAGAACCTTGTCACTTCAGTAATAATTAAGCTGATGGCCTATTATGTTCGATTGCAAATCAATATAGTATCTTTTGGTGCCACTTGAGTTCTTGAGGGTTGGCTTGGGGCCAGCACTAGTTATACAATTGAAGAGCTGCAGCTGCATCGAAAACTTCTCTGCCATTTCCATTCAGAAAGAATAGACTGGTAACAATGGTGGCCAGCCTCTTCATAGTAATTGTGTGCAAGTACACATTTTGAAATAGTGTTTTTGTTCAGCAGGTGCTGTTATTTTAGTTTAATTTGAATTTTGAAATATGGAGGAGAGAAGGGGCCTAATCTTAACAGCATCTAACCTACAGCTGTTCAGAACAGGACAGCAAACAGCATATGTTGCTTAGATAAAAATCATAATTGCTTATTCTTCCTGGCATATTAGCAGACCAGTGCTGAGCCTCTGAAATTATCTAGCATTTTCAGGCTTTTACTTTACAAAGTGATCTACAATACTCTGGAAGAACAATTCTAGAACATCTGACTGTAAGTTTTCCCACAGCCAGCTACTTGGTTTTACATCTGAAAACACAGAATGGATAGATAGTTCACCAAGGCAGTGTCAGAAGCACTGACCTCTAGAAATATCATTAAAGTAATGCAAAGTCTATGTTATTTCAGTCCACTGCAAAAGCTGAGGAAACAGCTTTTAAAATGGTGATTTCTTGGAAACTTTTCTCTATTTGTCTCTTCTCCTTTCAAAGGAAAGAAAGTCCATGGGATATGAGGAGGACAGAGAGACCACAAATTTTTGGAGCATATACATTAGTCAAAAATATTTACTGATTTTTTTTGTCCAGTTTTCTTTTGTTCTATGTTCTGTTGTTTGGAGATTTAAAATCTGAGATAAATTATTTATATTTCTTGAAAAATTTCTCTGCGTAAGTGTTAGAACACAGGACATACTAGAAAAGGCAAAATGAGAAAGACACAGAAAAGGTGTGATTAGAGTCAGGGTTCAACACTTTAAATTCCTATTAACATAACTCTGTCTCAAAAATCTGGCTAAAAGCATGTGATTAAAAAGGTGCTGACAGTGACACTTACCTTGAAAAGTAATGGACTTGAATTTTAAGCATTCCAGATCATCTGACGAAACTTGCATGGTCTAAACTAAGGTACACTATTTAGCTCTTTGCAAGATCAGGGCTTAAAGGAGAATTTCATGTGAATGAACATCTTTGGAATTGGTACATTGTTACTTAGATGCCTTAAACCTGATCCTTTTCCTCATGGGTTCCTGCTTATATGTGAGTCTTCTTAGTGGTCATTCAGAATGAATACCATGTAACTTAAGTCATGCAACAGTTTGGCTCAAGCAAATTCATTAAAAGACCTCAATGACCATTCTATGTATATATATAGTACTATTTACTTGTTTCTACTTTGGGATTTGTAAAAACAATATGAGAGGTTTTTTCATAACTAATACCCTGTCAATTTCATCAAATAATTTCTAGCTGTAATTTCATTTAGATCAAGATCCTGAGGGAAGAGGGAGACATGCATACGTATTACTGTGCTGCTTGTCAGCACCACTGAAGATGCTGGTTTTGAACTAACCTCTGAGGGAAACATAAAACAATACACTTGCAATTCAACATGCAAATAAAAACAAAGAATAAAGTTTCTTCATGAAATATTTCCCTGGAAACTCAGAGTTTTATATTGTTGAAAATGTTAAAGGAAAAAAGTATGATACATAAGACAAACACTGTCTTTTTTTTGACAAATAACTTCTTAAAAAATGAGGTGTTTTTTTCTTAACACTTTCCAAAGGAAGACAGAAAGTCAAAAGTACTGAATAATGTACAAGATGATTTTTTTTCATACATCTTCTGGGAAGGCTGGCTAGGTGAGGTGCTGTGCTAGGTGTGCTACTCATGAATAAAGACGAACTAGTTGAGATGACAGTCAATGGCAGCCTTTGCTGCAGTAACTGGGAAATGGTGGAATTTAAGATCCAGAGGGAGACGATGCATGTAAGCAGCAGGATAAAACTCTTGGTTTTCACAGTGCTTCAGCTTATTTAAAGAACTGGAACATGGGGTCCCATGGGAGGCTGCCCTTCAGGGCACAGAAATTGGTTAATTCTGGGTTGAGGGAAACCACCTCAAAGCACAACAATGACTTATTTCAGTGGATAAGAAAATGAGCAGGTGTGGCAGAAGGCCATCTTAATTGAACAGTGAACTCCTGACCAGGCTGAAATGTAAAAAAAAAAGTGTATGAGAGGTTGAAGCAGGGGCAGGCTGTGAAAGGGAAACCTGCTTGCAGACATGAGAATGTAATTAGGAAGGCTGCAACTTGGATGCAGATAAAGCTGTCAGGGGATATGAGACCTCAAGGTCTTCTACAGGTACATCAGCAACAAAAATGAAGATGAGGAAAATTCTTTTCCCACTGCTGAATGGGGCTGGTAACCTTGTGGTGGGCTACTCAATGCCTTCCTTTCTCAGTCTTTACTAGCAAGACCTGCTCTCTAGCTTTACAGGTCTCTGGGCCTAGTAGCAAAGTCTGGGAGGGAAAGGTACTACCCATGACAAAGGAAGATTGAATTAGAGTTTAGCTAAGAATGCTTTCAAGTCCATGGAGCCAGATGGAATGCATCTGATGATGCTGATGGAGCTGGCTGACTCATTTAGGAGGCCTCTGTCTTCTTGGAAAGGTAGTGTTCACTTGGGAAAAGTCCCTAAGGTCTGCAGAAAAGCAAATGCTATGCCCATGTTCAAAAATAGGCAAGAAAGAGGATCTGAGGAACAACAGGCTCATCAGCCTAAGAAAATAACATCAAAAATCTTTATGGAAACCAAGCACATGAAAGACAAGAACATGTCTGGGAACAGTCTGCACAGACTTAATCAAGAGCAAGTGATTTCTGATCAACCTCATTGCCTTCTGTGAGAAGATGATTGAATCTGTAGAAAATTGGAAGAGCAGTGGGCATTGTCTACCTTGACTTTAGCAGGGCTTTTCACATCTTTGCACAGTATCCTTATACGCACGTTTGAGAGACATGGACTGGATGGGTGGACTACAAAGTGGCTGGACTATTGGGGTAAAATGGTAGTGGTCAATAGTTCAAAGTATTAATTGCATCTCGTTATGAGTGGCCTTCCTCTGGGGCTGATACTTTTTAATGTCCTCATCAATGACCTACACAACACACTGGAATACATTGTCATTAAGTTCATGAATGACCCCAAATTTGGGGGAGTGGTTGCTATGATGAAGGTGTGGGCAGCCATTCAGAGGAACCTTACTGGGCAGGAGAAATGGATTGACAGAAACCTGACTGAAACTTGAAAAACACGGATGGAATGTCCTGTAGCTGAGGCAGAACAACCCCATACATCAGTGAAGGCTGTGAGTCTTCGAAATTAGCTCTGCTTCAACCTGACATCCAGAGATTCCTTTAAGCCTTATTTTCCCCATGATTTAGTCTAGAATTTGATGCACTCACAGGCCATTAAAAGCTGGTCTTGACTCTTCTGCTTGGATAGCTAAGGACAGATTCTGGCCTTCAACTGCAGATCACAACAGCTTGATGTATGGAGGAGTTTGTAGTAATCTTTCCAAGGATGTTTTCCTGTTTTAGACTTAATGTGAGGGCAGAAGATCTATCGTTTCACTTCCAAAGGGCCGTCATTTGTGGGTACATTGTGTTAGCTCACCTGTAAGCAACAAGTCTAAAAATGTGGCAATCCCGCGTTGAAATAGAAAGCCACCTCTTGACACCCTCCAGAACCATGTATGGTTCAGTGGAGATTTTTCCTTTCCACCCAGTTATAAATAGCTGACACTGTATTTTGGTTTTGTAAGCTGAGTGTTTTAACATACAAGATCTTTCAGGATAAAGTCTGCTAAACATATATAATCATCAAACTGTATAGCTGGTTTAAGAAATTACGGATATGCTTAGAAGGAGCTTTGCAAGTGGAACATAAAGTTAAGTGAGGTTGGAATACAATGGTTTATCAGATACTTCAGCTACCTGAAATGCTCTTCATTGCTGTCTGACACAATATAAAATGACAATTGCAGGTACTCCCCCTTTATAAAACACTGTGCTTCTAGAATCTGTAAATTCCACGCACAGTTATTTTACTGATGGATACACTATGAAGAAATACAGTTAGGGCTGTACTGATGTGTATCGGTCTTCAGAATTTTGTTTTGTTATGGGGCAATGTTTCGGGAGCTTAAAACTTTGAAAAAATATTAGCTGCTTGATTTGAAGTTCAGCATGCTGATTGCCTGCATCAGGCTGAATATTTTTGGGAATATCAGCTAAAACAGTTTAACCATATTCAAGAACAAGGCAACAGTTTAGAAAAAAAAGTTTCACTTACATTAAAAAATCCTGTTACTCTTTCCTTTTAAACAAATCAGATACTTCAGTACTGAACAATTTTATCTTTGAGTGTTTGACTTCTTAGATGTAATAATATATCTGAATTTAGTTTTTCCTCTGTGTATTCAGAAACTGAAGGTAGAGGGGGAAGAATCATGAATGAGGCTACATGTTGCAGTGTACTAATGTTGTCAGTATATTAACTTAAGATAAGCAGTAGGCCTGGAAATCCCAAGTAAGGCCACAAGTTTCACAGTCTTTCTATTGCGTATTTGCATAAATGTTACTGTTCTGAAACCACTTAGTGCATCAGATGTGATTGAATTGAGCAACACTAATGAGCACCACTTCTTTGTAATCACTGTCTCAATCACATGTATGTCTTGGAGGGAAGAAGCTGGGAATTAAAAAAAAAACAAACACCACCACGTCCCCTTCCCTCCAAATTATCTTGCAGAATTAAACCCTGAGCTTTTTAAAAAAAACAACCTGAAAACCTTATTTGTTTTATCCTGAGCAGGGATACAGAATGCATAGTGAGAAACATATGAAGAAAGAATGAGGAAGTAGGTGAAGGGCAGAAAATAGGTACGTATATAAACTGACTGAAAGGTCACACAGTATTTCCACATTCAGTATTTCAAAGCCTTTTCTGAAATTTTATGGCCCATTAGAGAAATCACCACAAGGTGTGTTGGGTAAATATCCTTTGATACCAATTATAGTTCTTCAGAGACAGGGATATACTGTGGAGAACAGGAAAATTTTGAAAGAAAATTATGCCATGCTTCAACTTAAAAAAAAAAAAATAAAAATCATTCCATCAATTCTTCTAGGACAACGAAACAAATTGGTTATGAATTATTTCAGCCAGCAATTTAGAAGCAGGAGACTGAAGATAGCCAGCAGATTTCAGCATCAATGAGATTGCTTGTTGATGACAGTTTGGGGGGGGGGGGGGGGGGGGAGGGGGGTGTTCAAATGAGATTAGCCAATATTTTACAGAATTCTTTTCCCTACCAAAATGGATTCTACTCCTCAGTTACTTACTCCTTCACTAGCAGGTCTCCAGCTGGCCTGGGAGGCTTATCACCTCTATCTGGTTATTAACAGTCCATTTGCTTAAGTACCTACCATAATTACTTTGTATGGTTCCTCTGAGAGACGCTTGGTTTAAGGAACTCTAGGAAAAGTTCTGGTCTGACTGACAACCACACAGTCACATATCTGCCACCTGCTAGCATCTCTTAAGCCAAAATAAGTTTGTGGGAGAGAGATCTGCACTTGTCTATATTTTAAAGATTTTATTTCCCAACTCTCTTCATGTTCCCTACTCCCTTTTTAAACTGCCTTTTTTCCCAGCTTTAGCTCTTTACATAGTATCAGCACTGTATTCTGATACTAGCTGCTGTTCTAAATTTTGTAGGTAGGATACTGTGCAATGCACATAAACCAGAGGGATTGCATGAACTGAATTTAGCATAATTTGGATTAAAACAGCCAGCAGAATGCTGTTAGTAAAGGTCCACAAGGCCTCCTGAGGACAAAACACAAAATGGCGGTACTATGTAACACAGATCTGAAGAATGATGTAAGATGTAGTTCTGCTTGTTGATGGGTATTTTTGCTAGCCTTCAGAAACTGTTCCTTTACAGGAAGCACAGGTGTCTTGCTTCACCTTGGCATGTTCACATTAACAGCATTGTCTCTCCTGACACTTGCAACTCTGTAGTCTAGAGAATAATCTTTAAAGTTATTCTTTAGAATAACTAGAGGTTATAGTAATATATGGTCTTTAGCATGTCATGTTAGTGATTTTATTTCCTGGCTGTTTATTTTAGTTTCATTCTGTGTAGGTTCACAGACCTCATTTTCTTTAAACTTCACCTAAAATGTTAAAGTGAAATGAAATAATGAATTCCTTTATTATCCCATTTAAACAAACAATACCACACCTTTGACATGGCTTTAATCAAAGCCCTGAATCATCATCTTTGATAAAGTTAGGACCAGGTTAACTCAGCCCCTATACATTCTTTTCACAAGTTTGCCCTGCGTTTTGGGTTTGTAACAGACCTTGAACTATAAATGAGCCAGAATACCTAAGTCTGTGCCCAGACACAAATTTTCCTGAAATAATGTTGTCCAGGATTTCAGGCTTTTTAGGCTCAAATGAGTACAACAGAAGGGATGAGACTGAAAACTGGATTTAAGAATGTAAATATGATTATAAAGAATGACAGGTAGCCTTTCCCTTTTTGAATAAGAAGTTATAATAGTTAAATCATTTGTATCTCTCACAAGTCTCTTCCTGAGTGAAAGTGTCATACTAAGCCTATCAAAGACAATGGAAAGACTCAGTGGATTTAGGTACAAATACTGTTTCAGACTTCATGTTTCCCTTTTTTGTGCCTGTGTTCCTAAAAACAATTAGACACACACCCCCCCCCCCCCCCCCCGAACAAAAAAACCCAAACAGAACAACATCACACTTATATATTGTGTTAGGTTTAATAGATTCACTCAAAGATTTCTGAATGTTATTCAACTGCTGTTTTCTATAGGAGAACAGCAATAGGATATTTATCCACCAGATGTGACTGTAATGACTATGGCCATTAAAAAGAAAAAAAAGGCAAACTGTCATTATGCTTACGTTAGCCAATACGAAACATGATGAACACTCTTGTTCAGTCATTTTAATGCTCCACAGTGTAAGTGTAGTAGATTTCAGTCTTGTAGCCAGCAGAGCTGTGCTTTCTCATTTATATCTTAAAGATATCAGTCACATCTGTATAGCACATTGAAAACAGATTTTAGACCCATGGACGAGGCAATAGTACACCTGTCAGAATAGGAAGGTGCCATAAAACTGGCCTTCAGCAGGGCGTTATATAATTTGTACTTTTGTAATCCTTTTCTTGATAGTTCTAGAAATAGAAGTTTACATTGAAGGCTGACAGAAGTTGAACTGGAGAGGTGTGGACAACATTACTATGGCAACACTAAATGTTGGTTATGTGAAGAGGCAGGTGAGACCCCTGTGGATCATCAGATGCCAACCTGGCTATTATAATGAATGGTAATTGGTTAAATTATTAAGCATTCCATTACTTATCCCACAGTAACTAAATGGCCTTGCAGTTGCTATATAATTAGTGAATGACTGATGGTCTGTTTTCTTCTTGTGATTTTTGCAGAGTCTTGTCTGTCACGATAATAAGAGAATCTAAAGCTTTCTTACCAATCATAGGTCCTGTGAGGTCCCAAATGCCTTTGATTCATTGATTTTATAGTGAAGTTGGCATGTTGAGTTCCTTTGAGGGTTGGTCATCAAGGTGCTATAAAAAAAGTATTGCTGCCACAGGAAACTGATCTTTTGGTTGAGGTACTGATCTGAGATTTAAGCTTTGTTTATGTTCTCTGCTAAACCCAACAGAAAACCTGGGTTTGTATTCTAACTTGTCATGTATTCAGATTACTAAAGCTCATTATAGCTTTTACCTGCATAGGTCCCATGATGAATGGCAAGTTTGTCCACTTCATTCAGCTTTGTTCTACTCTTTGAACAGCTGCTGAGTCGCAGCCAAGAGTCACGTTTGAGAGATGCTCTTAATTGCCTCTGAGCCATTAGGTGCCACTTCTCTGCTTAAATCAAAGCCAAGTGCACATATCTCTTTTATTTTTATTTTTTTTTTTCATTGCTGAAGTGGCAAATTCACATCTCATCTGGGAAAGTGATGCTGTTAGCCATTGCCTCCCATAGGTATAAGGGAGGAGTGCAGCCCTATGTCCACACTCAGTTTCAGTTATGAAGTTGGGGCTAACAGCTACAACTTCCCCTTTGAGACTGGAACTACAGTTTACCTCCACCCCTCCATTCCAGTGAGGCAAACTCCAGTATGAGCTGAGGAGTGTTTTCTTAACTCTTATTGCTCAATGCTAGCAGAATTTGGCTCCCAAAAAAGGAAAAGTAGAACTTGGCACTCTTAACTCCAATTTCACTTGTTAGCTACTGCCTCACTCAATCTGCAAGTCTGACTTTGAACACAAAAGGGCAATAGATTTGTTAGGTTAAATCTTCTGGATCAGACTAGATTTGATCTTTGTTATAAACATAGACTAAAGAAATATGTATTCACTTTCGGATTTGGCCACTAACTTAGTACATGAACTTGAATAAGTCTTTTTCTGTGTTTCCACATTCCATCTGTAAATCTTGCATAATGCTTTCTTTTGTCATCGTTTATCTAGCTAGTCTGTTTAAACTTAGGGATGTCAGTGTCAGTGTGGGATTGTTTTTGTTGTGTATTTCTGCCAGACTTGGATCATTAGACTGTCTGGAGTTGCTCAAGTAGTACCATAATACATTGAATTTTGGTATCAGAACACACAGCTCATTCTGGTAGTCTGCTTTATACTGTATTTGATCCTCTTTACACTTGGCTATAGTAACTGCACACTGGGAAGGGGTTGGTTGGACAGATTTATATGATACAAGAACTGCATCACATATGCAAATTAACCAAAACAGCTTTAGAACTAGTTATAAAAAGTGATTATGAGTTTTCTTCTGGGCAAACTCATGGTCCTTTGGCAAAAGGACTTAACAATCCTGGGTTCTCTAGCCAAATGTAAAGTGCCAAGCATACTTGAAGCAATCTGATAACAGGGCAGAATAGGCTATCTTTATGAGAAATGAAGAGGTCAGGGTAAACATGCCCTTAAAAATAATAATAAAAGTCAGTGCCTTCCTTTTTAATGGAACTTCTGATCTTTCAGGACTCAACATCTCCTGACTATAAATGTCAAAGATAGCCATCTCTCATGCCTTCATAGTTGAGGATGGGATTTGGGGTTTATTTTAGAGGATCTAGCACATCACACTGATGGTGATAGGAGTGGGTTTGAATGTCTCATTAAGAAGAGGGATGTGCCTACTAAATATTTAAGTACTGCAACTGGGAGTAAGGATTAGGGTTAAGAAATCTTGAAACTGCAGAACATGGGCTCTTTACTCGCTTCAGTAATGTCTGAACATGACTGTGTACAGATAGCAAGATTCTAATAACTTATTTTAACATTTTGGGTAGCCTGGACTGCTATTCTTTGCAGAAGCTAAGGCCATGTTTTGAGAATGGGATTTGGTTTTGTTAGTGGAAGGATCACAGGGCTGAATTACTGCAGTAATTTGAAAGTTTTTTTAATGTAAATTGAGGCCTTGATGTCAACAGATACGCATGTCTGATTCTTAATGTCGTTAAGTTAACTCTATCCCAGCTGAAACCAGGACACTTAATTACTATGCAGTGATGAATTCCAAGCTTTACATTTGGGGGA
Organism: Astur gentilis; assembly: GCF_929443795.1. NCBI lineage: Eukaryota > Metazoa > Chordata > Aves > Accipitriformes > Accipitridae > Astur > Astur gentilis. Next base: position 15,940,787 of record NC_064896.1, on the reverse strand, counting down.
AAGAAATTAGGATTAGGGATAGTCAGGGAGGTAGAGGTGCAGATTTCTGAATTTTTTGAATGAAAACCTGAGGTAGTTGCATCTACTGATAGAACTTTTCTCCTTAATTTTTTAAATGCTAGAGCATGTGATTTTTTTCAGTCAAGCATGGTATTGGAGCTCAGCAAGATTGTGGCCACTGTGCGTGTATTGTTGATGACTTAAGCAGCATCCAGTCGTGAAGTGCAAGTGGTTATCAGTTGATATGAAAATCCATTTTTTAAGTTGCAGGCATCATGGAGTTCACAGTCTTTAGGGAAGGCTAGGGCTAAGGAGGGAAAGACTGTAGAACCAAAGTCGTTCTTGTAGTTTGGCGGTTCTGATCAAGAAACTGAAAGCAGTTATCAATAGATGTGAACATTGCCTTTTTCCACTTTGGGCTGTGGTGAATGTCAACTTTTAAATTGCAGACTAGGGCTAAAGTTAAGCAAACTCAGGGTTACAAAGCACAGCCTGTTGTTGATGTCAGGCAAAAGCACTCACACAAGCTCGGAGTGGCTAACAGGAGTTCTGGACAGAATTAATTCTCTTGGGAAATGCTAAGGTAAATGATGAGATTAGAGTTAACCTTCTGGAACCTAAGTGTCTTCCAGTTGTAACAGTAGTTGAATTTTGGAAGATGCTGTGGGGTGAGTGATACCCTGATATTACTTCTGTTTATTTTTCAGGCATTTGTGGGTGCCTATTTTGTATTCAAGTAACATCTTCCTAAAAGGATTAGGATCTTAGACAAGGAGAGCAAGGGCACTGAACTGGGATTCTTAATGAAATTCAGAAGGTCCTGTAAGAGAAGCCAGTACTTTTTCTAGAAGCAGTGAGTTCTCTCACTTTAAGTTTAGGATTAGAATATAGGCTAGGGTACAGCAAGTTGAGGTTGAGAGATGTGGATTGACAACTATTTTAAGGTTAGCGAGCAGACTCAAACTAAAGCCCATAGTAAGTTTCAAGATTCTATTCTTGCATTTCACTCTAGTCTTGTGTTCCTTGTGTCCGGAATTGCTGGTGGGGGACAGAGCAAGGGCTGGGAATAGGGCTGTTTCAAACAAAGTCCTATGTAGTTTCCTGTGGGTCTAAATAGCCTATCACTACTATTAAAGCAGCAAGGTTTCCTGTTCTTTGGAGGTGGCTAGAGTTAGAGTTATGGTTATTTAGAATGATAGTTGTATTTTGTTTTGTTTTAGGGTTTTTTTTAAGGAGAATTAACAAGGTTAAGCCAAGGACAAGAGTCAAAAAATACTGCTACTTAATTTATAGACCCACACTTCTAGAATCAAGCCTAAGGTTCACAACCTTATACCTGAGGATCATGGATTTTAGTGATTTCAGTCAGGAAATCTGACATAAACTGAGGCTAGGTGTCAGTATTTTTGAGTATTTTATTCTTTTAATTGCACATAGGAGTGTGTTCTTCACCTTTGAGTAAGTCTAGGACTGCAGTTATGGTAGAGATTCATGTTACAGTGTCCTGGTTTCAGCTGGGATAGAGTTAACTGTCTTCCTAGTAGCTGGTACAGTGCTGTTTTGAGTTCAGTATGAGAAGAATGTTGATAACACTGATGTTTGCAGTTGTTGCTCAGTAGTGTTTAGTCTAAAGTCAAGGATTTTTCAGCTTCTCATGCCCAGCCAGTGAGAAAGCTGGAGGGGCACAAGAAGTTGGCACAGGACACAGCCAGGGCAGCTGACCCAAACTGGCCAACGGTGCATTCCATACCATGGGACATCACATCCAGTATAGGAACTGGGGAAGTGGGGGCAGGGAATCGTCACTTGGGGACTAACTGACTGTCAATCAGCGGGTGGTGAGCAATTGCACTGCACATCATTTGTACATTCCAATCCTTTTATTATTGCTGTTGTCATTTTATCAGTGTTATCATTATCATTATTAATTTCTTCTTTTCTGTTCTATTAAACCATTCTTATCTCAACCCACGAGTTTTACTTCTTTTCCCATTTTTCTCCCCCATCCCACTGGGTGTGGGGGGAGTGAGTGAGCAGCTGTGTGGTGCTTTAGTTGCTGGCTGGGGTTTAACCACAACATACAATTAAAAATGACTGCAGAATGGATGGCTGATGGGGTGATCCTGTTAGATAAGATAGGTGCAGATATCAGGTGATGTGAATGGTTTCCACTTAATAAGTCAGGGAACGATTATTTCCCATCTTTCTATTCAAAAGAAAGGTTAAGTTCAGGGCTGGGCCTGAGCAAAGTCTGGGGCTGTGAAAGCTTTACCCTTAATTATTTCAGTTCGACTGACAGACAAAAACTAAGAATGTCTCTCATGAATCTGAAATCTCGTATTTCTGATTATAGTTATACATAAAGAAATATATATTTTCAAGTGGGGTTGCCTGTTTAGGTTTTAGAGACTTTGAAATTTCAGTGTGATTTCTCCTGATTTCTGTCAGATCTGCTGATTTTACCTGAGATGGGTGTGACTCAGTCAGCTTATTCTTGCCATTTCATTTGGCAGTGGTTTCCTAAAGCTTCTCATTTTATGGATGGGTTAGGATTTTAGAGAGAAAGGATTATAGAAGTGGCATTATTTCTTTTTTTTTTCTCCTAGTCCAGCATTAATAGATGTGATTATTTCACTTTTAATTTTGGGGAGCATTTGTTTGGACAGGCACTAACAACAGAAGATGTGTGTGATGCACTGGTACATATACTTCTTCCTGACAGAGTTTAGCTCTGCCACTCCCATCTGCGAGTTCTAAGTATCAGTTTATAAGGCAGGAATATGTTCTGTTCCGATGAAATAGTTAAATATTCATTGAACTGAAAAGGTAAACAAGAAGGAACTTTATGATCCAGTCATTGGGATATTAGTGTGGAGGAAGGTGGACGAAACTCGAGCTGTTGCTTCCATGAACATTTCATATAAAATACTCAGATATTTTGAGGCACAGGAACTGGAACCCTGTACTTCCTCTGCCTTCCAGTATTACCTTCCTAACCAGTGGAACATGGAGTGTTCTTTCTTTTCCTTATTATTTCATGCAAACTGGAAATAAGAAATTGAAGTAATCATGTCATATAAACTATATCTTCATAGTTTGAGAAATCTACTGTGATTTGGACTGTAAGATTACATCTTCTGAGATAGAGAAGTAATTATGAGACTTAGAAACCCTAGGTCTCCTACATTCTGAGGAAGTATTCCCAGCGCTGTTTTGTTCAGGTACAGTTAATAGTATATGGCTGTGTTTTTGTAAAGTTTAAGTAGGCTCTGAGAATGCCCACCACAACAGAGCCTGCAAACAGAATAATTAGAGGAATATCTACTTCATGAATTCTTGCAAGATGTAGACATGTTAGACTGTTCATTTTTACCACAGTGTAGGCAGAGTTAACATGCTCAGTAGCAGGCTTTTTTAGAGCCTTAGTGGTAGAGTTCTAGGTACGTTTCACCCTGCAGGCATTTACCAGCAGTTGACAGGAATTAAATGGCATAGAGTTTAAGCACTGAGTCTGGCAGCTAGATGGATAGAATTTTTTTTTTATTTTGTTTTTATTTTTTTTTAAATCTAGCTTCCTCCAACCCCTACCTCCTTAATATCTGTATAGTAGTAATAAGTCTAGTCCCAGATTAGGCCAATGTTTCAAACTGTTTCAGAGACTGTTTCTTAAAGAAAAAAACCAAAAACAACAAACAATAAAAAGTAATGTATTGGGTTTGTGTGGCAAGGTTTTGTTAGTGGGGGGGCTACAGGGGTGGCCTCTGTGAGAAGCTGCTAGAAGCTTCCTCCATGTCTGACAGAGCCAATGCCAGCCAGATCCAAGACGGACCTGCCACTGGCCAAGGCCAAGCCCATCAGCAACAGTGGTAGTGCCTCTGGGATAACATATTTAAAAAGGGGAAAGAAACTGCACAAATGAAAACTGCAACCAGAGAGAGGAGTGAGAATATGTGAGCAAAAGAACTCTGCAGACCCCAAGGTCGGTGAAGAAGGAGGGGGAGAAGATGCTCCAGGCGCCGGAGCAGAGATTCCCCTGCAACCCATGGGGAAGACCACGGTGAGGCACGCTGTCTCCCTGCAGCCCATGGAGGTCCACAGTGGAGCAGATCTCCACCTGCAGCCCATGGAGGAGCCCATGCTGGAGCAGGGAGATGCCCAAAGGAGGCTGTGACCCTGTGGGAAGCCCGCACTGGAGCAAGCTCGTGGCAGGACCTGCAGACCCGTGAAGAGAGGAGCGCAGGCTGGAGCAGGTTTGCTGGCAGGACTTGTGACCCCACGGGTGACCCATGCTGGAGCAGTCTGTGCCTGAATGACTCCAACTCGTGGAAGGGACCCACACTGGAGCAGTTTGTGAAGAACTGCAGCTCATGGGAAGGACCCACATTGGAGAAGTTAATGGATGACTGTCTCCTGTGGGAGGGACCCCATGCTGGAGCAGGGGAAGAATGTGAGGAGTCCTCTCCCTGAGAAGGAAGGAGCAGCAGAGACCGTGTGATGAACTGACCCCAACTCTCATTGCCTGTTCCCCTGTACCACTGGGGAGGAGAAGGTAGAGAAAATTAGTGAAGTTAAGCCTGGGAAGAAGGGAGGGGTGGGGGATGGTGTTTTAGGATTTGGTTTTATTTCTCATTACCCTACTCTGATTTGATTGGTAATAAATTAAAGTAATTTCCTCAAGTCGAGTCTGTTTTGCCTGTGATGGTAATTGGTGAGTGATCTCTCCCTGTCCTTACCTCGACCCATGAGTCTTTCATCATATTTTCTCTCCCCTGTCCAGTTTAGGAGGGGGAATGATAGAGTGGCTTGGTGGGCCCTTGGCATTCAGCCATGGTCAACCCACCACATGTAGGAACCACAATTTAGCTTGAATTTACTGAGAAAAAAACCCTTAACTTATTTGTTTGTTTGTTTGTTTGTTTTTAAAAAAGCAAACATAAATAGATGTAAGTAAAGAATTGTCATACATTTTTGTGTTAAACCTGTTTCAGCCTCTAGGGTATCTAACAAACATGCTTATAATAAAACCAGGAAATTTGAGACAGCTGACACCTGTTATTTAGGGAAAGCCAGTAAAGAACCCCAGTAACAAAATTTCTAGCTTTTATCCTGTTAAGGCAATTATGGAGATGTCTTGAAACTGTGATTATCATTGGAAAGACAAAAAAATTAGCAAACAGGTTAAAAAGGCACAGCAAGGAGACACACCAAACCTGTTGCCTTCATTTCTACCTCACTTTCTGGACATTTGTTTGAAGTGTTGATTAAGAAATATATATTCTATTTCCACACTGATTAAATGCAGATGTAATAAAGATATTTCTAGTGTTTCATGCACATCTATCGTGATATCATTTGGCATGCTATCAATGGAAGAAGAAACTATTAAATGACTGAAGTAGTTATGCTTCAGTATTACGAGGCAGAATATATATGCTCATGACGGGGCTTGTTTTTAGAGAGTAGAGAAGCATTTGAATTAAAGTCTTCGTGTAGAGATGTTTCTGAAAAAAGCATACTCTGAAACAGCAAAAAGCATCTCCTAACCTATTTGAAGTCAGAGACTGCAATTTGGCATCTATTAGTAAACATAAGAGGATGTCCTGGAGTTAAACTCTGTAATAATAAATTAAAATATGTATAACAGAATCCTCTTGTCTTCAACATAAAAATGCAACACTAATGATTAAATGAGTCTGAAGTTTAGTATTAAAAAAAATATTCTGGTTTATGCATTAATATGAATCAAGATTTCTCAAACTTAATTTAAAAATATTTTCACATATAGTTACCATTAGCTGTCAGGACTTATATTTTGAAAACTTCTGTCAAGATACAGAACTCTGAAAAGTTAATGTTGTTTACCTTCAGAAGTTGAAAATACATTCCTTTCTAAGGAAATGTCCATCTAAGGAATAGATCAAGTATTTAATATCTTAGAACACGCAGGCAAAATCTCTAAAGAAACTCTGCAAAATGTTGTTTGTTTACAGTGTTGGGGTTTTTTAAGCAAATACATTTATGGTGTGGAGATGGTGAAGATTTTGCTCACAGATTTGTATTTTTAAAAAGGAAGCCAACTTTTTCTGACTGTCAATATTGTGCATTGCAGACTGTGAAAATCCAAAGAACTGATTCAAAAAGAGCGATTCAATTGACATTTCCTTTCCACACTTTAGACTTCCAAAATGTTAAGAGTATTGATTAAACATCTGGTATTTTGGTAGGTTTCCCATATCTTTAAAAGAACAGCTCTCAAATGGTTTGGAGACTCCAAAGGCTCAAAAGAGGAGCGTGCTATTTCTCATTTTAGTGTAATTGAACAGATTGGGGGAGGGATGGTGGAGAAAAACTTACAAAAAGTTTTATATATGTTGTGTTCTATAGATGTATGTATATAAATGAAATAAATACTCCAAGTGGCATCTCTTTTCATTTTAGATTGCCATCCTTTTACTAATTTCCTATGACTAAAAGGGGAAGACTTCTTTGTCATCTATTAGAGAAAATGGCAACAATAATTAAAAATATGTCAATAATTTGCTGCCATTATCTAAGAAGTCCCTTAATAGATTAGGTTCATGGCTGCATAACCATTCTTCTGTCTCTAAGCATGGCCAATAATAGATGACTACAAAAAAATTAAGAAAAAGGGCCAGTGTAGAGTCATTCTTTCATTGTTATATCCTCCCAGCTTGCAGTGATCAGTGATACAGGAATGCCCTGAGCCAGTACTGACTTATGAATGGAGTTATACTCCATAAACTTGTTTAATCTATTTTTGCATGTGTTTATCCTTTTGACCTCCATAACATGCGGTGGCAATGAATTTCATGGTATGATTATGTACTGTACAGAAATACATTCTGACTTGAAATCTGCTACCTGATTATTTTCTGGGGTGTTCCTTCATTCTCGTGTTTTGTGAAACAGAAAATAATTGTTTCCCCTTTCTCCATGTAATTCCTGTTTCTATAGACCTTTCTTATCAGCTATCTCTTTTCCAAACTAGGAAGTTCTTTATAGTCTTCTATGGCATGGAAACTGTTTTAATTTTGCTTTTTGACAACCTTAGTGACCCTTCTGTTTCTACAATTTTCTATATGTCTATGTATATTTTTAGTTTGTTCTTTTAAATAAGAAGAATTTAGGGGAAAATGAGAAAGGTAAGGAGTGGAGCAAAAAAGGGAAGTCTCTCCCAACTTCTACTTTTCAGTCTTCCACAGATTTTATTTTTATTTTTATTTTAAAATTTTTTTTCCCCTTCTGGAAGGTAGATTGCTTGCTTATCCCTGCAAATATTTACATGAATAAAAAATACAAAATACTAGACAAAAGGTATAAACAAATCAAAATTGTCTAGAATTTTATGCCATGAGTGGACTGAATTATGTTGCTATTGCAGTGAAATTCTTTTTCCACTTAAAACAATGGTATGTTTCAAATTGGCTTCAATGGGGCCAGATCTCACTCTGGGAAATCTATAAAACATTTCAGTTTCTGCCATTGCAAATCAGTTGAATAAAATTTGGGGAATGTTTAAGTTGCTGATGTGCTACTGCAGCTTTCTTGTCATCATTCAGATTTATCTGTTGTATCTCATGGTTTGTACTGTATATGCTTGTTTGAATTAGATGATGCAATCTAAGCAAGGATCCTCAGAGAAGGAAAAATTGAATTTTCTGTTTGATTTTATTGTGAAAAGAGAAGATTTCTCATCAGAATAAAAAACTTCAGGTTTTAGATTAATGCTCTAATAAATTCTAAGCTTATTACCGGAGTATTCTGTTCTTAGGAAGGGAGGTAAAAAATTCCCGTCTGTAAAAAAATTCCCTCTCCCCTTGTTTAGCATTCACTTAGCATGCTTTCTCAGCTGTTAAATGTGTAACTTTATTTATGGATGAAAGCCACCACTGCAATGTTCTTTAGCTGCGCTTAAAGTCTGAGGGCTGAATGAATTTCGAAACTGATACATCTCATAAGTATAAGTGCCAAGTCTCAATTTTTAACCCAAGATTCATTTCTCAACAAACCTTTAACCACTCAACTGTCTGCTATCTGATTTCTATCTCGGCATACAGGTCAGGAAATAGTAAAAGGACAGGTCAGATATATGAGCTGTACTACTCCAGATACAAACTTACCTCTCTCCTTTTTGGCCAATGTAGCCGAATAGCCAATAACAGAAGAGCTTTCAAGACGGGCAATGAAGGCATGAAACTCATACTGAGACTTAGTTATTCAATAGGATTTTTTAAACTGTCTTTCTAGGTCGACACCATGAAATGTGAGACAGGGAGCAAGCAGAAGCTTGAAGAAATTTGGTAACAACAAGGTAATTGTTATATTATTAATGATCTTAGTGTTGTTTATGGGATTAGGAAGACCAGTTATATTGATAAAAGCTAGTTAAAAATATTTACATGTTATAATTTTACATCCAAAATTATATTTTTGTTGAAATCAAAATGTTCTGTTTCTGAAACAGGAATATCTCAGTTTTGCCAATATTTGTAATATGAAAAGTCAAAGTAAATATTTTTTTTTCCTGATGAAAATACATCTTTTTGATTTTACACCTTGAATTTCATCTCATTGTGCATATATTTTTAAATTTATATCCATACAATTTTACCATTATGTCCATTACCATTGTAACTATTTAATAAAGGAACTGTAGCTGCAACTGCAGTAGCAACAATATCATGTGGATAAAGGTGTCTTTCTGGGTTCATGAAGAATGATCCAAGACACAAAAGACACACCTGCCTTTCTGGGAATACTTTTAAAAAAACTGGGTATTTATTCCTTATTTGTTACAATTTTACATGATTTTCAATTCTGCTGAGAGAAAGAGAATCAGAGTTTTTTATCAGTAGGAGCACACATGTACCTTATGTTCTAATGTGGCTCCACATATTTCTGGAATGCTGCATATAGCTCACTGCAAAGCTCAAAGATAACCTGTAGCTAAAACCAACATGAAATCAAAGTTTGAAACATTTTGGAGAAGACATTGGTAAAATGTTGGTAATTTATGCAGGGTAAAATAAGCATATATTTTCAAGAAGGGTAAATTGTTTCTGACAGGATTTAGCAGTGATAGCACTGCTGCAATTGCTCAGGTTAAGTAATCATTTCAGATTTTTTCAGGGTTTATTCCAAAGCTCATTAATTTTTTTCCATTGTCTCCAAGGAGTTTTGGATTGAGTTCTTACTGAAAAGAGACTGAAAGCAAGAGTTCTGGGATAGCAAAGAACTTTCAGCAGAGTTTTGATTTTTGCCTGCTTAATTCCTGCTCATTTGTCTCTTCTAGATCCTGAATTCTGGAAAAGGTAAGAGAAAACTACCATGACTCAGCTTAACAGAGAAAGTGAGAGTGGTTAAGGCAGTTAAGAGAAATGTGGAGTATTTTTACTACCAGCGGCCTATTCTCTTGTTCTTTCAATTTCACTCCAAGAACTAAATGGATCCTTCAAAATCTGGCTAGCTACCAAGGACACAATCGAACATCTGTGCACCAGATGCATAGAGCATTATATCCAGCTGTGTTACTGCAGCTACATCTGCAGAACACTGCATATATCAATTGCCATGGCCAGCAGGCTTTGGGAATACTATCTATAGGAATTAAAGCTTGCAGCAGAAGTAAAAGAAGGGGGTATTTTGCTTTCAACTTTTTAATGTCTTCTTTTAGCTCTCAACATTTCTTAACGGAGTTGCTTGTAAGTTTGAATGAATGGAGGGAAATAGCATGTGCTTTTTCACCAGTGGAGACCTGATTTCAAGTTGTGATAAATAAAAGAAAAAAGAAAATGAGTTTCATCTTATCCTGTATTTTCACTTCAAACTTGTACTTTTCTCTTAGAAAACACTATAATAAAGTATTCAGAAAAATAGTCTGGTCTTCCTTTGTAGCTGGTGGCATCCTGTGTGTTAGCTGAGGAAAACTGAGGAGAGCATTTCTTCCAGAAGCCACTAGAGCAAACTTCCAGAAGAATTTGAGAATTTCTGTTTGACTTGCTGAAGCAATGAGTTTTTATCAGTAGGATATACTGTAGGCAGGTTTGGTAGGTTTCCCTACCAAATACTCAGAAGCATATTCAGGTTGTCTTGCTATGTAAAATAGCAAAGCTATGTCATTCATTGCAAGATTTATTTTATATATTTCCCTCCTTTCCTTTTCCATTCCCCTCAGGACTCTCTTGCAATTGTCATAAAAGCATGGAAAAAAATATTGTATCTGTACATCTTCGATTTCTCCTTCCTAACAGTATAACCTTGCCTTGATAGGGAAAGCACTAGCAAGTTAGCAAAAGGAAATGAAAACATTTTTTTTGCTCAGAAAGGATCAGAAGCGGCACTTGGTGTATGTAGATTAATAACAGTGGCTACTCTTTTGAGCTGGCAATATTCCTTGCAGGTTTTAGGCAAGTCTTTTTCAATTATATTTATAATTCTCACAAACAAAACAAAGTGCTAATTTCACACTACTGAATGCATAAACCATTTTTCATACTGGTATGTTTGCATGTCTAAACTTAGCTGGTGTATTTTTAATTTAAAATGTCTCTTATATTTTTAAGGGTAGAGCTACCTTAACAGTTCCCAACAGTTCCCAATTTAGATATTTTTTTTTTCAAGAAAAAAGTGCTACAGTAGCACCATTTAAAAAGTTATTGATTTACTTTTTCAGTTTTGTGATGCTGAATTATTCTATTCACGTCTTTATCTTCAATAAATATTTATATTCAATCAGCTGTGTTCAAACTTGTTATTTTATTGAACACAGTGATACATCTTGAAAATTTGACCACATGCAAATATATATTGCTTTTGCAAATTCTCAAAATAATTATTATTTGGGGATCATTTTATACATGCAAAGAGAATGCATTCAAACAGGTTTAATCAAAACTGTCTAAAACAATGCCACCATGTTATAAAAAAGAGAGCAGAGGCTTACAAGGAATAATTAACACAAAACCAAAATGTTTCACTTTATTAATGCCTACTAGTACCAGACCATTTATACAGCTGCAAATACTAATTATTGACTACATCTTACATAAAATTCCCTTTAGCTTTGATTCAGTATTCTTTCTGTTTATTTTTCAACCTTCTTCCTCTCTGTATCCTGCTCTTGCAGTAGTAGTAGCTGGATTTTAGACACATCTTGCCCTGCATATTTGCCTTTTCTGACACTGTCAAGAACAGAAGAGTGTTGTGGGAGCAGAAGACATAAACAAGATAAAGTACATTTATTTTCTCTCACTTAAATTATAGGCAGTGTTATCTAGGCTCTGAACCTAGTTTGTATCCAGATAATGGTGTGAAGCAAGATAAAACATTTTTGTTTCCATTCCAGCCCTTTTAATAAAAAATATTTCTCCGTAGAAGAAATGTTTTTATAACTTACTGGAGATTTTCTCTCCAAAAATGGGGATTCCACTCTGTTAGCAAGTAACTCATCTTAAAGCTACCAGCTGCTTTTCTGCTGGTTTGTATGCTAACCTATCTGGAACCAGAATATGGGATATAAATTGTGATCCACAGCATGAGTCTGCTGATGTGGTTAAAGTGATTCACACGTTAAGGAGATGGCAGAATCATAGAATGGTTTGGGTTGGAAGGGACCTTAAAGATCATCTAGTTCCAACCCCCCTGCCACAGGCAGGGACACCTTCCACTAGACCAGGTTGCTCAAAGCCCCATCCAGCCTGGCCTTGAACACTGCCAGGGATGGGGCATCCACAACTTCTCTGGGCAACCTGTTCCAGTGCCTCACCACCCTCACAGTAAAGAATTTCTTCCTAATATCTAGTCAAAATCTACCCTCTTTTGGTTTAAAAACATTACCCCTCATCCTATCACTAGACTCCTTGATAAAGAGTCCCTCCCCACCTTTCCTGTAGGCCCCCTTTAAGTACTGGAAGGCAGCTATAAGGTCTCCCCAGAGCCTTCTCTTCTCCAGGCTTAACACCTCAACTCTCTCAGCCTGTCTTCATAGGAGAGGTGCTCCAGCCCCCTGATCATCTTCGTGTCCCTCCTCTGGACCCGCTTGAGCAGGTCCATGTCCTTCTTATGCTGGGGGCCCCAGAGCTGAACTTTACTCCAGGTGGGGTCTCACGAGAGCAGAGTAGAGGGGAAGAATCACCTCCCTTGACCTGCTGGTCACAACTCCATTAATCAATTCCGTTAATATGATCTAGAATAAGATAAGTAGCTGTGTGATATTCTTGGTTAAATGATATAAAGTTGTTAAGGTAACTTTTAATTTAAGGGAGAAGAGTAGCTGATACTGTTAGTCATAGTATTATGATATTTCTAATTGCTTTACAGTAGTGAAAATTTAATTTTTTATTTTACTTTTAAATGATACTCAAGAAACAAAAAATTCTCTACTGATTAAAACATACTCCACATATTATGCAAAACACATCTGAGATAAAATTACTCTAGTCAGAATGTGGGAGAACAGAATTTTATTCCAAGATTACAGTGTTCTCACTAGAGTTCCAAACTACCTATACACTTCCAGAATATTTCTGTATAGCTTTAAAATTTTATCACTGTATTGTTGAAGTCAGCCACATCAGTCACAGTTATCTTATGTTTAGGGTGGGGTTTTTTTCTCCTCTCTTCATTGCCTTTGACTTTTTCTGCAAGGAAAAGTTGGTAGAATTGTGTGAAAGTTTTCCTTTATTGCTGAAAAATACTGTTCCTTTGATATGACAGGTATCTAGGACCTGTAGATTAACATACTATAAGTAAAAATGTGTTTGTAAAACTCTGGAATTAATGTCCACTGTAAGATGTGAAAGAGTGCTCAAGACAGAGTTACTGTTGAAAGAATAGGTGGGCAGAGTTGAATGAACAGAGAAAATAGGGATAAGATGGAAGGTTACAAAAAATAAATAATATCAAAGTCCTGATGGTCTGAGAAGAAAAGTAGTATCTTTCCAGAAGATGTATAAAAACCACCTGGAAAAAACAGGGAAGAAAAAACCCTCTGACAGCTGCAGTGAATATTGGAGATCATAAGGAGCATTAATAATGCTAGGTACAGCTGGAGAGACATGGAAAACAAAATAGTCTAAGAAGCTCTTTTAATAGATTATAAAGTAGATAAAAGAAAGCCTGAAACAGTTAACTGTTCAGAGAAGGTTGTAATCGCAGTATTATTGTTCTCTATTCTATATTAAAAACTATTCTCACCTAATGGTTTGAAAAAAATTCTTGTTTATTCAGAACTTTAACAGATCTAATATTTGTTTGAAAGTATGTAATAGATGTTAGAAATTTTTTTGTGTGACTCTCTAATTGCTGTCATAAATAAAAAGTACCTTGGAAGCAAAACTGAACTCCTGTAAAAAATTTTGATTAATTTATGTTAAAATAGTCAGGAGTGATAAATTTTAAGGTCTGTGATTTACTTTTGCTAGTACAGCATTGCCTGGAATTTCAGGTTGGTGATATTTGTTACTATTGTAATCTCGTCAAATAGGTCACACAGAATTTTATTGATAAGCAAAGGTGAATATGAAAGGTGTCTTCGAGTCTTTGGGCACAGTCCCTGGAGTACCTATGATAAGCTAGCCTTCTCTTAATATTTTTCTTAATTCTGTTTGTAGATGTTAATAGGCAAATCTGAACCCATTTAGAAAGAGAGGTAAAATTTTCATTAAAATTATCATATTTAGTGATAAGCAGCAGATGGGAAGAGGTGAGGCTCTCATATCAAACACCATGGAGGGCAAATAAAGTGCATGTCATGCCAGTGATGCAAGTGATCAGTACCTGTATAGGTCTGGCTTTGTTCCTTTCACTGTTCACAGAACTTCTCTAGACATGATTCTGAGTCCTCCTGATGCAGATTACTTGTTTTCCTGACTTCCATTGTTCTACACAGATGTAAACTGAATTCCTGGAAGGTCCTTCTTTTTATCACTTTGTACTGTAGAAGTAAGGTTTTCTTCCCCCCCCTTTTGAAACCCAGGAGTGGTCTACACTTAGCAGTTCTTAAGTATTTCTACTAAAAGTATTCATTGATACATGATCTGCTAAACAGTTTCCTACAAGAAATTATTATGAGCTCTACTGTGATCTTACACTGAGAGAGAAGGCAGGGGTTTAGGAAAGCATCATTAACTTCCTTGTAGAACAATTATGAACTGTCTCCAGAATATTTGTTTGCATTTTTATACAGCAGCTTTGGCTACCAAAACCAGCTGTAGCTGCTTTTTTTCTCTCTTTACCTACTTTCTTTTGGGAACAGTGATGTTGCCAAGTTTTCAACTACCAAGCTGTTTTTCACCTTTCCTTGAAAGATTCTAAATTATTTCCTCAAGTCAGTACACTCTCACAACTTGGCTAACGGCCATTAGTGGTAGAATTTTCTAATCCAAACTAGTTGCAGATAGAGTCTAAATCTTTTTCAGAATTATATACAGTTTTAAATTATCTAGTGTATGGATGCTGCCATTTGTATATTGAAGTCCAGGACACACTTCCTTTGAAGGGAGACAGAAAGAAATATTTAAAAGTCATAATAAGAGATAAGAAAGAATCTCACCTAAAAGATTTCTATTAAGATATTACAAAAAATTTGCTGTGGGTTTAGGTGATGAGGAATCTTACTTAGCTATTACTTAAAAATAATAATTAGTCATTGTTTAGGAAGGTGCGGTACTGTAAATTCTCTGTGTTTTCTGTATCCATGGCCATTCTGTGCCTTGTTTTCTTCTCCTTCAGATTTGCAGTTATCTTATTCATCTTGTCAAGACTGGAAGGAGATTTTTGGTGTTTCACATAATTTTCATTTGTCCTGTTTACATGCAAAATATCCATGTCTAAGGAAGGAGTCATAAATGTGATATGTTGACAGGATTTTTTTCAGAGCTAGTAAATGTCTAGTTCAAATTAGTTCAAAACTTCGTAATGACCCCTTGTTTTTCCTATTTAGGATTGGTACACCATTGACATTTACCTGTTATTTTTTCTGGCAGAATTACTAAAAGGTGCTGTGATAGCTTCAGGTGTGAACATATGGAGTTTGAAACCGAAGATCATAGAGACCTAGTGCTTCCTTTTTCTGACCCTTCACTTTTCTAAGGTCTTTTGTGACCATACAATTTTTTAAAATGAGAATGATATTTCCATTCTCTTTTGCAAGGTAAGTTTCATGTGACCGAGCAAAGAATCTATTTATTTATCACTTGTAGAAGTGGTTATAGTCTATATCTTCCAAAATTAAACCTATCTTAAAATTTAATAAAATACTACAATCATATATTTCTCGTTATTGCACTCTTCCAGCTGTAGAACTATTAGTGAGGCTGCTAAGTCACAAATAATGCTTCTCTCTTTTTTTCTACTTGGAACTTGTTCATAGTATCATGAACACAATATAATTTTCTTCATTTCCTGTTCTGGCAATCTGAGCCCTGCAAATCCAATAAATAGAGATATATTCTGTGTGTTATATGCCAGTGTGAAAGGACAGTGTAAGCAACGCATGGTGCTATTACTGTAACCCTCATTCGGCTATGGAACACACAATTGAATGTAGCAGGATTATGGAATTAATTCAAGCTAATCATGTTCTTTCTGAACTGTTTTTAAAGGTAGTCATTCTGCCACAGATTTTTTAAAAGGAGCTGTTTTTTATATTAAGCAACTTTTCTGACAGTCTGTATACAGTGTTTTATATAATAACTGTTAAAGGTCACTTACCAGAAGTTCTTTGTGTCTAATACATTAGTGTCTTCCTGGTGTAAGTGTGGGAGTTCTATTTTATATTGTGGTAAATGTTTCTCCTTGTCTTTGCTGCTTTTATTTTTTGCTATGCCATAGCACTGCGATCTGCTATGATTAACATCATGCCGTTGTAATCCAACATTCTTGCTATATGTACAATATTTTCCTTTAACATATTTCATAGAAGGGCAAGTTCTACTTTGTAGAGAGCATCACTTATTCAGAACTGGAAAAATTAATTTATTTGGTCAAAGGTTCCAAGGTCCTTCAGTGAAGGACAGATAATTTCTTAGCATTTAAATCTTTTCGTCACAAAGATTTCAAGTCATGGATTATTGTTATACTTTGTTCTATTTTATTTATGTAATTATATTTATTCTGTTTTTCTTAAAAATGAACAGAGGGTAAATAAAATATTAAATATCATAGGAATAAACTCATTAAATAAACATATTGTGTCATCTTAAAGCAATTGCAAATTGTTCCCTTGCAGCCTAGCAGAGACTAAACATCATTGCTCTCTAATGAAAACTTGACACACTAGCCCATGTGAACTGTGTTGATTGTTTCAGTGCAGTTCTTGACAGATCTGAAAAGCCACAATGATAGTCATGGTGAAGCCAGGGTACAATCATTTAGCTTAAGCAGTTCCTCTTTCTCCTCAGTTACTTTGGTACCTTGTTTTTACTTCGTCTTCTAATCTAGATCAATTCCCTGATCCACCTCAAACCAGTCCCCCAAAAAGTTCTAGCACCACAGCTCAGAAGCGGAACAGTTCTATAAAAACTGTTGTACATGGGAACCATTTCAGTTGGTTTTGCTACCATCAGCTTTGCATTGTCAAACCATGTCCTCAGTCATGAAGACTGTATGAGCTAATATGAAATTAATTTAATAGATTGGAAATGAGAGAAACATAGGACTGATTTTTCACAAAATCAAGAAATA
This sequence comes from Astur gentilis, assembly GCF_929443795.1. Classification (NCBI taxonomy): domain Eukaryota; kingdom Metazoa; phylum Chordata; class Aves; order Accipitriformes; family Accipitridae; genus Astur; species Astur gentilis. Next base: position 15,924,083 of record NC_064896.1, on the reverse strand, counting down.
CTGCCTTTTATATACAGATCAAGTGTCATAAATAAGTTAAATTAGGGATTTTTTAAAAAAATCTTACATCATTGTTCCAGTGCTATTTGAATGGGCCTTCTAACATTAACAACATGTATTATTCCCACAATAATTCAAAATCAAACTTGCAACTAATGCTGAAGACAGAAGCATATGTGATCTGAAAAGGAGCATTTCTTATTAAGCAAAATGGCCGGGTCCTCTGGTGGAAAATGCTGTACTACTGCAACTAGAAAGGTAGAGGAATTGTATTCTGAGAAAATTCCAGCTTTTTTCTTCTCTGTTAGCTATGCATTTGAATAAAAATACAAAAAAGTGTTTCAGAATTACAAAGTATTTTGGTTGAGTAATATCTGCATCTTTTATTTCACTGTTATTGTTTCAATTCATGCTACAGTACTATATCAAAATAGCATTAACATCCATTTTTATTTCTGTTTGCCCTATAATTCAGTTAAGATATCAAATACTTTATTTCTATTACTAGATCAACTTTTGTGAATCACATCTTCTGAATATTTGTCCTCTAAGTCCTGCCTTAATGTGAGTGATATGAGAGAGGGAGCACACTTTCCTAAGCACTTTTGCACAAATTCAAATTTGCCATCCTGATAGTTTTGCAAAACTGATCCAATTCTGAAGTTGAACAAAGTATTACAGTCCAAAATACAGCCTTCTTAAACTCTGATTAACATCCATTTCTAAAAATAGGGTTTGAAATTGAGCTAATTCTTTTCTTCTTCAGGATAAGTAATACATATCAACATCAGTTATTTGCAGGACTATAAACATCAGGATCCATTTTGTTGATTACACTTCAGTTTTCTACCTCATTAGAATCTAGTCAGCTAGGAATAATATTTCTGATTTCTCTATGGTTCGCAAGTCTCTCAATACACAGGCTTTGAAAAAAGTTTTGCCTGTATTTTCAGTTGCTGTCCAGGTTTTTTCTGTAGCTGCTATTGAGATTGTTGCAAATCCTTGCTGTCAGTTAGAATTCTGTTACAGCTCTCAGCATAATGTTTCTGATCCACCATAGCAAGGATTCTGGAAGTAGTTTTACTACATGGTGATCACTTTTCCTAACAGTCTTCTCAGAATTAATACTCATTTTGTTTCTATAATATGTTTTTCTGCCTGACCCAAACTATCCAATGAACTAGTCCTGTCTCCTGGTACTACTTTCTCAAATGTCAGACTAGATGTTTCACCGTTCTAAAAGAATACTATTTCATTGTAGGGGCTGGAGAACGTTAGTTGCCTGCCAGATCTGTTTAAAGTCTTCTAAATGAAGTCCTTTTTCTCACCATTTTGACCTTCTTTCCCTTCTCTTACAGAAGTAGATCTGCAATTGGGTATTACCAAAATTTTAGCAGAATTGGTAAATAGGCTATTAGAAAATGTTGTTGGTGATCTTGTTACTTGGTTTTGTCACAAGACCTGTGTGGCAGTGGTGGATTTTTTTACTCTTAAGATTATTTCATCTTTTTTTCTTTGGGCTTTTTCATTCTCACTTGTTCTTCTCAGAGTCCTCTTGTGTTTGCTTTGTGCTAAGGACTGGTCTTAAGGAATCTTGATGTTGCATGATTATTTGCGGCTTGGCTTTCTCTCTATAGGCTTGCGTTCCATTCAAGCCACTAAACTAACTGGCAGCTAACTTCTCTCTGGGTTTTCACATACTGCTGGGAGGCAGAAAAACCAGTTTTATCCAGACAGCACTGTGAGGATGAGTTGCATGAAATTACTTACCCAGCCTGCTTGCAAAAAATGTACTTTTCTTGTAAACATATGCACTGTCTAATAAAGGCATTTGTAAGACTTAAAGATACTATACCATTTGAGAGAATAGTTTCCTATGTGGCACGACAAACAGTAGGTCTATTCAAAAAAGTCAGTTTCGAATATGTTATCATTTTAAAGTACATACTTAAATGGATGAAGTGGCATAAATAGGTTAAATTGAGCAGTCATAGTCTTCTAGAATTGGAAAGCAAAATCTTTTCTATAGATACTCTTAGAGTCTTCATATGGATTTTTTTATTATTTTTTTTTTTTTACTTCACACTAAATATCATTAAGCTGCTAGTAGCTGCAAATCTTGTATGTGAGAACACAAGATAACTGCTTTTCCCCATCAGTGAAGGCATGTTTGCATTTTTGTTTAATAACAACTTTGATCCTTCTACTGTTGGCAATGGTCATTGAGAAATCCTGACATAAAGAAGGTATCTGCAAGATAAAGTTCTACAAGGGATGATTAGCAGCACTTAAGTTTTCTTTTTGTTGAAAGGAAGAATCCCTGATTGAACAGTGCATTGAATGATATGACAAGCAAGTACTTGATCCCTGTCCAGCTGGAAAGGAATTGTATTCATCAGCAGCTTTTTAGCTAAGGATGTCTTTATATTTTCACTCTTTGTTTGAGTCTCTCCAGATCCTCCCTTTACTTCATGTCAGCACTATATAGTAGGTATGCCAAGTGGTTTTGAAATTTAAATTACAGTCTCTTTTTCAGATGTTATTGGAAAGAACATGTAATTTATAACCACGTGTTAGGAGTACAGGATGTTCATGGTTCACTGCCAATTCTTCTTTTGTAAAGTTAATAAAACTTTCATAAAACACTTATACACTTGTATATTTCATGGTAAAGATTTTTTTATCTCATAGGCTAATGTAAAGATTTATTAAAAACATTTTTTTGTTAAGAGGAGTGTCAATAGTTTGCAGCTGAGTGTAATTTTGAATTCCCAGTAGATGACAGTCTGACTGAAAATGACACTAACAGCTTTGTTGATTTAGCACTAAAAATAAAGGATTCTTTCAAATGATATAAAGCTCTAATACCCTGAGTGTGCTGAAATACACTTGAGACCCTTAAGTAGAGTTTCAGCGAAATGTTTGCCAGCACTATGGATTCCGGTGAACAAGCGTTAGCATGCTTGCTGGCACTGACCCATTGGGCTCCCACCTAAAAATTAATGTGGAGGATTGGGATACTCTGCTAAGAAGAGAATCTGATATGTCTAAATATGGGAACCATCAGAGCTTTGGATAATGTCATGGAATAGGCTTCTAGGAAGACCTTGTGACTTCATTGTGACTAAGTTTTCCTTTTTTTTTTTTTTTTTTTTTTCTCAAAAATTGAGCACTTGAAATATTTAATTCAGTAGCAACCCAAAACTACTACCATCTGATAGCTATGAAGAGGTATGTGAAAAGAGTTGATGGTTTTATGCCAGCTTCTGCAGGATGGTTGTTCACTCTCTTTTTGTGATGTGATAATTGATAGCTTTGCTGGCGATCTTGGCAAAGAAGCAGAGGATTAAATAGCCCGAGAGATGGAACTTTCCTAGTCTCTTAAGTGAGAAACAGACATGTTGGCCAGGCAGCATGGAAGAGTCTGCAGTGCTCCTGCTGTACTATAATGTACTATACTTAAATACTGCAAAAGGTTTTCCTCCATCTTTGGACAGTTTTTATTCAAACTAAGTGTATGTAGAGCTATAAACTGAACATATTTGTCTGATTTTAATCTGTTTTTTACTTGTATTCTGTAATAGGTCAGGTAATTTAGTGACAAAAATATTTTCTACAACTTTACAGCCACCTACCCTAAGCAGCTACATCAATATAGAGGAGGTACAAAGCTTCACACTTCTATAAATAATTGCACAAAGAAAGTGAGGATGGGACTCTGGTATAGACATAACATCAAAGTTGGTAACAAGTGAGAGAGTGCACTGATACATTTGTTACTTATAGGATCCAATTTTTTACCCTCTCTGTGTTTATGGGAAATCTACAAGACACTACCTCTCTCAGTCTGGTAGCTACTACTCAAAAAAATAAATAAATCGCTATTTACTCTAAGCCTGCCAACATTTGATATTTCATCCATATGTAGTGACTACTGTAGTACATTTTTGCTGTCTTTAGTGTTTTTCTTAAAACAATTCACTCCTGATCCAAAAGTGGCTAAACGTGGATAACAGAAGGGCTACATTTACAGACCTGTAAACGGTAGTTTAAGCTGTGAAAACAGTAGCACTGAATACTGTAGGAAGCAGAGAGACATCTAGGAAAAACTAAGGATTTGTTGTATTTTTCCATTTTATCCTGCCTATGTGATAAAATAAAAATGTAGGTCCTTAGAGAATCAATTAGTGTGCATAGAAATAAGGGGGAGGTAATTATATAAAGGGAGTTAAAGACAAAATGGTTGAAAACTGAATGTGTTTATAAGAAAATGTTGAGTGGCTGCTGATTCTTGACCTAGATCATACAGTGGTCACAAATTTGATTTAAATAAAATCAGGTTTTTAAGACATATTAATCACGGTTTATAATGGAGCAGCTTTTGACTCAGATTGACCTTCCAGCACAACATGTGGGATGTATATACACAAACTGTGAGAACATAAGCTGCATTTCTGAATATAGGTAGGCAAAGTGACTGTGTTGTGCTTTTCCTTCTGCAAGCATAGCTTTTGAGAGAGACGATCTTCTCAGTTGTGAGGGTTTTACCTGTCCTTACAAACTTTGCATCACTAAGCAAAGAGCATCCTGAAACAATTTTAGTCCTATGTAAATGTAGCATGATAAACTCAAAATTCTGAGGTTTTCAAAAGCAATATCGTTAACTGATCAAGAAAAGTGTAGCTATTCTCTGCAGGACCTCTGTTGTGCTAATTGTGTTCTCATACTGAAGTAACCCTATGCATTTTGAATGTCAAACGAAAAGCATAGTGAGGTTCAGATATTTCTCCTTAAGCAATGATTGGGGGGCAAGGCTTGTTTGACACCCTTTGCTTAGTGAGGCTTGCAGGAAAAGATAATACACTTTATTAAATCACCTGAGAAAGCCTGGAAAAAAAAAAAAGAGAGCAGCTTTTAGACATAAGAGCTCTTCAGAAGTATTGTTTTAAATGAATCATTCCAGATCTGACTGTGAGCTGAACACCACTTTTTTCCATCACAGTAAATTCTTTCCTTCTAAACTTCCAATAGGTTACATGTGTCTGGGGTATCTTTTGAATTTTTTAAGCAATCCCATCAGCTTTTCAAAAACACATTTGCTAGGGAAGTCTTCTGTATTATATGAGCATGAATCTGCAGAGGAAATAGAATGAATCTGGTACCATTAATAGTAATATCCCTTAATATCATTAGAAAGCAGGCAAAACCTGTGTTAAACGACTTGGGAAAGATGTAAAATGTCTATGGTGGTCTTTAACACCTCCTAACTGGAAATAAATTGTTCTTATTTTTATGTACAGTTATTTTAGTCTGTGTTAAATTTACAAACATTTAACCTGTTTGAACTTAATATTATTATGACATTCTTGAAATATGAAAATCTTGTAAATAACTATCATTAATATCTTTGTCTTGGTTTATTATTCTTCTGCAGATAAGAACAAAAGTGAAAAGAAAAAAAGGATATGGTTATAAACTAGTGACTAGAACTGAGTGTAAAAAAAGGAGTCATTTGCATTTCCCTCTGTTTTTCATTCTACTATAATCATAAAAGATGAAAAAAAAAAATTGTATCAGCTGGTCTGTGCATGGGGTAGATCTGCTTCAACAGAGTGTCTTGTGAATAATGAAGTATAAGCTATTATAGCTGAAATCGCATGACTACATTATTAAACTGTATAGAGGAGTGGGCCTTATAGCAACAAGGAAAGGCTATACACTAGTACTTTCCCTTTGTGACATGAACAGACCAATTGCCTATGCACACTGTGGTAAATCTGCACTTGTGCAAAAGACTACTGTTTTCTGAACTGGTGGTTTCACTGTTCATAAGGGGCCAAGTAAATGAAATGCTACCCTCCTGTAATCTTCAATGAAGACTTCCCTGTCTTGTTTATCTCACACCATCTTTCTTGATTGCTGGAGCTCTTTGGAAAGAGGTCTGCCATTGGCAGAGCATTGATGCTTCTCTTCCCTGACACTATCTTTTGCAACAGCACCTCAGACCCAGTCCTGGAGAAGGCTGCATGCTATGTTATTTTCATGCCGTGGTAGCCTCTTCTCAACTAACATCTTTTCTGTGGATGAATACTAGATGATTGCCTGCTAACAAAAACAGTAGGACTCTATAAAAAATAAGGATAAAGCAAACACATTAAGCATGATGCTTTCAATGGTATAAACTTGTTTGTGCTAGTACAAACTTAGTTAAATATTCACCAAAAATATCTTAAGGTGTTTTGAAATTTTTTTTGTTATAAAATATATGTTAGAAGATTAAAGCTTGTACAGAACATTCCTCCCTCTCATTCATGTCAAAATGAAATTGATAATTGCCAGTTTTTAACCAGCTCAAAAGATGCTTTCACAGCCTTCCCTTTGCAGGAGATTACTTATTGTTGCCTTTGATGTTGACATTATTTAATAGAGATATTTTTTTCTTTATGAATTGTTTCAACTTGCTCATGGTGTCTTCAATTTAATGAAGCTTTTGAGAAGGAAACTGTAAACAAATGAGATAGGATGGTTTAGGAAGAATGTGAACTGTATTCTTTAGCAAGAATTGTTTATGATGATGGTTTCATAATATGTAAAACATATGGACCACCAGAAATCTAAACGTCAGACTTTAGGTCTTTGATTTATTATTTCATATAATTTACATTTTATTCACATTTCTTCCCCCCCCCCCCCCTTCCTTTTTAATATTTCACTATTTGTAGCAATAGTATAGATCTGAAAAAGATATATACCTGTTACATGACTGTACTATTCATTGAAACACATAAAAAATGCTGAAAGCAAGCTACCAAATGTCATGATTTTATAGCTTACTAGGGATCTGAGAGTGTTACAATTGAAGGAGACAATAAAACTTATTTAGCTTTTCTTCCGATCACCTTTTAAAAATGTAGTTCCATCCACAATACAGTTTTCCTGAGTCTGTTTTTCTGACTCTGTTTACAGTGCTTATTTATACTTGCATAATATCTGTAAAAGCTGGTTTCTCACCCAGGAGTCATTCAGAACCACTGGATTTTATTGCAAGATAACTAGAACAAAATCAGTTTGCAATATTCTGTCTTAGCTACTGAAACAGTAAATCCCCAGTTTTCTGCTTTTTAATTATGAATGCACAAGCATGTAAAAATAAACACAGACTATATAACTATAAAGTGACTACTTACCACCATCTTCATTTAACCTTCATGGTTTACATTCTGAGATAAACGGTACACAACCATTGCAAACTGCAGTCATGTTGTATGAAGCCTATTTTAATAATGCCATTACAAAATAGTGAGATTCAGAAGACTGAATTTGTACCATGTCCCTTTGCCTCCGAGAGCTTGATTTCTCATGAGTTTACCTGAATTTTAGCATTCTTGGAAAATTAAAATGTGTTGCTTAGTTTGCTCTACACCTGTAGACATTTTGCTAATTAGTTACACAAATTCAGACCAGGTGTTGACTAGCACAAATTAATTTGTTGCCCAACAAAAAAAAATTGCTAGTGTGGAATTGTCATCAAGGAAAATAGCAAAGGAAAAAAGTTGAGTAATCTTTGATCCTGCTTTCAGCAAACCTTTGCTGTACAAGTGAATAGGAGATCAAACATGAAAAGATTTGTGTGCTGTACTGTGCTATAGGAATCCAATATGCCAAGAATCATATGTAAGTAAAAATAGGAAATCTGCCAAGAACATAATAATTAAGTAGAAATTATAACTGAGAAATGCAAAAATGTGGTTTGCATACTTTCCTGGACTGCTGGCCTTCAGCTGAAGACAGTATTGCACTGTTATCAGTCAAAATTCCTTCCATCCAGCACATTAGATTTTTGAGGCGTATGGTATCCAAGTAGAGCATTGCTAATATTGCATAATATTATATTTTTCTCGGTATGGGTTTATGAAATTTACCTCTTCCTGAGTATTTCACAACCGTTGTCAGTATTGGTCTCTCTAGAGCTGTGTTTTGGCTTATTATTATGAAAATATTCCATTTTAGGAGATTTCTGTAAACAAACCAGTTATGATGGGCATTATTGTTTTCCTGTGTAATTTTTCAGCAAAACTAATGCTTTCCTCATTTTTAACTATCTTTTTTGTGGAAAATGAAATTTTTTTGGTTTAAGATATGTATCTCCACACACATAACTTCCGGTGGGCTAAGGTGGTATGTATACTTTGTATTCTGGTATAGCTCAATAGGATTGTTTGTTGGGGAAGGGAGGGGGAATTTAGTACTATTAATTGAAAAAAATCATACCTATGAATATAGTTATACTACTGGCATATGGGTTTTCATTCCCATGTGGCATGAAGCTAGACTGATAAAAGTATATGTACGCATGTACAGGAGAAGTATGTCTATATGTTGAGTTGTCTATATACACCACTTTATTACATCCGAATCACTAGGGAATACAAGTTCTGTGTCTAGAGAAAGCCTTAGCTAAATAACGAGGTTCAAGGCACACTGTGTCTTGAAGTGAGTAGCTGATAAATAAAAGAGGAGTAACTGAAATCAGAACAAAGATACTTTAGCTTAAAACCTGTACTAGATTAAACCGTAATGCTGCTTTTTTATTTTACTTTTTAATTGTGCTTTTATATTGAATCATAGAATCATTTAGGTTGGAAAAGACCTTTAAGATAGTTGAGTCCAATGATCATCCATGCCCACTAAACCATCTTCTGGAGTACTCCGTCTGTGTGCTTTTTGAATACCTCCAGGGATGGTGACTCAACCACTTTCCTGGGCAGCCTATTCCAGTGTGTGACAACCCTCTCAGCAAAGAAATTTTTCCTAATATCTAACCTAAATCTCCCTTGCCGCAACGTGAGGCCATTTCCTCTCGTCCTATCTCCAGCTACCTGACAGAAGAGACCAGCACCCACCTCACTACAACCCCCCTTCAGGCAGTTACAGAGAGCGATAAGGTCTCCCCTCAGCCTCCTTTTCTCCAGGCTAAACAGCCCCAGCTCCCTCAGCCGCTCCTCATAAGACTTGTGCTCCAGGCCCCTCACCAACTTGGCTGCCCTTCTCTGGACATGCTCCAGCACCTCCATGTCCTTCCTGTAGTGAGGGGCCCAAAACTGGACACGGTACTCAAGGTGCGGCCTCACCAGTGCCCAGTACAGGGGAACAATCACCTCCCTGCTCCTGCTGGCCACACTATTTCTGATACAGGCCAGGATGCCATTGGCCTTCTTGGCCACCTGGGCACACTGCCGGCTCATATTCAGCCGGCTGTCGACCAGCACCCCCAGGTCTTTCTCTGCCAGGCAGTTTTCCAGCCACTCTTCCCCAAGCCTGTAGTGCTGCATGGGGTTGTTGTGACTGAAGTGCAGGACCCGGCACTTGGCCTTGTTGAACTTCATACGACTGGCCTCACCCCAATGATCCAGCCTGTCCAGATCTCTCTGTAGAGCCTCCCTACCCTCAAGCAGATCGACCCTGCCTCCCAACTTGGTGTTATCTGCAAACTTGCTGAGGGTGCACTCAATCCCTTCGTCCAGATCATTGATAAAGATATTAAACAGAACCGGCCCCAACACCGAGCCCTGGGGAACACCACTTGTGACCCACCACCAACCGGATTTCACCCCATTCACCACAACCCTCTGGGCTCATCCATCCATCCAGTTTTTTACCCAGCGAAGAGTACACTTGTCTGAGCCATGAGACGCCAGCTTCTCAAGGAGTATGCCATGAGAGACAGTGTCAAAGGCCTTGCTGAAGTCAAGGTAGATCACATCCACAGCCTTTCCCTCATCCACTAGTCAGGTCACCTGGTCATAGAAGGAGATCAGGTTGGTCAAGCAGGATGTGCCTTTTGGAAACCCATGCTGACTGGGCCTGATCCCCTGCTTGTCCTGGACATGCCACATGAACGCTCTTAAGACAAACCGTTCCATAATCTTCCTTGGTTCCCAGGCTGACAGGCCTGTAGTTCCCCGGATACTCCCTCCGACCCTTCTTGTAAATGGGAGTCACAGTGGCAAGCCTCCAGTCCTCTGGGACCTCCCCTGTTGACCAGGATTGCTGATAGATGATGGAGAGTGGCTTGGCAAGCACCTCCGCCAGTTCCCTCAGTACTCTTCGATGGATGCCGTCTGGTCCCATAGATTTGTGAGTGTCCAGATGGCATAGTATGTCACTAACTATTTCCTCCTGGATTAAGGGGAGTATATTCTGCTCTTTGTCCTTGCCTTCCAGCTCAGGGGGCAGAGTACCCTGAGGATAACTGGTCTCCCTATTAAAGACTGAGGCAAAGAAGGCATTAAGTACCTCAGCCTTTTCCTCATCTCTGGTGGCTACGTTCCCTTCTGTATCATTAAAGGATAGATATTCTCCTTGGTTTTCTTTTTGCCGTTAGCATATTTGTAAAAACATTTTTTGTTGTCCCTTACAATAGTGGCCAGATTTAGTTCTAGCTGTGCTTTTGCCTTTCTAATTTTCTCTTTGCATGACCTAACAAGATCCCTGTACTCCTCCTGAGTTGCCTGCCCTTTCTTCCAGAGATGATAAACTCTCCTTTTTTTCTGACTCTTAGCAAAAGCTCCCTGTTCAGCCAGGCTGGTCATTTTCCTCGGAGGTTTGACTTGCAGCACATGGGAATAGCCTGGTCCTGAGCCATTAAGATTTCCTTCTTAAAGCGTGTCCATCCCTCCTGGACCTCTTTGCTCTTCAGGACCATCTCCCAAGGGACTCTCTCAACCAGTGTCCTGAAGAGGCCAAAGTTTGCCCTCCGGAAGTCCATAGCAGTGGTTTTGCTGACCACCTTCCTTGCCTCACCAAGAACTGAGACTTCTATCATTTCACGGCCGCTAAGCCCAAGATGGCCTCCGACCATCACACCTCCCACCAGTCCTTCCCTGTTTGTAAACAGTAGATCTAGCAAGGCTCCTCCCCTGGTTGGCTCACCTACCAGCTGTGTCAGGAAGTTATCTTCCACACACTCCAGGAACCTCCTAGACTGCTTACTCTCTGCTGTGTTCTACTTCCAGCAGACGTCTGGAAAGTTAAAAAGTCCCCTACGAGAACAAGGGCACACAATTCTGAGACTACTGCCAGCTGCTTGTAGACTGATTCATCTGTCTCTTCAACCTGGTTGGGTGGTCTGTAACAGACTCCCAGCACAACATCTGCCTTGTTGGCCTTCCCTCTCATCCTGACCCATAAGCACTCCACCTTGTCGTCACAATCATGTAGCTCTGTACAGTCAAAACACTCCCTAACATAGAGAGCCACCCCACCACCTCTTCTACCTTGCCTATCCCTTCTGAAGAGCTTATAGCCATCCGTTGCAGCGCTCAACTCATGGGATTCATCCCACCATGTTTCTGTGATGGCAACTAAGTCATATCTATCCTGCTGCACGATGGCTTCCAGCTCCTCCTGTTTATTGCCCATGCTGCGTTCATTGGCATAGATGCATTTCAGCTGGCCTATCCAATCCACCCCTAACATGGGCATGCTGCCCCCAGGCTCATCTCTGGTGCACCTAGTTTTATCCCTTACCCCCTTCAAACCAGGTTTAAAGCCCTCTCTATGAGCCCCGCCATCTCATGAGCAAGGATTCTTTTACCCCTTTGAGATAGCTGGACATCATCTGTCGCTAGCAAGCCAGGTGCCGTGTAAACCTCCCCATGATCAAAAAAACCCAAATTCCACCAATGGCACCAGCCTCTGAGCCACGTATTAACCAGGTGTGTTTTCCTGTTCCTTTCAGTATGTTTCCCTGCCACTGAAGGCGTTGAGGAAAACACTACCTGTGCTCCCGATCCTCCCACTAATTGCCCCAGTGTCCTGAAGTCCCTTTTGATTGCCTTTGGATTTCTCTCTGCAATCTCATCACTGCCAACCTGCACAACCAGTAATGGGTAATAATCAGAGGTCCAAACCAGACCAGGGAGTTTCCTGGTAATGTCTTTTACCCGGGCCCTAGGCAGGCAGCAGGCTTCCTTGTGGGGTGGGTCAGGTCTGTCCCCCTCAGAAGGGAATTGCCTATGACAATTACCCTCCTTTTTCTTTTTTTCCAGAGGCTGTGAGAATATTGTTTGGGCTAAAGAGGCTTTGTTGTTTTGAGTTTAATAGCTGGTAAAGGAGTTGCAATTTTGTTCCTCGACATGGTTGACTTGCTTACAAAGCTATTAGTAAGGTCCTTCTATATGTTTTGGAATGACACGTGTGACAGTAGTTGTTTACAGTATCCTGTGTTTGTTTGTATGTTGTATGTGTGTTCATGTATGTCTGTTAATTGCCAGTTTTGTTGCAGGGGGGAGGGCAATTTTAATGAAAGGGAGCAAAGGCTAAAAATCTGTTTCAGATGGCATCCTCCCAAGGGCTGCTTCTAATTCTGTTCTTAGGTATGTACCTCTTCTTCAATAAAAATTACACTTTCTTTAAAAACTCTCTACACCTTTGAAAGAAATCTAAATATTGAAGCATCTGGATGTGAACTATTTAGGGACATACTCAGCTCCCTTCTGCCATGTATAATCCTTTATCTTTGTTACTCCACCCTACTTATGATATCCATCCAGTCTTAATTTTGTTCCTTTCATTCATTCCGTGCTGCCAATATTCTTTTTGATGCTTCCTGTGACCTTGTATTGTGCATTAAATATACATTGAAGGACTTTAAAAGACATATTTTCCTGTGGCATTTTAAGTTACAAGTCTGTGAGAGTTCTGCTTTTTTTTTTTTCCACAATGTGCTATGTTGCTGGAATAGAACATATTTTTATATGGAAAACTGGAATGCCTAGTCTCTCTGATATTATGAAATGTGTGATAAAATGCTACAGAATATTTCTTAGTAGTAGCAAAATTATTTTTAACTGAAATCAGGACTCTTGATTCTATTTTCCTTTCTCTCGGTATCTCTCTATCTTGTTCTTCCAGGCTATTGCTCTTCAACATTATTTTTCTAATATTATCTCTTTAATCTCTGTTCTCCCTCCTGTGATAATTAGCTCCCTTCACTCTGACTCAGTCCACTACTCAGCAACAGAGCCTAGATCAGTGTTAGGTCAGTTAACAATAATAATTTGGAGCGTTCTGTATACTCAAGAAAGCAGGCCTGTGCAAGTGACTCTGACTGATAGAGGGGCAACAAGAGAATGGAAAGCTAGCTTTCAGCAGTAACTATAGAATAGCTTCTGTTCTTGCGTAATAGCCTAGGTAATGTCAATTCATAAAAAACAGCTACACCAGGATTGGGAAATCTATATATGCTGTATTTGAAGTGTCTCATATGGTAGTAGGAGAGTAACATTTGTAGAAGGCCCAGCTGTCTGTCAAGAAAGATGAACCAGGCTGTTACATGCTTAATTCTCATTCCTGCAGTCTGTGCTGACTAAAATCTGATCTCCTTTGCTCTGAGCCATCATGTTAGACCACTGAATGTCATATTGTAGTAACAAAAATGCAAAATATTTCTCATTCCAAACAATGATGGTAATGTTTTCCAGTATTTTTACAGTGGTTCAACACGATCAAATCACTTTAGAATATGAACCGTCCATTCAGCCACTCAGTTTCAGCTGAATATAGTCAGGCTCTCACAATGTCCTGATTTGTTATGTGTGTCAGAGTAAGTTTTTCAGTGCTCCTTTGCAACTGTGCTTTAGTATATCTCAATGTGAACCTTGGCATGTGAAAATCTCACTGTGGCTTTAAATGCTATAAAATTGGTTTCTTCAGCACCAATGACCAAGGAAAGAAGTAATTATACGTGGCTTGGACTTATTTCTATTCAGAAATAAACATATAATTAGGAGATAATTATGGCTATGAAATAATTTGATATAAGGGAGATGTAAATGTAGATCTTGGATAACTGTCAATACATTAAAAATCTTATTTACCTGTGGTTTTGTTCAGATTTTAAAAACAGCTCTTTGAGCTTAGGGCTTTTGATAGGAGGAATTAACCAGTACAGAGCTATCCTTCCTGACGGTTTACAGCTTGTTAATTATGTGCTAATGTTTCAGTGACAGATCTTTTTATTCCGCCCTTGTTGACACAATGTCCAGGCAACGTTTTCCTGAGTAAGAAGCAATTGTATCAGTCCTCCATACCATCAGAAACCACTGGAAAAGCACTTAAGTCTACTAGTCATAGGCATTGATGTTAATATCAAAGAAATACATACACTGTTTTCTGGACAGAAAGCTTGTTTCCTCAGAAACAAGGCCTTCTGAGCTGCCAGGATGAATAATTTCCAGAACTGGATAGCTGGTGTTTCTATGTAATTGGCACTTGGTTCAGAGCTGTGTGGGCAAAACCCTCTTGTTAGACAGCATCTCAGTTTCTGAGTGCTTCTTGCCTCTGACAATTCCTGAAGTAAAGGGACTGGTCAATCTAACTTCTCTGCTGAAGATATTTAGGCACCTTGCTGTCAGCTGACTTCAGTTTCTTTGCCAATCTTAGCCTTTGTGTTGCTACTGTTTCCTGTTTAACTGTCAATGTTTGTCCTTTGAGGGCCACACCTGTAAGAAAGTTCTTTCAGAACTGAACTTGGCATATGTCTGGCGCTATCAAGCTATTTTCAGAAAATGGGATTCAAGAAGCAGAATGGAAGATATACTTTATAAGCTACCCCTTACTGCCAAAGCATTTTTGTAGCTGTTAAACCTTATGTTCACTACAGCAGTGCAAGCATTTGTGGTATGAAATCCTTCAGCTCTTAAATAGTTCGAAACAGTGGGTATAAAGAAAGGTCAGTGGCCTAAAATGAAAATGGTGTTCTATATATAATTTAGTGGCTCTGTATTTTATTTCAGCCAAGCCAAATCAAATGAGACAGATAATATTGATATAAGACAGTGTCAGAAATTTTGTTCTAAACAGTGCACGGCTTTCAGGGAAATACAGTTGTGACAAATATGCTGGCAAAGCTGGAAGACTGGTTCAGAAAACCAGTCAAAGTTTACTACCAGCCAAAACCTTACTTTCCCTGTTATAGAGAGAGCTTGATATTCCTGGTAAAACACTAGAAATAAGAACAGGAAGAAAGGCAAGGAGGGAGCTCCTAAGTCATTGTTATGGCCATTATGTATTTGCTTTCATATGCTTACAGACACACCTTGGTCTTGCCAGACTGAAGCCTATTTCAGCATAAATAACTGTAGCTTTTAAGCTCTCTTGGACTGTGAAAATCCCTTTTCTACTAAGTAAAAGAACATATTCACCTGCAAAATATTTTCCCTAGTGGATAAAATCTTGTGAGCTTTCATAATGTCAATGGATTATTTCAGCTCCTTTATGAATTTGGGAGGAAAGGGGGGTAATCCAACTTTTACCAATTTCATTTTGTCTGCAAAAGGTTGTGGGGGGGTTTTTGGTGGTTTGTTTTTTTTTTTCCCCTCAGTGCTACTTTTTTTTTTTTTCGCATGCATGCCAGGATTTATGACTGAATAAACCAAATATAGAACAGACCACTTACATAATATTTAACATATGTTATAATGTCAGATGTGAGTTAATTTTAGAAAGAGTAATGGAGAGAACCAGACAAAATGGATCATCGCGTTTCCCTGAATGTGATTAAGCAAAGAGGAAGGATTCTATCCCACCCCACCCATGTATTCGGTATAAATTTCCTGCAAGTCCTTTAGCAGAGGAATATAAAACTGACTTCCAAGTGAATGTAGACAGATGTTGGGTGGTCCTATTTTGCACATGATTGCTCAGTGCTCTCATATAGGAACACACTGGTTTCCATCCAAGTAAAAAGCCTGAAAAATAGATTCTTCTTCACATTGTCCAATCTAAAGGTAATGTATTTTGTTAAGGAATAAAAGATGCCTCAGCCACTAATGGAATGTTAAAAATAAGATTAAAAGCCATTTGTTTCAGAATTCTGAAGTAGTGTGGGTGTTGTACTACAGACTATTAAGACTCTTATTTTGCATGTGTAATATGTGTTATGGTAATGTCTTTAAATCACTGTTCATGCTGAAGAAAATTTGTTTTGAAAATATGTTAAATTCATGTCTGTAAAGAAGTAACTAAGAGTCAGACTTTGATCCATCTACTTCCTATATACATGAGTGGTAACTGTTGTATGTAGTCTCATGTCAATAGATGCTCAACACTGTGCATAATGTGTCTGTACCTAACATGCCAGGACCCAGTGTTTGGCAGTTTAGACTGCACCTGAAACATGCTATCCTGTGCAAAACAGTGACATAATGATAACATTTTACAAAGCCATGCTGATTGTTTTCCTTTGTTTTGCAAACTGGAGACTGGTTACACTTAGGACTACCTGATAAATTGTATCTGATCAAACATGGGTGGGAAGTAAAATATTATGGTTGTGATCCTTTTGGACCCTGGGGAATTTTCTGTGTCATGGGATCGGTTCTACTGGATTGTGATAAGTCTTTTGAGGAGATAAACATGCAGGTTCCTCTTATATAGGAAACAATTGTGAGGCACCCAAAGTAGTAGTTTGGGGTAAGAAGTGGAAAGCCCAGAGAACTGTCCTTATATTCCACTTGATTTTTTTCTTGCTCATGTGTTACCCTTTTTTACTAGTTATTTCATGTTGCTCCTTCACCTCACGCTAATTCTTAAAATATCTACTACTTCTTCCCTTAAAATACTTGCAGACCGATAAGTTGTCCCATAGCTGTTTTTTTTAAACCAAATAATCTTAGGTTTCCTTCTCTTTAAAACAAAACAACCGATCAAACAAAAAAACCCTAAAACTTAAAAAAACTTTGGGAACTCACTCATGAGAGAGTAAGACACTATTCCTTTCAGTACTCTGACAGCTGAAAATTACCAAGAATTCTGGCCTGTGTACAGATACATCAGAAATCATACTTTGAAAGATGTTACTAGTATTTCAGCTTTCTTCTCTTCCACTCATGCTTTACTGGAAGCATTATACAAGCTGAATTTCTTTGTAGTGCAACATTCATCAAGAAAAGTATGCATAGAGTTGAAAGGTCACCAGTTGTTCTACATTCTCACAGCTGTGATGCTACAGTATGTTTTGAAGAGCACTCTTTAATTGGACATTATAGGAAATCAAGCTCCTCCTTTTGTAAAGCTATCTAAACTACATTTGTTGTCAGGATGTCAAATGTCCATCCGGCAGGCAGGTTTCAGAAAAAGTGTCAGAAGTGAAAGCCAATGTTACCAACTGTAGGAAAACAACATTTTTCTCCCACAATGAAGCTAGGTCCTGTGGATGCTGAACTTCAAGAATGTTTGTGGCAGACATTCATCGTGACCTAACTCTGTGGTGGGCTGAGTCCCACGTAATGGCTATAGAACCCTGACAGAAGAGCAGGCTTGTTGTAGCATAGTTTATTTTGGTTAGATGAGGTTGCAGACTACAAGCTTAATTTTAGGTTATCCTGATGGAAAAATTATATATCACAGACCAAAGGGAGAAGGTTTTTTTGACCTTTTATAATAAAAGATTGGGGAGCGAGGGGAGATATGCGGGGGGGTATGTATTAACTGGAAAACACAATTGAAAGCAATTTTGTGTTCTAAATTCTGTCTGATTCCATGTTGCAAATAGCAAAAAACCCAAACCAAAACAACAAAAAAGCCACCATCAATTTTTAGGGCAAATTTAGGCTAGAAGGCCATCTAAGCACAGATCTGAGGAAGTAGATAGTTTTATTGTATTCCACGTTCAAGTTTGTCAGCTGAATAATCCCACTTGATTAATGAATTTGCTATATTCAGAATCTATTTTTGCTATATTGCTGCTAATGAATAAAAGTGACCAGAAAACCCCTAACTTTCTTTTAATTAATAGTCACAGTGTCTGGAAGAAAACACAACTGTAATCAGTAGCATATATAGCTAAACAGGTAAACAAAAAAAAACCTCAGCTGAAATTTTGTAATAAAGCAAATAATGGGTAAATAAGTTCCCTGCACACACAAACAGTTATTTGCTCATTCATCAGTCTAACAGTCTGCTTTGGGTTTTTTAGCAGTAATTTTCCAGAAAGTCAAAAAGTCAGCTCAAGTTCTGAGACAAAACTCAACAGACACGCTAGTAAATGTCTCATCCTGTTATCCTGTATTTAGTAATAGCTGACCCATTGATTCAAGATCAAGCTTTGAGTGAAGTGATTGCTCTTACTTAATCATATGAAAACTCTGATGACTTTACACTATTAAAGCAAAACTAATCAAACCCTGGCTTTAGTTGTATTCAGATTCATTGATAATTGAAAATTAGTTAGGTAGAGACCCCATTGTAGATTATCACCACAATATTGATGCAAGGTTTGAAGGTAAAATTCTCCTTTTATTGTGATTATGGAATGGCTTTAAAAGTCTGAACGCAGTCAAAGCTTCCTGTCTGGCTGTCATGGCCATGTCAATAATGCCCTTTAAGTGCAGGAGTCTGATTCTCTCTCTTTTTTATTTATAAATTCCATTTCATAATAGCAAAAAGACACTTAAAGGAAAGTCTTCAGCTTCTTGCTTTATCACACCAGCAAAGGCATATAATAATTATCTGAAAATTCACTACCTGTCATGTCTCCTTGCTTAAATATAGGCCAGAAAAATCTGCCTTACTAGGCAGGATGGTGTAAGTGCTACATTGGAATGGACTCTGAAGGCAGGGAAAAGTCTAACTATATCCTCAACTTCCATACCAGCAGATTCCAGAAGAGCTCCCATTAGAGTTCAGAAACATGGATGCAGGGAAGGAACAATCTCTCTTTTCTGATGTTGATCAAATCACACAAATGGCGTTAGCCCTGGGGTAGCCCAATATAGCAGCAAAGTAGGTGCTTAAAGAAAGCATGTTCAGGGCACACTGCTGCACTGTTCCATTATTTAAGTAAATACTTTGGAGTGTCTTGGACTCTTCCTCATCATTTTTTTGGAAACAAAGATGCATTAGATCAAGGTGTTATGTGGATTCCTAGGAAATCTTTATGTCCTTAACTGAATTATATCTATGTTTTAAAGATTAGTATCCAAGGGATGTATTCACTTCATATGATGATGGGGTGAAGAGGGGGAGGAAGGAGGGAGTACAGGATGAGAGTACATTCAAAGGAAATGACCAGAGGAGTAGCTCTCTGTGTGTGTTGGCTTGCCCCCTCCATGTTATCTTTACCTGTGATGGAGATGCATGTGAAAGGACAGTTTGGAGTCTGTGGCTAAAGGGAGGGCAGACTGTTATGAAGCAGACATGCTGTTGAAGGGCCTCCAGACCTATATGGTTTTAATAGGCTCTGGATCAGACTCTCAGCTCAGTGAAAATGATTGTAGTTGATGTCTAGGGCTGCAGAAAGCTTTTATTTGGAAATGTTCTTGCAAGCACCATAAGAAAAAAGAAGTGTTTGAGCCAAATTTACCTGTAATGAACTATTGTTAATAACCCCATCCCTACCTTGTTGATTTGTCAGTTATGATTTTAGTTGGTTAATCAATAAAAAAACTTGAGTCATTAAATAAATAACTAAATCAGGGGAGAAGTTGAGAGTCTTCTATTTTCTTCTAGAAGGCCGTATTGCTTATTTCAAGCAAAGCTGGTAACATTCCAATGTTCTTTTGATAAGAATATTAACCAAGACCAAAGACCATGGGAACAAAAAGAAAATGGCATTGTGGGTTATGCAAGTAAGCATTTTTGTTTTCATTTCTGTGCAAGATGAGTGGTATTGCAGGATGATACAGACCAGAACTCATTGTTAATGCATTTTTGCTAGGAAGTTCTCAGAAGACAAGAGGTCTCTGGAAACTAAGCTTTCAGACAGGGTCAAGGGTAATAAAATGCTTCTGGACACTATTCTTCAGGCTAGCAGTCCTGTCCATATTTTTCTCATACACTGGCTGGAAACATTAAAAGTAACAGTTTAATTATCTCAGTTGAAATTTAGTGCAACATGAAAAGTATACTGTCAACTTTGTTAAAAGAACTTGCAGGTACTCTCTCTGCCCTTTAGTGTGTGTGCCACTTTTTGCTGATTTATGGTAATTCATCTACTTAAAAAAGGTCCTCTCTCATTGTTACTTTTTGAAAGCTCTACCAAAAGATGAGAAATGGAGAGCATGCTTGTGCTGTGCTACACAGAGAATATCTAGTGAAATTAATTTAAACCAAACAGCTGTCAAATATACAAAGTAAACAAAATGCATACACTGTGGTTTCCCACTAAAACCTTTGATTTATATTTACACAAATGCTGCTTTGGACAACAGATAAAACAATGTATTATATTTCTATGTACGAACTGTTCTAAGCTGATCATATTCCTTTAATTAAGGCATTTATGAGCTGGGCCACTTTCATCATGACATATCTTCTGTCCTTTTGTTAGTCAGAATCTTATGAAAGATAGGAAAGCCTAAGAAAAATATTCATATTTAACAAATAGGTCTTTTTACATAAGCAACAAATCTCCCAGAATATACCACAACATGTTGTTTCCCACAAATAGTCCTGTGAAGTAGACTTTTTTTTTTTTGTTCCTCCTTTAATATAACTAACTGCCATCAGCTGCATCTTGGAAGTCCTACTCACTGTTCCTTTATCAGTAAGCTGACTTTGTTCATTTAAAGACAAAACTCCTCTGCTTTCTTAGATATGAAGAAGCATATCAACAACAAAATTACAGTGTTCACTTTCTGATTATAGAACGGGTTTGCAGTGTAAAATTTATAGGATTCACTAATACAAATTAAATTAAAAATGGATTCTTTGTTCTATGTTTTAGACCTTTTTGGTGTGTTCTCAGTAAATAGATGTTGTGGCCAGTTCAAACTTTTCTTTCAAACTAAAAGTTTTGCATACCTTAAATGTGAAAACAAAAACAACCCCTTCTTCTGAAATGTATAATAGTTGCCTCTCTTTGTACTTGGGCTTCTTTTTCCAGCGGGTGCCAATAAATAGTGTTTTCCTGACATAATTTTGTGTATAACTGTCCTTCTTCAAAGTTGCTGCCAGTTACTTTTAATTAAAAGAAATCTTTCTGTAGCAGTGATGCTCTCTTGGAAAGTGACTTCCATTTTTTTCAAGTAAACTGCAACCAGTAGCCACAGAAAATTGGTGATTTCTGACAGTTAAAAAAGCTTTTTTCCACTTATTATTGACCCTCTGAGGAAAAAAGAAACAAACAAGAAACCAGGATGCATGCTTAGATTAAACTCATTTGAACCTTTAACTGAAAATATGCATGGATCATTCTTGTATGACTATTTCATACAGAAACTGTAGAGAAGAATCAAACAGATTTCTATCAATCTGTAACGTAGCAGTTCTGTAAATCTACCACAATCACCTTCATCAAAGGTGTATAACTGCTTTACTTTCAGATCAATACCTTGAGGATTCATTGCATATTAAAACAGTATTCCAAGAGCTTTCAGTTTTTCAGGCCAGAATTCACTTTCTTATGAGGTACCCTCTGGAGACAGCCCCCCTTAAATTACCTTTACAGATACATTCCATTATAATTCAAATCATAATGACAGTCATTTATACAGTTGAATCTGTGTTTTGACTGGGCTGGGACACTGTCCCTGGGAATGACTTTGATAACTATGTTACAAAGGTTCCTACCTGAATCACTAGTATGCAATACAATCCTATTCTTAGCCTACACACAGACCTTCTTTACTACCCACCATCTGATGTAAACTCAAAGGGACACTTTCTGTTTAAACACTTAGGTCTGAGAGGGTCCTCTCTCTTAGCTGTTCTTCACAAAAATTCTTGCCTGTATGGAAAAACAGCTTCCTCAAGAGCTGGTCAAAGATGAGTACTTAGTATAAGAGAGATGGTGCATATCAACTTTTAAGAGTGCACAGCAGTGCTTCTTTACCTCTGCTGTCAGAAACTCATAGTGCTGGTTGAATCTTCGCCTACTCCTGCTTCTTGTAGACTCACTAAGAAAATTCCTAATGTTCTTTATGCTGTTCATCCCATGCCATCCCTTTTTGCTCTCTTCCCTCATGTTGTCCTGGGGTTGGCTGAAGTTATTCTTTCCCTCCCCCTTTAAGAGGGCAGCAGTAGGTGGAAAAGCCTAGCCCTTGTAGCTTCTGTGGAGAGAATATGGGACAATACTTGCTTGCTAAAGTAGATGGCATGTTTGGTTTGTGTGTGTGGCAATGCTTACTCTCAGACTTGTGCTTCCTGACATACAGTCTGCCATTATCATCCCATTTCTTCAGGCTGACAGTGTATGAAATGGCAGAGACCATGTTGTGTGTGTCAGTCTCTGAACTAAAATCCATTGGGATTTGAGGATACTACTGTGAAGCTTGGGTTTGGGTCTGATACTGCATTTGCTTCCCATTTTCTGCCTCTTGCAGAAAGTCAGAGTGTATAACTTGTCAGCCTTAAAAAAAAAAAAAAAATCCAGGGAAAAAAAGAAAGAGGCAGAGGGTTGTTTTTTCAGGTTCTATGAAATGTTCACAGCACAGCTCCATGAGTTGTCAACACAATGAGGCTGGTAGCAAAATTTGCCAAGAGCCAGGAAAAAAGCCCAGATGTTTTAAACCAGCATTGCCACTGATCTCCCTGTGTCATCAAGCCATGATATAATTTGTAATATGCTTTTCAGAGAGAAGGCTACACTACTGTTAACATCTCTATAGATTTAACTTTGAGTGGATCCTTCTTCTGCTGAAATACCTATGAAATCCAATTCTGAATATTTCTTATATCTGTGTCTTCTCTTGTTCACAAAGATAGCAGCTCTTTTTCAAAATACCAGCCATCATTTTTGCTCAAGAAAGCTACTCGAATATGAATCTCACTCATTCAGAAATGGTGTGGTTATGGGCACTGCCTCAAACAGTTTCCCCTGCTAAAAAATTCAGGAAGTCATGCAGTAAAAGTTAACACAGCATATGAATTTTGGTTAGCAGCAATACACCCCTAACTTTTCTTCCTTTAAACTGCCAACGGTTTAAAAAAGAAAAAAAAAAAAAGACATTTGCATGTAATCATGAACATTTTTTATTTTCAATTGCCACTGAAAAGGATTCAGGCAAGAAATTATGGGTAGATCTGACCAAAGGATGAAAATCTAATTTTGTGGCAACATCTGAAGTTTCAGAACTTATTTTCTTCAATGGAGTGAAAACAAACCTCCTGAACACTTTTTGAAAAAAATGGAATCAAGTTAAAATAGAAAGGTGCTTGAGTAGGTTGGGATGTCTGAAGACCCCTTTCCTCACTTGTTGCCACATAAAACTTCCTTGTCAAACCAACTGCATATGTGCATTCTAGCTTTGATAATACAGCCTCTTCAAAGTCTGCTTTTTCTCTGAATCTGAAAATGTTTTGACTACTTTTAATAATAGACACAATGAAAAACCCATGAGTGATTCTTGCAGTTTAGGCTATAATTCATTGTAGTTTTCATTGCAGCTAAATTGCAAAAAGTTTTGGTTGTGTTCCCACAGCAGTTTTCACATCATGTTCTAGTTTAATGACATCATATTGTTGACCCTCAAATGGGGTTTGTTTACCCGGTGTGCAAGCCAATTGCACACAGAGTCAACGTATTTTCAAATTAATTTCATTGATGCGCATGGAATCATAGAATCATTTAGGTTGGAAATGACCTTCAAGATCATTGAGTCCAACCATCAATCATGCCCACTAAACCATGTCCTGAAGTACCCTGTCTACTCACTTTTTGAATACCTCCAGCATGAATGGGTGCCTGTCTCAAGACAGCACACCTTTGTCTCAAAAATCCTCACATTTACATACTTAAGTAATACATATTCATTATTATTTCCCTTAACGATTGGTTCTTTCTTCTTCACCTCTCATGTAAATTAGCACACAGGCTGTCTCTTCTTCCTTCATTGTCTTCTTTTGAGTAGGTGGTATCATTTGAGTTGGTGGTCAGTGAGGCGATGGTCACGATCTCTCTCTGTCGGAATTACCTTTTATCTACTTCTTCCCTAATCTTGGCAGTTCCAAGCGGTTCTTCAAGGTTTATTGACCAGACCACAATCCATTACCTTTTCTGACATAAACATAAAGCCCCATTGTCTAATAGTTAGTTCCTAAACACTAAATCATGTCTAGTTATTGTTTCCCTATTTTAAGTATTAACTAATGGGGGCTGTATACAGGACTTTAGCAGTTCCCTGGTTATATCAATCATATTATACATATGAATTGTTAACAATATACGTATAGCATATATACATAGCAATATGCACATACTCTACATGACGTGTCTTTTGGTTCCAATACCTGATATAGGGCAGTACATCTGCAATATCGTTGTTGTTGCTATTTCTACATGTCATATTTACTCTAAGCAGAGAAATACAGACTAAAGGATTCCCTGGATTAGGTAGGGCATTGGCTTTTTTTTTTTTTTTTTTTTTTTTTCCTTGCAAAAATAGGAATGAGAAAGCTAGTCATAAAGAGAGGAACAGATTAAATTGCTTCATGACAATTCACTGTTTTTAACACAATGGATGGTATACTTCTGCAGCATTTGACTCATGAATACAAGTTGGTCTACATGAACAGTCATGAATCAAGGGAACATGGGAAAATGAAGGGTACCTGTCTCAATGCAAAAGGCTCTAAAAGTTCATATGTGACTACTGTCTTTGGGTACTTAAGCTGATGAACTTTAAAGGTGCATGTTTTCATATAGGAGTTTTTCAGAGCTTTCTGAAAAGTGTGTTTCTTTAGATCTGGCTAAAGAAAGCAGACCAGTTTTAGAAAAACTAGGTGTGATATATGCATTGCTTCAGCTATTGGTATGTAATATGGTTTTATTAGATTAAGCTATTGAGTAGAGACAGCTCTTAAGTATATGCGCAAAAAACGGAGAAGTGGAGCTGATGATGTGTTCTGAAGATGTCCTGTCTCTTGATATTAAGATGTTGATGTTGATCTTTTAGTAAGAGAAATTACTTTGAAGATTAAGAATAACTTGTGGAAACATAAGTTATAGTGGTATTTTATTATTAAGGAGAACTATTAGACCTATTCTTTATGGCTGAATTTCAGGACAGTTGCATCCATTCTGATATGCCCATGTGTTCTGTGATTGTTCGTTTGGTGAAATAAAATTATTTGCGTAGTAAAATTATATACTTTTTCCAGGAATACTTGTGCTGTCCTTTGCTACAAAATAGCTACTGATGTCCACTCTTGAGGTGACTACAGTTTGGAGACTGTGAAGAGCTTCTGGCTCACAGAATCTATAAATAGCCTTTGTTATACTGCCTCATTGGAAGGTGCCATATAATTTTAAAATTTCATTTCCTTTCAATTAGCAGCTGATTACATTTGATGAGCTACAACATTGTTTCCCCTGTGCAGATTATAAGCCAACACAGTCAATGAGCTGTTAAATCTTCCCATGCAGAGAAACAATAGGAAGTGGTTCAAGTGGGGCCTCCTTATCATTAGGAAGTAAGAAAAATGAATAGCTTGGTATTACCAGTGGGTGTGCCCAGGCTAGATAGACAATGCAGGTAAATAACATCACCTAACAGCATTCCCTTTCCTGAAAAGAAATAGTGAAGGCTGACAAGAAATCTAATGGGGGAGTTTGGCATTGATAAGAGGTCATTTTAGTCTCCCTTTTTCAGCAGTAGCATTCATTCCATCTGTAATATGAATGTTTCATGTATGTATGTATTGTTGTACAAATATTGAAATGGGAATATGACATTTGAATTTGTGTCTGAAAGGGGTTTTGCCCTGGTAGTATAGACTTAACCCTTGCAATTAACATATATGGTAAGAATTACTTTTCCATCATTAGAACACCTCACTAATATATTGTGTAGGCAACAAAGATCTGCTCTGAGCAGGTGGTTATTATCACCTAACTAAACCTTCTTCTGTCTTGATATAGAGGATTTCCTTGTAGTTTAGGCACAGGCCAGGGGTTGAGGAAAATTAATTTCAGATTTCCTGCCTCAGAGCATGATACTGGTAGGTGTTGATCCTTTCTTTACTTAGTCTCTTGGCTTTTGAGATTGCAAGGGCAGTGACAGCATATTTCACTGACTTCCACAATGGGAAAGTCTGGGGTCAGAGCCCATACACTGCAGAAATATAGGTACCAAGAAAGGAAGAGTACTACAATATTTTTGTCCCTCAGAGAGATAAAAGGCAGGAAAGTTGTATTTTTAGATGGAAAAAGAAATGGTTGCTCTTAAGTTTCCTGGGGTTATGATATTGCATGGTTATTTTTTTAATTAATTTCTTAGATTTGAAATGACCTAGTTTTCCAATTAATAAGCCAAGTATGAGAGATGGAAAGGAGATGGTTTCACCATTCAAGTCCTCTTGAGTCATAGCTTCTGGTTTAGTGAAATCAAAGGGCCATATTTTGCTTTTAAATTATGAAATGTGTGGTGGAAGAGAGTATCATGGTGAGCAATCTGTCATGGGGAGGTGGGCAATATGACATCATTTCCATCCTATTCTATGATGTGAAAACTGTCTATGCAGTGCTGTGTGTTCAGCAGCATATGGCTGGACTGGGATGGGCATGGCTAGAGGACAACTGCTGTATTTTGCAACAGTCCCTCCCTTTATCATCCAGTAAAACTTCATAGAGTGAGCTTGTCATCCATCTCCTTGACATATTCAGTTCCACTTGCAGCCACCATACTTTATAAAGAAATTGTCCTCCAGCCATAATTTTCCTGCTCTTAATGACATATTTCTTGGGAAATACGAGCAGGTTTTAAAGAAAAGCAGCTCATCATCTTGGCTCAGGATTATTAGATTGCATTTCATCTCTTCTCTCTCTCTGCTGTTTGAAGTCCCAATATTTTCACCTGGATATAGATCCCAGTATTTTAATGTTGAAGGTAGTTAACAGAAACAGCCAACCAGAGGAAGTAGTAAGCTCACTATTTCTTTGAAATTTTAAAATTATTTGCTTTAATTCCACATCTGGGGAAAATTCTACTGTTTATTTATAAAGATGTCAGATGAAACAATCAGTGTGATCCTTTCTGGCTTTGGAGTCTAGAGATATGCAGTAACTGACTGGAATTTACTTTAAGTAAATTCCTTGTTTAGGTTGTCTGCTGATATAAAACACAATAGCAGCACTGACTTAGCTGGGGTGATTCCACTTCAGGAAACATACTTATTCTATGTGCTCATCTTAAGACAGTTAGGCAGCCAGTAGTGGTGGGAGAAAAAAATAAGGAAAAATTTTATTTCAGACAGCCAAGAAACCCATTGTATAAAATCCTGTGTTTCTCCTGGGCTAGCGAACTACCTGTCTGTTTTCATGAAAAATGTAAGTTCAGATACAATTGGACATCTGTCTTCTTCCATTTCTACTTAGCATAGTGCTTCCATAGGGTCTCAACCCCACCAAAATGTATCCTTAAAGGTTAACTATAGTGATTAGGATGGACTGAAAATATGCAAAATTAAGCATGTGCTTAATAATCTGTGACCTAAGATTTTCCATGAGATTTTTATATGAGCTTTGTTTCTAAGTTTAAGCTCCAAAGCTCTGATTTTAAGGGTGTTTAAATGAAAGTTTAGCATCAGTCAGTTCCTCCATCTGCTGTTGTGTTTCCAAGAACTTAGATATGGAACAAATCATGTAAAAAGGTCACTTGCTGCTAGTGTATTTCATAGGACTTATAGATTAAAAGTGTCTGCTCAGTCATAAAGTCCATGCTTCTACTAGTAAATACTTGCCCTTGGTTTGCATACATACTCTTTCTCATAGAATGCAAGTTAAATAACAGGTACTTCTTTTTTTTTTTTTTTTTAAGCAGCCTAACACATCTAATTTCTGCAATTTCTACCTATGGTTTTCCTCTTAAAGGTAATTTGTTTCCTTTCAAGTAATTACAAATAGTACATTTCCAGTCACATTATGCCAATGTCAAGACTGATAACTAACTAGTTTGATTCCACTCTTATCGCCATTTTATGAAAATTAGAAGTGAAAACATCACACTGGGACCTTTAGAGTTGCTTTAAGTTGTTTTGAATAAATAGCGGTCTCTTATAGCTCTAATGATTAGAACAGCTAAAAAGATTCCACTACAACATGTAATGCATCTCTTTTTATGCTTTCTAAGAACCCTGGAAACCTGTTCATCCTGTTTATTTTACTTGTACTGTGTAGTGGCATTCTTAGAGATGTGCATGAATGAATACTATTTTAGATTCTTGCATAGTTTAAGTTTACCAGGTTAGAATAGCCTTTCTCTAACTAGTATTTGAAAGCAATCCTATTTGGGAAGAAACATTTCAGTTTGATTTGGCAAATATTATCCACTCACAGTTATCATCTAGTAAAATAATTTTTATTGGCTTTTTTTCTTCAGATGAATTGGACATTTAGTAGTAAAATGGGTATATTTTATAGGTTATCTTTTTTTTTTTTTTTTTTTTTTTTAAGAAAGCAATGATCTCTTCATCAGAAACTCATAGATTAGTTTGACCTAATATTTATATTGTGTGAAGATTCATAGGTCTCTCTGCTCAAAAGCAATTTCTAAGATCATGGCTGAAGCAACCAAAATTTCAAATTAAATTTCTTGTTTGGGAGAGAGAGAAAGTAGAGGAAGCAATGGTAAAGGTCTTAATTATGTTTTGAAATTAAAAACCAAACCAAACCAAAACACTAACAGCAACTTGTGTTTTTCAGTCAGATTAGTCCTAGTTTTCTTTTATAACATCTCTCTCGTACAGATTGAAAAGCACATTCTAAAATGCTAGTTTGAAATATTTGGCTCACAGATTTCATCTGCCCTTTTGCCAGATATTAGGCTGATAAATCCCCCAAAGAAAGGCCTAGATACAATAGCAGTTCAATGTTTTCCTGAGAACCAGACTATACAGTTCCCTGTTCTAACTCTAATAAGCTTTTCCTACACATCACTTCTAAGGTTGTCTCAAAGCACTTTATAAACTGTAAAGCATTAAGTGCAAGTGCTGTCTTCAGCAAGACTAGGATCTTTTTCTTGGAACATAAAACCAGAAATCTAGCACCCATATTGCAAGTTCTTCTATATTCCTAGGAACTTCAGTGGGCCTCAGGCAAATTGTCAAGTAATTAGAGATAACTGACTGCTTAAAACAGAAAAGAAAGAGTAGTGTTTGACTCTTAGCTTTATACCTACAAACAGTGCAAGCCTTTCTTCCAGTATCATACCTTTGCTTGGATAGTCACTAAATAGCTTTTATATTTCTTTGGTGACATGCTGCTTTTGTATATATGTACACAAATAGGGCATGTGAATGATGCAAATATAGACAGAAGATAATTAGAATTAACAGATGAAGACAGAGGCTGAGAGAGATGCACAAATGTAGTGTCTTTGCCAATAAATCACCAACAAAATGATTAAACAAGAAAATACAGTATATACCTATTTTCCAGTTCTCTGATAAGCAATATGGTGGGAATAATTCTTTGGCTCTTGAGTTACATTCCATGTTAGTGGGTTAGTAATGGGTCACACATGACTGATTTAACAGAATAAAGGCTAAGATTAGATTACTCTTTTTAATAAAGTGAGCATACTTTAGATGAGAATGTTTTGTCTATTCATCAAAATTATGCATGTGGTGCCAGGCATCTTCTTCTTTTAAATGTACCTCATTGAAAATACAGCAAGTTAAACACAAACCATCTAAGCATGTGGAAGCGTATTGTAGCTACTGTGGTTTTTATACATCATGAGGGAAACAGCAGTGCTGCATATGAAGCTGGCTTCTAGATACGAGTTTCAAACCAAACTACTGCCTACAGTATTTTCTTATGTATATTAAAAAATTGGAATAGACAATATTTATATGCAAATAGTCAGTAGAAAGGAACAAAATATTGTTCCCAAGCATAATAGATGAGGCTTTGAGGTTGAGACATAGAGCTGGTTGTCAGAAGATCTGATTTCTGACTTTCTGTTTGATTTGTTTTTTTAATCAGTCAAATTACTTCCGGCCAGCTGCTAGTTATAACTAAAGATACTCAAGCAGCTGCCAATTGCATTCCATTACCTGTACAAAGGGTTAATGATTCTTCAGGACATCTAACTGCTATGAGAATGTGTGAATTTTGAGTTTCTCAGATGCTAGGGAAAGCAACAATATTTGAAAGCATAAAATATAAAAATAAGAACGTCTTGTCTGTGAGGCAATGTGTGTATTACCCTTTGATCACCTATGAAATATGCTAATTTTGTCACTTAACACCTAATTCATGTTGGCACTCAGAATCACAGAATGGTTGAAGTTGGAAGCAACATCTGAAGGTCATCTTGCCCAACCCTGTGTTCAAGCAGGGTTACCTAGGACAGGCTGCAAAGAATCATATCCAGATGACTTTTGAATATCCCCAAGGATGGAGACTCCACAGCCTCTCTGGGTGACCTGTGCAAGTGCTCATTCACCTTTACAGGAAAAAAGTGTTTTCTGATATTCAGACGGAACCTCCTGTGTTCTAGTTTGTGCCCATTGCTTCTTGCACTGTCACTGGGTACCGCTGGAAATAGTCTGGCCTCTTTTCAGCTATTTGTACACATTCAGATATTTGTATGTGTAATGTCAGCTTCTTTGCATGGCAAAGATGAACAATCAAGCACTATTTCCCTATTCTTTACAGTAGTCCTAGCCACTGGGAGCCCAGCTGATCTAATGTAGTTAGGGGTGGGGCCACTTGTGGAGTCTCCATCCCTGATGGTTTGTAAGAACAAATTAATCTATATTTACATCCAGAATTATGGTGGTGTCCAATGCAGTTTAATTCTTTTCTTTTCTAGCCTGACCTAATACAAAAACCTACTTTATAAAATTATTTGGTGTCCAGTTCTGGGCTCCTCAGTACATGACAGACATGGACATACTGGACAGAGTCCAACAAATGGCCACAAAGGGGACTACAGCATCTCTCATGTTAGGAGAGGCTGAGACAACTGGGACAGTTTAGCCTAGAGAAGAGAAGGCTTGGATGAATCTGATCAATGTATATAAATATCTGAAGGGAGGGTGTAAAGAAGATGTAGCCAGACTCTTTTCAGTGATGTCCAGGTAAAACACAGGAGGTTCCACCTGAACATGAGGAAACATCTCTTTACTGAGAGGGTGACTGAGCACTAGAACAAGTTGCCAATAGAAGTTGTTAAGTCTCAATACTTGGAGATATTAGAAAACCATCTAGATGTGGTCCCAGGCAACCTGCACTGGGTGGGCCTGCTTGAGCAGGGGGGTTGGAGAAGATGACCTCCAGAAGTCCCTTCCAACATCAACCATTCTGTGATTCTGTGATTTTTATTTTCATTTAACATTTTACATATCCAGTTTAAGAAGGGGGCAAACAATAATTTATTTCAGCAAAACTGAAGGCAAGAGTCAGGGGAGAGGCTGGAAAGTTGGTGGTGAGACACTAGGAGCAAGATCTTCCACTAAGAGAAGTTTCGTGGGACCACAAAGCTAGAGAAATATCCGTCAGGACTAGATGGCCTGTTTTCCATGAACAATTGGCTTCACATTGTGAAGGTCTATCGGCTAGATGAGAATAGGTGTAGTGAAGCTTTGGCCATTCTTCTGTCCTGAACTCAATATGTCTTAATTCTAATTGAGTCCCTCAGACATCCCCTGCTCAAGGAACATTGCCAGGCAAAGAAGACAAGGCTATAATCACTTTGTGTAAAAGCTCATAGAGAAACTATGCTATTTTCCAGTGGCTATTTGCAAACTGAAATCTAAGTGTTCTTTGAAACCTATGGGTAAAGAAGTTTTGATCATACTAACAGTGGGAAACCATATTTATTTCTTCTATTGCTCTCTTCTTCCTTGAGATAATGAATCGCTGAGGGATTCATCTTAGAGAAAAGACGTTGAAGGAGTGAATGCTGGGCCTGAAGAAATATAGTCAGCTCTTTACTGTTATGAGACTTCTTGCTGCTCATCAGTGACTATTACCTTCAGGTCAAAGCAGAACTGTCTCTTATGCCTTTTTATAACCTGTTGTATATAATGTGTTGTTTGCTGCCTTCCATGAGGTCTAGGGGGAAAAAACCTGACTCCTTCACACATATTGATCAAGACCAATGGTTTGGAAGCTCTGTTTACCTTTTTAAAGGCCACAGTTGGCTAGGCCAGGAGGTTAGGTTCAAAATATGGCAGCTTAGGAGGTAGCATCCTTAGGGGTACATATAAGAAGACAACGATGAGGTCCCAGCAACAGCTGGAATTAGTCTGGAAGTAGTGAAAGTTGACAGCAACTTTCAAAATAGGTTGGAACAATCAATGAAAGAATGATGACCTGCTCTGTATGACATATTGCTGGGTAATGTTGCCAGATGAGTTAATAAAGCCATGGCCTAATTAAACCACATCCTTTGCATCATGTCTTCCTGCACAGTCAAGCTGTGTGCGTTCTGGCTTGTATGGTATCATCAATAATACAGATTCAACAACTAGATCATCTGTTGGTGGTGCAGGAGTTAAAATAGAGTACAGCTCACTTCCTCTTAGCTGTATTTGTCTGTACAGAGCTAACAGGAGTAAAAAAATGGTGACAATTTATTTTTATCACTTAAGTGAGTACATTTGGACAGACTACATATGGAGAACAGATCTACTGAATAAGACTTTTGCCTAGTAACTTTTTCTGACTGTAGCCACATTTAATAATTGTGGTTGAAACGCTGGCTTTACATTTAAAAAAATGTTGACAGAGTATCTTTCACAAATGGGAACATGCTCACGTGATTTTAAACATATGCTACAGTCCTTTCCCACATCTACGTATGTTTCTTTAATTGATATTGTATTTTAATTAGTTTAGCTTATAAATACACACTAAGGCTGATAAACACGTTTTCAATCAGATGTTTCTGGAAGGAAAACTGTCTCCACAGTTACTTTTTAAAAATATTTGTTTCCTATGACTTTTTTTTTAAGGCTTCAAAACTTTGTAAGGAATTACTTCTATTAACTTCTGCTGGTTATAAATACGGCAAGGTGCAGAGTGTTCAAATCTAAATAGTCAGATAAAGATTAAAAAAGAAAGGTCATAATAGGAGAGTATGTGCTACTGTGCAGTGCATTCATTTTTGCTCAGGAAGAAGGAAATGCTGGTATTATAAAAAAATGTAAGCCACAAGTTAATTCCAGTGAATTGCAGAAGTAACACAGCAGCAATGACACATGCCATAGCGTTCTAGCACTTCTTTATCTCAAGACATAATTGAAACAATCTACAATTAGGAAGAGCAATCACTAAACATAGTAAATTAGCCCCTGCCAGTACTGACAGGTGAGTGTCTCTATCTGAAGATCTCTATTTCACAAGGTTATTTGTTTGCATAGTATACAGTTCCTTTTCTTCCTCAATTAAATTCATGGTAGATGGATGAGAGCTTAATTTTTCAAACAGAGGAAAAGGGTTAGCTATTATACCAAATATGGGTCAGAATTGTAAGTAATGTCCCACCCAGTCTGGTACTGATATTCCTAAAGGATTCCTTCAGTGATGGCCTTATCAGACAACTCTTCAGTTTTATTTATTTTAGCAGTTGCTTTAAAAATTCATTCCAACATCTGACTAAAATCAAGACAGAGGATTAAATGTATCTGCTCTATCTCATTAGGTAGCAGAGACGTACAATGTTTTGATATTGGTTTATGTCAGACAATATTCTATAATTAAGCAGAGACCATCATCAATTCTCTACCAGAGTGACCTGGGAGGTTGAAAGGGGGTTTGTGTTTAATGAAACATAATTCAGTTAAGATGAACATTTTGGACCAAATTTTCTCTGGTGTCTTAAGTCATAGCTCCACCAGAATCAGTGGACACTCACAACAGCAGCAAATTTCCCTATTTATGCAGATGCCTTTTATATTTTAATTACAAAAGCTGCTACTTATTTATCCTCAATTACTGTTTCAGTATTAGTAGTGAAAGCCATGGAACATTTTTGTTCTAACTCATGTAATGACTAAGTGGTGTTGGCATCTTAAAGGAAACAAAATACTCTGACTTTGACTGAAGTCACAAATATGTCTTGAGAATAGCAGATAGTGTATATTCCCACACTGAGTGAGAAAGGCTGGCATATCATGATTGAAATGCATGCATAAAGAAACAACTAATGTTATAAATTATATCTCATGGATTAAGAAACAACTAATGTTATAAATTACAGCTATTGAATCTAAATGTGGAATGTCAAATAGAATGTACATTTTTAGGCCCCGAATCAGGCTTAGAGCCGATCTCAGTTCCCTTGGGATTCATCGACTTCATCTTTGCTGAAAATAGGTGACTCCAGGCATTCTTTCAGTGATTTGATCCTTTTAAAGTGAATCCAGTGATGCTGATGATGTCTTCCTTTTCACAGCAGTATGTAATGTCTGGAGTACTTGCTTAGAAAGTGGGCAACCTACACTCAGTTCTCTTTTCAAAAGGAAGCTCTTTGAGCCTTCATCTCCTAATTCTTATGCTAAGGCAATTTTGGGATGGCAGTATTTTCCTTTCCTTTTGAACATGAATCACTTCGCAGGAATGAACTCCAAATTCAATGGGAAAGAGAGGGAGGACATGAAGGGTTAAGGCACTGTAGTTCAGGGATTAATGAAATTACTGAGAGTAAGGAGACCGAGATTTCAGTCCCCTGTCTGTAAATTGCTTCTGTAATTTACACTGAATAGTTTAAAAAATAACAACAGGGCAATTCTTAGGAAACTAACCCAAACCTCTCTTTACCTAGGGGAGTAATCCAAATCCCAAGCTAATTCAGAAAGTAGGCATCAGTGTCTGAGTGTGATGCTGAAGTCTTAGAAAGCAGGAAAAGTTAAGAAAAGGCTCTCCATGTGCTTTTTTTCCCCTGTTGGATAGCTCCAAAGACCCTATTCTCATCTATCTACCTCTTAGCTATATGTGCTTAAATTTCACTGGGTATTTCATGGAAAGACTAGATTCTGAAAGGGATTTCTGAATGTGCAGCCCATTAAGTCCTTTCCTACGCCTAGACATCGTAAGTAGTTTGGACTCTAAATGACATAAAAACATACATAGTGTTTACATATTTAAGCAAGCACTGTTTGATACAGTGGGATTATTGGCCTAGCTGTGGGCTATCATCTCTAGCCCATTTACACATAAGAGCCTCGCTGAGACAGATTTCAGCAAGGCCTAATAGGTCTCATAGAGAAGCACTGTAGACGTTATGCAGTTCACCAAGTGCTTTTGGAAATTTTACTTGTTGTATGAAAATGGCTTTGGCTTATCTACCAATGTAATTGCTTGTTGCACTACTGTTTAGGGGAATGATGGCGACATCCTCTGAAAGCATTAGTCTTAACACAACTGGATTAATAGTTATGGGACAAAAGCAACTCTTTGGACCCTGTATGAATTCAAATTAATTGACTTGAATTAATAACTGAGTATTTCTACAGACAACCTCAAAGTGTATTGGAAAGGCAAGGCTGAACTTTGCTTGTCTGAACTGTGGTGTAAAGTTGTATATTAATGCATCTGTATTATAGTCATTGATAGGGAGTTGGGACGTTTCTGAATGCAAGAAAAGATCCAAGAAACAACCCAAAGGAATGCCTCCCTGCCATACAACAGTGAAATACAGTGGTCTACATTTCTAAGAAGTAACATTTGGCTTAAGATCCCTTTCTTTTTCCTAATATGAAAGATGACAGAAACCTTCAGTAATGGCATGTGATATGAGTGCACCACCATCTTGGCTTTGTCTTACTTCATAATATGTATCTTAGTAATCTGCGTTTCTTATTGTCACTAATGTGTTTAAGAATCAATTTCTTAGATTGTCTACACATTTAATTTTTTGTAAAATTTTGTGTAATGATGAGAATGATAGCAGGAAGGTCTGACAAAAACTAGGTATTCCATTCTCTGCAGTAGTCAGGGAATCAGAGGTAACTAGATTATATGTCACAGCTTCAGCACAGATGTAGGCATCCCAATGAAATAGTAAGGTACTTTTCCAGCCAGGTGTGTGAGCCTTTCTTTGGGTTGATAAAATATCTTGGGTGGACAAAACTTCCTTACTAAGTGTTAACCAGTGCCTCCCTGACAAAGCAACGGTAGACTTGGGTTAGGGTCTGAGGTATCAGGGCTGCCTTGAGCCTGTCACATAAATCAGATTCCAACACTGAAATATCAGGGTTATCTTCTGCAGAACACAGGTGAGATTAGATATATTTTGAATAGCAGATTTCAATCACTCTCAAGCAGTTGATATTAAAAAGATGAATTTATTTAAAAACCATATTGTAGTGATTTTTTTCATAGAAATTGCAGTCACAAGCACAGCCATGATTTTGTTTACATAGTGAACCCAGCATCCTGTTTTTTCCTTGCATATAGCAATTATGATTGTCAAGTCATTTATCTTCCCCTTTTTTAACCTTTGTCCAACATAAATCTGTAATTTGTTCATTTGCATACAAATGCTTTTATATATCAAGTTCTGTACTACGTGTCTATTCTTTTCCACACATCTTTTTTATTATTATGAAGATTTTGTTATGGGATATGTAGCTGACCCATATGAAAGTTAAGACCTCATCTTCTCTCTTCCCTCTACTGCCAGGGAGCATGAGAAATACCTGCAGATAAAAAGGTTATGGCAGCTTGTTTTATTCTCCTCTTTCGTTATGAAACTATTGTAGCTTCTGCTTGGTGTGTCTTTGTATAGCTTGCTAAGTCATATCCAAGAAAGGGAACGTTAGACATGCACCACTTTTCAACATTTTCATCCTGGTTACATGACACAAGCTACAAGAGAGGTCTCCAGCCTCATTTTCTGGAGGAATTGCTTACATTTGTGTCTGAGATTCTTGGAAAGCTCTTCTAGCAAGCTCAGTGGCATTTCCTCTGTAAGCAGCATTAATTTTGGTTAGTTAAGATTTTGTATCCATTATACCTGAATTATGCATAGAAATAAGCTTTTGTCATATAAAAAGCAGACTGCTGGAGGTATGAAAGAGTGTCACAGCTTTACTGCTTTCTGCCCCGTATGGAATGTGCTTCTGCCCCAAAGACACAAACAGATTGCTGCAAGAGAAACATGAGCAGAAGCTGCTCACAAAATGCTGCTCCTCACACCCCTAGTGCTTTAGCAACTACCACTTAGCATATTCTTCAAGAAAGTGCTAAGCACCTAAGCCTTGGATACTTTAAGTACTGAACTACAAATAATTTAAGAGTTTAATCACTCTTGGCTGTAAGCATAGTCAAAGAAGAGAAATAGGTACTGCTAGAGGATGATTCAGACCTTGAGCTTTAGTTTCTTGAACATAACCTTTTTGCCAGGAGTCACAGTTTAAGCAGCTTCTGCTATCAAAGACTTGTTCCACTTCTCTTTCTTTTGTACCAGTACAGCTAAGTATGATGCTACACCGTGAAGCTAAAATAAAATAATATAGTGAGCTGTATATTCTGGTATGTAAGGAGAAATGCATTTTACTGTGAGCTGTTGCTAAATTTTCTGTGGTGTTCTTCATGGTACTGCTTGATCATTTTGTATATATTCATTTTGACTTTGACTTCTGAAATTGTCAAAATAGATATTCTATTCCTGTTCAAATACATCAAGTATATATATAAATATTTACTGATGCAAAATCAAGTCTAATTGCCATCTGACACAGTGAATTGTTGTCTATATTTTGCCCATAAGAAACAGCAAAGAGAGATTAGATTATTAAATGGTTTATCTAATATCATACCTGTAAACCTGTTGCTGAGGATCTGAACTGAGATATAGTTGGTCTCAGAGCAGGAGATCATCTTTGCTTGCAAATTAAAGTTTTGCATCAAACCTTGCATAGCATTTCCACTATGATGGCTTGAAAATCTGTGAATTTCTATGGGCTTGGTGATTTTAATTTTCATCATATAGTTCCAATAGAATGACAACACTAGTTTTAATTTTTGTTCTCACACAGTCACAGAATCACAGAATGGTTGAGGTTGGAAGGGACTTCTAGAGGTCATCTTCTCCAATCCCCCTGCTCAAGCTAGGGCAGGCTGCCCAGGACCACGTCTAGACAGTTTTCTAATATCTCCAAGTATTGAGACTTAACAACCTCTATTGGCAACTTGTTCTAGTGCTCAGTCACCCTCACAGTAAAGAGGTGTTTGCTCATGTTCAGATGGAACCTCCTGTGTTTCAGTTTGTGCCCGTTGCCTCTTTCCCTGTCACTGGCCACCACTGAAAAGAGCCTGGCTACATCTTCTTTACACCCTCCCTTCAGATATTTATATACATTGATCAGATTCACCAAAGCCTTCTCTTCTCTAGGCTAAACTGTCCCAGTTCTCTCAGCCTCTCCTCACATGAGAGATGCTCTAGTCCCCTAATCATCTTTGTGGCCATTTGTTGGACTCCGTCCAGTATGTCCATGTCTGTCTTGTACTGAGGAGCCTAAAACTGGGCACAGCATTCCAGATGTGGCCTCACCAGTGCTGAGTAGATCACCTCACTCAACATGCTGGCAATACTTTGTCTAATGTAGTCCAGGATACCATTAGT
This sequence comes from Astur gentilis, assembly GCF_929443795.1. Taxonomy (NCBI): domain Eukaryota; kingdom Metazoa; phylum Chordata; class Aves; order Accipitriformes; family Accipitridae; genus Astur; species Astur gentilis. The sequence goes on along the minus strand of NC_064896.1, from coordinate 15,885,564 downwards.
CTTCTTTGCTGCAAAGGCACATTGCTGTCTCATGTTTGACTTAGTGTCCACCAGGACACCTAGGTCCTTTTCTACCAAGCTGCTTTCCAGCTGGGTGGCACCCAGGATATATTGGTGCCTGTGATTGTTTCTCTCCATGTTCAGGACTTTGCACTTCCCCTTTTTGAAATTCGTGAGGTTCCTGTCAGTCCATTTCTCCAGTCTGTTGAGGTCCCTCTGGAGCAGCGCAACCCTCTGGTGTATCGGCCACTCTTCCCAGTTTTGTGTCATCAGCAAACTTGCTGAGGGTGCACTCTGCCCTACCATCCAGATGATTAATAAAGATGTTGAAGAGAATTGGACCTAGTATTGACCCCTGGGATACACCTCTAGTTACTGTCCTCCAGCTAGACTTGTGGTCCTGATTACCACCCTCTGGGCCTGGCTATTCAGCCAGTTTTCAATCCATTTCACTGTCTGCCTATCCAACCCATGCTTCAACAACTTTTCTATGAGCATCTTACAGGACATTGTTGAAAGCCTTACTGAAGTCCAGGTAGACAATATCCACTGCTCTCTTCTCATCTACTGGAGCAGTAATTTCATTGGAGATGGTTATCAAGTTGATCAAGCATGACTTCCTTTTGATACATCCATGCTGATTGTCCTTGATGATTATCTTGTCCTTCATGTACCTGGAGATGGTTTCCAGGATTAGCTGCTCCATCACATTCCAAGGGCTTGAGGTGAAGGTCAGTGACCTGTAGTTCCCTGGGTCTTCCTTCTTGCTCTTTTTGAAGTTAGGAGTGACATTTGCTTTCCTCCAGTCCATGGGGTTTTCCTCTAGTTCTTTCAGTGTCTGGTCACAAAAGATGACCAGTATGTAATATCCAAAACACTGAATGGATAATTAAGATTGTGTCACAAAATGACAAAAGCAAGGATATGCACAGCTGAGTGGAAAATCATAGAATGGTTTGGGTTGGAAGGGACCTTTAAAGATCATCTAGTCCAAACCCCAAAATGTACCAGGCTTGCCAGTACAATAGCACAGTAAATGAGGCACTTTAAGAAAGCAAGAGTAGTGCTTTCATTTTAATTTTCAGTATTGCTGACTTACTGTCTAGGCTGTAATGAAATCTTAGATCTGTAACAGGACTGGTTTTTCTGGAGCTAACCCAGTCCTTGGGTAAAACCAGATGCATTGGGGACCTGTTATTGTGCTCATATTAGTTCTTTAAAGTAGCAGTCAGATCACAGTACAGTCTTAAAGAAGTTCATGAAATCCAAGTGAGTTACAACTTTCCATTGTTAGACTATACAATTTGTCAAAGTGTACTCATGGATCTGATCACAGTGCAAGTTTAGGGAAAAACAAGAGTTGAGTTTATGGAAGCCCTGTAAACTAGCACAAACATTGGAGCAAAACAGTAAACAAATTTAAGTAAAAATCTAACTTCTCTACAGTTTCAAAACTCTGCTTTGCTGTTCAAACTTTTACTGACAAGTTTAGAACCATAGAATCATAGAATGTCTCAAGTTCGAAGGGACCCACAAGGATTAATAAACCCAACTCCCTGCTCCTCGCAGGACTACCTAAAAATAAACCATATAACTAAGAGCATTGTCCAAATACTCGTTGAACTCTGACAGGCTTGGTGCTGTGACCACTTCCCTGGGGATCCTGTCCTAGTAACCTACCACCCTCTCAGTGAAGAACCTTTTCCTAATGTGTAATCTGAATTTCCCCTGATGCAGCTTCATTACATTTCCTCGTGTCCTATCGCTGGTCATCAGAGAGAGGAGATCAGCACCTCCCCCTCTGCTGCCCCCCTTGAGGAAGTTGTAGACTGTGATGAGGCCACCCCTCAGCCTTCTCTTCTCTAAGCTGAACAAGCCAAGTGACCTCAGCTGCTCCTCATAAGTCTTGCTCTTTGAGGCCTTTCAGCATCTTGGTCACCCTCCTCTGGACACACTCAATTAGTTTGATACTATTCTTATATTGAGGTGCCCAAAACTGCACACCGTAGTCGAGGTAGGCCTGCACCAGTGCAGTGCAGAGTGGGACAATCACCTACCTTGACTGGCTAGCTATGCTGTGCCTGATGAACCCCAGGGCACGGTTGGTCTTTTTGGCTGCCAGGGAACACTGTTGACTCATATTCAATTTGCCACTGATGCAAACCCCCAGATGTCTTTCTGTGGGGCTGCTCTCCAGCCTCTCATCCCCCAATTTGTATCTGTAACCAGAATTACCCTGTCCCAGGTGGAGAATCTGGCACTTGTTAAATTTCATATGGTTGGTGATTTCCCAGCTCTCTAGTCTATCCAGATCTCTCTGTAAGGCCTCTCTATGCTCGATGAGTCCGCAGCTCCTTCTAGTTTAGTATCACTGGCAAACTTAATGTACATTCAATTCCTGTGTCCAGATAATTTATAAAAACATTGAAGAGTACTGGCCATAAAATTGAGCCTTGGGGAATCCCAGTGCTGACTGGCCACCAGCCTGACATAACCTAATTTACTATAACCCTTTGAGCCCAACTTGTCAGCCAATTGCTCACCCAATGTATTATGGACTTGTCTAGCGGTGTGCTGGACACTTTATTCAGAAGGATGTTGTGAGAGATAGTATCAAAAGCTTTGCTAAAATCCAAACCCACCACATAGAATCATAGAATCATTTAGGTTGGAAAAGACCTTTAAGATCGTTGAGTCCAATGATCATCCATGCCCACTAAACCATCTTCTGGAGTACTCCGTCTGTGTGCTTTTTGAATACCTCCAGGGATGGTGACTCAACCACTTTCCTGGGCAGCCTATTCCAGTGTGTGACAACCCTCTCAGCAAAGAAATTTTTCCTAATATCTAACCTAAATCTCCCTTGCCGCAACGTGAGGCCATTTCCTCTCGTCCTATCTCCAGCTACCTGACAGAAGAGACCAGCACCCACCTCACTACAACCTCCCTTCAGGCAGTTACAGAGAGCGATAAGGTCTCCCCTCAGCCTCCTTTTCTCCAGGCTAAACAGCCCCAGCTCCCTCAGCCGCTCCTCATAAGACTTGTGCTCCAGGCCCCTCACCAACTTGGCTGCCCTTCTCTGGACATGCTCCAGCACCTCCATGTCCTTCCTGTAGTGAGGGGCCCAAAACTGGACACGGTACTCAAGGTGCAGCCTCACCAGTGCCCAGTACAGGGGAACAATCACCTCCCTGCTCCTGCTGGCCGCACTATTTCTGATACAGGCCAGGATGCCATTGGCCTTCTTGGCCACCTGGGCACACTGCCGGCTCATATTCAGCCGGCTGTCGACCAGCACCCCCAGGTCTTTCTCTGCCAGGCAGTTTTCCAGCCACTCTTCCCCAAGCCTGTAGCACTGCATGGGGTTGTTGTGACCAAAGTGCAGGACCCGGCACTTGGCCTTGTTGAACTTCATACGACTGGCCTCACCCCAACGATCCAGCCTGTCCAGATCTCTCTGTAGAGCCTCCCTACCCTCAAGCAGATCGACCCTGCCTCCCAACTTGGTGTTATCTGCAAACTTGCTGAGGGTGCACTCAATCCCTTCGTCCAGATCATTGATAAAGATATTAAACAGAACCGGCCCCAACACCGAGCCCTGGGGAACACCACTTGTGACCCACCACCAACCGGATTTCACCCCATTCACCACAACCCTCTGGGCTCATCCATCCATCCAGTTTTTTACCCAGCGAAGAGTACACTTGTCTGAGCCATGAGACGCCAGCTTCTCAAGGAGTATGCCATGAGAGACAGTGTCAAAGGCCTTGCTGAAGTCAAGGTAGATCACATCCACAGCCTTTCCCTCATCCACTAGTCAGGTCACCTGGTCATAGAAGGAGATCAGGTTGGTCAAGCAGGACGTGCCTTTTGTAAACCCATGCTGACTGGGCCTGATCCCCTGCTTGTCCTGGACATGCCACATGAACGCTCTTAAGACAAACCGTTCCATAATCTTCCTTGGTTCCCAGGCTGACAGGCCTGTAGTTCCCCGGATACTCCCTCTGACCCTTCTTGTAAATGGGAGTCACAGTGGCAAGCCTCCAGTCCTCTGGGACCTCCCCTGTTGACCAGGATTGCTGATAGATGATGGAGAGTGGCTTGGCAAGCACCTCCGCCAGTTCCCTCAGTACTCTTCGATGGATGCCGTCTGGTCCCATAGATTTGTGAGTGTCCAGATGGCATAGTATGTCACTAACTATTTCCTCCTGGATTAAGGGGAGTATATTCTGCTCTTTGTCCTTGCCTTCCAGCTCAGGGGGCAGAGTACCCTGAGGATAACTGGTCTCCCTATTAAAGACTGAGGCAAAGAAGGCATTAAGTACCTCAGCCTTTTCCTCATCTCTGGTGGCTACGTTCCCTTCTGTATCATTAAAGGATAGATATTCTCCTTGGCTTTCTTTTTGCCGTTAGCATATTTGTAAAAACATTTTTTGTTGTCCCTTACAATAGTGGCCAGATTTAGTTCTAGCTGTGCTTTTGCCTTTCTAATTTTCTCTTTGCATGACCTAACAAGATCCCTGTACTCCTCCTGAGTTGCCTGCCCTTTCTTCCAGAGATGATAAACTCTCCTTTTTTTCTGACTCTTAGCAAAAGCTCCCTGTTCAGCCAGGCTGGTCATTTTCCTCGGAGGTTTGACTTGCAGCACATGGGAATAGCCTGGTCCTGAGCCATTAAGATTTCCTTCTTAAAGCGTGTCCATCCCTCCTGGACCTCTTTGCTCTTCAGGACCATCTCCCAAGGGACTCTCTCAACCAGTGTCCTGAAGAGGCCAAAGTTTGCCCTCCGGAAGTCCATAGCAGTGGTTTTGCTGACCACCTTCCTTGCCTCACCAAGAACTGAGACTTCTATCATTTCACGGCCGCTAAGCCCAAGATGGCCTCCGACCATCACACCTCCCACCAGTCCTTCCCTGTTTGTAAACAGTAGATCTAGCAAGGCTCCTCCCCTGGTTGGCTCACCTACCAGCTGTGTCAGGAAGTTATCTTCCACACACTCCAGGAACCTCCTAGACTGCTTACTCTCTGCTGTGTTCTACTTCCAGCAGACGTCTGGAAAGTTAAAAAGTCCCCTACGAGAACAAGGGCACACAATTCTGAGACTACTGCCAGCCGCTTGTAGACTGATTCATCTGTCTCTTCAACCTGGTTGGGTGGTCTGTAACAGACTCCCAGCACAACATCTGCCTTGTTGGCCTTCCCTCTCATCCTGACCCATAAGCACTCCACCTTGTCGTCACAATCATGTAGCTCTGTACAGTCAAAACACTCCCTAACATAGAGAGCCACCCCACCACCTCTTCTACCTTGCCTATCCCTTCTGAAGAGCTTATAGCCATCCGTTGCAGCGCTCAACTCATGGGATTCATCCCACCATGTTTCTGTGATGGCAACTAAGTCATATCTATCCTGCTGCACGATGGCTTCCAGCTCCTCCTGTTTATTGCCCATGCTGCGTTCATTGGCATAGATGCATTTCAGCTGGCCTATCCAATCCACCCCTAACATGGGCATGCTGCCCCCAGGCTCATCTCTGGTGCACCTAGTTTTATCCCTTACCCCCTTCAAACCAGGTTTAAAGCCCTCTCTATGAGCCCCGCCATCTCATGAGCAAGGATTCTTTTACCCCTTTGAGATAGCTGGACATCATCTGTCGCTAGCAAGCCAGGTGCCGTGTAAACCTCCCCATGATCAAAAAAACCCAAATTCCACCAATGGCACCAGCCTCTGAGCCACGTATTAACCAGGTGTGTTTTCCTGTTCCTTTCAGTATGTTTCCCTGCCACTGAAGGCGTTGAGGAAAACACTACCTGTGCTCCCGATCCTCCCACTAATTGCCCCAGTGTCCTGAAGTCCCTTTTGATTGCCTTTGGATTTCTCTCTGCAATCTCATCACTGCCAACCTGCACAACCAGTAATGGGTAATAATCAGAGGTCCAAACCAGACCAGGGAGTTTCCTGGTAATGTCTTTTACCCAGGCCCTAGGCAGGCAGCAGGCTTCCTTGTGGGGTGGGTCAGGTCTGTCCCCCTCAGAAGGGAGTTGCCTATGACAATTACCCTCCTTTTTCTTTTTTTTCAGAGGCTGTGAGAATGCATGAGCCTGCCCTACTGAGCCTAGCCACCTCCCTAGATAGGGCTTCATCTACACCCTGATCTTGATTGACCTGGTCCTCAAATTCCAGGGCCCCATACTTGTTGTGTAGGGGCAACTGAGAAGGTGAGGGAGACCGGGAGGGGATTCACCTACCTCCCCAGCAGGGACCTGTATCCATTCCCCTCCATCTCTTATGTCCCCTCCTGTCTGGTGGCAAGATGGCAGGGGAACATCCGCTTCTTGCGGAGCCTCCATCTGCTGCCTCTGCCTCAGGGATGGTAGGGTGTGGGTCCACCAATCTATCTTCCTCTTACACTTGCTGATACTCCTCAACCTTTCCACTTCCTCCTTCAGCAACACCACCAGGCTGAGCAGATCATTCACCTGGTCACACGTCACACAAGAGGTACCCCCGCTGCCCTCCATCATCAGTGATAGACTCAGGCACTCCCTGCAGCCAGAGACCTGGACAGCTGCACGTTTACATGGGAGCTCTGTCTGTGTCACCACATTTTTCCTAACAATGGCTTTCACCCAAGAGGCAACCATACCTGGGTCTCCCTCTGGGCTGATGCCCACCGCTTGAGTAGCCTTCTCGAGCTTCTGGCTTCCCTTGGTCAACTAGGTGGGTGACCTTATCATAAAAGGAAATCAAGTTGGTCAAGCAGGACTTTCCCCTCGTGAACCCATGCTGGCTATGATCAGTGACTGCGTTGTCTCTTAAGTGTTTTTCAATAACTCCCAGAATAACCTTCTCCATAATTTTACTAGGTACTGACAGGCCTGTACTTACCAGGGCCTTCCTTCTTACCCTTCTTGAAAATTGGGACAACATTTGCCAGCTTCCAGTCAACTGGGACCTCTCTAGACTCCCAAGAGCATTGAAAAATAATGGAGAGTATTCCCGCAGTGACATCAGCCAGCTCTTTCAGTACCTTATAATGAATCCTATTGGGCCCCACAGATTTATGTACATCCAGCTGGACCAGCAGGTCTTGAATAAGTTCAGGGTTGGCTGGGAGTTTATCATCCCCCAAGTCATGGTCTTCCAACACAGAGCTCCAGGGGGCCCAGGGTCCATCATCAGTGTTGAAGACAGAGGCAAAGAAGGCATTAAACTTCTCCACTTTATCTATGTTCCTATTTGGGAGGTGATCGGCTTCATCAAGCAACAGACCAATGTTATCTCTGATTCTTCTTTTGCTGTTAACATATTTAAAAAAGCCCTTCTTATTGTCCTTCATAGTGCTTACTTTTTGTTTTGTTTTGTTTTATTTTGTTTGTTAAGTTAGCCAACATATTGAAAGAAAATGATTCATTTCCTATACAGTTTTACTTTCTAGGTCTGATGCATTTTATGCTAGCTTCTCACTAAAATAATGGGAAGACAATTTTAGGAAGAATTTTACAAATTTTTTTTATAAAATATTTGTTGTTTCTAAGTTTATGTGATAATTACTTTCCATGTTGTGTTATCAAAATATTAAAAGAAAGTATTAGTAAAGAATGGATTTATGACCACAAAACCAGCTCATTCCTAACTTCACAATTGTGTAATCTCATTAGATTGTGTACACTAGAAAAATTAAGCATAAACATACATGATGGAAGAGTTCTCAATCCAAAGGGGATGACAATAATCGAAAGTGAAATAATTCATACCATTGCAACTATGAAAGTGTGTGTATGAATAAGTTTAGGAGTTAACAAATAACTATTACATAAAAATGCTACTGAGAAGTGGCCTTGTTAGTGATCATACCTAGCCCCAAAAGGAACTTGTTAAAAAATAGTTATTTCAGAATTTTCTTTATTATTTGACTTATGTGAAAGTTTTATACTCACTTAATTTACTTACATAATTTTACTTGTGATTTTTACAGTATTTTCTCATTTTGGTAGAAAATCCAAAATATTAAAAATACTTACTGTTTGTACTCAGTATCACAAAAATGCCTACAAGACTAGACTTTAAACACAAGTTAATAAGATCAGTGTCAGAAAAATTAAAGAAAATTGAAAATATACTTTTATGTAATTTCAAGAGATTGCTATCACATGCAAGGGTAATAATATTTTGACCAGAATTTACCTGAGCGGTGTCTACAGAAAATAATTCCTTCTCTGTGTTAACACTCAGTGAACCTCATATTCACTTAATGTGAGCACAATGGGATCAGCTGTCTTGTCAAGTTAATCTATAACATTAATGCAGTGTTTTATCTCTCTTTCTTGGGCTCCATGCACATAAAACTTTAATATATATACTTTTCAGCAGAATGTTCTTGTGCCCATCAGTTACAAATGGTTTTATCCCTGGACCAGTAAAGTGCCTCCATACCTTGCTGTTACTCTGTATGGTTGATTCCTAAATATTTTACAAAACAGCATGCAAATTAAAATGTCTCCTATGTGTATTCCAAAATCAGTGTCTAGAATATGCTTCAGTACATATTGTTACTTATGCTGTATTTCTGGTTTGTTCTTATACTAGTTTAATAGAAAACAAAATCTTCTTGGAAAGGCCCTGTCTGAAAGCTATTGTAACAAAGGAACTGATACTTTGATTTGTAGATGGAGAACATTACTACATGTAATCCATTGAGAAGGTATATTTTTAATATGCTGTTGCAATGCCATTGTTACTTGTGGGCAGATCTGTAAAGAGACACAATGACGACATGGAAAAGGCAATAGACTGGAAATCTTACTTCTGCCTCTTCCATTGATTTACTATGTTATTGTTAGTGAGTTATTGCCCCTCATGAATGATTGTTTATAAAGGCTATGAGTTGCTTGTCATGGTACCTGCATGTACAACACCCCGTACCCTGGACATCATTTACCAGTTCCAGCTCCTGCTGTAGTATCATGAGTGACTTTGGAAGTGTTTATGTTTCTTCTTCTTCTTCTTTATTGAGGTACTTTCATATATATTTGAAAGGGAAAATGACAACTGGATGAACAGATGAGAAAATAGGGTGCTACATTCACATATCTAGATACCAAGATAAGTGAATGATACAACATTAACAGAAAAACAAACAAACAAACAAAACAGTAAACTTGTTATTTCTCTGTTGTAAAAGTTCTTCAAAGCAACATCTCAAACTACTCATTGAATCAATCGTTTTGTCTTAGAAAATAATTTTTGTTTTGTATTTGCTAAACAAAAACAGATTTGAGAGTCATGATCAAGTTCAGGCCTTAAATCAATTGTCCTTAAGTGCAGGAAGTGTGAGGAATGATTGGTTTGCCCTACAGAAGAGACTGGTATTTTAGTATTTGGCTTTACAAATGTGTAGTTACATTGTTCAGGGCTCAAGCACTGTATGAAGTCTTGTATAGTTCTTTTTCAGGCCCTCTGTACAGGGCTTGATTTTCAACTTTAATCAACAGCCAGCTGTTAAGGCTGCCACTGAGTCCTGACCTGTAATTACCTCAGAACCTCATCCCGCTGGCTGGCTTCTCAGAGTCTCCTGATATGCATGCTACAAGGTTGAAAGTGGCAAGAAATCCTTTGCAAAGGTGCCGAGAGATTTGTACCTTTGTACTACAAATCAATCCAAACACTGAATGCACTAGGCCTGTTCTCTCCTCACCCCCCACAACCATTTCCCCCTTAAATCATACTGTGCATTTCAGGTTGTAATTAAAACTAACAATGTGAAATCAAGCAAGTTTGCTTGAACCTGCCTCTAGAAAAAGATCAATTGGCAAACTAAATGCACAATATCCTTGCTGATGAGATCCATGGTTTTTGCTGGACTGTCTGATTGTGTGTTTTAATAGAAACTGTGTAAGGTTTCTAATGCATTGCATTTTTTCAATAAGTTGCAAACATACACACACTTTATAAGTATTATAGATTTTAGTTGTCAGGAAACATTCACTTCATTGTCAGCTCTATCTATCTACTGTATTCTTGAATTTTGAACTACATAGTACTGCCAAATAACAAACACACATTTTTATTCCAGGATGAATGATGATTGCAAGCCATGAATTGGTTTCAGTTCTCTATCCCTTTCATCTGAGAAGAGAAGCTTTGTTTTTTTAAAAACGTGCCATGTCCCTCAGGTATGTGTTTTAGTAAACACATATTCAAAGGAAAGGCTAGAACAATTACAAGTCTTCATTGCTGTTATTACTAATTATATATATAGAGAGAGCTCCTTTTAGAGCTGGCCATGATAACTAGCTAAATCTAGATTTATCCTTCTTCAGCTGGGGGAAATAGCCTCATATCTGTTAAAAGATTATCACCTGATTAGAACATCTGAGATCAGAAATACTTTACATCAAGCTCAGGTCTCAGTAATGCACATACTCTGCATTACCATCGCAGGATACACAGCCAGGATGCTCACTTGAAGGGGCTGATATATTCTGAATATCTACATTCTAAGTACTAGGTGAACAGGTGACTAGGATTGTGGAATGTAAGAGAGGCAGGAGACCTGGGAGTAAAAGATGATCTTCTGTGCATGTATGTGTTTCTGTTCATTGCAGAATGAAAAGCCTTTTTAATGGCTCTGATATTTTTGCCAAGCAGCTCCATTCAACTTAATGTTGACTTGCTGGGAGATGTTAGTGGGAATAAATTTTTGCTAGGTTTTCATGAAATGCATCTTTCAGTATTTCCATAGTCAATGGTTTTGATGTTATCTGATAAACTCAAGTATTGCACAAGGAAAAAAGTAAACTGTATTATGAACATGGACTGTGGAGAAAAATTCTCTTTAAAATGAGCAGAACTCCAGGATGTAATATTAAGTATTTTTTGTAGATAATTACATTAAGTCTAAAAAGATAATCAGCTCAGATCCACGGCAGCATGGCAGAAGCTAAAACAGAAGTCAAACTCAGATCTCATTTAGGGTGTTTGTGGTTTGCTTTGCATTTTTTAGTTTTTAATGGCTCTCACTTACCTTTCATGGTCATATTAATTGCTCTTTTCTGGTTTTGTCTCCAGTCTGTATCTGAAATTCAACTACACACTGTACAAACAAGAGGTTCTGTTTCAGCTGAAGAACCTGATTGCAAGTCTTTAAAGGTATTTAGATCTTAAACTACTTTGGTGTCTCTTTTCCAAATAAACTGATAGAAGGTAGGATCTGAAATAATTATGTGGTTCTCGGTCTAAACCTCTCAGTTTAGGAGCAATAGAATAATCCTTGTTAGGGTGCAGTCAGTAGTGGAGGACAAATACTGGCAATGCCATTAGCGCAGACTGCTTAAGTGTTTGGCTTTTAGAATTGTATATGAATTTGCTCAAATTTAGTCATGAGGAAGATGTAAATTTTTAAGATTAGTCTGAATGAATGGGTGCTGGTAACTTCAGAGTAGAGAGATACACAATAATTCATGCACAGGTCAGTGCATGATAATGCACAGAGCTGGAAGTGGAGGGAGGAAAGAAACAGAGTATCCCAAGTAGCATAATTCAAGGAGGAGAAAAATATTTATAGGAAGTTAACTCCTAAGAAAAAAAAAGCGTTAAGCCATGATATGACCTGGGCAGGAGGAGTGTGAAATACTATGTTTACTGAAATCAAGGTGGCCATCTGGTCAGTTCAGTTATATTATGATTAAAGCTGCAGTGGGGGTGTTCAAAGAAGAAAGGGCAATGCTGATATGTGATCCCCAGTTATCAAAATGGCTACATGGGTCTGTGGAAAGTCAGAAGGAAATGATGGCAGCTATTAGAGGCCCTAAATATATATGTAATAATACAGCTGGACTACAGTCAATCTTAAAATCAGTGAAACAGAAAAAAGTGATGAGTCTCTTTTTGTTTCCTACCACTGTATTTTATACTCAAGTATGTGGTGTATGCTTTTAAAATACCATTTGGTTTATTACACAACATGAAAAAATGTTGCCTCTTAAATAATGTTTTCTAGGTTACATTTGCCTACAGAGAGGAAAAAAACCCACCAAAGGATACACTGTAAGATGAGACATGAAGAAAATAAGATATCTGAAGTTAAAAACTAGGACTAATAAAGCATTTATTTTATCAAAAACAACACTGCAAAAGGTAGGACTTTTTATTATAAATACATATTTTTTAAAAGTATAACTGTTCAATAAAATGTTTTATTCTTTAAAACAAAAGAAAAGAAAACAAACCCCCACAACATTTTGATAAAACTATTATTTGTCATTCTGGAAGCTTTGCAGGAATAGAGGAGAACCTAATCCCAAAATACATTTGCCAGACAAGTCCACCTGAACTCAGCTTCTCAGTTTCTCATTCAATGAGATGTAAGACAGTATCTCTCTCAGCAGTGCAGAGCAACTTTTTGTGCGAGTCCCAGCTAAGCAAGTACTCAAGAAAAGAATGGGAGAGAAGGAAGGGATTAGCTATTGCATGGTTTCCCTTTCCTAGAAATTCCATGTTAGAAGATAAGCTGAAATGATAACTGCTGTTCTGTGAATTGAAATAGAGGCCCCCAAAAGGACAGTGTTGCAGCACTCATGGGTGGCCAGGGGCACGTTGGCCATGTACAGCAGTGAATTCCTTCCCAGACCTGTAAGGTCTTATACAAAATAAAGTCCTCAAAGAGGTGCAGGGGATAAATTCAGTTTGAATGCCAAAGCTTTTGGAAACAAGGATCGAAGAGTTTGCAATACAAAAGTGCAATGAAACTCATTGTTATTTAGCTATTAGAGGTGACACTGTAGTTTATATTGGCTTGTTTCATAACAGATTTTGTTTTGCTGTGTGTGCACCTTGATCTTTAACTTAAAGTCTTCTGAGTATAATCCATGAACTTTTGAGACTCCACCACATTTTTAAGGTTATTTTGCATGGAATATGATTTAAATGATTATATACTTCGAGTTCTTTATCATGTTGTTTATATCCATTAGGAGAATCACCTTTTTTTTAAGTCTTTATGTGTTTGAACATGTGTCAAGGGATGAAGAATAGCAGAATAGACATAGCATGCCAGTATATTATATTTTCTATTATCCTGTATACTGTAATTATCGTGATCCTTAAACAACTCTGCAACAGTTACAAACACTTTTGCAGACTTGTGTTACTGCAAATTCAAAATTTATTTAATCCGAAACTAAATTAAACTCGTATGTAAAAAGACTTTTTTTTTTTAACGTTTCTATCCACAGATGATTAAAAAGCAGTAAAACACAGACAGATTCAAATTTTATTTAAAAAATAAACTCAGAAAAAATAATTCAGTTTTGAGGCAGTATAGGAATCTTTTCCAAAATGAATTTGAAAAAATGGATAAACTAAGTAGCTAATCTGGGGAGAAATGGATGCCACAGTTAGTAGGTGTGCTTGCAAGTGAGAAGTAAATCTCTATCATAGAATCATAGAATGGTTTGGGTTGGAAGGGACCTTAAAGATCATCTAGTTCCAACCCCCCTGCCATGGTCAGGGACACCTTCCACTAAACCAGGTTGCTCAAAGCCCCATCCAGCCTGGCCTTGAACACTGCCAGGGATGGGGCATCCACAACCTCTCTGGGCAACCTGTTCCAGTGCCTCACCACCCTCACAGTAAAGAATTTCTTCCTAATATCTAGTCAAAATCTACCCTCTTTTGGTTTAAAAACATTACCCCTCATCCTATCACTAGACTCCTTGATAAAGAGTCCCTCTGCACCTTTTCTGTAGGCCCCCTTTAAGTACTGGAAGGCAGCTATAAGGTCTCCCCAGAGCCTTCTCTTCTCCAGGCTTAACACCTCAACTCTCTCAGCCTGTCTTCATAGGAGAGGTGCTCCAGCCCCCTGATCATCTTCGTGTCCCTCCTCTGGACCCGCTTGAGCAGGTCCATGTCTTTCTTATGCTGGGGGCCCCAGAGCTGAACTCAGTCCTCCAGGTGGGGTCTCACAAGAGCAGAGTAGAGGGGAAGAATCACGTCCCTGGACCTGCTGGCCATGGTTCTTTTGATGCAGCCCACAATATGGTTGGCTTTCTGGGCTGCAAGCGGACACTGCCAGTGAATGTCCACTTTTTCACCCACCAGTACACCCAAGTCCTTCTCTGCAGGGCGCCTCAAACCCACTCATCACCCAGCCTGTATCCATGTTTGGTATTGCCCTGACCCAGGTGCAGGACCTTGCACTTGGCCTTGTTGAACTTCATGAGGTTCATATGAGCCCACCTCTCTAACCTGCCACGGTCCCTTTGGATGGCATCCCTTCCCTCTAGAGTATCAGCTACACCACTCAGCTTGGTGTCATCCACAGACTTGCTGAGGGTGCACTCGGATTGCCTGTTTCAAGAGCAAGTGAAGAAATATGATGCCAGGGCAAATTTCAAAAGAAAGGGAGAAAAAGTCCTTGATCCACACTTAGAAAGTTATTCTTTGAACTCCCCTAGTTATTCTTCACAAGCACTGACTCTGAGTACTCAGGATGAGTGAAATGCTGGGCATGGTCAATGACAACAAATGGGAAAAAAGAATTAGTCATGTCATCTTTTACTGAAGGTAACTAGCCAGAAAGTGATCCTCAGAAAGGTGCGATACCTTTGGAGTAGCTCCATTCCCAGGATAAGGGTAAGAATTCTTCCTTCATCTCCTGCCACTACAGAAATAGTCCTTGTCCCAAGTAATCTTTTTTTATCTTGGAAGTCATTTAGTTACTGCAGTGCTCTATAACAGAATCAAAAAGATACAATGAAAAGCCTGACAGGGGAGTGGGAACAGGTCAAAGTCTCCAGGGTAGGCCAAGTCTTCTGGGTTAGGACAAATGTCTGAGGGAATCAGAAGAGTGTGAAGAGAGGAAAAGGAGGAAGATGGTCTTGAGTTCTGGCTGTTCTGGTCACATTTTTTGTGACCATTTTTGTGACTATTGAGATGCACCAGAAAGAGAAGGGAACCCATCACTACTCCTGATGCAAATGTGTGAAGCTGAGTATGGTAGTGAAGTATTTCTGTAAATTTAGACTTGGTATTATGTTCGTATGTTGCTTCACATGAAGTCTTGTGAAAACTACAATAAGTTCATAGTATAAAATATAAAGTATAAAATAGTATAAGATATAAAGGAATATAAAGGAAGACTATTTTGATGCATGCAGTGAAACCAAAATAATCCAGTTTGCGAGATCCTTACAATTTTCTGATCTGTTAAGCACAAAAACATATACTGTTACTACACGCATTTAGCAGACATACTGCTTTGTGCAAAGTCCAATGGGAAAGCTAAGGTACAGGGGTTAATGTTGACATAAAGGCCAAATCCTGATTTCTTTGATGTTAAGAGGAAAGATTTCATTGAGCCCAATGGGATTAAGATTTAGTGTACATGTTCTTGTTTCTTTCAAGTTAGTGTAGTTTTAACATTGCTCAAATCTATTAGTCTTTACTAGTTCTGCTTTGTTGAATAAAAGAAAAAATTGTGTTCAGGGCAACCTCTTTACTCCATTGTGTGTACCTGCCAGATACTCAGAACTCCGGTATTTAAAACTGAAGTCTCATGATACCATACAAATAATTCCTCTCCTTTTCCTTATGTCCAAACAAAAATCTCAAACCAAGAGGAAACTGCAGCTGGAATCAATAGATATTGGTTTTAAAATCTTTAATGCAAGAAATGTTTTTATTATTTACTTTTTAACCTATAGGTGTCTATAGCAATAACAAGCATGAAATTATGAACACTCAAAAACCATTTTTATAACGTAAATATTGTCATCCCTTCAAGCATTGTTTAAAGAACTACTAGCTTCTGTAAGCAAACAAATATTTTATCTTTTTATATTAAAGGATTTTTTAGAAACAATTTGTAGTTAAGAGACTTTGATCTACAGCTATTTCTTACCTGAGGTACTGATGATGTAGTCATGTAGGCATTAAACAGAAGAAGCAGCTTTAATGCAGATATTCTTTATGTGGTTGACAACTGCTGTACTAGTGTTATGTCTGAGCAGTAAGACATATCATTTTCTTCAATGTGCAAGATAAAGTCTCCTTTAAAATTTTCATGCTGGAGAAGCAGTTTAAAACAAAAACCGCTTACAGAAAGTCAAAACTGATATTTATTCCAACATGAAGCCCAGAAATGGAAAAGCAATCTTTCCTGTCTTTGTACCTGGAACAATACACCTCTTATAGAAAAATATTGACCTAGAAATCAATTAATTTTTCATGGTTTTGAAGAGTAAAAAAACACTGGATGTAACACAACTTGTAGGTTTGAGGACTAAGGAGATCCATTTTGCCACAAAATTTGAATTTCAATTTTAAATGATTTATTCCCCAAATTTTTTTACAAGGAAAATAAGCTTGCATTATTACCATAGATAAATATGCTAAATTCATTGCTATGGTTCGAAAAGCTTATAGTTGGAATATTGACAAACTAAAAATGCATTTTAAATTGCTGTCTGTTTAATTCTCAGCAAATCTGATTTTTGTTTCTTTGATATGAAAAATAAACCTAAAATGACATGTATGCTTACGTAACCTATGGCGTTTAACATTTAGTCCTAGGAAGTAATTCAACTGATGGAAGGATAGGGCTGAAGCAGTTGTACAAGCCCTCTGTCTCAGATGACGTAGTTTCACATTTGCAATTGCGTTTTAGAGATCAAATGCATTAAACCCTAAAGAAGCACAGAAAGGGTGACTACTTCAAAGGATTTTCAAATTGAAAAATAAACATAAAACAAACCCCAACAATTTATACAAATGTTTTAGAACCAGTACAACTAATTATATATGGAAAAAAAGTGACACCTGTTCAGAGAAACAATTTAGCTTTTAGATTTAAGCTAACACTGCTTAACCATTTGTTATGCTAACCATTCTACTCAGTTCAGGTCTAAAATAGTCCATAATGCATATATATCACTGCATATATCTGCATAGATTATACACTAAGCGTTTAAGTTTATATTTACAATTCAACTTCAGAGTTTCTCAGAAGTAGGTCTATTTGCATTGCTCCTAATTCTGCAGTAGGTGGCAGTGGGTAGTGGAGAATATACAAGAATATACAGTTTAGATGTCATCACATTTTTACAGGAAATGTAAAAATGGCCAAGTATTTTCTGCTTTTGAGTTATGTATATATCAAACAAAAAGGAACTGTCAAACAGAATTTCTAAATTGTCATAGCTAAATATTAGCTTTTACGAAGTATTATGAAAAGAAATTAAAATGATAACAGAGTCAAGTGAAGATACAAATACAGCATGCATTTCTGTAAATAAGTATGAAGCCGAGTCCACACAAGAAAACCGAACTGAAGGCTTAAAATCAGGAGAAGGTTTCTGCAGGGTAGCTTTGTAAGTTAGGAGGACATAGTGAACACATTTTGCAAATAGAAAAAGAAAACCATCATTTCAGTTTTATCTGTATTTTTTTTGAAATTGTTTGTCTTAATTTTCAGTGTTGAGCTGGCTTTTAAAAATAGCACTGTAATTGATGAGGTGGAAAAACAGTGGGATGGGAGAGGGTTTTAGGCATGATGGTGGCAGTGTGGAATATTAACAGAGTTTCAATAGGTTGATTGTGTGGGTTGATAAATTGGGAAGATTACAACAGAGCTCTGATTTTGCATTCCTTGCACATCTCAAATATGGGAGCTTGAGGGTATACGGAATGTGAAATTGGATGAAAAAGTCTGTCAAAGAAGGACATTCTAAGTCTCGTTTATTATTGATTCCTATTTCTTGCTCATCTGAAAACCTGGGTTGGTAGATTTATATAGAAAGTGCTCAGTCAGCACTGCCAATTATTCTCACATTTTCACCAGTTTATTTTGAGCTCCAAATAGAGACAGTAAGACTTTCAGAAGTGCAAGGCATCCACTAGCTCACATCTCAAATACTTTGAACTGACCAGTAATTAGGGGCTCTTGTTTTGTCTTGTTTCCTGTTTTAATCTCCAACTTTTAAAAGTATGCAGCTGGAAGTTATTGAGTGCACAGTGAAAACACTTTTTCAAAAGAAAAGCCTGGTAACACGTACTGCTGGACCTGGATTTTGGGACTAGCCAAGGTAAAACTCCTATTGAAACTGTACACTTTCATGCTTACAATTTTGTGGCCAAACTCTGTCTCCAAAGACTTCACATAGTTAAATAGTAAAGGTACATTAAGTTAAACAATATAGTTGTACTTAATGCCAATTCTATAATCATAAAGGTTAGCCATTGATTAATAGATATTATCTTTTGTGTGAATTAATAGTTTATACTATAAATGGGTATAAGCAAATAAACAGAAACAGAGGCAAAATTCTGACTCACTTAATGTCAGTTGGAGTTTTGCTGTTGACCCAGTAGTAGTAAGATTATTGTAATCTCATTATGTTAGTTACTTATCAGCTAGTTATCTGTAAAATTAAAAGTAAGTGTAGTGTTTTGATAAAAATTATAATTATTAATTGCTTACAATATGTTTCAAAGAAAGAAAAATACGGAATATACTCAAGAAATAATGGTCACCTCTTGCAAGAAATAGGCACAATTTATTGTGTCTTCAGTTGAAGGAAAGTCTCTAAAGTTAGACCCCAAAGTAACAATACTTTCATTAAAAAGTGCCCATTTTATATTTAAACTAAAACCAAATAAGTGACCCTATGAAACTATGTTTGAATACTTTCTTGATTTACTTCTGCATTATCTAGTTTTATGCTGGTAAATTGAATGCTCTCAATGAAATTGTGCTAGTTTAAGTTTGAAACCATACATTAATAACTTTGATTGTATTTCTATGTTGTGCCTTACCCTCTGATATTCTTTTCTGTTAATTAAGATGAATCAAACATTGCATTGTTCTCTTGCAAACTGAATAGTAAACATCTCTGTGATAAATATTCAGTCATGCTGAACAGTAGTTCCCAAGACATGTCAAAGTTCGCTTTGAAATGCATCTAGATTTTCCATTTTCTATGTTGTTGTTTATGGCTTTTCTTATACTCTTAGAAATACTGAATTCTTGTTGTCTGATTAAATTTGGTTTTCTTCTTTTACCTAGAAGAGGTTACCTCTCAGTGATGTACATTTAATTTCTATTCATATGATTTTACCATCAACGTTTCTGCATTATAAATCTTTCAATGACTACTCTTGCTGTGAATAATTGTAATTGTTTAGCAATTTTTTAAACTAGGAAATTGCTAATTTTAGGCATCTAGGAGTTCCTCATTCTTTCATAGACAATGCCACAAATGTCTCCAATTTTTTCTAAGTAAGTTGGGGGGGAAATAAAAGGCTTAATATAGTGTTCACTGTTAACTGCAGCTTTTGACGTTCACAAACAGCTTTTGACTTTAAAATAGACCTAACTGAAGCACTGCTTCCTATGTGTTAAGTGTTGGGATTTGGGGATTTGGGCTTGGGGGTGGGTTTGGGTGGGGTTTTTTTCAGATTGATCACTTTGTAAAATTTTCCAGTATTAAAAAATTCTGGTCTTCCTTAGGCCACTAGAAGTCCTGTAAAATACCCTGATGCTGAATTGGGCTGTAAGTCAAAGAATCAAGTAAGAAATAAAGGTATGTAAAAAATGTAAGAAAAATGGAAGAAAAAATAAGTGGTGCTTTCTAGTACGATGTGGTTTAGTTCTTTCAAGAAAAAATGTAATTGATTATATATGTTTTTAGTAGATTAACATAAATAAATTAAACTAGGGAAATGGTAAATTTTGTTCTATGTATTGCTAAGCTGCCAACATCTTCATGCTTGTACAGAAGAGTTCAGGTAAAAACTCTTCAAGACACATAAATTGTGCTTGCTGTGTCAATGAACATTAGCTGAACTTCTGGTCCTGATTGGACTTGAAGGCAAGGTATGACTTAATTTGCCTGTGCGCAAACAAACAAGCAGAAAGACTTAAAGCCTGAGAACATCCCAGTACTGGTAAGGGAGTACCTAGAGGCTAGAAGTTCTGAACTGGCCTCCTGCAAGTCACAAATGTTTTGCACCTTTTATGCTTTGAAGCTTTTCTGCTCTGACATGTGTAGAATTCTCTGTGGAATTTTGAGTACCCAAATATCTTTCTCAGTGCCTCTCTGCTGTGCTTTTTTGGTCTGCCAGAGATAAGACACCGTGTGTCAGGTTCCCTGGTGAGAGAAAATGAGACCAGAGCTGCATTTGGCCCTAATCATTGTCTCCATGAAATGGCTATTAGTGAAATATGTCAGCTTTAGAAGATGAGTCGCCATCACCAGTTTAGCAGATGCTGAACGATAGTTATCCAGATTAACAGCAAGGTATCAACAGAGGAGTGCTCTGATTGAATGCCACAGACATAGAGATCTGCAGATGAAAATATCTAGGAAAATTATTAATTATGAGAACAACTTCATTTTTGCAAACCTGCAATAAGCTTAGAGCTGGGCATGACGAATGATGTAGAAAATATGAGTAGGAAGTGGCATGTTCTTGAACAGAAAGTTCTCCAGCATACTTCCCCACCTCCCTACGTGATCTCAGTTTTTAAATGTGTTTGCGAATAAACGGCTACTTGGCTGGTAGTAGAAAGGCAGTTGTAGCTCAATATTAGCACCAATTTTCCCTTTCTCCTAAAAGTTTCCAAAGGATAAGAGTGGGGTGTAATCTCCCCCCCGCCTTGCCCCCCAAACTACCATGAAGATTAATGAGGACTCATCTTATTGACATAATGTGAACAGTAGCATAAGTTTGAGAAACACTAAACAGAGGTATAAGGATGCTGTTCCTTCTGTGAAACACACAGTATTAAAATTTTAGGCTTGGGGAAAAATATACTGTTCAGACAAAGAGAAGTGATGACTTCTGTTAATGCGATTACTTCCTCTATGCATTGTTTTTGTTTTGCATAAAATATCTCCAACTACCCTTCCTGAATCTAAAATATTTAGAGACTAATTTAAAAAATAATTTCCTAGAAAATCGTAACTATCCACATCTGCCTTCCTAGCTACCATCATGTCTCTGGCTTGTTCATTCCTAACACCAATATGACTGATGAGTAATTGTTTTTCTTCTCCTTGCTTTCCATTTGTAATTGTCCTTCGGTTGAGTCCTAGTATACACATTTGATGTTTAACTGTTTAAAAAAAACACAAAACAAAATGAATAATTTGAATGCCCAAAGATAAACTATTACATGGATAAAAGAGAACATTATGGAAAGCAGTGTTAACATACTGTATGAAAATTTAACTCTAGCTAGTCAGTTTTTCATTTCCTTATAAAATCAAAGACCTGAATGAGGTCTGTAAACTTCTCTGAAGTGAAATCTCCTATGTCCAGTCCAATACTTAAAGCATCTAGGAAGCAAGCTGCCTAATCCAGTGCAGTGAAAAAGAACAACAGGTTCAGCTAGCCTAATAACATTTTTAAAAAACTATCTATAGTTCTGAGGTTCAGTATGTCTTACTGTGTTGTTGGTTTGAGATAAAACTGTGCATTGATTTCTTGTAATATGACAGAGGTCTATAGCTTATTCTTTTGTCCTTTTTCATAGCTTCTAGTTATCTTTCTGAATGATATTATAAAGGTTCATATACCAGCCGGTTCTAACCTCTTCACATGCTTTTCATAGCTGCCAGAGGTAGCATGTCTCTTCCACTACTTGTCACTTCTTGTTGCTACTTACTGTAGTTGCCAATTTCCAGCTGACAGGATGGCTAAGAGGAGAATTTGCTGCACTTGTTTGTTATTTTGTTTCTTTTTTCTAACTTTCTAACTCATTGCTTTTTAAGCATTTTTGCTTTTGAACCGGATTATTTTTAATTGTTGAAGAAATATTCACTCAGTAAACACTTTGACCAGGAATCCATAAACCATTTTGGGTCTGTATTCTAATTCAGAAGATGATCTGTCAGAATTAATTGAGAATGCCTTAATGTAATCAAGTCCAGTTCATTAGGCAAACACTTAAATTATTAATTTAAATACTGGGTACTTCAACAGCATTTATGACAGTAACAAATACCAACGTATTTTAATTTTTAAATTCCTCCTGTGTACAGAAGTTGATGTCCTGCCATACCTACTGCTGTTAAACATGAATATTTTTCACCTTGCTAATGTTTTACCTTTTTGGAATCTGTTAAAGTATTCCGTTCAAAAAAGGTTTATGAAACAAAAATGTACCTTTTTAAGCACAAGGTTCTTAAAATTAATCAAGCATAGAGTGTCATTTTCATTCTTGGAACTCTGTTTTGGATCAAGTAAAGTTACACCAGAGACAAACTTGAACCAGGAAGTTCAGTGTCATGCCATTTAATCAATTTATAGAACACTGTAAATTAATGTATAATTATTTAGCATAAATCTAGTGCTTTAGTATCTTAGCCATTCCCTTTGTTTTAGTGCTGAGAAAAATAATCTTTTCATAAAATGAACTAATCCCCCTCTCATTTTTAATTGCCTTCCACCTCTATAATCTAGGACACAGGGATTCCCTGTAAAAGAAATACACAGGGGGGTGGGGTGGGTGTGGATAAAAGATGAGGGAAATTGGTTAAAGGGACAGGAGAAGCAATAAAGTGAATAGTGATGGCTGCAAGCTGAGGACATAGCGTGTCTTGGAAAGGCTGCATTCATTCAACCTATTTCATAGAATCATAGAATGGTTTGGGTTGGAAGAGACCTACCTTAAAGATCATCTAGTTCCAACCCCCCTGCCGTGGGCAGGGACACCTTCCACTAGACCAGGTTGCTCAAAGCCCCATCCAGCCTGGCCTTGAACACTGCCAGGGATGGGGAATCCACAACTTCTCTGGGCAACCTGTTCCGGTGCCTCACCACCCTCACAGTGAAGAATTTCTTCCTAATATCTAGTCAGAATCTACCCTTTTTTGTTTAAAAACATTACCCCTCATCCTATCACTAGACTCCTTGATAAAGAGTCCCTCTGCACCTTTTCTGTAGGCCCCCTTTAAGTACTGGACGGCAGCTATAAGGTCTCCCCAGAGCCTTCTCTTCTCCAGGCTAAACACCACCTCAACTCTCTCAGCCTGTCTTCATAGGAGAGGTGCTCCAGCCCCCTGATCATCTTTGTGGCCCTCCTCTGGACCCAATCCAACAAGTCCATGTCTTTCTTATACTGAAGGACTCCAGAGCTGGATGTGGTACTCCAGGTGGGGTCTCACCAGAATGGAGCAGAGGGGCAGAGTCACCTCCCTTGACCTGCTGGCCATGCTTCTTTTGATACAGCCCACAATATGGTTGGCTTTCTGGGCTGTGAGTGCAGACTGCCAGTGAATGTCCCATTTTTCATCCAGCAGTACACACAAATCCTTCTCTACAGGGCAGCTCAAAACTTTCATCCCCCAGTCTGTCTTTATACTGGGGTTACCCTGGTGCAGGACCTTGCACTTGGCTTTGTTAAACCTCACAAGCTTCACATGGGCCCACTTCTCAAGTTTGTCCAGGTCCCTCTGAATGGCATCCCATCCCTCAGGTGTGTCAGCTGCACCACCCAGCTTGGAGTCCTCTGCAAACTTGCTGAGGGCACACTCGATCCCACTGTCTATGTCATTGATGGAGATATTAAACAGTGCTGGTCCAAGTTTCTACCTTCTGCTCTCTGAGTTGCCCACTTTTGCAACCTTAGCAATGTTTGTGCACTGGGTTTTGTGTGATTGTCTCGATTACGTTTGCCTTAAACCATACCTGCCTTTGTGGAAGTGAGAGTAGATTCTTTGGGGCTGATATATCTACTTGTGAAAACACAGGTACACTGATTAAGGGAGTGAGAAGTGTCTTTGCCCAGTATTCCAGGGGCATGTCCTGTATGATGTTCAGGATTGGCAAAGGGTATTCCCTTCACATAAAACAAGTGGAAGCTGGGAGGCACGCTGCAGTAATTTCTAAAGTATGTTTGCTGATGGGCTCAAAGGACCGATTGTAAAGCTATAGTCTTGCCATAGGTCACCTTTACTGAAGGAATTTTAATACACACATTGTTATTTTTTAAAATTATTATTATTGCAAGAACTTAACTTTGCATTCAGTTTTAATTCTTTACACTCAGTTTCACCTAGCCTTCAAATACTGATTTGAAATGCTCTTAAGTTATTTTGGTCTAGTTTTTATTTTTTAAACTATAATAGCATGGGCAAGTATGGCACAGAGTATTGTAAGCATCCTTAATAACTAAGCGTGGCTTGCGTTTTTTCTATTCATGTTGGGTTTTTGCTTAGTAGTAAGTCTTTGCCATTTTTTAAAGTGTAGCTTGTGTAGCTTAAGTTTGTAGAAACATTTTGTTACATGAAACAGGGTCTTCGCCCTCATTTTTTTCAGTGCTGTAGGAAGGAAAATAACTGTATCTGAAAAGAGGAAGCGTCACTCAATGAACTGTGTTCACAAATTAGCAAAAAGAGCATTCAAGCTGAATGTTGCATTTTGGCTGGGGAAGGATCAGTAAGCAGTACTGAAGAGGTGGATTTTAAAAATCCTTCCAAACAGAAAGTGTATGGCATCAGAGAAGACGCAGAAACTGAAAATACTTTCACAGATAGAGTACTGGAAGAAGGCACAGAAATGTGTGGGCATCATCATTAGAAAAGTCAAACCAACTGGGCAAAAGTGGTTAGCACCAGCTCAGCATTCAGCTAACAACTAGGCATACAAAGTCCCATCCTTTTAGTGGGAGCGTCACTCTCTTGGCCTCTGGCTTGCACTCCTCCCTTTGGTACTAATCTCATGTACACCACCTGAACAACTTGCTGATTTCTGAGTATCTGCGGAATCCATGTGTCAGGGCTAGTCAGGAACACGTGACATATGAGGCCCAGCAGCAAGATGCAGGGGCAGTGCTCTGCTATGAGGTACGTCTCTCTTCACAGGATGCACACAGACCAAAGCTTGGCAAGAAGGTCCCGATAGCCTTACACCACAACTCCTCTCCTGTCCTTTGATCTAGCTTACACATAAACACGCACACACATGCACACACACACATGCACACAAGCACCCTTGACCATGTGGCTTAGTACATGTAGATGCACACCTATTGTGTGACCTGCCAAGCATGCCGGTTTTGCCTTTCATCACGTATCCTAGCATGTACCATTTTGTGTCAGTACTTTCAGCAGTTGAGAAGCCTGGCTATGAAGAAATACTATATATGTAATAGTGCTTGGCTTGTGATTAACTGATTTTATGAGTCACATATTTAGATTAAAAATTTCCAATATTGTATTTCATCTGGTAAAAATCATTAAGGGAGAAAAATTGACCAAGAAAATACTGTGAGATTAAATTTTGGGGTTTTGATTAACTGATTTAGATAATTCTGTTATTGGAAATGGGATGTAAAACTACTATAGAAGCCTTCCTAGACAATGTGATTTTATTTAGCCTTATATTACTGGTATAATAATGCCATGTTTTATATGCCTACTTAATACTTTTTACACCTCTCTGATAAGATTTCTGCCAAAGAAATATGAATATTTTTCTTTTATCACCTTTTATTCTGTATAGCAAAAGCAGTCCATAGCTACATCTGAGTAATTTCTGTTCTCTCTGGTCTTTCTTGAAAGTTCAGTATTTAATGGGGAGAGGGCTAAAAAGACTTTATTTCCTATCTTTCCCCCATTAACCCTATCTTCCATTCCCTTTTGACAGCAGTGCTATTTGACCTCCCAATCTAATACAGCTTCCCTTCAAAATTTGAATGGTGTTAAAGAGAGGGGGAAACCAAGACAAAGTTAATGAGGTGGTAGTGGGAGCTTAAACATCTTTCTCAAATATTTCATATTTCTGAAAAAAGAGAACAAATTTGACTCCATAACTTCAATGAGCGTTAAAAAGCATTAACACTAAACAGCAAATAGATCAACCAAACCTCTTGTGAACACTCCATGGTTCAGATGTTTTCCATGCTGTTCAGGGTGTGTAGGCACACCTCTATATTTCAATGGAAAAGCACACAGAAATTATGACAAAACTAACTCATTACAAGAAACACAGTTTTTAATTTTTTCTATCTCAAACAATTTCCTGAGGAAGATTTCCCCACACAATCAAAGGAAGTAAAGAGCATGAATTGTATTAGAACGTAGGTATTCCCAGATTCCATTGCTGTTTGAAAAAATCTAGCATTTAATGATATTTTTAGTTCTAATTTTTAAAATAAAAGTAACACAGGGTTTTATTTTTCTCATTATATAAATACAGTTCCATTAAAAATTTTTGCTGTTACAGAATCTAGGGTTTCAATGGTGAGATCTCACCATGTAAATATCCTAACCTAAACTTACACTTTTCATCTTCCCCTTCAGACTGTTTAGGGCATATGACAGGATAAGTACAATATCACAGTGGCTTTGTCTCAGAGCAGCCCACAAGTATTAGATAACCATCATAAGAAATGTATAAACATGTTATTATGTATTATGAGCTTTGTAGATGAGTAAATGTAGGCATGGGGGGGAGTTAAATTGCTTTGCCGTGTTTACACAGCAAGTCAGTGTCAGTCTCAGGAACAGAACTGAAGGGTTCTTGGTCTTAAGCACATTACCTACGACTTTCTTTGTAAAAAAGACCAGTGTTTCTTGAAGGACTACTGTGCATGTTATTACTGCTTTATATCACTTCAGTTCTGAGTGTGTCCAATGTATTGAATAATGAAATTAGGGCTTGTAAAGGGTGGCTGAACCATAAAATATCCCCTGGGGTGAGCTTACTTTTAATAGGGAACTTTTTTTGGGGGGGTGGGGGGTGGGAAGGAAGAGAAAAGAAAGACCTCCTCTTTTTTAAAAATAATTTTCTGGAGCAGAGCCAAGATCATCCTTCGTCCCCCCTCGCCCCCCACCCATTTACCAGTATTTTTCTTGTGTGATTGAAAAGCCCTTAGTTTTGCTCAGGGGAAAAGCCTCATGCTGAGAAGTAAGGGATCCCAGTTGTACACTTAATCAAAGTGGCATGTTCCACATTTTGTTTCTGAGTAATTTCCATAGCAAACTCATGTGATCTGTATGTTTCGCTTGCATGAATCAAGTCCAAAGTTTGAAACTGACTCAGTTGTTACTCCTGCTGACAGGCAAAGGAAAAGGATTTTTTGGGGGAGGCAGGGGGATGGGGTTCAACTCAATTCAGGTTGCTGAAAGGAAATGAAAAGGATGATTTGAAAACCACAAATACTGGGATGAAGGAATACAGATACTGAACAATAACTGTCCACAGTAAATTGTTGATTTGAGTATCTGTATTAGGTGTTGTTTGTAGTCTCTACATGTAGGATGATGGAAAACACAGATTACGGCAGTGAAAGTAGAACAACAATGGAGTCTGACTCTTTGTTTCCACTTTTCAAAGGCCTTTCCCCCCTTTTTTCCTCCTCTTTTTTTTTTTTTTTTTTTTTTTTTTTGATAAGGCCCAGGAAATTGTTAGCAACATGCTGGTGGGAACCTATGGAAAAGAATACACACTGTATCAATGGTGCAGTTCTTATCCCAAGAGCTGTGTTGGTGGGTGTGGGAATAGTGTGCTTTCAATGTGAGCTGTTGCAATGAGATAGCATTGAGAAACCAGGGCAGAGAACAGCACAGATTTAGTCTAGGGAACTAAGGGCTTTATCCAGCAGTAATGTGTGTAAGGACAGACAATGTAACACTATATTTGGTTTAACAACAAAGAACTGTAAAAGGATTTGATAGTAAGGGATTGGCAGAAAAGCTGAATGTATCTGCACAGTGCAGTAAGTATTCTTTTAAAAGGTATTTAAGTGATATACTTACAACTTTAAAAGACAGTATTTAAAGTTACCTATAATAGACATTATTTTAGACTAGGGTCATTTAACAACAGTGAAGGCTTATTAAGTAAAGGACTCAAGAGAGAGCTAGTATTTTGTTGCAGTGTGGGAATAAGAAGCAAGAAGAGGCACATGTGGAAAAGCAGGACTGACAGGTCTTTTTTAGAAAGGTCTGTTTTCATTACTGTATTTGATTTCTGGCTACATTTATGGCCAACAGCACTGGGAAATAACTGAAAAATATTCATCTCTGTCTCCCATTCTGTACATGCCTATTTTGTTTTGATATTTAAATGGCAGCGAGTTTTAGCTGCAACTTCAGCAAGACACCACATATTCATTGGAGCTCCTTGGGCTTAAATTGAGCAAATGTCTTTATGAAGCCTATATGGTAACAGGGTAAATATTGCTACAGTGTATGCATGCTGGTTTTCCTTCAGAAGGAAATAGCATTTCTGTTGTCTGTATAGCAGCTGTCATGACCAATGAAGCTTAAAATAAGCTCTGTAAATCCTCGATATGCCACTACTAGCATATTTGGCCAAAGGTGTGAGTGATCAAATGATCCTATGTGTCAGTAGCAGTTTTGCTGTGGGAAAGATTACAGAGTAGGAAATTCAGTATGGATCTCTCTTTTGCCCTTGTGTCTGGAGATATGTGCCCCTTTTCTAGCACAGGAACATATGCTGGCAAGACAGTTAAAAATCAGTTAGGAATATGGGCAACTTTTCATGTTTAATATTTGGTAGTTGCTGGACAGAACTTTTTGAAGATCCCAGCAAAGGCTTCTCTGACTAAAAAAGGTCATATAAATGGATGCTTAGGTTAGAAGTAAGAAGATCTCTCTTGCATAGTTGGTGAAAATTTCTATTGAATTGAAAAAGATGTGTAGCTAACCTCCTCTGCAGTGTGTGGACCTATCTCTGAACTTAAAATACCAAATTGTTTTTTATGGTTTTGTGACCTGCATGACTTCCATTAGGGAGTGAACAGAAGCATCTAAATCCATTGCAATACTCTTAAATGGAAAGATGCCCTTAGGAATCCCTCCTGTTGTGTACGAAAGTACAATTTTGTGGTTAACATTTTGAAATGTAAGTGAATGGTTGCCACTCTGTCTGTACTTTTAGATAAATATTGTATAAAATGCTAGCCACATTGTCAGTCTCCAGAACAGTGCATTTTGCGCTTCTGATGTTCCAGAATAATACAGCATCTTTCTGACCCCAAAATAGCCTATACTGGTCTTCAGCCAGCTTGCTAGACACTTGAAAGTTATATCATTTATTCAGGTAAGATACTTAAAAACAAGAAACAGAAAGTTTCTGAAGGTCCTTTCCAAACTTAAAAGACAAAGATCAGATAATTTAAAAAGGCAGATGTGACTAATAAAACTGGTTTTCTCTGTATTTGCACAGCAAAACTGAAGTGAGAGTATTAAGTTTTTCACAGTCTTGCATGGATTTTTAAGATACACCTTGTAGAGGCATTAAGTTGATTCCCAGTGAATAGACAAACTACATGATGTATGTCTACAATTCTGTAGCTTCTTGTTGGACATTCACTGCTTGTGTGCAGGCAGCAGAGGCTAAAAAAAATTAATGAGGGAAAATGGTTTTTGGACTGGGGGAAGGGAGGGTTAGAAGCAAGATTAGGGTGAGTAGAGATTTCTTAACAACGAATTTTCATTTATTTTACTGTAATATCTTTTTTCTAACTGCATACACTTCAAAGATAATGCAAAATTGGAATTACGAATATCACTGCTTTGTAGTGAATGTATTGCAAGATTCTTAAATAATTAAATTATGCAAGTTCTTAAAATGGAGTGTAATTAGCCATTAATGAGCAAAATCTGTTGCTGTGCAGAGTTGATACACTCCATGCAGACTGTCCTTAAGTTTTACAGGATTTGGTTTAATTTCTAAATGCTTATGTGTGGTAAAAAGCAACTGTTGTATATCTTGTAAAATAATAACTAAATTAGCTAGTAAGTTACATAACGTATCAAATATTTAATTTTAGTATAATAATTTATAGATTTGTCAATGACTCAGTTTTCTGCTTCTGTTTAATGGGAAGCTTGGTTTAGAAGCATGGTAAGAAAAGGTTTGATACTAGCAGAAATTAATAAATTTAAAAATTATAGGCCTGGCAGGTGAAGATGGCATTTTTTCATTTATAAACTCACAGTTCAGATTCATACTACACCAGATCTGCATGATCAACATTGTCATCTAATGGCCATTGGATATACAAACAAATATATTATATTGCATCTTGTTCTTAGTGGGATAATTCTGAATATCAGAGGCTATTTTCTCAATTAGTACTAGCAACTAAAAGCTTATCTTTTAAAGTGTATAAGCATAAAGCATAAGGAATGAATGGAACATGATGCCCTGGGAGGAGGTCAAGGCAGCTGCACATTCAAGAGACAGCAAAGAAATTTACATATCTGCACTTGGACTAAATTCCCTAGTACTGAACTAAACAGATGTCTCATTAGAGTCAATGAACAACTCCCACCTCTAAAAAATTTTAGGGTTATGTACCTTACAGGATTAAGCCAACCAATAAGAGAAGCATCTTTCAATTGTTTGTTGAAAACGATCCTTAATAAGCAGCAGCAAAATAGGAATAGGATCATAGACTATTTCATTAGGAAAACATGCATTTTCCTAATGTTGGCACTTCTGCAAAAATACAGTTAAACTTAGTTAAGTAAATACCATGTGTTTAAAACTGTGGTTAACCGGAATAAATTGTAGAATTTTGCTCCACAAGCCAGTCATTAAAACTCTATGGTATACAGTGCTGCCTTCAGTGATCTAATTAAGGATATTGCAAAGATGAAGAGCTTTTTAGACTGGTATCCTATGTTTTGTTACTTTTTACCTAATTTTCTTTATTGTCAGTGGGTCAAATTATTTCCCTAGTGAAGTGCTGAACCTTTGCTTTAGTCAGTCATACAAACTAGTTATGGAAGTGAAATGCTGACCTTAAGAGTACATCATTTAATCTTTGCAAGAACTCTCCTGACCCTTTAGTGAAATAAACAGTATGTGCTACAGATGTACAAATACTTCACACTCAGAGGACTTTGTTCGATGTAATCATATGCTCTCTTTATAGTGCATTAGGTCATGACTAAATCTCAGTGGTGCTGGGCAGAGAATGATGCTAGTGTTTCAGCAATTGCTATTTATTCTTCTTACTTTATATTGAAATTTGCATAGCATTAGGGTTAGTGCACAGCAAATGTTCCTCAGCAGAGGTAAAGGAGGAAAAAAAGTGTGATCTGTTTTCCTTTGTTCCTCTTTCCTGAAAGACAGGAAATTCAATTTAAACATAAGACTTTTTTCTTATATGGTTGGTTGGTTGGTGCCTTTTGTTTTAAACTGTGAATGTGGTCAAACACTTGCACAGAGAGGTCGTGGAGCCTCTGTCCTTGGAGATGCTCAAAACCTGATTGGACATGGCCCTGCTATAGTTGACTCTGCTCTGAGCAGGTGCCTTCCAACCTCAGCTATTCTCTGATTCTCCAGTTAAAATGAACATCTGTGAAATTAGTGGACATAGAAGTGATTAGGAAGAATTTTATTTTCTTTTGTTAAAGGCACCAGTCCACCTAAGAGACTGAACATTTCAAAATGCAAACATAAATTCAGCTTTATCAGTGAAAAAGAGAGAATAATACTCAGCATTTCATCATTCCAAAATATCTTCGGTGGTACATGCTCACGAGGCATGCTGTGACTGGTTAAGTTGAAACGTAAGTAGCCAAATGAGGAAGATTTCAAAAAGGTGATGAAAGAGGAGAACATGGAAACTTCTACAGCAGAAAAAATGAAAATTTCCAAACAAAGTTTTAGACCAGACAGTAAAGATATTATTTGATATGTACAAATTGTGTACAGAATTATATGACTGGCTCAGAAAAGCACAAGAATTTGCATAAATAGGAGGTAAGCAATAGAAATACAGGTTCATGAAAGGATTGTTGTTTAAATCAATGAATAATTCACTTTGGAAAAGAGAGGCTCAGGATGCTAAGATAACTTTTGTGTTCTACTTTTCTGTAGCATTATTTAAATTACTGATAATAATCACATAGGTAATGTGTGATAGTCAAAGTGAGATCTGATTTGTGTGTACAGAGTACTCCACAGTGTGTATTATGCTTCCTAACTTCCCTAACTTCCACAATCTTTTTCATGCAGGAACATTCCTGCTGTAAGAGAGGGTAATACAGTCTCCCTGCACTAAAGGACCATTTGTATTTGATTCGGATGTGCTACGAAGCCCATCCTTGCATTAAGAATTTGGGATTTTATGTGAGGGATGAAAATATATGGTGGCCATATATTTGCTGGATAAATTTCTCCTTTGTACAGTGGAGGTAATACTGCTGTGCTGGTAGTTTTACTTGTATTGTTGCTTCAAATATGGTCAAACTCACACAGAATGACATGGAATTTTTTCAATATGTTCTTGAAAATAATTATTTTTAATTATCAATTAAAAGTTTTAAAACTTTTCCAGAGACTCCAATGGAAGTCACTGTAAAAGTGCAAAGTATTATCATTCAAGCATTTAGTAATGATTGTAACTTAAGTAAAAAATCTTCAAACTCTCAGTAACTGGTAAATTAGCTATTTTCTTGGCAGTGTTTGGAAAACACACACAAACTGTAAAATTACTTGTTTTTAAATTTATGTTAAACTGGTAGTAAAAATACATATGGTTACTTTCACTGCTGAAGATGTGCTGCTGTGTGTTGATCATCCTTTAGTGCATTTTGAATGATAGTTAGTCTGTGGGGACCAGTGAAGACCTCCAATTAATTATTACTGGAGAACATGAAATCATAAACAAAATTCCTTGTAATAAATTTTTAAAATGAGATTGCATGTTTTATTTACGGTACTGGTCCATTTTGGGGCTTTAAATCTATGAACGAAAACAAACATGCTTTTTATCAAACTGAAATAAAAAATATCAATAATATTTCTTTCTTATCAAAGTAGGACACAATATATGAACTGGACTTCTAAATAACTGCAGGGAGAAAAGGAAGGGAACAAGAAGAAAAGATTTACATTTCTGTAATTCATAGAAAGTGATTGAGAATATATATAAACAATATGGAAAACAGCAAATACTTCCAAGCATAGTGATGTTTATTAATCATTAAGGTAGCTGATATGATGGAATTATTTTATAGGAAGTGTTTATTAAAAACAGAGCTGTTAACTAAGAACTCTCATAATTATCACATATATTTAGAGCAGAAATTGGTTTTGTTTTAGACAGAGGAGCAGCAATGCTGAGGATATGCAATAGTTTCAAATATGTTTGGAGGCAAAATCCTACTATAAATATACAGCTAAAGGTGCTTCTTGTCACATAGGCATCATAGCTGAAACTACAAAACAAAGAAGAAAATATGACCAAATAATATAATAAGAGCCAATAATCGCCCAAATCTTCCACTAGAGTCTTGTATCTCTTTTTTTATTCTCATTCTCATTTAGCTTTTAGATTACAGATTCAATCTATTTGTCTGGAAAATGCAAAGTACACAATAGATATGCTGCAGTTTAATGGACAAATATTAATAGATGAGATTAAGGACTTCTTTCATTGAAATGTGTGGAAATTCTATAGTCAGGTTTTTTTTCTTGCCATTAAAATCTCTTTCTGCCTTCCTACTATAAACAATATGCCTTCTTTCCCATGTTCCATCAAGACAATTTACTTCTCCCTTCACCCAATCAAACTGGTTCACCTTCTTCACAACTCTGACTCCAACCAATTAACTACACCTTCATAGGACATGGATATGTCAAAATGGATTCTGGCTCTGGGAGTTGTGTGATGACACCGTGATATCAAAATGTGTTTTAAGCAAAAAACTTTATTAGAGTGATAAGTATCTACTGGAGCCTGCAGAAATTTTGGAGAGCTTAATCCAAATGTATCTACAGGTCTTGCAACCTGGAAACTGCTGGTCCAAGTGGACCCAGTAATTCTTCATCAAAGGCTTATTTGGGGTCTTTTCCTTGCGCCATCAATTTTTTGTGCTAGCCAAATAGACAGCTGTGTCCATGACCTATATTGCTGCATCTCTTTTTATTCATATGGTATTATAAAGTTGTAGCATAGTGCCAGGGCAATGCTATATCTCGATGTTTCTTAAATTTTTGAGTTTCTTTAATCTCACTGTGATACAATTCTGTCTAATTTATACAATCCTTTCTTCCTCATTAGAAAAGACATCATCAAATCACTTCCCAATTTCCCATAACTTTCTCCTAGGTGCTGCCTTATTCTCATGGAGCCATGACTACCCGTTACGCATCTTAGTCCCTTAGTTCCTGGATCACAAACCAGTAGGAGAGCACAGTGAAGAAATTAAACTTTCTTGTCTCTCCCTGATGATGGGATAAGCATTGCTGGAACCTCTCCTATGAAATCATTACTGATCACTGCAAATTTCTCCTCCAGCTCATGGTTTTACTTTTTCTTCCAAGAATGAGAGAGGAGTGGACTACATGTAACCGTATTACTACGTGGCTGCACCATGTTTGACAGTGGTCAAGTCAGTTGTCTTGTTTTATATTTGTTATATGTTTCTAGTGAAAGTTTCTGGTCTGAGGTGATAATGTTCAGATCACAGCACCACTGGAACTTCAACGCATGTGTCACTGTCATTTTTCACAAAATGCTATGAAAGTGCTTGAGAAAGTGCAACAAAAGTACTAATTCAGAGTATGAAAAGGCACTGTCCACAAGCCAGGTTTATCAGCACTCAGACCTTTAATACACAGAAATTGAAATGTCCATTTAGGAAAAAAGCCAGTCACAATGCTCTTATCTCTGGGCCTGGAAAGTAGGGCCTTTGATGTACTCACTCTCTGTTTACTCTATGTTTTTGTTAACAGAGGGATCTGTAGCATAGAATTGCTACTGCAGGAGTAAAAAAATACATATACAGAGGAATAAAAAAGTCCATTCAATCTGGAAAGAGAGATAGAACATATTATTAACTCCTAATACATCCAGGAACAACATAAGCTGTGGAAAATTAGATTATACTAATGTATCAATAAAAGCAAAACATACTTGCAGATTTCCATCCAGAACAATGCAGCAGAGTTTTCAGTCACTATTTAAGCATAGGTCACTGGTCACCATTTGCATGATAGTATGTGGAAAGTTTTCCGAGATCTTGGGCAATGCAAGATTCTTCCCAAAAGAAATCCCATTTTGAATCAATGCTAGGATTCCATGAGTGGTATAGAATAGTGGAAAGGACCACATGTAAGAGGAAGCGGTAATGAACTCAAGCCTGTACATCATAACTAGGGTCATCTTACATAACTTTAGTTGTCTAAAGGTTACTAGTCTCCTATAAACTTTCTTCTGGGCTCCTTTTATGGCTCAGGGAGGGGAAGTAGGCACCTACAGACAGGAAATACTTCCAACTGCATTAGACAGCTGCTTTAGGGATAAATCATCTGCTGGGCGAAGCTAGACAACAGAATTAGAAAACTAATATTTTCATGTCTAAAGATATTTAAGGTGGCTATAGAAGGTGTATATACTCATATATTTACTTGAAAGTGACAGAAGAGATGTTTTGGACTCTCTATCCTCAAAGATTTTCAGAAGCTGACTCGATAAGTCCTGAGAAATCTGATTTGGCTTTGAACTTAACCCTCCTTTGAGCAGATGATTAGACTAGATGGCCTCCATAGGGCCTTCCTAACCTAAATAATTTTACAGTTCAATGAATTCCACCCAGGTGCTTAATTTCCATTCTTCCTTAAATAATTATAAAATCTAAGAATTAAGTAATAATACCTAGAGTCTGTTTTCTGTGCAATTGCTTTGAAAAGTTTAGAGTTACCCTATTCACAATAAATAATTGCTTTTGTTATTCTCTTGTATCATATCCATGTGTGCAGAATTTTGAGAAAGATGTCTCTGGAAAATAAGATAAGGCCAGAAGAATTTATTAGGATTAACTTCACTTGCTGAATAATCTACTCACCTTATACTCTATCAGTGTTTCAACCAAATCTAGAAATTGGAAGCCTAACAGAAAATTTTCCAAAGATCTGTTAAGTAATACCATTCTTGTGGGATAAAAGCATTTTTCTTACAAATAGAGTGTTTCTACTTCTTTTAAATCTTGTTTTTGCAATACAAACCATCTCTTTTCTTTCTCCTTCCACTGGAGTTACTGAAGTAATTCCCCTCATATGTTACTTGTGCTTCATTCAGTGTGTTGTGTATTTTTTCTCTTCCCCTTAGTTAGTGTTTCTGTGACACCCACCTACAACAGATTCCGAACTTCTCTCAACATTAACTTGGTGAGCAACCTTTTTTGCTATTGGTTTATTATCGTCCAAGGTCCACTACCATAGTTTCACTTTGGTGTTCCTCCCTTTGCCAAGACTTCTTCTCCCATCCTTAAGGTATACCCTTTCTCATTTTGAAGACAACATGGCAATAACTCAGCTCCCCTTCCTTCTTAATCTAGTTTTCTTCTTTCTTTCCGATCTCTGCTACTCAAAGTCTAAAGAAAGTATGTCTCTATTCTCACAAGCTCCCAACAAAGCAAAACTGGCTGATATATCAAGTTTTAAGTGTTTATTATTTTCAATGACTAATAAAGATTTTAAATGTTCTACTGATGCACTGGTGGTACTAAACATCATATGAGAGTTATCAGGACTGAACCTTTCAGGACAGCATTTTCTGGTTTAGTAGTTGAAGACGAAACTTTTTGGATATAGCTGCAGGACCAATAAAACACTACACGAAAAAACAAATGTTCATAAGTAAGAATTCTAATAGACACATCAGAGTTTTAATAAAGTGGTTTAGATCAGACTGAGGAGTTGTACTATGATGTTAGCATCTGAAGAGGACTAATACAACAAGATGTGTACATAGCATGTGCAAGAAACCGCAACATAAGTGGTAGCCATGTGATGGACTGGCCACACAGGTAGTCAGTCCTCAGACCCTTTCAATGTCACAGAAAAGTGGGCAGTTGAAACTATTAATTTTTATTATCATTCTCATGGAGGTGAGTAGCTATTCATTACACTCTTATTAAACCTCTGTGTTACAGAAGTATGTTTTCTCCTCTGCCACCCCTCAAACAGTCCATTCAAGACTAAGCCTCTAGAGTTTTGTTAATGTGAGTGAGGATGTTGTCAAGTCCAAAGTTCAGCAGTTTTGAAAAATATCAGTGTAAGAAATCCTCTTTCTCTTTATAAGTTAAGTTTCCAATATGTTTCCAAAATTTATATTCAAAATAATTAATACTAAAAAGATTTTGCAACTATTTTAAAATTAATATTTTCAGTTATGGTTTTGGATGGTGGAAGAAATAATAAGATGGAAAAAAATATTCCTTTGTGGTAAACATTTGTTTTATAAAAATAAACAAATAAAATATTCCTGAGGTACTTAGCCATCAGTATTTGAAGGCCTGTGGCAGCTTCTTAAAGACAAAAAAGGAAATAATTGATTAGTGGATTTTGTTTGATCTGCTCAGGGATCAAAGGGACAAATACTGTCTACAGGGATGAAAGGGTGGAGAACTGCTCTCCATACTACCTCAGTTATCTGGTTATTCATATGTTCTTGCTGTATGTTAGAGCTCCCTGTACCTGACCCTTTGTCACGTTTGAGGGGAAAAAAAAAAAAAAGACAAAAGTAGGTATACTGTGCTGAAATTCCAAAAGGTTTCTCATTAATCAGACATGAAAAATGTAATTTAAAGTCTGTAAGATGGAATACTGAATCTGTTTTTCGGTTTGTAAGCAGTATTGACTTTAATTCTCCATGACATAATTGTGGCTCTATTTTTTTTTAAAAAAATAATCCATGTGTTTAATTTTGAGCATGGGAATGTACTGAGGACCAAAACCACCTAAGTGCCTGTTAGTCTGATATATTAGTCATACATCTAATCCTAAATGACAAACATTGTGTGTGTTCTGCTTCAGTTCTTCTTCAGAATGTATTCCTAAATTCTAGACCAAAAAAAAAAAAAAGGCTAAATCTTGAAGCATTGCAACATATAAAGTACTGAAATTGAGTGAGGAATAATTGTAGCAATATCATCTCCTTCCCACAAACGGAATGTCTAGGATTTGCTTTGGGGATATCTTAATACACCATAGTGAACTACACACCCATTTTATGTACTGTATGATGATACAACATTTATCTCATCTGGTGCATGCTTGTAGAAGGCATAGTCACTGATGTAATTCAAAATTTTATTTTTTTTCCTTTTAAAGCAACTGATCTCTCAGGTCTGAATTCCTAATTAAGTTCACAGTTATGAGAATGCACATACACTACGTTAACATGAATCTGTGTACCAAGTGGTGCTTTTACTATAACTTAACTCCATTTCCATTTAATTTAGAAGTTACTGGGTTACTTTTTTTCTCTTGCAATACAAAAAATGTGTAATTTAATTTAGTGCCTAAATGTGGCATACATTTCTTTAGCCACTCCTCCAGAATATAAAAATGTCTGTAAGGGCTACGTGAGGACTTGACCCACTGGGCTCTGGAGGCAAACGGTGATCATATTTTTTTTTTCCTCTGGATGAGAAAAAAATAACATCTGTATGTGTGGCCTTGCCATCTTCATGTGTTTTTGTCTTCACATACTTCCAAATACGTGGGATCCATGGTCTAACTGAGGCCAGTATGTGGATGTGGTCACTGCCAAGAGGAATTTCATGTAATTCCTAACAGGGCCTGGGAGATACTTCAAGAGAAACACATTTACTTAAGCAAATGTTTCAGAAGATTAAGAGCACTTCCTGAATGGGCTAGGGCAGACAAAGGATATGAGATTCATAACAGAGGGATCTTCCTCCCCCACCCAGCCCACCCCCAGCTAGTCCTTGTGTTTGAAGACCTTTCACATTCATGAGGTGGAGGAAGAGGTGGAGGGAAAATGAATGTTGATGTTAAGTACAAATCATCTGTGATAGTTATTCTGTAAAATCAGTAAGAATTTATTATATTTTCTTTTGGAGATGGAGTTGTTCTGGAATTCAGACTTAAATACCTACCATCTATTTAAACTATATTATTAATTTACTATTGATAGGGGTTTTTAACATTAGAATTGCATAGTAAATAAAAAAAGTTCACACCCATGTTCTTCAGCTGCTTCCTTATAGAAATTAGTGGCAACATTCTAATTGTCATCTAAAGAGCAGTCTCATGCCCTGAGTTAGTAGGTGACTTACGTATATCAGATATTATGAATAATAGCATACCTATCTATTTCCATGATTTTGTCATATGTTCCTTCACTCAATAAAATGATTGAAGATGGAATGAATGACCAACACTGGAAAGAATTTCAAATTTAGACATTAAGAAATAAGTAACAGCCACATTTCCTACAAAAGTTCCTAATAAAAAAAATCAAACTTTTTTACTGTTCTTAGCTTCCATGTCTCTTTTTCCTTTTCTATATAAGACAAAAAATATTCTTCTGAATTCTTTTTATTAATGTTATTCTTCTGGTACCAGACAGAATACTTATAGGCAGAGTTTCATGGGTCCAAGTTTATTTCTGATGGAATCTATCCTGCAACTTATTCTCTCCATTTGTAACTTAAGGTGGTTGTGTGCCACCACACAGGTCTTTGAAAGCTTTGTAGTGAAGTAACAAAAAGCTTTGGATATCTGTGAATCACTACTCTTTCTTAAAGTTCTTCAGTTACTATATACAACAAAAAGCTGAGGTTCCATATTTCATCCTTTCTTTGGCTGAATGATTTTCATAGAAGCATAGAATGGTCTGGGTTGGAAGGGACCTTAAAGATCATCTAGTTCCAACCCCCCTGCCACAGGCAGGGACACCTTCCACTAGACCAGGTTGCTCAAAGCCCCATCCAGCCTGGCCTTGAACACTGCCAGGGATGGGGAATCCACAACTGCTCTGGGCAACCTGTTCCAGTACCTCACCACCCTCACAGTAAAGAATTTCTTCCTAATATCTAGTCAAAATCTACCCTCTTTTGGTTTAAAAACATTACCCCTCATCCTATCACTAGACTCCTTGATAAAGAGTCCCTCTGCACCTTTTCTGTAGGCCCCCTTTAAGTACTGGAAGGCAGCTATAAGGTCTCCCCAGAGCCTTCTCTTCTCCAGGCTTAACACCTCAACTCTCTCAGCCTGTCTTCATAGGAGAGGTGCTCCAGCCCCCTGATCATCTTCGTGTCCCTCCTCTGGACCCGCTTGAGCAGGTCCATGTCTTTCTTATGCTGGGGGCCCCAGAGCTGAACTCAGTCCTCCAGGTGGGGTCTCACAAGAGCAGAGTAGAGGGGAAGAATCACGTCCCTGGACCTGCTGGCCATGGTTCTTTTGATGCAGCCCACAATATGGTTGGCTTTCTGGGCTGCAAGCGGACACTGCCAGTGAATGTCCACTTTTTCATCCACCAGTACACCCAAGTCCTTCTCTGCAGGGCAGCTCAAAACTTTCATCCCCCAGTCTGTCTTTATACTGGGGTGTGATGGGTTAACCCTGGCTGAACACCAGGGGCCCACCAAAGCCGTTCTATCACTCCCCCATCCTCAGCTGGATAGGGGAGAGAAAATATAACAAAAGTCTCGCGGGTCGAGATAAGGACAGGAGAGATCATTCACTATTACCGTCACGGGCAAAACAGACTCAATTTTGCAAAACATACTCAATTTATTACAAATCAACCAGAGCAAGATAATGAGAAGTAAAATGAAATCTCAGAACACCTTCCCACCACCCCTCCGTTCTTCCCGGGCACAACTACCCTCCCGGATTTCACCACCAAGCCCCCCCAGCGGCACAGGGGGACAGGGATGGGGTTTATGGTCATCACACGTTATTTTCTGCCGCTTCAGCTCCTCAGGACGAGGACTGATCACACTCTTCCCCTGCTCCAGCGTGGGGTCCCACCCACGGGAGACAGTCCTCCACGAACTCCTCCAACGTGGGCCATTCCCACGGTCTGCAGTTCTTCACGAACTGCTCCAGCATGGGTCCATTCCACGGTGTGCAGTCCTTCAGGAGCACACTGCTCCAGCGCGGGTCCCCCACGGGGTCACAAGTCCTGCCAGAAAGCCTGCTCCGTGGGCTCCTCTCTCCACAGATCCGCAGGTCCTGCCAGGAACCTGCTCCAGTGTGGGGTTCCCATGGGGTCACAGCCTCCTTCGGGAACCCACCTGCTCCGGCGTGGGGTCCTCCACAGGCTGCAGGTGGAGATCTGCTCCACCATGGACCTCCCTGGACTGCAGGGGGACAGCCTGCCTCACCAGGGTCTTCACCACGGGCTGCAGGGGAATCTTCGCTCCGGCGCCTGGAGCATCTCCTCCCCCTCCTTCTTCACTGACCTTGGTGTCCGCAGGCTTGTTTCTCTTACATGTTCTCACTCCTCACTCCGGCGGCAGTTTCTCTCCGTCCCAACTTTTTTCCTTCTTAAAAATGTTATCACAGAGGCGTTACCACTATCACTGATTAGCTCGGCCTTGGCCGGCGGCGGGTCCGTCTCAGAGCCGGCTAATATGGGCTCGCTCTCTCTCGAACACAGAGGAAGCTTCCAGCAGTTTCTTACAGAAGCCACCCCTGTAACCCCCCCCCCCCCGCTACCAAAACCTTGCCAAACAAAACCAATACATTCCACCCCCTGTTCGGGCGCCAAAAAGGACTGTGGTGGGTTGACCCTGGCTGGATGCCAGGTGCCCACCAAAGCCGCTCTATCACTCCCCCTCCTCAGCTGGAACGGGGGAGAGAAAAATATAACGAAAGGCTCGTGGGTCAAGATAAGGGCAGTTTAATAAAATGATAGCAAAGGTTGCGCGCGAAAGCAAAGAAAAAACAAATGATGTTACTCTCTACTTCCCATCAGCAGGCGATGTCTGGCCACTTCCTGGGAAGCAGGGCTCCAGTACGCGTAGTGCTTGCTCCGGAAGACAAAAATGCCCCCCCCCTCCGTCTCCCTTCACTTAGCTTTTATATCTGAGCTGACGTCATATGGTATGGAATATCTGTTTGGTTAGTTTAGGTCAGCTGTCCTGGTTATGTCCCGTCCCAAGATCTTGCCCTGCCCCAGCCTGCCATTGAGGGGAGGGCAAAAAATGTTGGAGAGACAGCCTTGATGCTGTGCCAGCACTGCTCAGCAGTAGCCAAAACACTGGTGTGTTATCAACACCTTTCTAGCTACAGAGCTGCAGAGCACAGTGCTATGAGGGCTGCTATAGGGAGTACTAACTCCATCTCAGCCAGACCCAATACATGGGGTTACCCCGGCCAGGTGCAGGACCTTGCACTTGGCTTTGTTAAACCTCACAAGCTTCACATGGGCCCACTTCTCAAGCTTGTCCATGTCCCTCTGAATGGCATCCCATCCCTCAGGTGTGTCAGCTGCACCACCCAGCTTGGAGTCCTCCGTAAACTTGCTGAGGGTGCACTTGATCCCACTGTCTATGTCACTGATGGAGATATTAAACAGTATTTGTCCCTGTATGGATCCCTGAGGGACACCACTGATCTCCATCCAGACACTGAGCCATTGACCATTACTCTCTGGATGTGACCATCCACCGAATAGTCAATCCATCAAACCCATGTCTCCCCAATTTAGAGAGACGAATGTTGTGGGGGACTGTGTCAACAGCCTTACAGAAGTCCAAATAGATGGCATCAGTAGCTCTTCCTTTGTCCGCTGATGTAGTCACTCACCCATAGAAGGCCGCTAGCTTGGTCAGGCAAGACTTGCCCTTGGTGAAGCCATGCTGGCTGTCTCAATTCACTGCCCTGTCCTCCAAGTGCCATAGCTTCTAGGAGGATCTGTTCCCTGATCTTCCCAGGCACAGAGGTTAGGCTGGCACTAGACCAGGTTGCTCAAAGCCCCGGCCAACCTGGCCTTGAAGACTGCCAGGCATGGGGCATCCACACCTCTGGGCAACCTGCTCCAGTGTCTCACCACCCTCAGCCTGCCCTCGTGTGCCGTGTGCCCTGGCCCCTCACCATCTCGAAGGCCCTGGGCTGGGCCCACACCCCACGCGTCAGTGTCTTTCCTGGTCTGGGGAGACCAGGAGGGGACAGAGGAGTCCAGATGCAGTCACCAATGTACCAAACGAGAGGAGGAAAGCATTTTTACTGTTGTTTTCTTGGTTTATTGTTTCGGGTTTGTTTAAAATTGTTTACTGCCCAACCCTGAAAGGAGCTCCTCTTGAAGTACCTAGAAGGGACCTTCATGCTGAAGGCCAGCACTTCTACCTGGCAGAGCTGCAGTCTTCTGCTTCTCCAAAGGAACAGTTGTCTCAACTACTTTGCTTGATCTGTTGCTATTCTTCATGCACCGCCACAGAGGGTCTGGCTTCACCTTCAACCACCCATCCGGCAACCTTCTTGTCTTCAGACTGAAGAAACCCCACCTCCAGGCCGCAGGGATCTCGGTGGCCCTCTGAGGGACAACTGTTGCCCCGGCACAGCAGCCTGGTGGAAGCCAGGTCATGTCATTCCCCTTTCATGGGGCTCAGAGCAGAGGAGATGGGAACCCTTCAGGAGGGGTGGGGCCGTGGAGTGGAATGGGAAAGACAGGCTCACCCCACCCCTGGCAATCAACACCACAAATGCTGATGCCAGGAGATGGAAGAGGTGAGCCCGCAGGATGGCCAGGGGTGGAGGCTGGGCCTTCTGGCTAACAGGTGCTGGGCCGGCTAACGGCCACTGGGCCGATGGTAGGGCGCTGGCCGTGTGCTCCTGCGATGCCGTTGCCATGGCATTATGGCAGGGAGCCCTGGCACGGTGTTGTGGTGCCAGGGGAGCCACGCTGGAAGTGGATCCACTACCATCGGTTCTTCTTGGTCTTTCGGTGGATCCACCTCCATGGGCTCCACACCATCAGCTGTGGTGTGCCCCCTCTGAGGCTGCTTCCTCTTCCTCTTTGGTTCCTGCAGCCACACATCTTCTCTTGCCTCATGCGAAGATGGGCAGCCAACTGCTTTGCTCTTGGACCTCTTGTTGCCAGGCATCGTTGGAATTTGATGGCCTCGAAGCTCAGTGAACTGTGGGCCAGCTGCTGGGGTCCCTGTATTTATAGGGCCCGGAACAATGGGCAGCAAGGTGGCTTTGACTTCAGGAGGCCACTGTGATGGGGATGCATGTGGTCAAATGCAGCTCTCCTGGTCCTTTTGATGCAGCCCAAAATATGGTT
Source organism: Astur gentilis (assembly GCF_929443795.1). Taxonomy (NCBI): domain Eukaryota; kingdom Metazoa; phylum Chordata; class Aves; order Accipitriformes; family Accipitridae; genus Astur; species Astur gentilis. The sequence goes on along the minus strand of NC_064896.1, from coordinate 15,841,524 downwards.
GGCTTTCTGGGCTGCGAGCGTACATTGCCACTGAATATCCAGTTTTTCATCCACCTGTACACCCAAGTACTTCTCCACAGGGCTGCTTTCAATCCATTCACCACCCAATCTGTACTGATACTGGTGATTGCCCCAACCCAGGTACAGGACCTTGCATTTGGCTTTGTTGAACTTCATGAGGTTTACACAGGCCTACTTGTCAAGCTTGTCAAGGTCCCTCTGGATGGCATCTCTTCCCTCAAGTGTATCAACTGCACCACTCAGATTGGTGTCATCCACAAATTTGCAGAGGGAGCTCTCAATCCCACTGTCTATGTCTGTAATAAAGATATTGAACAGTGTCAGTCCTGATACAGACCACTGAGGGACACCACTTGCCACTGATCTCCACTTGGACATTGACTGTGTATTCAGCCTGGAACAAGCTTATGCTGGCACATGGAGAGGGTGAAACAAAGCAGACACAAGCCACAAGTTGTGGAGGACACATTACATATTTTCATAGCCTCAATTTATTAAACTGATTTTCAAAGTGCAGCTTAATATGTTTTAAGTTCTGAGCCCCAGCTCCAGGATGTATGAATGAAGGATTTTCCCAGCTGTTCTACAGCCATTTCATTACTCTTTCATGTCACACTGGTTACTTGAGAAAAAGGGAAACATTTGTATGTATTCCATGTATGTTTTTTATCTATGTGTTCACATGTACATGCACAAAGCATGCTTCATTTCTGTATTTTGTTTCTTCACATTTTTCTCAATAATTTTTTAGTTTATCATTCATATACTGAAAACTCATGACAGCTGTTTTTATCCTATTTTCTCATGTTTGGGATATTGTCTCCCTCACCTTTGACTTTTAAGTCTTCTGGTTTTTTTCAGTAATTCCAAGTAATTCCACTATAGTTCCATGTTTACCTATGCTGAAATAAAGGTCTTCCCAAGGAAGATCATTACATTAGCCCCAGCATGACCATGGTACACATTTGGTTTTAAAAAGACATACCACAATTGTTCCTTTTAAAAATGACTAATTTCAAAGACAATCACTTTCATTCTACAGGAAGGATTGCTTTGTAACACATTACAGAACTCTAACATTTTCAACAGTACTTCTATTTATTCCAGAACTGCTCATTTATCTGGTCATATAATGAAACAATATTGGCCAGGAATAGGAGCCCAGGTCAGGCAGAGGCTGTCTTTCAGACTCTAGTAAAGGCGAGGGCCAGAAAACACACTTGAAAAGGCACTTTGTTCTACATTTAACAACATTTCAGTTACAACACCGCATCTTTCATTGTGGTCCGATTTGAATCCTATCACAAAACCTGTTTCAAATTGTGACATTGGCCAGGCTATTCAGCTAAGTAAATGTAGTATCCAACTTCCACAATTGCTTTACAGTTGAATTTTTAGGATACCTCACCAAATCTGTGACAGTCATTTGGTACCTTTCTTAATATTTAAGCCAGAGACTGGAGCCTGAAACTGCAATAACAAGGACAGTCATTCCTACTGGCTGTTAAGTACACTGTCTGCTAGTGTGGAAGACCTCTGGTACCTCTACTGGTATCTTGCCTAAAGGCTGAATAGAAAGATTTGGAAAGAGGTCAGTCAGCCATATGTCATGTACAGACCCTATTATATCTGGAGAATCTTTATAAATGGAGTAAAGCATAGTTAGGACAAATGCATTCAAATTCAGCTTAATTAGAATTCCCCCAAACATGTAATCCTCACCCTTTGTGATACCTCACCAAGTTACAGGTTGTTTTCATTTACAAATCATTGGAAACACACTACTTTATGCAGTTTTAGTTTACGCTTTCTCCATACTGAATGAGATCATGAGGGAGACAAGAAAGGTTTGATGACGATCTGATTTCATCACAATGCCAGTCTTCTCTTTGAGATTTTTTTCTTGTCGTTATCCCCAGTTCTGAAATAGAGGTATCCTCTTTCCTCTCTGATCAAAGATTTGAGGCTTTGTGAAAATATTTGTTTATTCCTTCTTATACAAATCCCTGCTTGTTAAGCCATGAGCCAAAAACACTACTCTTGACATGTTCTGCATAGGATCTGCTTATTCTGCATAGAAGCTGCCTGAACAGATGTTTGATGCAGATTGCCAGATCACTTCATAAAACTTTCTGGTAGCTGGAAATCAGAAGTCCTAAATGACCCTGGATCAGAACAGCCTTTGCAGATCTCATAAAAACTTTACCTATTTCTTTTGCTTATAGATAGAGTAATACCTAAATCTTTGGTCAAAAAGACTTACTAGCTTCTCTCACCATATGAAGATTTTGCCAAATATTCTTCTTTTATTAAGTCTTACATAATCCAGACTTCTCATACAGTGCTAGTAATCTGTCTCTAAGCAACTTTTAAGTGCAGCTTTCCTGTTTTGTTCTCACAGAGGAACTGACTCACAAATTTTACTAGATTCATTGAAAAGTGAATTTGAAGATGTACATGAGAGCACAAGTACTGATTCAGGGACAAAAGGAACATGGGGAAGTGGCTTGCTTTGTTTTTTCCCATCTCTAAATTCTATATTGTACAGTTAGCTAGAAAAAAGAAAATTAAGAAATTATGCTCTGCCCTCCTATTTTTTCTTTCCTTTATTCCCCCTCCCCACCCTGGGAAATTTTAATTTGATTTTATTCCACAGCAACATTGTATAAAGCAAAGTTTCTGAAAGCTTTGGGGTTTTGTAAGTCCCTGTTTGAGCATACCTCTAAACAAGGTGTCTGTTCTTCTGTTACTTAATCTTTATCTTCCAAATAACCAACAGTACATGTTATATGCTGATTATTGTGTTCATGTCAGCCTGGTGTCACCATCATCATACTAATGCTCTGGAGACCAAAGCCTTTACTTTCCATGCCTTTCATAAGACTTCGAAATTCACAATGAAAGTTGCAAAATAGGAAGCATTGTTTATTACTCTTAAAGTATGCCTCAATACTTAGAACATACGAGGTGAAGAATTGTGTATATCTGTCATCTGATGGGAACCGACAGTCAGAGAAGCTGATTGGCTTATAAAGGAAACATTTAAGCAGTTGATTGTGCTACCTACCCTTATAATATCAAAAAATAATTTTTTTGTTCTTTTTCTTTTTCACTTGTAACCAGTGATCCTGGCCCTTCATTGTGACTGAGAACAATCAAATAAAGCTCTCTCATGATATCCTTCTCTTTGCATTCCTCTGTATCTCCTTGTTCTCTACATGTATTTCTATGGAAGTTTCGTGGTTAGTATAATGGTAAAGTAGCCAAGAGCTTCAGAGACTTCTGCTCACAGAGTCAGAGGTATCACATCTGAGATTCATCGGCTTTCTCTCTATGGACACAAAATACCTGATGTGAGTATTTGCCTTAAACTAAACTCAGGTGTTAATTCCATGGTAGAGAAAAAAAACACTGAAAAGAAAACTGCTTTTTCAGAATTTTACACAGCCATATGACAGGCAGAAAAAATGGCCCTTCAGGTACTGTGTGCAGTTTCAGGTGCCTCAATATAAGAAGGGTATCAAAATATTAGAGTGTGTCCAGAGGAAGGTGACCAAGATGGTGAAAGATCTCGAGGGTGTGACTTATGAGGAGTGGCTGAGGTCACTTAGTATGTTCAGCTTAAAGAAGAGAAGGCTGAGGGGTGACCTCATTGCAGTCTACAGCTTCCTCAACAGAGGCAATGGAGGGGGAGGTGCTGATCTCCTCTCTCTGGTGATGAGCAGTAGGACACAAGGAAATGGAATGAAGCTGCATCAGGAAAAGTTTGGGTTAGATGTTAGAAAAAGGTTCTTCACTGAGAAGGTGGTTGGTCACTAGGACAGGCTCCCCAGGGAAGTGGTCACAGCACCAAGCCTGTCAGAGTTCAAGGAGTGTATGGACAATGATCTTAGTCATATGGTTTAATTTTAGGCAGTCCTGTGAGGAGCAAGGAGTTGGATTTGATGATCCTTATGGATGCCTTACAACTTGAGTATTCTGTGATTCTATGGTGAAAAATAAGAAACCCATCACACAGAATTTTTGCATAGTCATTTGGTCCAAATCTACTTATTCTAAGTGAATACTATTCTAGCATTTAAATGTCAGTTGATCACCTCCAGAGTGCTTCATTTCTTCTCTCATGCCCACGAGTAGTGTCCACTTACCCTTCCAAAAATACCTTTACCATTATTATAAATATGTATCTAATTTCCCGTGAATGAAATTAGTTGATAAAGAAGGTTCTTGCCATTGTTCAATGACATCTGTTCTATGCCTCATCTGGATGGGGCATAATTTACTGTGAGGGGAACAAGATTTGAAGTACTTTTATTTAGGAGACAGTCCCTTCTCATGTTAGGAAATTTTATTTTGAATTTTGTTGGGTTTGCCTCCTCTCAACCTCTCAAATTTGAGTAACAGGCTTTAAATTTTGTCTGTGAAGATTTGAGCTGATGGACAAAACTTCTGTAAGTTTTGAAGCAAGTCATAAGAGGTTAACGTGAGATGTGAAAAAGATAAACCACCCAACTCCAGTAAAAACTTGTAGGAAGGATTTGAAAAAAAAAATTGTAGATAAAATATGATTTATTAGATTCAGGTAGCTGATACCTAGTTTTCCAAATGAAAATGTTTTTAACCTAACATTCAGATAATATTCAAATATTAGTAGTGATAGAAAAGTATTCATATTGTAGTCAGAAGTAGTATGTTACATTTGAGTATAGGCTGTGTTTGGAATGTTGTTTATGTTTTAATGCAATATTGTCTTTTATTATGAATAACCCATGACACCCACAAAGCAATAAGGCACAGTCTTTACTGTTCTCTAATTAAGGTCAAAATAGAACATGTCATCTGAAGTGGAAGTTCATTACTCATAAGTGAGCTCTAAACTATTTGTCATTGGTCAGAAAAAAATGTAGCGGCTCTGCACTCTTGACCCTTCAGCAGTAGCTTACTGCGTAAGTTGTTTATTCGCTGAAAATATTTATGCAAGGGATGGGCGTAGAATAGAGGCTGAACAGAAACTTTGTGGTGGAATAAGGATAAATCTCATTCTTTCTCTAAAGAATTTGTGAAGTAAAAAAATTCAGATTGATTTCATCCTTTCAACCAATCTACAGCTCTCCTTTGCAACCTTCCCCTCTAGTCTTTTTACGCATGCAAACACTACATATCAAATTGGGTGTTCTTAGCAAGATCTTCATCCTTTATTGACTAGGTATGAATAGCCCTAATGCTAAGCCTAAGGAGAATATTCTGTATTATTTAAAATTCACATACCTTCTACTGTAGCTTGTTAAGCTCCACCTGTACACTTTTGGGGTTTTTTTTGCAATCTTCAGACAAACATCACAATGAACTCCTTATTTCTGAGCCCTTTAGAAATCTCAGTAGGATACACAGGAATTTGCCTTTAATTAGAGCTTCTAATAGAAATGTCAGAATTAACAGTTTGTTTAACTGCTGTATTTCTCAACAGCAGTTTGGTTTTTATGTTGAAAGACCACGTAAATCAGGCCACATCATCAGAAAAAGAAAGGAACTCCAATGTTACTCTCAGAGTCAACTTAAAACAAGCTGCTGCTTTATTACTTTTTTCTGGGTTTAGGTTGAAGCTGTAACTTTTAGGAAGTAGCAAGAGTGCTAATTACTGCATATTAAATACAAAGTTCCAAATTACCTGCTTGCATTTTTAATAGCAACCCATTTGGAGTGATATATCAGTAATGATCATACTAAAATGTGTATTTAAGTCAAATAATCTAGTACAGATTCAAAAATCAAATGAGCCTTTCTTATAGTAATCTCAAATTGTGTTTATTTAAGTAAGGAGACAGGTCTTAAAAACTACAAGAAAGATGCTTTGTCTCCTGTTTACATTTCTTCTCTACGAGGCCAATTGAAATACTGCCATTTTCCCATTGCAAATAGTGTATTACACTTTAAGAATTTCCATTTCAATAAAGGAGCTGCTTGTGAAAGGAGATGGTGCTCAGTGTGAGGGCAAAGGACACATTCATCCTCTATGGCTCCACTGGCTTATTTCCCAGTGGCTACTATGGCATAGTTCCCATTAGTGGTTGCAGAGGATGGTCATGTAATATAGATACAAATCCACAAGTGGAATTAATCTCATCTAATTTTAGGATGCTACAACATAGATATTTACAGCTGAACCACACATTCTGATGCTCTCTATAGTCTGTGGAGGAAAAAAGTCCTTTCAGGGGGTGATTAATTTCATCCAGTGGAACACTGAAAGTAGGTGAGATGATCCACACCCTAGGAAAGCCTATTTCTCTCCATTGACTGTAGAGACAATCTAGACATCTTAGCTCAGAAATGGACATATGCAATGTGGACATCTAAGCTTAGATGAGATGAATCCCAATTCAACTGAGAACCTCACTGTTTTGTCTAGAGCTACTTGGACTAACATTCCATTATTTTTCTCAGATAAGAGCTCCAGTTTCTGATGCTATGTTTTGAATAAATTTGGAGAAAAAGTATACAACAGACAAGTGCTATGATTGCTACAAGACTGAATCGCATGAAAGAAAGCTCTCTCTGACATGAGCAGATATCTCTCTGGTATCTCTATGATAAGAGCTCTGGAGGACTACTAGTAAAAGGTTATGAAGATAAATGCAAGTGATGATAACCTACTTTATGACAATTTATCTGAAATAACTGACTGTAGCAACTATTGTAATAAACAAAGTCATCTGTACTGATTGTACTGAATGTTACCTATACACAGAGGTGTTTAAGGTCCTGTCATGGTACAACCCATGATGGAAATACAAAATAGTTTTGTTTGCTCCTATTAGACATGCAGTATTTGTGGGCAGATAGAAGTATCTGTCATGGGTCTTTATTCTCTACTGTAGTATTTTTAGTTAAAGAACAGTAAAGAGAAGGACCACCTGGAATGAAGTCTGTTTCACCTACTGAATATGAGTAAGTGTCTGAATAGCTGCAACATTGTAAAATAACCTTTTAGTAACCTCTAATGGCAATTCTGGGTTCTCAGTAACTCCTATGAATTAGTGACCACAATTCAGGCATCAGTACTGCATTGCAGGTACCATGCAATGAATTGTGATTCCAGACTAGATTCATTGATCTGGAGGTATAAATATAAACAACTATAGAGAATTAAAGAATTCAATTCATTGGGCCTCTTTTTTTGTTTGTCTGTCTGTCTGTGTGTGCATGCATGAAACACACCAAAACCACTGAAAAGGGAAAGATAGAAATGCAATGGGATGATCTTACCAGTCAGTTTCTTTAATGAGCATCCATTTCCAAAATACTGCCTTTGAAAGAACTGTAGCTTCACCTCAAATTTTAAATCTAACATGTCTGACCCCTGAGTTGGGCACAAAATTACCTGCTTGCAAGCGCTTGGGAAGAGAAAGTGTCGTGAAAATAGAATCAAGAGGTGTATAAAGTAGGTTGGTTAAAGATTAAATGGTGTATTTCAACATTTTCAACAAAGTACGCACTTGACCATATTATACATTAGGAAGCCAAGCTGCTTTGTAAACACTTTTAATCTCATGTAATGTCTTTATGGGTAATGAATCTTTTTAGCTCTTTCATACTGCTTAATACATTGCACTGCTCAGGTTACCTAAAGCTGAGGTTCATTTCATTGAAAGCATCTTCTTTTAAATCCATCCAACATCGATAATTTTCATTTTAATAAAAGCTCTTTCTGGCTTTCTATAAAGTATAAGACTGAGTAAGGTTATACTTGCATACAACTTTTGTCATCTTCAAAAATTAATGAAAAGCTGAAAATATTTTTTCTTAAATTTTAAAACATTTTTAAAAAAGCACATGATAAAAATATGCAGCTTTAAAGGACACTTTAAAGCAAAATGAGCATGACAGCTTGATTCACAAATTTTATATTGTTCTGAGAGTCTAAAGAAAACTCTAAGTGGGTATCAATTATATTTGCACCCATTTTAATTTGCTACCTTGCCATAGTTTTAATGTTAGCATCATATCCTAAGGTCTTTCTTCTACCTGCCTGCTGGTTTTCCAGCTCTTTCTCCTCTCACTGTTTGATGTCATCTGGCAGGGAACATAGGGAAATACTCCCATGTTTGTGTAATTAAGCAAATCATGCACATATTCAGCACTTGTATATTGATAGACATATTAAAATGGGAAAACTTGGAAATACATTATGCTGCATAAAACATGCGAATTTTGATGTTGTCAAACTTCTATCACATTGTAAAACCCAGGGAACTTTCATTGCCTAAGAAAAATGGGAGATGTGTCTCAAGAACATTAGCAAATTACCTGCTTTTTTTGTTGTAGATTGATTTTTATTTATGCATCACACTCCAATTTTCAGTCCAAGCTCCCAGCTTTTACATCTGTAATCCTATCTTATTTTTCCTGGCAATTTATTAGTAGTGTGAAATTGTGGACACAATTCTCTGCGGGTGAAAAATTGCACCTACTAAAGAGTAGGTTTGAGAATCAAGCTTCTATATGCATTGATTACTATAGAGCACAATGTGGTATAATAGGTGAGAATGAACCATGGTTATACAGATCAAGTCTATTGTAGGTACAAAAGCCTATCTTATGTACATTAAAGAGCCTTGATTATTTAAAGGCATTTGCGCTGTTGGTTATTTTACACAGGTTATTTACACTGTTGATTAAATTGCTTGCAAAGCAGTCAGATTTCCATACACAAGTAGTCTAACAGAAATATTATGCAGCCAGCAATTTGCCAGTTGTCTGTTGACAAAGACAGAGAGTAAGCCACTTACTACTGTTTTTATACAATGAATCATTTTTGTAAAAATGGAGCAATCTAATGAAGATTCAAATGTATTGCTTTTCCCGATTCAAACAGAAATCCAAGCACTTCATATACTCTGCAAATAAGCCTCATTTGCCACAGTGTATCAACTAACAAGCAATTTCAGTTCTGCATGCAGATTTTAAATAAAATTCTCCAAATTTAAACAGGTAGTTTCATTTTACTTCCATAAACAGAAACCTTCAAAATATTTAGACATCTGTATATAATACTGTTTAAACTGTTTGTTCTAAAATGTAAATAGGTATCTCAGTGTTTGAGTTACCACCTGATGCCTTTCTCATTTAAGGGCAAAACATAAAAAAAAAATATTGGGATAACTAGAGTCAGGAACAATGCTTACACAGCATGTTAGCATCTTTTATTGTGTCTTAATTGTTAGACTTAGAGGGGAACTGCGGGTAGACTGGCTCTGCAGGAGAGGTGAAATGCCTGGTCTCAGTGAAGTTACTAGTTGCTTTGCTCAGGGTTTCACGAGGGGTTCTGTGCTCAGCTAACATAATCCAGAGCAGTGCCACTGTGGAGGAAGGTGTCTCAGGCCTAGAAACAAGCACATAAAATGACTAACCTTACAGAAGTGTTCCTTGCATGCCCCAGTGCTTACCATGGTACCACATATCAGGCTCATCTATAGGACTGAGCCCTTCTAATTTTCTCTTTTGCAGCATTCTAGAAATTGATGATTTATTGCCACTATTGCCTCTAAAAATGTGTAGGATCTTTTGAGCACCTGGTATGCACTATTGTTGTGGAACACTTCGGGATGATTGTCTTCCCCACTTACCACTGTCACCACACCATGCCATTTCTACCTGTGTGGTGCATTTCTGGTTTGTTGCATGTAGCGCACACATCTGTTATATTGCATATTTAGTTATTTGAATTATTACAAGCTGCAAAGGTTTTCTAATAGGTAAGTATTTATATCTAAAATTATATTCTCTTTTTTGCACTATGTATTTGGAATGTAGTCCAGCTCCCTGTGAAGTTAATGGAAACTGGATCAGGTCCTGATCATCAACATTTTTTTCATGTGCCAGTTGGCAGAAATATTAAAGATAATCAGATATCAACTATATTTATGTATTAGTGAACTGGAAGAGATTTATGGTATATTAAGAAAATAAATTTAGAAAGGAGTAGAAATTTTGTGTTTAATTTGATCTACTTCCAAAAGAAAAAAATCTATCATCTGAAAAAAACTGTGTACTCAAAATTACTAATTTTAAAATTCTCTCTTTCCCAACATGCTTTCTGTAATTTACTGTATATTGTGAGAAATCATTCTTTCAGTTTCATGAGGTCTTTCACCTCAGCATAAGAGAATACAAAGACTTTGAAAAGTGGTTACAGGATGTGTGAAACATGATTGCAAGCCCACAGAAACTGACACAAGCATTCAGACATAGATATACTTGAAACTGCTTTTGAATCAGGAATGGAAATTGACCGGATTATTAATTGAATGTGCCTTTTTTTTTGAAGAACGTTATATACATCCAGCAGTTCATTATAAATATAGGGACCTTGCTTCACTTTGATGACACTACTGTAGTCTTTGGCAAAATTTGCACTGAAATAGAGCGCGCTATATTTTCAACCAATATATATAGTATGTATGATATACATAAAATGCATGTAGTGTATATATAGCATATATAGAGTATATATAGTGTGGAGAGAGAGAGAGAGTATGTATTTTTCCCCAGAAGGATTAGCTCATGGGTAAAGTAATTTTTATTTTAGGATCAATTAATAACTTTTAAGAAATAAAAGAGTATCTACTGTTAAGGATATGCATTTCTACTCATAAAACCATAGGCCTCCACAAAGTGATGGAGAATGAAATACACTTGCTAAGCAATGAAATTTAAGTTAAACACAGCATGTAGACAGAATTGCATTCCTGCCTAGCTAATCAATTAAACACATGCCAAAGTTAAGTAGATGCTCTAGTATTTTGCTGAGTCAAGGTCCATGGAAAAAATTACTGCTCTGGTTGAATAGCAAGTTGTTTCTTGGCAAGGGTTGAATTGCAGTTCAACCGTCTGAAAACTTAGAGACTGTCTTTTTAAAAAGAGATTAGGTCACGTCATTTTTTTTTTTTTGTGAGAAAGAACAGAGGTGTGGTCTTTTGTTTCAGAAAAAAAGTACTCAATAGACACACATGTTTTTTTCAACACATTACATACTGATTAGTTGTTGCTGTTCACTGTAGAAATGCTACTGATCAAGCCAAAGTATACAGTCTTTTTTCTATTTATGTATGTAATATATATGTATAAAATATAATATCCATTAAATCATTCGTTTATCTAATTTCAGATATATTAGCATAGGATATCAGAAATTATAAAGGATAGCTGGAATCTTTTTATCATAACTTGAACTGTGAAAAAACACATTATGAACTCTGTGCCTTACGGGAAGAAATATGTGCTAATAGCTGCTGCATGTGCAGCGAGGAAATGAACTTAGGCATTGTCATCAAGAGACTGTGGCCATGTGCTCAGCTCGACTTTTCATTTTTCTGAATGACGATAAAGGAATTTGTGTATTCATGATTTATTATCAGGATCCTTCAGATCCTCCCACCAAAAGACCACGTGGTTCTCTGACCACACTAAATCTACCTTTTAGAGATATTTGTGTACCTTGGGATTTGTTCATTTTGTGGGTAATGGGTAGTATGTGTAATTGAAAGATTGAAAGCTGGTTTACTCTGTGCTGTTTTGTGTGTATGTGTAACCCTATTTCAGAAGGTTGCATGGTTTATGTATTATTGACTTACAGTCCTAGAAACAGCATTAAAATGGCTTAAAGAGGAAGAAAATTCTGCCTGAAAAAGTTAAAAAGATAATTTTGGAAAATGTAGATAATCAGCCTTTTTTCCTTTTTATTAAAAAAAAAAAAAAAATAAAAAAAAAAATCCCACAAGAATACTCTGTCTTGTTCTTTCAGGGTCAAATCAGGAGAGCAAAGATTTTCTGAAATGTATGTATTCTAGTATATTTATTTTTCAATTATTCTTTTTCATTTGTAAAAGTAAAATTATTCCTGCTCATTTCTTGTTCTTGGATTTTGTAAAGCAGCAGCAAAACATATAATAATGTGCTGTATATTTTTGAGAGGGAAATACTTAGATGTCTAGCTTGAGAACATTTATCACTGTATTATTGAAGTAAGATGTACATTTTCCATCAACCCAGGGTTTATGTGTATGTCTTTCAATTAACCTTACCTAAGCTACTAGCAATAAGGGTAGAATATCACAATTAAAATTTGAAGTCTGTGTCAATGTTTGTAGTAATTTGTGCACAAAATTGAGTAGGGTGAGAGATCCTGTATTTCTAGGTCAATTCATGCAACGTGTATGATTTTACAAACATCTGTAATGGTGGTGCTTCTTTATTGCACTCAAATATAAAGCTGTCTTTTAACAGAATCAAGAAATAGGTATTATATCTCTCTCATTGAGATTGCAGGTCAAAGTGAACATGATACTGTCTTTGATATGCAAGGCAGTTTCAGAGGCGCCTGTCTGTATCTACAGCCAGTACAATTTACGGCCTTCACAGAGGGCTGCTACAGCTGTTTGAAGGACAGTGACACAAACATGGGCCACTGAAACGAACCAGGCTAAAACTAACCTATTTTTCAGGTTTATTTTTAAACCAGGTCACATCTGAGATTGATTGATCAATCTATCTGTATGTGTATTGAATATACATAAGAAGAAATATGTATGTGTTTGTATGTATTTTATGATATAGTAATATAGCTGTATACCTTTTCATATACCTATATGAAAAGTTCTATGTTAGAAGAGAAGCACTATCAGCTTCCACAGAAGTACTGAGAATGGAAAAGCCCTCAGCATCTCTGGAAATAGTTCAGGGCCTAGAAGATTTGTCTTGCTCTGAAAACTCTCTAGCAACAGTAGTGATTTTTAAGGTAATACTTTTTAGTCATTCTTAACGTATCACTTGGCTACTAGAATCCCCCTGTGGATCATCATGAAAATGATTCTTTTATAAACCCCCAAAACTAATGTAAATAATCTACCAGAAGAAAATGGCTTTTATCCTTTTGTTTGTGCTTTGCAACAGCATAGATACATCTATCTGAACAGTGTTGCTTTCAATGTATCTGTTGCTTATTTGCTTTGATACCGTGGTCACAACATTTCAGCAGAGTCTATAGAAGAAAATCTCATTTGTTGCTGCCTAAGAAATACTTAATTTACTTTTTAATGAAGTTCATTACTAAAGACTTTGTATGATACAGTATTGCTGGGAGCTGGAACCTGACCCTACTTTGCCTTTCCTTTCTTCACGTATTTGCTTTTATCATGTCAGTTTTACTCAAGTGACACTGAAATATGGAGATTTTTCCCATCTTTTTTTCTTTTTTTTTTCCTTCCAGAAGGAGCTTATCAGTTGCAAGGCCTAGATTGTGAATGCGAGCTTTGATGTTAACAGCCCCAGTGCCTTTCTTTTTTATTTGGGGCATTAAGTTCAATTACATATTCAAAGTATCTGTTCAGTGTTTTTGCTAGAATTTTTTAATAATTAAAATAACTGAGCTTTTTTTAAGGTACTCTTTCCTCAGTGTTTCAATCTTAGTAGAGAAGTGACTCAGACCAAATCCTGTTCTTTCTGTTAGTTTCACTGATTTCTCATCTCTGTATTGGTGTTCACAGGCCAGTGTAGCATGTTTCAAAAGCAGTACTTTAAGAAGTTGCCTGAAAATGTATCAGCCAGAAGAACATTTACTGTCTGTCTTTTTTTTTTTTTTTTTTTTTTTTGGTGCTGAATAAATTTATACACTGATAAAGAACTGCAATTTAGAAATTCTTACCCCATGAAAAATATATTAAGTTCACCCTGATTTTTACTGACCAATGTAATGAGAAGCAAGCTATGTCTTTCAGTGTTTCAAAGCTGTTGTGCTTTATGGAAAAACAACAATCTCTTCGTGTGTTTTAAGAGATGGGAAAACCCCCCAAACATCAAAAATATTTTAACTGAATGGCCACATATAGGTCCAGATTTAAAAACCGCATTTGTCCACTAAACCTTTTAACAGGATTTCTGTGATCCACTCACAGAGGTCCTTTAACACGACAAGATAGCTTATTTTTAAAAGAAATTTCAAAGCAGATGGAAGAGCTGTGTGTCTGCAGACACTCTGTTTCCACTTCAAGCTCTCCAAGCAAACTCAAAGCCTGGCCAGCTTGCCTCCAAAGTCCCCGATTGGGAAAATAAGATCTTGAAAAGATTATGTCTCCTTGTTGTTATAGACAGACTGATATTTTTTAGACTTAAAAAAATCATCAAGCTTCACTTAAATCTTTCAGGAAGATAAAAAGAACACAGGGACAAAGGAGAAATAGTCACAGGAAATACAAACAGAGGTGGCAGTCCCACTTAAGAGTAGTGGTACTGGTAGAATAGGCACTAGAGTCTAGAACAAAGGATTTTCTAAAATTGCTGTTGCTGTTGCTGCTGGCAATGGGCTTGGCCCTTATTTGCTCATATTTTTCCATGCTATATCTTTACAAATATTTTCCAACCTCTGCTACTTCTTCTAGACTTTTGAAAATCACCATGTTTCTGGCTTTTATGTATTATAAACCTTTTCAATCACATACAATTTTAAAACGTGTTTGATTTTTACCTGTCTCAGGCCAAGAGTCAAACAGCCACACTTCCATTAAATAGTACCATGTTCAATAAATAGTTCTTTGGCACTCAGTATGAGTACTATACTGTTGACAGGGTAGAAGAGTCTCACCATAAATGAACAGGGTTAGAATATGCAGAAAGGCTGAAAAATGCTTGAGATCAGACTGTTCTGGGAAAAATTAGAGATGAGTCAGAAGTAGAACATTCCACTGATACCCGCTAGTCCCAATTTCAATGAGTCAGTCAGAACAAGTACCTGAACATGAATTCCATGTTTCTTCTTGCTTTCGAAAAAACCAAAATCCTAGAGATGAGGTTTCACAAAGCCAAACCCCTGACTTCCTCAGCTTATTTTTCATGAAAAAACTATAATGTGGAAACTACTGTTATGTCTAGCATAAGTAGGTGAATATACAATTGTAACCAGTAAGTCAGGAAGCCAGACAGGCAACACAGAAGTGAAAGTATTTTGAAAAGATGAGATGATAATACATTCAACAGCTTCTTAATTGAAATGCAATGGTTTTGTCTCTACAGAATAAGAGCTGCTCAGCTAATACACCATGAATTAATCTGTCTACCCATCCTATGATATTGTATGAGTCCTTTCCATTTCTTTAGAGTGATTATTTTCAGTAAGTTGTTGTAAGTTCTACAGAAATTTCATCTCAGCCCAAATCGTCTCTTCTGTGTTTTGAGGGAATATAGGGGGGTAAAATTATCTTGGCAGGAGAGTACAAAGAAAGTGCTGTTTGGCTTTTATCCCAAGGATGTGGGGTGGCACCAACAGGGAAGGAGGCAATGGCAACAGCTTTTAGGACATCGAAAGTGCCAGCATTAGAAACAGCAGCAGCATGAGCAGACTGTATGGATGGTGCTTCTTTCTTGCTCTGCCATTAGAAAGTTGACATGTGCCAACAGTTATCACAAAGTGGAATCCAAATTACCATAGTTATTTCAAATCCTAAGTTTAAGGAAAAAGTTGCCCAATATTATCTGAGACTGGAACACATCTTTCTGGTTACTAAGTCAGAGCCTCAGCCATTCTGGATCAACACAGCAGGAGGGACTTCAGTGGAATGACATCAGTTCATGCCAGCTAGAGATCTGGCCTCATGCTCTATGATCACCTACTCTAACACCCTCCAAAGACACAAACTAGTCCTCTTCCAGTGACAATCAGAGAATAGCATGGTAACAGCTAAAGAGTTAAATCTAACTCTCTGCCTTAAGTATAAGACTTTGAGTTGTGAAAGGCAAAGAGGAAAAGGTATGCAGTTGGCTACTACCTTCTAGGATGAGACCTAAAATAGATAGGGAACATCCTCTTCCTGTGGAAAGTTTTGTGTAGAAAAAGTGATAACTATCTTGGTTGCCATTTTGTTAAAAAAAAAATATCCTTAAAATCTTGGGGACGGTTGTTGCAATTAAAAAATAATTTTTATTTGCTAAACATTGATTAGCTCTTCCCTGAAGAGTCTTGAGAAAATTGTCTTTGATTAATGATTTTGAAAAAAAAAAAAAAAAGCTATTCTTTTGCCATTTTAAAAAAGTTTCATTAAAAGTTTCTCACTAGTTGTCTTATAAACTTTTATGACTACCTTTAATCTACAGGACACTTAGGTAAATACATACAGACACAGCCAAGATACTGCAGTTTAACAAGGTATCTCACAGTAGACTACATACTTTAGCTTGTAGCAAAGAAAACCCAGGTAATTTGCTTTAGTTCTTTAACTCTTAGTTAATGCACGGTAACTCAGACAGGCAAAATACCTACATCTCTGAGCCCATGTCTTTTTGCATGTAAGTGCTATCACCAGTGAAATTACTTTTGTGATTAGACTTATTCTCTTCAGTGATCCGCATAAGCTGTGGAAAAATCAGTGCACAAAACTCTTCATATATATTTAGTTTCCTCATGCAGTCAGCTATGTATGTTGATAGTTTGGCACCAGCCAAATGAGTGGAACTTGAATAAGAAAACACAGCACTGCAAAACTATAAAGAACGTTTTGGAAATAGGAAGATTTGCAATTCTGTGATGGTACTACTTATGTAACTTTATTAACCATTAATCCATTGCTAGGATTATATTCTTTCTACCAGACCCAAGCATCTAAGATTTTTGTCACAGGTGAAGGATGAAATAATGAAACAGCTAAAATCAGCATCCTGTTGGGTAACAGATCTGTCTGTTATAAAGTGGCTTCTGCAATAACCTGTAATGTAGTCAGTGGTTGTGGATGAAGTTTTAAAATTGGCAGGCTTATATGAAATGCTCAAATATCAGCAAAGTAAAAATATTTTTATAGTCCCTCTAAACATCATTGGAATCATACTCTTTGTATGGCTAACAAGAATTATTCTGACACCATAAACTTTTTTGGTAAAAATATTTCTGAACCATTTGTAAAACTTTTCAGTGTATATTAATTTTAGGTCCGAAATGATAGCTGAAGATGCAGTTGATATGTATTGGCAATATTTGTGGCAAATACTTGTTACTGGTGTCTTGGTCCTTGGATTTTTTTCTTTGGCTTCTTCACATATGCACATGTGCATACACGCATGCACACACACACTGGAAGTTCAGGTATTACCTGCATAAGATATGATCTCAGCCTACTGGTAAACATAGTCAATAACCATTCTTTTTTTCCTCCCACCTCTCCTCTCTTCAAATAGAGGAGGAAAAAAAAAAGAAAAAGAAAAAGAAAAATCCCTGTAGTCAAAATGTTGGCAGGCCTGTTTGTGATTATGTTTTGTTGAATACCTGTAAGATTAACACAGTAGTAAGTAGGTGACAAGTAAAACTTTTATTTGGACTGGTGGGCTCCCATTTTAAGCCACTTGTAATTCAAAAATTTAAGCATTTCTAAATCTTTCTGCAGGGACTAGCTGCAAAGCTGTCATTATGAGAGTAATGAGTGTTTTTGCATTATTCAATGCCCCTCCAATCTCACCTATTAGTAACTCAGAAAAGAGAAGGGAGATATAATAAGCCTTAGGCTTATGTTCAAGTCTGTTCCCAACGAAAGTCTTTCGGTATTTAAAAGAAAATGCAAGAATAATAGAGGAATAAAACAAAAGCAGATTGTAGTGCAGCAGCACATCTCAAAAACCTTGCTTAGTCACTTTAATAAAATTCAGCACAGGTTCAATGCAAAGGGTTCCCTTGCCCTTGCCCAGATGAATTAGCCTTTCATATGGGTTTGGAAAGTGGCAAGGGGGCAGGGCAGTTAGCACACAACAACAGCAGGAAAAATATAAGAAAGATCCTATTCATAAGCAGTGGTGATTGGAGAGAGTGAGACTTTAGTGCTCAATGATGTTTTGGTTCAGAATTCAAGAGAAAACTCTAACCAGGTCCAGACTTATGTTGTAACCTGGGCACTTTTTTGGAACTGCAGTAAGTTGATGAAGAAACAGAAGTCACCCATTGCTAATGCAATTATAGAAGATTTAGCATGAGAGATGATATATTTGGATAGTCTTTATATAATTTCATCAACTAACTTTATTTTTTGTCTGTTATTTCCACAAAGAATACTGTACATGCAGACAGTCCTGCTCAGAAAAATGTAAGGAAATCATGTCTGGCTGACCTTTTTCTTACCTACTCTCAAGACACAAGAATTTGACGCAAATATCACATTTTCACTAACCAAATCAACACTAAATGCTCTGTGAAGTGGATTGAATGTGTTTTTGTAGCTGAATACAGCTTTCTTTGAGTTTCTTTCTGGGGGCACATTGCCTTTGGCTAGACTGAGCACAAGGCTTGATGTTTGCCAGGGTATTTTGTGATTCTGAAGTTCCCTCTGAAGACAGTGTCTAGTCTGTCCACTTCTAAGCAAACAGAAAATAAAAAAACAGGACACACTACATTAAAAGCATGAAAGTAGCCCACCTCTGAAACGGAGAAAAGTTTACATGGATTTGGCTGCTGCAATAGCCTTCCTGTGATGTTTGGAATATGAATGTGAGTTTAACAGGATAACTATTTTACTTCCTCAAAAAATGGGTAATTGTAACTGAAGTTACACAAAAGTCTCCAGAACCATTTTAGCCTGGAAACTTACCTTAGAGACAGTGGTCCTTTGTGTTTTCATACTCACTACATTACACCGATTCCTCTAGTGCTGCATCGGAAACGGTGTTCAAGAACTAGAGTAACAGGAACGTACACACTGAACAGCATTCCTCTGAGTAGTGGTGACCCCCACCTAGTGTATGTCTGTCCAGGCTGCCAACACCTCTGGTTGTCTTTCAGATCAAAAAAGAGGCACGTAGGAGGGTCAAACACTGAATGAAGAAAAATACCCTGGTGAGTTGTGCTCCTAAATGGATGTGCTGTGCATTTGCATAACTTTGCTACATGTGATATAGGAAAGTTTGACATCCCAACCAGTGCTAAGAGGGCAGGGCATGGGGAGGAGAGGAATTTATCAGATGTGGCCCTTTCTTTCTCAATCAGCATAAATCTATGCCTGAATTTTTTGTCTGACAGCCTCCTTTAGTAAGTATGCAAGATTTCTAATAAAGTGAGACCAAAAATGTACACTTGGGTGTTAGCTGTCAAACTGCACTGATTCCCCTCACATATAATTTGAATATAATTTTGTGGGCCAACTGATGCCATTAGTTGTGCCAACACAACTGGTCTTAGGTTGTTGCCTTAGTAATATCAGCGTCATGACTCATTATAATGGACATACCCTTATTAAAGGCATTTATCTTTTATTTTCAAACAGACTGAAAATTAGTGAAACCACAGTTGTGTGGTAAGCTCACCAGATATTGCTAAATACTTACTATTTAGGATAGGACTGTATTTTTGGTAGCCAAGAGTAATTAAGTAGGTACATGTCTGACTGTGTTGGTTTTTCAATACAGTTTTACAGGCTAGAAGTACCTCACAGAAACAAAGAAGGAACCTTTGTTTATGTATTCATTGACAACTGAACCTACTCCAGATTTCCAAAAAGTGCAAAGTGCTTTACAAGTATCTGTATGTAAAGGTCTTCAGCTTCCTGATAACTGAAGTCACTCCTTTAGCTCAGCTCTTTAGGCTGGAATCTTGGCATTATACATAATGCCATATAAACAGACATAAAATGTAGCCAATACTCACATCCTGACCAGCAGGTCTCCGGCTTGTAGTTTGTTCATGAGCAAATCATTCCTGGAAGCCAAAAATAAGTAGATCAGCTGCCCTGTAAAACTCTACTTATGCCAACCAGATCTTTAAATACCCAAAACTCTACAGTCACCTGAAAATACTGGCCTGTCATCAGAAGGTAGCAGGGTCACAGCAGCAGGAGCTTCAAGTGTGAGGGAAATCCCAATGAGGATTTTTTTTTTTTTACAGAAAAGGGAAAACTACACAAGTATAAAAGTGAGGTGAAGGCTACAGCAGCCTTTCCCTCGCAAGCAATAAGATGCCAATAGCTTACCAGTAGCATTATCCCAGCCCACCCCTAGTCCACAGCCAATACTGTTTATGAGTGACAATTCTTAAAATCTTCTGCTCACCCAGAATAGCAGACACATGAGAACTGAAATGTTTGCAAATAGTAGTATTGGCTGTTAGCATTCACAGAATTATTATTTTCCCCGTCCAGCAAATTAAAGAGCATTGTGCTTTGGGAAATCTGGTTTGCCCAAGAATGGTGTTTTGGCGTTTCTGTATTGGTTGTGTAATAGTGATTTAATTATAGCAATTTGCATTCACAGTCTTTTGGTCAATGTAGTAAGCACTGAAATGATACATCTTACTTGGAAGCCTAAAGCCTTCCAAGGCATGTGAAGAGCAATCATAGATTACCACTCCCCTTATTCAAACCAACCAGGAATCTGTCCGATGAGCCACAAAAAAGTATAGGTGGCTGTTTCAGATGGATCTTTGTCCACACTGCTGTGTTCACTGAACAAGCAGGACTTCTTTAGTATAGGCACCACTGTGCATTGAGTTGTCTAATAGCATCAGGACCAGCAGTGCTTCATGCCCACAGGGTCAAAAAGCACATGTGGCTATTCTGTGGCTGCCTTGTCATTTAGTTCACAGTAGCTGCAACTTATGCATCATGTTTGGACATCAAAGAAGGTCTCCCTACTATTTTTAGGAGATATATTGGACATCGTAAGGTCAGCAGGCTGATGAGATTGTCGTGCAATTCTCTTTCTTTTTAGATTAAAATACACGATCTAGGTGCAATGAATCTGGATAAGGTGCAACGTTGTTTTGATCAAAGTGAGGCTTTAAGATACAGCTGTTGCATTCAATGTATAAATAAAATTTTGAACCACATCTTTACCCAGTATCGATATATTAAGGATATCTTCAAATTTGCATCACCACTTGTCATCAACAAAAATTACTCTTTTTTTCACTGCTCTGGCACCTCTCCAGTTAGGAAAATACAAGCCTAATGTGATATTTTATAACACCGTAATTGCTACTAGCATCATTACACACAGAACCTTTCATTTCACATGTTAACCCCAATCAAATTCTCATATTTTAACAATTACTATGGGTCAGTAACAATCGGTGAGTATTGTGATTTTCATTATGAACCTCATACTTGTGTGCTAAGCACAAATATTTTTAGACTAATTACATTCTAGAATTATAAACACATTTAGGATTAATATTAAGTGCTAGCAGTTACATTGTGATCTCTGCACAAAGAATGTTACATTTTCATAATGTGTCATATTTATTCAAAGATGAGGCTAAACAATTAAGAAATGTATACATTGCTAAGAGGGTATAGAAGAACCTATTTATGAAATGGTTAAAATGGAGCAAATGGTGTGGATTTGGAATATTCTGACACATGGATTGAGTTTCACATTTCCTTAGAGGCATTAGTATAATAAGTTAAAGTTGAGAAAGTATTTATATTGTTCAAAAGTTACAGTTCATCTCCTGGTAATCCAAAACAGAGATTAACCTTCATTGTCTTTCTTACTCAAAGACAAGAAGACTCACAGAGGAGTAGTAACTTGCTAGTCAGTGACTAACACCAATATTGTTTTGTAAGTATTTACACAAATACATATGTTTGACATTCATGTATTTGAATATGACAAGGATTAATTAATTCAAAATTTTCCATTTGTTTTTTTGGGAGGTTGGCTTACATTACATTTTCATCCCTGAAGGATTTCAGTATTTTATCCCTGATTCACACAAGAGTGACATGATACTTGATAGACTATTATACTAGGAGGTAGGCTGGAGCACAAAGTTACCTGAAGCTGCTTGAGGAAGCCTATAGTAAAATAATTAGTTAGCATGACATAACAATCTGTTTTAATACATTTTTTTGTAGATAATCCTTTTGCATGTTAGTTCAAGTTCAGAGAGCTTTTCTCAGAGCTGTTGTTGTTCCTAGTTCTTTCAAAGAGGATGCGTACTGAATATTCCATCAAAGACTAAGTCCTGAAGCTCATTTCTTGAAATTATAAAAAGACAAAGCATCTGCATTACATCAGGAAATATGTACAATCTTTATTAATGGGAGTATGGCCATTTGAACCTGAGTGTAGGGAGAAACAGGAACTCTGATGGAGCAATATGGATTTGGGCAATAGTCACAGAATTATAGAGCTCTTAGAATAAATCTTAATCCAACTCACTGAACTGAAGCAGGCTCACATGCACCTGGACTATCCACATTTGTTGTTTGACTAGCCTTTTCTTAAAAACATTTGGACAAGAATGATTCTACCTTGTCGCTAAGTAACCCATTCCAGCATTACACAGCCCTGATAATTGTTTTCACATGTAGTTCCATTAATATAACTAGGAACCCTGTACTTGAAGATGTGTTTGAAATAGGTAGAAAAGCAAGTCATGGAGTCTCAAATGATTTTAAGAAAAACATATTTCTTATAGTCAGTTGCTTCTTGGGTCATAATGAAAATGCCTGGAAAACAATAGCAGCTTTTGCCTTCAGTTTACCTAGTATAAAGGAAATGCAGTAATGAGGAAGCAAATTAGTTGTACTGCAATTTGGTGAGGAAATTTTACAGCTTAGGCTTTTTATTTATTTATTTTTCCCCATAGAATTACCATCTTTTCACGTTGTTTTATGGAGATAGCATTCATAACATTTGTTTTTTAAAATGGTGCCAGATTTTCCATCTTGAAACAGAGATCTAGCTAGATTTCTAACTGTTTAGTAAATTTGGGTTTTAATTTAAAAGGTTTTTTTTCCCAAAGTGATCCTATTAATCACATGCTAGATTCTTCTAGCATGTCTCCAACTTTCTTCATGTAGCTCAAATATGCTAAAATATCCAAGTGAAGAGATTAGCACCTGAATTGTAGTGAACAAGGAAAATTTTCTGGAAAACTGCGAAAGATTATAATCTCAAGTGTTATCCCATTTGTCCTAAATACTGTGTGTGGTACAGTAAATTCAGATTTTACTTTCTGGTTAAAAATATTAAAAAAAAGAAAAACTTGTGCGGATTTTTTATTAAAAGTATATGTGGCATTTCTTAATAAAAGCAGATTTCTGTGAATTATTTTAATACCATCAAAGCCTGTATTTTAGAAGAAATTTTTTTGAACCGTTCCCAGTTAATGTTACCATGAACTAATATTGAAAGAATATCTGGTAAGATATAGCAGCAACAGTGTCCCGTCTGTTACCTCAACAGCAGATTTTTGTAGGCAGTAATGCTTGTTAAATTGAGCAATGGGAATGATGGATCTGCAGGCTCAAGGAGGTTAATGTTGACAATGAGCAATTATTATTTTTGACAAGAATACCAAAGGGTTTCAAGATGACTTTTCTAACTTAAAGCAGATTATGACTTGACTTTTATTACTAACTGTCAAGCATAGCTGTCAAGCATATAAAAGTGTGATATAAAGGAAGATCATTTTATTATAGTAAGAGACAAAGCAGAGATCGAATGATGACCTTTCTTGTGGTTTTTTTTTTTTCAGTTACCCACAGGAAGAAGGAGGCAGAGTCCTCAGCATCTTAAAAAGGGAAATGGGGGGAGAAAACCTCCGGGAGAGGACACTTTCCTACAGATAAAAAAAACCTGACAGCAAAAAGCACAATATGATTTTAATGAAGTCAACATATGTGGATGTCTGTGGGTACTGGTGTGTGACTTCCGTGTCTTTCTTGTAGATATAATGTGATAGTATGGGGGTGGGACAGTGCACCTCAACAACCTTCCAGGGAGCAGTTCTCTGGCTGACTGATAATCACAGCTACAAGTGATTTTTTGTTTGGTCTGTAGCCGAGATATTTCCCCCTCTGGCCTGTTGGTATGTGTTGTAATCATGATCTTAGAGATGCTGGTCTTTGTCAGAGCTATTATTCAAACCACACTTCTCTGATGAAAGACAGAAAATATTTACTAGAGGCAGCTCTATCTCTCATTTGTTTTATGTGTGGCTGTGACAATAGCTGGTAAGTTTTGTTTCTGCTGAGAAGTAACAACCTTCTCTCTTGTCCAGGGCTCAAGCGGTTTTTTGGCTCCTTATTTATCACGTTCACTGAAACACCAAAGGCAGTCCTGATCAAAAGACTTGAACTGAAACAACCCAGAACTTCATGAAGGTTTGAATCCAGAACAAAATTTCATTGCTGACCTTAGCTGTGGAAGGGGGGCAAGTAGAATCAATCCCTTGTTAAAAAAGCCTTTGCAGATATTACAAAGCAAAGAGAAACTTCGCTGCTTTGCTACTTGCTCAACTTATATTTACATGGAAGGGAAGTCATCTGCACTCTTCTGTGGGTGAATCTGACCAAGTAAAAGATGCAGGAAGTCAGGGACGTAGAGCATAACATAAAACAGTATTATAATTTCTTTGAATGGATAAAATGTTTAAATTTGTTGTGCCAGAGATTGTGCTGACACCTTTGGATTCTGTTCCGTTACTCTGCTGGAGACCCCAAATCTCTTGGGGTTTTTTTTTCTTTGTGTTTTTTTTTTTTTTTTTTTTTTCTGCAAACAAATGGAAAAAACAGTCTATAAAAAAATCCTTTCACATAATTATTGATTTTTTCTGACATTTAAAGAGGCATTTCCTAACTATGGAAAATAAAACTAAATTGGCAAAGCAAGCTGAGAAAACAAAGATGGTGTCTTATAGCCCTAAACATTCACAGTGAATCTGAGTTTTTCAAAATTGTGAGAGTTAATAGAATGTGTACTGAAGATGCCAAACTCTCCATGAATGCTTTTTGGAGAAAATAAAGGCATTTTCACATTGGCTGAATCTATGATGAAAGTAGAGCAGGTATATTGTGGTAAAGAGCAACATGCCCAAAGATTTTTTATTTACTGCTATAATTTTGTGATAGTTCTTTCATCTACAGATGCATAGTACCTCAGACTTCCCTCAACTGTTCTTTCAGATACATTATGTAGCAACTGATCATAGTAGGATCCTTTAAACCCCCACACACACCATACATAAACCTGTTTGCTCAGTCTAGCGCAGAGGGGGTAGGGGGATCTGCAGAGCCAATTTCTTCTCATTTATCCTGAGTGATAAGGTCAGTTTAGCTTCTGCCGTACGTTACAGCAACGCTAGATAATTCTCATTTGGACCATTACAGTAGTCTCTGTGAGACCCTCTGTCTCTCAGAAACTGTAGCTGCTGAGAACATAAATGGAACCAGTTGCGCCAGGGTTCCTACCAGATTACAAAAGTTCAGTGTGAGAGGAATGCCAGGAGGTGCCTTGCTTGATATTACCGAGATGATGTTTGAAAGCATTCATGAACTGCACAAAAAAAACCTGCTTTTATAACACTGTCAGCTAATAAATGTCTGTTACATTCCTTGCATGCTGATTTCTACATCTAGTCCCTCCTTGCAAAGGACGCTCAGCACTGTCCTCTACAGCCTTTGCCTCGTCCTTAGTTTGCTTATCCATCTTCTCTGGTAGCTCTATGGAAGTATACTATGCAGTCTAGAATGTGTAGTATAACCATATTTTCAACAGCCAGACAGTGTTTAAAAATCCAGTTCAGAAGGGTTCAACATTTTCTAGAGGGTTACATGGTTTCCAAACATAAAAGCTAGAGATAAGAAGCTGTCTGTTGCTCATTGATCTGCAATGAAAAGTGTTCTGTCTTTCAGTATGGAAGATGGTTGGATATCTTTAGTGCTTCCTAGACACCATAGCAATGATCTTGCAGGCCTCAAAGACATCAGTGATCATCTGCTTGGAAGTTTCTGGTTGAAACAGAAAAATAATATTTTTAAGTTTTTCCATCCCTTGTCATGTGGACCATATTCTTGCTACGCAGAACAGGCTTCAGATGTCTTAGTGTCATCTTTCTCCTGTTTTTAGGACTGTGCAGAGGGCTGTCAACAAGCTTCAATTGTGCACAGAGGAAAACAGCAAGGCCTAGACTGAGAGGGTTCAGAAGAGTATGGTCTCACATTAGATGATGGCAGAATCATGCAATGGTCTGTCTCTAGCTCAAGCAGGTAAGTGGAGGAAAAATGAACTTTTGCTGCAGTTCCTGGGTAAAACAACATACTTTATTCTGTCTTTGGATAGTGAAAAGTATTTAAGGCTTACAGATCAGACAGGCTCTGAAGAGTTTTATTATAGGTAGTTCTGAATTCCTAATTATGCTAAAGATCCTTTCAAGAAGGCATCCCGCTTGTTAAAACTAAATGGAAGAAATTCCCCAACTGAACTCTGTGGTCTGTTTTACCTTTGCCCATTAGTACACTTCATAAAAAAGTGGTAGCACATTAGATAAATCCCTTAGATTTTGATACAATAACATTTCCTGTCTCTTTCTCTCAGCATACATCCATGTGCGTGTGCGCACGCACACCCAGACACACACACACATATCTGTCTATTTATAATCTTCAGCGGAAGCTCATGTATAGGGGAAATTCTGGGAATAATTAAGAAAAGGATACTGCATGCTCCAGCAGGCGGAATACATCTTTTTCATTTAAAGCAGGTTTTTTTTTTCTTTACCACCAACTTGCTGCAATTAGGAGGTTGTTGGAGAGATATCAATTGAGATTTGGGAACTGTTTTCTGGAAATGTTTTGAATTAAAATCTAATTGGTAGCTTTCTTTGATAACTATTTTATTGTTGGGTGCAGCTAAATGGAAATCAACCACAAAGAGAACTCAATTTTGTTTGTCATTAATTTTAACTTGATTTCACAAATGATTTACATATACGATATTTTCCCTATTTGTTCTGTACCATTCTTGAACTCCTGTTAGCAGCACTTAGACTGATGTAGTGTCATTTTCCCGTTTATTTATGTTATTTTAAAATACTCCGCATTACCTCAAGTATAGTTATCAGCAAAATGGTGAAGAACCAGTAAGTGGACCAAAGTGAAACTTCCTGCAGTTTATGAAAAACTATGGAATTAGCAGCCCTGAGGAATAAATTTCATTTTTTTTACTTAAGACATGTTTGAGTGTTGTGGTTGAAGGAAAGCAGACCTACACTGCAAATATATGATCACAACAAAGCAAAATTTTGAAAAGATCAAACTACATAGAACCACGTCAAAAGTGAAAGGTCAGATACACAGTCAAGTTACCCCAGTTAAACATGTTACCAGGGGCACATCAACTGAACCATGGCCATGTGTGATCACTAAGCAAATGTAAATGCAAGCTACTTCAATGTACCATGTGAAAAAGTTGAAAGATACCTGTAAATAAGTATTAGAAAGATTAATGAATAATTTTAGGACAGGAAGATGGGGTACAAGAATCACAGCAGAGATGTAATTTTACTAACAATGAATGCCAAATAACCTGGGCATGCAGGACCCAAGCCGAAGCACACTTGACCAAGTCCAATTGACTCAATGGACTTTGGACTATTCCCATGGAATGTAAGAGAAAAGAGCCATTTGTGGAGGCCAAAATTCTTACAAGGGAGACATAGTTGATATTTGTCTGGAATTAATTAAGACTGTCATTAGTACCAGACAAAGGCAGGTATATAAGCGTTTGCTCATTGTGGAAGCACAGATATTGAAAGCTTTTTCTCTTGAAAATTGAGTTAACAGGCAAATGTACAATAGCAGTCTCTTTGAGTATTTGCAGCTGAAATACAGTTCTAGTTAGCAGCAAAGAGAAGGATAACATCTTGCTAAATCACTGTATGGGAACCTAGCATCTCCCCTCTTCTCATTGATTTAGGAGTAAAATGGAGTTCACCTAATGGGGCATGACAACTACAGAGATGTAGCTTTCCCATGAGTCCCTAAGCAGAATCACAGTACTGCTGCCCAGGACACTCCACCAATACAGGAAAGTTGGCAGGAAGCTGAGATGACACTGTGCATTGCAGTTTCTTAAGTACCAAAACAGCCATACCTACACTGCCTCAGCATTGTGCATGGTGCTGTCTGAAAGCCTGTTTATAGTTGTAGTTTTGTTCCTGCTGTCATAAACTTTTGGGTCTGCAAGACATCCATTCATGTTAGGTTGTCTCCCTGCTTTATTTGGGTTATTTGCATTGTGGTTCTACTCCAAAAAGCATTTATATAAAAAGGCAATCTCCTCTGTTAGCAGATGTGTCCCGCAAGTGCTTTAAGTCAAAGATGTTACTGACTTTGGTGACTCAGATATTTCTCAAATTCTTTTTAACTGCGGTTGCATTGCAAAGGGAGACTTGATTTATATGTCTTCTATATATCATCAGTATACCAGGCTTATATACATGAAACTGAGGGTAAATGCTGACCATGAAACCTCTCTTTTTTTCTTTTTTAATACTGGTAATAATGTATAAGAAAAGAGACAAGTGGTTTGAAAATAAAGTCTTTTCACTTCTAAATTAAGGAGCTATAATTTGGAAATTGCAGTGAGACTGTAACTATGAACTACAGTCATATGGTTTTTATACTTCTCAGATGGAAATTATACATATCAATGTTGCCTTGCATTAACTTTAAAAATATTTGTCTTTTACAAAATATTTTTTCTGGATGTTTAATTAAATTGAAATGGATTTCCTCCAAAAAAAGGGATTCCTTTGATAGTTTTATAAATTCCTCACTGTGAACTTCAGAATTAGGAAGATCTCCAGAGCTTTGAGGCTGGCATTTAAATTGGTTTTTCATGTGACTACTTTCTAATTTTGCCTGTGCTTAGGAAGCACTTTGCCAATATTTCTAGATGTCTATCTTTGCTCATCCAGTGTCTGTTTTGCCATTGCACATATATAATCACAGGTTAGAAAGGCAGTGTTTGATCAAAAGGGTCATACTGTCAATGACTATCCAGGTTCTTATCATTAATTTCTGAATGGAAGCTCTTTGCTCCCAGGAGGATATGATAAGCGTTCGTCTGTAAGCTTTCTTGTGGAATGGTACCGATTAAGTGACAAAAACTGGGGCTTGGGCTTGCCTTTGTTGTAGGAAACTCTATAGCAGAGAAAAGGCCATTGGAGAGGTACTCATTCCCAAGAGGTTCTCCCTGAGATTTCTGTGTGCAGGCTGCTTTGCAGCTATTGCTATGGTGTGAAGTGTTAGACCTCTCAGACCATTACAGCCACAGTACGAAGAATTCTGGAAATGTACAGAAATGCAAAGAACCTGGTGGGAAATAAATGTGTCTATTAATAAACAGTACTGCTGTCCGTTTGATCAGCAATGAGAAAGAAAAGGCATTTCTAAAGAAGGCAATTTCTAAACAACACTTGAAAAGGTTAAAAAAAAATAGTTATTGGGCAACTTTGGCCATCTGAGATCTATTCTAGAAATCTAAGGTTCTTTAAGCCATTACTTTATCATTTCACCTTGGACTCTGTAGGGCAAATCAGGATGGATGTCAGATTCTATATAGGTGACAGTTCCATACTTACTTCTTCAGAAACTTCGGGAAGAGGTAGAAAGGACTCATCTTTGCAGAGCTTTACCACTGAAAGTTTTTTAGAAAGAGGGGAGAGTCATCACTGGGCCCCACAAATCCCTGTGTGTGAGGACGGACAAAGTCTCCATGGCAGAACTCTACCTGGGGCCGGTAAGTAATCATCAGAGGCGTTTGGGATCTCAGAAGGTTATTTCTGTCCTCCTCATTGCACCGTCTTTGTAACATCAGTTCACACCCGCAGCTGGTCTCAGCCCGGGTGCCAGCTTGCTATCGTACTTCACTTCCACCAGGGTGTGCCAACCAAACAGACTGCATTCTGTTGCATAAGGGTACAACACAATATTGGAGTATATAAAAAATACAGTTAATCCTGAGTGCTTTTTGCTCAATCCATTTATGAAATTGTATTTTAAGACTGGTAAAATAATATTGAACATGCGTAGGACAGAAAAAAATATAATCTGTATCCAGAGTATTTTTAAGTAAAGGCTTTTAAAAAAATCAGTGCAGACATGCTGGCTTTTTACCTCCTCTTGTTTTAACCTATGACTGATTCATCAGTTGAAGTGTAAAGAAACAGATCTTCTTATGGTAATTGATTCTCAGGGGCTATTAGCGTAAACGTAAATGCTCAACATAGATGTTACGTAGGTGGGTGTTAGAGAGAAAACATAAATTGTCAGCAATACAAGGCAGTCTGTTCATACCGTAGGGTGAGAAAGTGAAGAATGTTAGAAATCAGAGACTCAGAAATACCTCCCAGAGTTGGCTGTGAGTGCAGTCTCCCATTGTGAGTAATTATAAGAAACCTACTGTGCAAGAGTCGATTCTGGTCCTTCAGTTCAACAGGCAAAACACTTACTTGAAAATAACAGAGATTTCAGGTGAGATTTGCAAAAGAGCTTACAAGAGCTAAACTCCTGGCTGCCACTGACCTTCTATGGGAGGCGGGCACCTAAATTTTTAGGTATCCCTGAAAACTGTTGGAACTCTCTGATCTTCTATAGCCTTGGACTAGAATTCATTTTTCTTCAAAGAAACTGTGATTTTTAAACCACAGAGAATAAGCGAGCAGCACGCAGTGAAAGCCCAAGATAATATTCTAGTTGACCTAGCCCACGAAAAATTGTACGATTAACTCCAAAACATTAGAAGAAATAATAAAAACTGTTGGTTCTTGCCGCCTTTGGTTTTGAACCCTTACAGTTTATGCTTTTCATCTTTTCTTTGAGAGTCTAAGAGTTTAAAACATACTTTCTTTTTTTTTAACAAAAATTAAGGTTTTATACCATGACATGACTCTAGAAATCAGATCTTCCAGGGAAGCAACAAATTAATTTTAAGAGTTGTGATAAAATTAGGAGACTAAATCATACTGTCTTTATAATTGCTCTAAATAGTCTAGAGAATACAAACTGTGTTATGAAGAATATGCTGTGTGTATGAGCTTCTCCCTTGTGCTGCACCTGTCTTGATGGTGACTGCAAGAGGATGGCTCTGACACCGTCCTGTCACCACTGCCCAGTGTGAATGTTGCACGTGCATCCTGACACAGGCCAAACCGGAATGAACGTGGTCAGCCCAGGTACTAGGGGATAAGAGGAGGAAACAGTCTTTTAAAACTCTTCCCGACCTTGCATACAGTTCACAGTCCTCTTTGGAAAGGTCCTCAGGCAAAACTCCTAGGCAGTACAAGACCAAACCTGTATTTATAGTAGGAGATGTTTTACTTCCTTATTAATTGTGAAATGTCAGTTCCCAGCAGCAAGCACATTCTAGTATGCTGCCTTTTTATGAAGATGTGAGAACCACAAGGAGTCTGGGATTCTAAATTCCTTTCAGATCCTTTATATAAAAAAAAGTCCAGATGTCGCACAAAACATTTAAAGAACTTTATTTGAAAAACATTTTCTTTCTAAATGGGAGTTTATGCAGAGTACAATTAAACATGTTTTTCTAACTAAACACACTAGTTTGTATCTTGTGGCAGGGAAAAATAAATATGTAAAAATAAAAACAATCTGAGACTCAAAGTTAATCATGTTGTGCCAGCTTGATTCAGATCCCCCAATGAGAGGACATGCATCTTCTCCTCCTGTAATCCCAGACTCCTAGATCTGCCCTCAGGACCAAGGTCTTCAAACTGAAGCCTCAGTCCTTCATTTGGTCGGGAACACATCTCAAGCGTCTTAAATTCTGCTGGTCACAGTTCTTGCAAATCGTAATGCACCAATCTAGGCAATTACATCTGTGAATGTACCAAATGAAAATTGCTATGTATCTGGTAAATTCAAGGTGCAGCTTTCAGAACTGAACAATGATTTATATGTATTTAATTTAGGACACATGATGCTTTCCTGACTTTTTGAGACAGGTGCCTTTCTAAAAGCCAGTCTACTTGACCCTTTTTCCCCTTTTTATAAACGGTTACTGTGTTTGCCTTCTCCAGTCCTGTGGGACTTCCCCCAGCCTTTTCATATTCTTGAAAATAATAATTTCTGGTTAAGAGATTGCCTTGACTTGCTTTAAAAGAACTTTAAGGTGAATTTTCTATCAGGTCCTGCTGGCTGAAATGCATCTAACTCGTCTGAACACACTTTAACTCATGCGTTTCCCAGTGCAGACTCTACACATCTCCCTCTGTTAAAATGAAAAACCTTGGCTATGCAGCTAACCTTTTTGATGAAGAATGAATTAAAAAGGACAGGAAATACTATAGTCTATTCTACGACACCTATGTTTCTTTTTTCATGTTAACTAATGGTTGCTTCCTTTTTTCTTTCCTCATTTGTCATGGATCAACTTTTTTTCCCCTTATTAGGTTTTAATTGTTTTGATACTGGTAAGCCATTTTGTACTTCAACTTTTTTGGTCTAAACCCTACATGTCAGTCTACTTCTTTATACACATCTTTAGTCCTCATTGTTTCCATTTTGTTAGTCTTTATTTTCTTTTGACTTACACTATAGAGGTCCTGAAGCTTCTAAATTGCCTTGGTACATTATTTCCTCTTTTTCTCCTCCATTGAGCCAGATGGCTACTGTGCCTTTAATATTTAATGTCATAACCATCACTTTTGCTGAAGTCATGTTTTCCATAAAATTTCTTCACAAAAGAGTCTGTCTATCTACCAGATCCCTGAGTTGGTCTGCTGTCCTACTCTTGATACTGTCGTCACCTTTTTTTCTCCGTGTATCATGAACTCTTTTGGTTTACTATCACATCCATCTTCAGATTTCTGACCAGTCACTCCTCACTAGTTAGAACCAAGCTGTTTCTCTGGAACCTTTCTCCACCTTCTCAAACACATCTAGACAAAATGACCTGCTTCTGCCTTGCTATTTTGCCACAGATACTTGGGTAATTAAAACTCATCTCCACCCCCTTTTGCCTTCCCGATTACCATGGTTCTCCCTGTTCAAGTAAGTGATATTAATCTCATTCTTCAGATTAAGTAGTCCGTGCTCATCATGAAATTGTGCCTGTACTTTTCCTGTTTTATTGTTCTCTCTCTCATTCCAGGACTACTGGAAAAGTGTACTAATTCTTGGCATATATTGAAATGCTTTTCATTTTTCCCCTGCTTCTCCTGGCTGAAACTGTACCATTCTGGATCACTGTTGTCACCCTGTGATTGTGATGTGTTCATCTCTGACACACCAGTTAATTGTCCATTTCATTACGCTATAAGGTTTCAGTTTATTCCCTATTACTTTTAGCTTTTGTGTATAAGCACAACAGATATTTGTCAGGTTGTCCTGATGCTCCTTTTTGTCTCTCTTGTGATTCACATTTACCTCTGAGAGTCATGATATTTTTAGTGATAGATGGACTTTTGTCATCACCTTATTTCAAGCCTTGCTTACAAAGTTCCTAACTAGACTAATAGGTCAATGCCTTTGGATGAATTCCCTGAATTGTCACAGCAGGCAGTTTGTGGAGCAGAGCTGTTGTTGAAGGTAAAGCGCTGGCATCAATATAATCTGTGCCTCGAGGTATTCATCTCTTTCCCTGCATATTCTGATGGTTACTTCTGGAAATCACCAGAAGAACGAAAGATTTTATAAACACAGATAAGTTTAATCTGCTCAGGTTCACCTGTACATAGAAGCTCAGACACAGCACCATGGTAATGGGGCGAGGAAGCGTGGACTGGAGAGGGGAATGGCAACTTCTTAAGCAAGCTCAATTAAAAAAGATTCATAAAGCAACTTTCAATAGTGCTTCAAGATGTAGGTATTGCCGTTCCTAAATTCCTCCTGTGATGATAGCTGAAGATATATAAATGTAATGCAGTGCAAAATGCAGTGCAACTGTCCTTTCCAGCTGCCACGGGTTTTACTGAGGGGTAATGGCTTATATTAGGCCATACCTGGAAAACACAGAGATAGTAGCTTTTGGGTACACTGAAATAGTATGTTTCTTTTTTTTGTTTTTAGCTATAGAGGTGAGTAAATTTCTATAATCAGGCATAGTTTCATTTTGCTCTAGCTTGTTCTCACATTAAAAAGTTTCATGTAAATAGCGTTACCTGTGGGTCATCTGGTATACCATGACAGTAACAGACAAGTACAGTGGGAGGTTTCCATTGAGGCCATTATTTTGATTGGATTTAGATTTTGTAAAGATCACTTGATCTCTTCTAGTGTAAGACTGGATGCAGCCGGCATTTTTTCAATCTACTGAGAAACAAATTCTGAATTTACAGATGACCATCAAGCTGGAAGTGTATTTTGTTTTGACAGAATAGAATATCTTTAAGTTACACCAACAGCTTATAGTGGGAAAGAGTTTTAAGTAGATAGGAAGATTTAAATACGTGTCATCTTTTAGAGATTATTTAATGTATCAATAAGATGGGAAGCAGCTTTATTTTATCTTAACTCCTATACGCTTCACTTTTCATTAGAATCACTCTTATTATGACAATAGTATTTTTATGTTTGGCTCCTGAGATGGTGATGTGGAAAGGGTGTAGTACAGAAATACACATGCAGTTTTTATGTTTCAGTTTCTTTGTCAATTATTTTTTAATCTTATTTGCATTCACATTGTCTTTCTGTACAAGTACCCCTTGTACAACTGATGCTTTCTTTTATTGGATTCTATTGTGCTGTCAAGCCTGGTTTAAAACACAGTAATCTCATAGAGACTTACAATTATGAACATCTTCTGAATTCACAAACATATTAAAGATGTGTAGGTAGCAAATTATCTGAGAATCTCAACAAACTGCACTTACAGTAAATATCCTACCTTTAGAGGAGTAGCATGCCTTTAAAAGTCAACAGTTGTTTTGAAAGTACTTTGTCACATTTATGAAGCACTGCATCACATTTATGGCACACAGTGTCATGATAAGTTGTCCAAAGTGCCTGTCAGCATGCCTTATAAACTGAAAAAAATGAACAACTCAAAAGATTACCTTAAAGAGTAACAAGCAATCTTCAGACGTTAGCATATTTTTTTTCCTTTTTCCATGAGACTCAAGCAGTGTCATTAAACTTTCTGTTTCTCCAGTTTAATTTTTTTGCAGTGTAATTTAATGGAAATAGACTATTTTAATTTTCAACCATGAAAAGTTATAAATAAAGACATTTTAAAAAGTAAATAACTTTTAGGAGCTTTTTTAAAAGCATGCAGCTGTTCTAACATACAAGATCCTGGTTAGCTATTTTTTTAATACAAACCACAAAGAGGTCAAAGAATCCAGAAATTTTTTACTACCCATTCACATTTAATGCAAATTCCAGCAATATATTCATGTTATTTTTTTAGGCACCTTCAGAATGCCAGCAGGTAATTGAGTAATCTGAGCTAATGGCACTCATGTCAGGTGCCTAAAGAAATACCCTGAGGATGACATTTGGAGCCGACTTATCATATACTCCTGTTTCACAACTAAGAGGGAGATGAAACTGTCAGAAATGTAAGGAGTAATAAGAAAAGTGCTAATAAAAACATTTTTTTGCTAAGAATTTTGTTCGTCATGAATCTTCCAAAGGAATCTATTCTGATTTGCCCAAAATATCGTTAATGTGTACTGCAGAGTAGAATAGGCAACAAGATGGCATTTCACAGCACCTGGGAAACATACTTCTTGGGACCATTATTTCCCAGAATCAGAGCTTTACTTTTTATTTTATTTCTGAAGAGGAAGCCTCTATCTCCAGGGTTGAAAAAAAAAGTTTTAATAGCAGACTCATTATAAGAAGCTAACCAGGAGAAAACAGTGATCTTTGTGGCAGTGTTAGCCAGGAGAAATTTTGACTCTTACAGCCATAGTTGCTAACATGTGAGAGTGATGATACTGTCAACAATAACACTTTTTTATTATTGTTTGCAAAACCAAATAAAAAAGATAGTAAAACAAAACTCAAGGTGACCGGTCTCCTAGGGTAGGAATATGAGAGACCACAGACAGTTTTAGTAGAAAAGTCTAACAATTTAATTTGGCTAAGGAGGGCTTCAACTTTCTAAGTTCGGCAAAGTGCTTTTCTAGAGTGCGTCCAGCACAGCTGCCAGTTCTGGAACTGCTGTGGTATGGCCACTCCTGACAATTGCTTCCTACTGTCAGCTGTTATGCATCCCCAAAATACAGTTTCTTACCATTTGAGAACATGTGAATGTTTCTACCTTAAGACATGGATTTTATCTGAGAAGCTCTGCATCTCTCTGGCACTGAAGCTAGATACTTGAGGTTGCTTGGTTTTAGCCTTTCTTATTGCTTGTTCACTCAACAGGTTAGGGCCCTTGCCTATCAATATCTGTTTTTTCCTGCAAGACAACTAATACAAATGCTTTCTATACAAGGCAGGTGGGGATATGACCTCCTTATGCATACCTGTGTGCCCAAACCACATGCACCAGGTTAGGAACCAGTGATTAATCTGGGGAAAATTCACCACAGTATCTCCTATGAAAACTCATTTAGCCAAACACATAAAGAAACAACAGTTATCTTTAGAGTTTTCCTAGCTCTAGCCCCTTCCATTGAAGGGGCAACGACACAGAATGTTTCACTATAGGTGAAGTCTTTCAGGTCTAACTTGACAGTATCAAAGACCACAGCATAATTAGCACTTAACTCTATAACTGCTGTTAGAGTACTTTGTGGTCACACGGCTCTGCTCTCTCTGCTGGCCATTCCTGTGCCCTCCTGCTCCATATTTACATGCACCTGTCTCCCCATTAACAGCTCGTTAAGGCACACACCTGCTGTGGTTTTACTTAAACCCACTGCACTGCAGCCATTAACCCTCTATATTTCATTATAAGGCACTCAGCACAATAGGAGCACTGAGTAAGGTTCATTAATGAGTCATGCAGCCAACAAAAATTGGTTTTGTATGGGTGTCTCCTTTTCGTTCAATTTCTTCAGCCCCCACCCCCCACCCCCATTTAATAATTGATTATGTATTAAAAATGTTCCCCAGGAAAAAAAATACACGACTGTACATGCATTAAATCCAGCTGAAACAGCACAGTTTTGAGACAAAACATAAATGGACAGAAATCCGACACATATTTATAAATGGTAAGAAAGGCAACAATGAAACCACAGCTCTAGGGCTTAGGAGACCTT
Organism: Astur gentilis; assembly: GCF_929443795.1. Lineage (NCBI taxonomy): Eukaryota > Metazoa > Chordata > Aves > Accipitriformes > Accipitridae > Astur > Astur gentilis. Next base: position 15,804,521 of record NC_064896.1, on the reverse strand, counting down.
ACTTCTATTTCAAAGTTTGTGAAACATCTGCAGCTTCAGCAGCAAGTTGTATCTTCTGCCTCTGCTGCTTCCAAAAAATGAGTGTAACAGTGTTATGTGCTTAGGCCAGGATGTACATACACTCCTCACCAAAAAAAAGCGCAAGGCAAAGTACAAACCTCTACAGTATCAGCTGGGCTGAAACAAAAACCAGAAGCAAAGTTCATTAATATTTGCAGAAAAAGAAAACTGGTGTGTAAGCAGCTAGTATGATTGTTATGAGATTCAGAATCAAAACTGTCATGGCAATTTCTCCAGCAGTTTCACTGAATTTGTTCTAAAATCTTCAGTTGCAGTGTGACTTGATTAGGAAGATAAACTGGATAGGCAAACATGGCAGGTGATTGCTCCATAACTGTGTAATCAAGACATAACACATTCCATTATTTGATCACAATCCTATGAATCTACCAGAAGGAAAATCTAAGCTCTGGAGCTTCTTTTGGGTCAAAAAATCATCTCTTTGTTAGACAGCTACATAAAACTATTGAATATGCTACTTTAAGAGCACAATAAGAAGAGCCCTCAGATGTATCCATACATTTGATCAATGATTTGCTGCAAATGACATTAAGTGGCCACAGATCAGTATTTCTTACTAAACACCCTTACAGAAGGGTAATTTGGTGTGTAATTGCTTTTCATTGCTTCTTTATCATGAACTATTGCTTACCTTGGTCAAATCTCTCATACTTAACACCACAGAAGACACAAGAGTTGCTCTTTCAAATTTCATAGTGCTTATGTTCCTTAGTAATACACATCTGTGTACATGCATAAACTTACTGCGTGGGAAACTCAGAAGATCTCTATGCTACTGGCGTTGCAACTCTAATTGCAATTCTCTTCTCATTTTAGCAGCTTCAGATGAACTTTAATAGGAGGTCTGGATTTTACAGGGATCAGCTCAAAGAGGTTAAAATTCCTGCAACTGTAGTAAATTTAATATTTGCTTTTTAATACCTAGAATTCCCATTTGTTCCACTGTATCCTGATAATAGTTTTCCCCTCGTTATCTTGTTCTCTTACAGAAATCTCTTTTTGTTCTTATTATTCACTTGACTGGTGCGAATTTTGCTAGCGATCCTGGATGTTTTTGCAGAATCAAAATATATAGAAAAACCACCTTACTATATAGAAAAAGTAGTTGTGCCTGTATCTCTCTTTCCAGATACCTACTTGGAATGGAGATGATAATTCTTGCGAATATTAAAAGTACTCACGTGCAGTGTAAGGTGATCCACATATAAACCAACTCATTAAATCTGGCTATAGAGTTTACACATTTCTTCAGCAGGGAAGCCCACCAATGGGGTGTTTTTAATAGGCATTGAAAGCTATACTTTATTATTCACTGAGTAGAACTGACATTGGATTTGATTCAGTAAGGAGCACTAACTGCATAAACAGATGTCAACTGCTATTTGGTCTGGTGACCATGGACTGGATAAATAAATGGAAAATCTAACAAGGAGCACAGAACTAAAGATAGGGATCTTCTTCAAATGACAGGAGGGTGAGCTTACTAGCAAAGTTTCCAGTATATTGGGTCACTCTGAATCTGCATCTGGGAAGCAGAAAATGGAGGGTAGGCTTCTCCCTATAAAGGAGAAATAAAGCAGTAACGCAGTACTCATTAACTATTTCTGAGAAACACAACATCCCTATTTCATATATCATAGTATTTACTGAGATTTATCAAAGAATACTATGTAGGTTACCACATTCATTAGCTACCTGGAGCGTGTAGAAATAGAGTCCATTGAAGCCAATGGCAAGAGTTCTATTGAATTCTGTGGACTAAACATCCAGGCTGACTTAGGTAGGGCAACAGGGGCAGGCTCTCTTCCATTGGGAGTAAATCTTGCAATCCATTAAGTTCTAGAGGCAACTGTGTCTACATATGTTTTCTCCATCATGATCCCATATTCATATTAACACATAAACACCTTCTCAATACAGCAACAAAGATTGTGCCCCACGCTGCTAAGCCTGTTATATGCTGAATGACAAAATCTTCCCCAAATTCCTCAGTCCTAGGCTTGTCTCTGAATGCTGATTCTTTCTTTTGCTCCTCTGACGGCAGCTAGAGAGGTATCACATACTAGGCAGAATTATTCCCTGTGGAACGTTTCATTCTGTATGGTGGAAATCTAACTGTAATTCAGAACCAACAAAATGCTGAGTATTGGAAGCAGGGGAAGGAGGCTGCGCGTATGGGCTAGCTGCTTTTTATCTGTCATAGCTGCTGGAGGAGGCAGGCAATTGGAGTACAGTTTGGGGTACAGTTACATTATACCTAATCCAGTGTAGCTGCAAGCTCTTGCTGAGAGCAGCAGCCCTGCTCTCCCCTCTCCCTCCCATCTGCCCCAGCTGCAGGCTTTGCCCTTTCTCTTGCATTGGATTGAGCTGCACAGTCTCCTGACTGCACCGCAAATCAGTCCAAACCAGTGATCTGATTGAAACTGGGGGGCAAATGGAAAGAAAAAATAAAAATCACCAAACTGCCAGTTGTATGACTTACGCTGCAACCACATGGTCATTCAAGCTCATGCCAGAGAAGTGGAAGCTTGTTGCCTGGGAGCAACCAGGAGAGTGGGATGCTGCAGACCCAGTCCTTTCAGGAGCCGCCCACAGCTACACCAGGTGAGAAAGAAAGTGAACCAGCAGCCTTTTATTTACCTTATGGGAACAGCAGACCAGGGCACAGCCCTCGCAGCCCTGAGTATGCATTACACAACCGGGGTAGTTTAAAGAGAGCTTTAAAACCACTCATGCGCTCCACCCTCATACAACAAGGGGAACATAGTAATTGAGAGTTGTAGTCTCTTATTTCACTCTTGCACACACCCTGAGTCTGCAAGATCACGAGTCCCTTCAACTTCCATTGAATTTAGCAGAAGGTAATGACATGTACATTATTGGGACTTTAAAGCTTTAAAGCTTGCTTATACTATAAAATACTCTACTTGTAACCAAATATACTTAGCATTATTGGGAATTATGTAAATAAAACCCAAACCACCTGACAGACAGTTCTTATACTGGGGAAATAGAGTCTCAATTTAAAATGGCATTTTAAGATTTATGTCATTTAATAAAACAATAAATTTCCATTTTTCTGCTTTTGTCATCATGAAGCTTAAAGGCAGTTTCATGTGTGGCACCTATTTGCATTTAACTCATGGATTTATTACAATGAGCATCACTTTAAATGAAAACATTCACATTTTCAAAGGAAAATAAATAGTTAATGGTTTCAAAATTATCATTCTTTTCCACACAATCCCATAAAAATTTCCTAATGAAAAAGCTACTAGACCAATGGCGAGACACTTACATATGCAAATATGTTTCCGTGAAAGAGTTAAAGTGCTTTATAATATAAATTTGCTTTCAGTGCCAATATAATTAGATTGTAACAAGCAAACCCCTGCAACATAACACAGTGAAAATTTGAAAATTTGATTCTGCCTGGCAAACAACCAAGTCCCTGCGTGTGCACAAACCTGACATTAATAAGCTACAAGAGATTACATGATTTAGAAAAGAAGCACTTGGTGTTACAAAATCAAATAATAGATCTCTAGGCTATAATTAGGAGAATTGGGATTCAACAATGAAGTCATAATAATGTAATTTAGCTGTAAGTAACAGAGCCATGGAGTCACATTAGGAGGTGTGATCACATCTTTCAGCAAAGCTCTGCTGTGTAGACTTATTGCTGTTCAGTTTAGTCTAGTACACAGCAACCTGTTGGCACAGAGCTCAGGCTGACAGCCTCTTGTTCTCTAGGGGCAGTATGGCAAAGTGCCACCCGTGCATTTTTATTTCAGTCTTGTGACTTTTAAGTCAAAACAATAAAATTATATATACTGAGTGCAGAGTTGCCTGTGAATATTTGTATAAATTACTGCACAGCGTGGGTTTAGGGGCTGTTCAAGAACAAATATATTAAAAAAAAAAAAAAAAGGCAAAATAAACTGCTGAAGCAGAGGCTTAGGTTTCTAGTAGGCTTGATGAACATGTACTATTCAGCCACTTTATTCATCTATTTCTGTCGTTAGCAAATGGCTTCAGATCTGTGACTTACTGGAACTGTAGTCCTGAGGCTCTTTTGCTCGATTCTTTTACAGTAGTGCAACACGGTTGTTTTGCCTGCTTAGCCCAGAGTGCAGGTGTTGTACAGCCATTTCAAGTTGATAACAAATGGTGGTGCAGGATGCAGCTCACCAGAGCTGCAGGCACAGCTTGCTGTCCCTCACCCAGCCTCAAAACACAGCCCTGCAGCCCACCACGCGTGGACGGCAGCCGTGACAGCCGGCCCCTCAGAGGCAGGCGTCAGGGGAACTTGGGGCAGGCAGCGTGCAGCTACTCACGTTGGTGTTGACAGTACGTCAACCCCAACTCGACAGTTTTTGTGAAAGTTACCGTTTGATTTAAGCCATTACAGAGCAATACGTCACACCAGCAGCCCCTCTCCTCCATCTGTGTCTCGCCCAACTAAGGCCCTTTCTTTGGCCTATTAGTAATTTAAGCTTATTTCGCAAATTTTGGCCACAGCTGTTTCTTTGTCATTTGCTTGTTGTACCTAATAAAACAGATACACCACATTAATTTGGTGAGCTCCTCCTTTAGGAGCTGGTGTCTAGTTAGAAGTGAAATGTACCAGTTCAGTCATTTATTAACTGATTTTTTTCTTCTATCCCTGCACACATCATGGTGCTTATGTTATAATCTTGGGGGCTGTCATAGAACTTTGTGTGCCGCCCTGTCCCCCACAGGTCTCCTAGAGGCAGCTGACCTACAGCCAGCCCCCTGAGCTCCCTCCCCAGCACAAGCAGGGCAACCCCAACAGCCCCGAGCACCAGTTTGTGTCCAGACTTGAAATGGGATTTCTGCTCACAGACGACACGTGCAGGGATTTAGTTGGGTGTCAGGTTCTGAGGTGTTTAAATCAACACTTTCAGCTTGGGGGGGGGGGGGGGCAATAATTTTTTTTATTTTTAGTTTTGTAGACTACTAGATAAATGGAGGAAACTGGTGCCAACTTTCCATCCAGACTGTCAGAAAATTCAAACGTGTTTGGATTAAAACTTTGAAATGGGTAGATCATTTCTTGCTACTGTTTCACAGAGCTAGGGCCAGTGGTCCAACAGCATTCCCATCTTTTGGGGATATCCAAAAGCTTCTGCTTCCACTCAGTCTTTTGTGTAACACGAGCAATCACCTGTTGCTCCTGTTAGTTCCACTTCATTTTTATTTGCAGTTTCTTCCAATTACTGTTTATTTTATTGTTTCTTTATGGTTTTGCCATTTTTTGTTTTGATGACATTTTGATTTGTTTCAAACTGCCCTTTATTTTAATTTTCTTTCCCAAGCATGTTGATTTATGGTTGTTTCTTCTATTTCTTTTATGCTTTAAATGATCTGTTTGTTTTATTTCCTTTATTTGCATAGCACTTACTTACTTTTCATGACCTTTTTGTTGCTGCAGCTGCTGCTGTTTCTGGACTGGTGGTGTTTTTCTCCTACCTATCAACCAGGAAACATAGAGTGAAAGTAAACCAAATCCCTGTGAAGACAAGCATCCAAACACAAAATATTTTCTGATATTTATTTATTTTTATTATTCTGCAATGTCCTAAAGGTGTTGGGATGTCTCAAAGTGTAGAATCTAAAATGGTTTCTTTCTTTTAAAAAAACATACTCTGGGAACTCTGTATATTCCCATCTCAAGATCACATCTGAGCAACTTCCTTTAGGCTGGTTTAGTACTTTGGCAGCTCTTCTAGGAGCAAAGACATTTGTAATGGAGGTTAACATGAAGAAAATTCTAAATTGTAGAGGGCTGTCTATAACTTTTAGTAGAATCCTCAAGGCCAGTGTAAAGTACTGTATGGACATTTAAAAATGAATATACTTGCAGTTAGTGATATGTCTCACAGGAAATGTCTACGGAACATTTATGCTTCATTATGGCTAAAACAAGTGTGTGTTACCTGACAGATGTGTTTGCATATTGCATACGTGTTGGGTGTTTGTGTGTGTGCCTGCCTATAGGCTATGTACATGTGTTTATTTTTACACGCATGCATACGTATTTATATAAAAATTATACTTATGCCATCTGGTATACCATCATTTCTGCATTGTTTTAGTTACCTAATATGAGGGTCTATATATAGGGCCTGTGTCTATTACACATTATGTTATTTAAATGAAGGTATTAACACTAGATATGTTTGTAATGTCTCCTTTCAGACCTAGTTTGCTTTCATGCTGCAGAAGCTGGTGCTACTTCAGTGTTTTCTTAGTGAAATTACTGATATCACAATTATTTCCAAAATGGATTCTCTTGTTCCCAGTGGAAAAAAAACAAACCTCCCTTCTTTTAAAGGTGTTGTTACTATTCTTTTAACAGCAACAACAAAAACCTCATTATGTTTCATTTAGTTCCTCATTTTATGGTGCTGTGTCACAAATTGACATTTTGCCAGGAAAACAGGAGTATGTATCGAATCACCATCTTTTATTTGAATGCTAGGTGGTTTGCAACGACCTGTTGAATGAAGCCTGCATTAACAACATACTTCTTGGATTCTTTCCCTTGCCCATTAAGAAGTTTCTCATTGCGCCTTCTAACATTGGTGTTTGCACCATTTTATGTCTTTATGTGTGCAATATAAAAATGTATATATTTACACACACGCGCATGCCTATAATGAGCCAAAACCACAACAGCCTCTGTCTCAGCTTGTTTGCACATCATGCACATTCTAGAGAATGAAATTTGAATGCTGTTCAAAGAGAAAGCGTGTGAGTTAGCCCAAGGGCAGAAGAAAGTCATGGGCAACAGGTTACATGATTTTACATAACTTTGGGTGAAAAAAAGAAGGACCTCATGTCAATGCAGGAAATATTTTGCAATATGTATGGTATAAAATAAGTGTTTTTCCTCACTGCTTCATTCATGTACTTCAGTTCTGTACTTCAGTACAGTATATCGTTGTTTTCACCATAATGAATGCAATCTTTTTCTCACCTTCTCTAATATAATCCATCACCAAACAAAAGAAGAGAGACTTTTTTTTTTTTTGTAGCCTTTCTTAACTTTACTGCTTGTTTCATTTCTAGGGTTGGCATGGGAAGACTTTGAGGGGTTTGGAGACAGGTTACTCTAATGGCCTTGTTTTGTTCCCTGTGGCCAGTTCCTCAAGACAGTCTGGGCCAAACTAAAGTAATTTTTCTGGAGAGGACACTCCAGCCTACAGAGGGAGTCTCATTGGTGTCAGAGCTTCCAACCCACACCTCATGTCAGACCACAGCCTAACAAGTCCCCAGCTAACAAGTCCTTGCCATTGGACTTAAAAGCACCCTAAGAAAGAGGGCAAAGGGATTACACCTCGACAAGGGTGAGTGGGAAAGGGATGGCGTTCCTGGTTGTGTGGAGAAGATGGCACATTTTTAAGCTGAGATACACCAAAGGAGCTCAGGCATCTGACTCCCTTTCTTCTCTGCTCGCAAGAGAAAAGCTAGCAGTGATGGTGGTATGACTTCAGGGTATATGGGAGGAGTTAGGACCTAACAGTAAGTTATGCTGAAGCTGTTAATTCTGCAGAAGTGTGAGGACCTCTTTTAGTGTCCTCTAACATGTGTATGGAGTGGATCATACACTTTTAAAAAAATCTTTTTTTCTATCTTTTGTATCATAAAAAAGCCTGAGTCAAATTTCCTAATTCTCCTTCTCTGGAGAGAATAAATAGGGAGGAACTTGCACCAGGTAGATGTTCGTTACAGGCAGTGGGAAGAGTAAATGAACCCCAATACAGAATATCATCTCTGGGTTTGATCTCTGATGTCAGCTTAAATAAACTGAACATTAGAGATATATAAGAAAATGTGTTTGAAGTTACTCAAATATTATAGACTCGCAGGGCAAAATATGCTTCAGGAACATCCACAGCTGTAATTGTGTTAGAATTCATAGCCTTGTTATAATTTGCCTTATTTCATGCTTGTCTGAACACTTGTAGTTCAGACTCTTACAGGACCCTATCCAAAAGTCAGAGCTCTGTATCTCTACTAGAATGACATTTCGAGCAGGACTTTATCGCACGGATCACAGTTTGCTAGGATCATTTGTACTCCACTGCTTTTGTGTGAGTTCTTATTGTTAAACAGTTATGTATTTACTCCTGTTATTAGTTGATTTTACTGGTATTATAGGTAGCTTTGCTGCTTCTTTAATCCTACTCCCGTTTCAGAGCTAGCTGTTTTATTCAGATTCTGCTGCTGTGGTTGCTTTGAACCCTGAGCAGCATCCTGGCTGGATCTTACAAGTGCAGCAAGGGCTTCCAGCTCCTGGTGCTCCGGGGAGGCAGAGGCTATAGCCAAGCATTACCAGCTACTGCTGCACAGGGAGAGGTCTGTGTGGTCAAAGGGGCCTGCAAGTTGGAAGTGTAGAAACACAGGTTGGGTTGGGTGCTCAGGGCAAGTTGAAAACTGGGGTGAGTCTTGCATTCATGGCTCTGTAAAACTTCTGCTATCCTAAATTATGTTCAGAAAACAGAAAACAAATCAGGATGGAAGAAACCAGGTAACTCGTTCCCATGTTATAATATTTAGAGTTTACATGATCACTGGAGAGTAAAGAGATATAACCTCTCCCTGCACTATCCTCCCTGTTGCTCCATGTCCCATGCTCCACTCTTACATGACTTTTTACATTTTCTTTCTTTTCTGTTTCATTGCCCTAAAGGGGACATTGTTACTGAATACCACATATCTAGCTTCTGGATGTTATTATTTATATTACTTTTTTGTTCTTTATCGCCATCTTCCTGTAGAAAAGCAGAGTGTTCCTTTCGACTAGGATCATTTCCTTTTCCTTTTATTGTCCACAATCAATTTATCATCTAATTATGGCTGGGTTTCTCCTTATCTTTCAAGTGTCAAAGAGATGGTATACAGTTGATTGTCACTAAACCATAGAAATATGAGTGTATACAAGGTAGGTTGTTTCCTTCATTCACTTTGCCTGGGGCATATATGTGTGTTGATGGACCAGTCTGAAAGCTTGTTCAGACTTTATCAATCCCTGGTTTTGGAGCAGAGCAATCCGTCTTTTAAGAATATTAGTGTAATATGAAAGGGACATCTCGGTTGGTGGTAATTGTACCATTGTCCCATGGCATCTTCCATTTTTGTCCTTTGCAGAGAGAAGTATTTTTTCTCAGCCCCATGCAAGTCAACAGCCTGCTGATGCAGAGGTTTTGTATTTCCAGAAAGTCTTCTCAGCCCCATTGAGCTAAAAAAAAAAGGAAAATCATCTGAGTTATGGAGCTTTTCCTATCCTGTCCCAGTAATATGAATGGCTAAACACTGGAGCTCTAACACAGGGAGAAGATCCTTTTTGTCATCTCTTACCTATCTCCATTTCATAGGATCATTACAGTAAGACAATCCCACAACATTAAAGAGAAAAATGTTATGCAAATCTATGCCTTTTGAAGTTTGTTTTTTTTTTTTTTTTTAACTATAAACACTCATTTTCTACACCCAAAGGTCTAGAATTCTTCTTTAATTTAATCATCATCATTATCCTATTTCCCTAACTTATTTTTTGATTCTTGGGAGAATGGTTGTTTCAACTTTTTAAGCTTAAGGTCAAAAAAAGCAAGGAATCCAAGTGGACTCTTGCAGTATTTTAAAAGAAATCCATCTCCTAGCATGTTGGATCTGAAAGATTTTTTTTATCTGGGTTTCGGCAAACTGTTAACACCAGGTTGGACAATTTTGACAAAGACCTGTGCAATTTCAGTTAATTTCAGTGGGAGGTTAACTTGAATAGCATTAGGGTATCAATATTGTTTACAATAGTTTTTTAATCACTGACCTTAAGATGATCCCACTAGTGCAGCCTACTGTTTCTTTCATTAAGAAATGAGGTCAAAGCCTGCACATTTGCAGAGCTCATCACTGACACCAAGATTTCCAGCTTGAAATCCCAGCAGGCAGTGCTGTCAAGTCACATGCTGAAAGGCGAGGAATAACACAGTTTGGGCATGAGTCTCCTCCAGTTCCTCCCCTGTCCTCTAGGAATTGCTGTTGTTTGGTACCAGCCAGTTTTTCTACTTTATTCAGCCACACACATGCACTCGCCAAACAAACACACACACACACACACATACTTATACACTCTCACAGATTATATGCAGCAATTACTATTTTTGAAGTGCCCAGAAGTGTGCCAGCCCTTTCACTAAATATACAACATGGAGGCTGCTGCATACACATAGCTCAGATTCCGATCCTATGATCCTCATCCAAGCCTCCCTAAAAATGAGCTGAAAAACTTCTTTTGATAGCGTGGATCAGGCCTAATTACCTAATGGATCAACTCACGGTCTTTTATGCCTCTGTCAGGCTGGGTACTTAAAAAAATAAACACACCTCCTGCAACAGAATTATGCATTCCAAACTAGAGCTCCTAAACTGAGAGTATCATCTCCTGCATATGGAAAAAAGCCCTTTTGCAAAGCTCAGATTGTATTCACTGCTCCGCTTTTGCCTGTTTTTTGTGTTTGTTTTTTTCTTTTAGAATAGGAGATGCTTCAGCATACTAGTAAAGCTGCCATATAGCTAACTGAACTCGTATACCATTAGGCAAATTAATTTTACATATAAATTATTTGCATTTCATCTGTGATTAGTTCTGCATATAAGCAATGTTTTCACTATAGAATAAGTCTTTTCTTTTTTAGAGAATTGCAGCCTGATAAATAAATGAATAAAGACTTACAGCAGTGTATTTCACCACATATGCTGGGAAGCATTCTTATCAGAAAACTTGGAAATCAAAATACTCCCTATGGTCCCCCTACTCTGCATTAAAAATAACTAAAGACTGTAGTCACAATTTTTTTTTTCAAAACATGAAATGCATTTTATGCAACAATGCCTCAGATGAGACACGAACTCAACAGAGCTTACAAATATTCGACATTAGCTCTTTTCATAGCCTTGCTTCAGCTAAGAGGCCTTATTGGTGACTGCAGATGCATTGCTATTTTGTAAACCCAGTTATTAGATTAAAATTCATGAAAGATATCTCACTTGCATAAATAAATCAAGGCTGCAAAAAATAAAGTTTAAACATCCATACACTACTACTATCATTTTGCCAAAATGACACACAGCATGACTACAAAATTTGCTGTTATACAGTAATCGAGAATAAAATTTGCCCTGCTCGATTGCTGAAAAAGGTGTAAGTATGTATCCATGGATTTAATAGCATATTAAACATTCATTGGCCTATAGTTTTAGCATTACTGAGCACCCACAAATCCTACTGGATAGTGAAGTGACATATCCATCACAGTGAAAATAGGGCTCTTGTCTCACAGCTAGCTGACAGAGATATTAATGCCTGTTCCCACTGTAATAGCCAGGCCAGGCCATAGGGGGAAGATGCTACAAGTCAGTTGCTCTGATTTATGCTTACGTATAACATTAATGACAGAAATCATCATACTGAACTTGGTGGATGCACAGGGATTTAAGGATTAACACTCAACCTGTCTGGAACAGTTTGGTCATACAATGCTATTTGATCAATACTGAAATTTGTGGGGGGAAAACCTATTGACTTCCTCAACATTTTCACTGAAAAATGTGCCTGATGTCTATGGTTGGCTTTCTAGTGGAAGGGGACGAGGAAAGGAAGAGAGAGAAGAAATGTGGTAACTAGTACTACCACATTTCCCTCAGAATGGCAAAAAGATTTTTGTGATTGTCTGTAATCAGTTATCTTACATTGCATTCAGAAGTCCCTGTCTTGTCTTCATTACTGAACACATCTCACACTGATAAAAGTGAGATAATATTTATTTCTGATTATCACCACTCATTGTGACCACTGAAAAGTACATTTCCTTTTTGCCAGTGTGTGCCCCTACCCACCTTTGTTTGGGAGTATCTGTGTGTTTGCAGAGGATTAGGACCCACTTAGTCTTTTATGCAAAGGCAAGTGGTTGCCATGTACAGCTGTATGAAGAATTCACTATAAATAGCTTTTGGTGGTTGCCACCCAGTTGGGTTTTTCTGCATTCATGAATTACCTATGAACAGAATCAAAAGTATTAGTAGGCTGGAGATCCTTGTTTAAGATATCCACACCAGGAATAAATAGATAAACCAGCTAATATACAACAGACTGATCAGTCTAATTTATGAACAGTCAGGAAGAAATTAACTTTTAAGGCCTAGCTGTGCTGTCTCTTTCATGCTGACAAATCCACTTTGCAGGTTATCTTCATTAATATCAGGAAAGTAAGTACTGATAGTAAATAGCCACACAGGAAATAAGCAAAATTAAACCCAAATATCTCTAGTTTTCTTATTATTTTTATTATTAGCCTCAGAAGTCTCCTCAAGTGTTTCAGTGTTTGCAAACAATAACAAACAAGAAAAAAAAATTGGTTTTGCCTTTGCACATGAATAAATATTCATAAGCATATTCTTGTCTGTTATTCATGCAGGGTGTGATTCCACTAACTTGTTTAGTTGATAACCTCATATGATCAGTGGGTCATCACCTTCCAGAATGACTGCGTGGCTATTTTTTTTCCTCTTCCTGTATGCCAGCTCTTTTCTGATTTCTTCTCCAGTAGAGCTGCCTTGTTCAAAAAACAAGACTGTGTAAACTGTAAGCCTAATCCTTGCATGTCTGCTTAACAAAGTGTTGGGGAAGGATTGTTTTATGGTGGTGGCTTGGGGTGGGAGTGAGGTGCTAGGGACTTGTTGTTTCTGGGGTTTTGCTTCTGCTTTTCTAATAAGGACTTATCTGCAGTAATTTGTAAAAAAATCTGTTGAAACTTCAAAATTACAAACAGAGGTTAGCGAACAGGAAGAATACCATTTTTGTGCAATTCAAAGCCATCCTGCAAGGACTGCTTGCTGTTGGCAGGCAGTTGTACACATACTTTTCTATCAGCAGAACCATTCTATAGTGGAAGCACTCGCTCTGCAGTAGGTCTGTGAAATAACTGAAAGTTGTTGAGATTTTTCTTCTATGCAAACATGCTGCATTGCTTCTGTAAACTTGCCTACAAGTAGTAGACTGGTAGCTTATTTTTCTTTTCTGAAAGAAAATAACAAGATTTTATTTTTTTTTTTTTAAACTGCAAATTAACATGTCAAAGGGATGGCATGTTCACCTTAGTTGGAAATTTGACAGAGAGTAGTAGAATTACAATTACAGGTATATTTTAAAAGTTGTATTTTTAGTAGCTGTCAGTCACCTGACAGCATTTCTTGATTCCCATAGTCTGAGCTAATTTTTTGACCATTGGCCTGCTACCACACAGGAAAGGTGTGAACTTTTCGGGCAAACCCCTCCACGATTGTGTTTCAAATCCAAAACCAATAGAGAATAGCCCTAGGAAAAGTATCATATGCCATCTAGCAGTTACAGTGCCCTCCCATCAAGAGACCAAAAGGATCCATTCAAAGGTTCTAACTGTGTTTGTGGCTATTAATTGAGCTAGAAGTTTGTCATCATCCCTTTTGTTCACAGGCATCAGAACAGTTGCAAAAGTTTTACTTGGTTATTGCATTAGAGAGAGGAACCAAATTCTTCCCTGATGCTGTACAAATTAATTACAGCTGCATCGCTATTTGCGCATCAGTAACGATACTAGTTAATTTCAACTGAGATTATTAATTTGCAGGTAGATACCTGTCCAGAATTGTGGTGACTGATCATCTAGCAAAAGATCTGGAACCAGATCTACTTTTCGGTTACTTCAAATTACAGCAAAATTTGAGTGTGCAACCTCGGAAAGAAAGACTTCAGAAACAACCAAACAACTAGTAACTAAAAGAACTGTATCAGTCATTATCATCCTAGTTATTAAAGCAAAACTCAAAAGCAGTGTAATTATACATGCGTACGAAATTAATAATTAGCCAAGATATTCATAATACAATTCCTGACCCATAAAAAGTCCTTTCCAACCATGAGCTCTAAAGGCCATCTTACTATTTTTTTTTAATATACAAAGACTACAATGATAGATTTCTATGCATGGTCCCATGAGCTGCCTGCCTATGAACTATATCACAGAAAGTGATAGATGAGTATATTCAAAGCACTGAGAATAGAAAGTTACCCTCTTTTATAGCTAAGGTATCCAAGCATCTGGTTTTCTTTTAGTATGCGTTTGTCAGAAGAGGATTCCATAGGAGGAGGTGAAAAAAAAGTCAAACGACACCAGCATTCTCCAAACTAATATTTCCAAGTCTGAAAAGTGAACATGAATGAACAGCTGTGATGTGTGCAAGACAGCAGGGCATTTGCCTGGTACTAATGAAGAGCACTGCCAATACACTGATTTCCTGTGCTGAATACAGCCATTGAAAAACTAATACATTAATGGCAGACTACTAATATAAATTAAAAACTGAAGACATACAGCTTTCATTCTGCCTTTCCTTCTGTCACTTATTTTGTACTGCATGAATGAGCTATTACCTTCTTGTTTCCCTGAGAAGTTGGTTCACTAGGGTAGACTGAGCAGACTCAATTTCACCGAAAGTAATGGAGTGAGATTATCCAGAATTATTTCCAGTGGGCTGAGTTTGTTACATTCCTTCTGTTGTGAGAATATAAGTAAACAACTAAACACCTTTACTGAAAGCTGAGATTCTTCATAGTCATCACCTCTTCCTATTTCCTTGATTAGTCCAGCATTTTGGGTTTAGCCATGCTCAATTAACTCATCCAGGAATTGGCCCAGTCAGAAACAGTTGATTTAAGTGAGATAAACTGGGCATCTGTTTGGAAAAAAATGATTATCCAAAATATGCTTTCATCGTGAGAAAATGAACTGTGCTATCTCCATATTTAAAAACATATGCCTCTAAATAGATTAACTTCCTTTGAACGCTTAAGAAATAGAAAATCATACAATCATAGAATGGCTTGGGTTGGAAGGGACCTTAAAGATCATCTAGTTCCAACCTCCCTGCCATGGGCAGGGACACCTTCCACTAGAGCAAGTTGCTCAAAGCCCCATCCAGCCTGGCCTTGAACACTGCCAGGAATGGGGCATCCACAACTTCTCTGGGCAACCTGTTCCAGTGCCTCCCCACCCTCACAGTGAAGAACTTCATCTTTACATCTAATCTAAACCTGTCCTCTTTCAGTTTAAAGCCATTAACCCTTGTCCTATCACTACAACCCCTTGTAAAATGTCCCTCTCCAGCTTTCTTGTAGGCCCCCTTTAGGTACTGGAAGGCTCCTATAAGGTCTCCCCAGAGCCTCCTCTCTTCCAGGCTGAACCCCAACTCTCTCAGCCTGTCTTCATAGGAGAGGTGCTTTGGCCCTCCGAACATCTTCATGGCCCTCCTCTGGACCTGCTCCAACAGGTCCACGTCTTTCTTATGCTGGGGACCCCAGAGCTGAACTCAGTACTCCAGGTGGCGTCTCACGAGAGCAGAGTAGAGGGGGAGAATCACCTCCCTTGACCTGCTGGTCATGCTTCTTTTGATGTAGCCCAAGATATGGTTGGCTTCCTAGGCTGCGAGCACCCATTGCCAGTGAATGTCCATTTTTTCATCCACCAGTGCCCCCAAGTCCTTCTCCTCAGGGCTGCTCTCAATCCGCTCATCACCCAGCCTGTATTTGTGCTTGGGATTGCCCCAACCCATGTGCAGCACCTTGCACTCGGCCTTGTTGAACTTCTTCATGAGGTTCGCATGGGCCCACCTCTCAAGCCTGTCAAGGTCCCTCTGGAAGGCAACCATTCCCTCCAGTGTGTCAACCACACCACACAGCTTAGTGTTGTCAGCAAACTTGCTGAGGGTGCACTCGATCCCACCGTCCACGTCGTCGACAAAGATGTTAAACAGCGCTGGTCCCAATACCAGCCCCTGAGGAACACCACTTGTCACTGGTCTCCACTGGACACAGAGCTGTTGACCGCAACTATTTAAGTGCAACCATCCAGCCAATTCCTTATCCACTGAGTGATCCATCTGTCAAATCCATGTCTCTCCAATTTAGAGACAAGGACGTTGTGCAGGCAATGTCAAATACAAAAATATTTAATTTGAAACTGAAACAAGGAGATACTAAGTTCAAATTAAGTAACCAGTGTGTTAACATTTTAATGTACTGGAACTTGAACTTCGTACTAGCACCTTCATCAAACCACTATATAAACTGTATTGAATTAAAGCGATTAAAACTAGCAATAAAACCAACCGCTGCAGAAGTGATTGAAATATGTGGGGTGCTTGCATGTGTTTGTACTGGTGGTAATAAAAATACTGCCATATTTAGTCACTGATTTGCTTTAGGAAAGAAAGAAAATCAGTTGACAACGCTCCCATGTTTTGTTTCAATTACTAAAGATTTTTTCTTAAAAAATAGACATAAAATTAGAGACATCGTTAATAATTAAGAGGTAATGTTCATGGCATTAGAGAATACAAGGCAATAAATATCTTTTGCGGGTGATTAAACACTGAATTGAAGCTGAAGCAGTTGATAACCTGAGAAGCTGTTTATTGCAAGTGAACACCAATGCTGCGGATATTATTGCTATGATACCAGAATATGAATCAAGATGATAACAGTGAAAAAGAAATAATAGCTTATTTTGGATTTTTTTCCTAATCTCAACAGCATTTGAAAATGTTTTGCTATTACTTTCTAGGTCGATGAGACATTAGCTAAATAATCTGCAGCTAACAGCAGAACTAAAATTTTGTATTTTCAAATGGGTCTCAGTCCAGCCTCCAAGGATGTACACACGGTTTAAGAGTACAGGCATATAGGGGTGCAGTGAGTAGTTATTAAGTTTCTAAATGTAGCCCCTCAGTTACTGGTCTCCCTGCAGTTCAGCTTTGGACAGCAATGCAGTAAAGGGCTGACTATATGCTTCAAATGAGATCAGTGATGGAAAGCCATGTTGTATATTTAACTATTTGCAGCACTTAAACCCACCTGTGGCCAGATGTAAAAAGGTATTTTATTTTTCGGGATGGTCAAATAATCATATCATAAACTATATCCTCATATAATCATGTTTTAATATACCTTTTAGAAATGGATAGGCCTCAATTGAATCTCACACACTATCCAAAGTACCCATTTGCAACTAATCAAGGAAAATTTGCCAATAATCTGTGGTAAAATATGAACAGTTCTGCTAATTCAAGTAGCACAGATGCAGAATGTGCCAATTTAGAAACTACATAAAGCCAAAAGGCTTCTAGAATCAATCCAATTTGTTCTGAAGTCATGGAAATGTTGGCGTTAGACGTAGCATAGCAATGTACAGTTTACAAAAGAAAATAGGAGCTAACCAATCTATCAGGAGCAGACATGCAAAATGGTCCTTAATGCTCCTCATGCAATCCAGATTCAGAAGAGCTAAGCAAAAAAAAATTAAAAAGAAAGGATGTAATAATAGACGTACAGCAAACCAAATAAAGTAATTCCAAAATGACTAAAGAGCAACAGTAAACGAAAAATGCCTTTGGGTACACCATCTGTTTATCCTTTCCATATTATACCTTTTCATCACAATTACCTAAAGTGGTATATTTGTGTTTCTGTAATGTATGGAATTCATTACATAGTTTTGCAATGAAATTATCACACTGTGGCTGGGACATCTGCACCCTGTCATATATCATTCTATTCATTTCTAGTTAATTTAATCCTAATATCTGCCTACATGACAAGACAGATGTTCAGCTATACTGTATCTTCCATAGTTTTCTGCCTTGAAGAAACTTTAAGTCACTGAAAGAACTGACATCTTTCAAACAGACATCTTATGGGTTTGGGAAGTATGCATGTGCAGATGTGTGTGTATTTGTATGTTTGTGTTTATATGCCATATTCCTTTTTTAAGAAATGTGTTTTACAAAACAAAAATCTTTTACAGCAACTTTTAAATATAAACATTTTTCATTTCATACACATAAGTTTCTTTTCAAAATGTGCTTTACTAATATTTTGGTATATTTATTTAATAATATTCATAAATACAGAGTATTTCTGTTGAATTAACTTTTAACTCTTTTGCCTCGAATGGGACAGATCTTTTTCTGTCATTGCTGATTAGAAGTTGTGGGCCAGTCTTCCTCTTTGCCTTTGAGCCGTGGCCCTCAAAACATCAAATGGTAATCAGGCCTTATGGCCAATAGCACTGCACTTCATGTCAGACACGAATGCGCCAACCGGAAGCACATTACATCCTATGTGTGTTAAAGTTGTTTGTTAAGACCATCACATGAATCTATGCCATTGGTCACTTACAGGATGTACAGAAACTTGTAGCAGATCCATGTGGGATAAGGTGTATTGACCACAGATGTAAAGCACTTGCTTTTCATAATTCTTGTCACAGTCCTCTTCAAGTAACGCTTTCAAGGCTGTCAAAGAGCTTGTTGTGCTTTCCACTTGCAGCACAGAATCTTCAGACCAGATTTACAGAAGGACTTAGTCAGGCTTTGATACCTACTCACTGATCAGCTCCCCATTTACCTGATCCTGATCCCAATCTTAACATGGACACAGTAAATTCCTTTATGCACCATAGCACCTCACAGCATTTCCTCATTTTGACCTAACTGAAGTTATGCTTGTGACTTTATGGTTTAAGGCTCTACAACTGTGTCAACCAAATCCCTTTTTGAAGTACACCCATGCAATACTGCGTGACCAGTAGCAGTACTGGACTGCTTCATTTTTCAACCAGACATTGCTTGGGGTAAACAAAACTTATTTTACTTGTCCATCGTGCAAAACACATAAAAATCTTTTAAAATTAAATGGCTGTCACAGTAAAACAGTGCTGTCGTTGTGTAAGCCCACAAGTGACATTCTTAGCGTTTAGTAAAAGCTACTGTACAACTCAACTCAAAGCAATTACACTGTTCAGTGTAGTTCAACACAGTTGGGCACTATTGGCCCCCATGAAAGAGCAGGACTGGAACACCAGGTGTTTGGTCACTATTACATGCTGTCTGCTTAGAGTGTTCCCAAAATCTCCATCCTATCCTATTAAGCTGTTCACCGGGTAAATACTGCGAATATCATCTGATGGCATTTTGCTATCCTACAAACGATTCAGGTTAGAGGCTCACAGAGGGGGTAGAAAAGGTGCAAAATGTATGACACATCTCAGACGAAACAGAAAAGACTCTCCACTTAAGGGGTTGCTTTCATGTTAACTATTTTCCAACACCTTTGAAGAACATGTAAGTTTAAATTCTATGCCTGTAGGCTGCCAGATAAGCCACAAGCAAATTATACCCAGCTGTTGTGTTGGATAACAGCAACAGATTGCATAATGGACACCCAGATAAAAACAAACATGATTTAGAGTATTAATTATCTAAAAATGGCAACTGCTTTTCAAGTTGTTTGGCTGATGATGTAGAGGGTGAAATAGTTCAGTCAGCTTATGTGCACCTCTGGCATTAAGGGGATTTTAGGGAAAAACAGCTCTGAAACTGCTTCTAGCCCTTTGAATGGCTTTCTTTAGTGTTTTCACACTTTAGGACCATGATATTCCTGTTTAAATAAAATCCTTTTTTGTGTTGCAGACAATTTAAAGTAGGAATAGACTAAACAGGGATATCAGACCAGGGACTGGCTAACATTTGTTAGCATCTGTTTGTATTTTCAAATTGAATGTTCACTTCTTCTATACAAATCAGTAGGTGCTACTTTTCCTCTTGAGTCTATGAGCTTCAAAAACCAAAAATAACTGCTTACTATGTATGTTGTTGGTGTTCTAACATCATTTTCAAAGCTTCATACCAAACAGCTGATGAGGTGCTTCAAACTAACAACAATGCAAAGAACACCAGTATCTCTGGACTTCTCATTAATTACCATGAGCCTCTCTGCAAATGACATTTGCTAACAGTTATCAGTTGTGTCTGCCTATTTCCACACACTTAGAAAAAGAAATAACTGTGGTATATGCTGGCAAACATATGATGTTCTGACTCTGGCATAAGGCCTTCAGTTTTTCAGTAGTGACCACTACAGGCGAGATGGCAGCAATACAGCTTCGGGAACTGCTTTAGTGAAACTTCACCGTCACCAAAAATCTCAGCAGTCACCAATGACAAGTTCTTAAAAAACCCAGCCTTTTACCTACTGAAGAAGTGCAAGGGGATGATTATCAGGAATTAAGCCAAATTCCAGCACAGAACGGCTGAGTGTTGGTAGGCTGCCTAATACATCTGAGAGGTTTTAGCTTTCTAATATGGAATGGATTAACACTGGCAGTGAGCCTAACACTCTTGTGAGATATGAAACAGTAGCATAAACCGTGGGACCTTTTGGGGATTGTAAGACTATTTGTTTACTTAAATACATTTACATAGGGTGTTCTTTGGGGGGGGGGGGGAAAAGGAAAAAAGAAAAGAACCAACACCCTTGAAGAAATGAGAATTCTTGTCTAAGGCTGCTGCTTAGGATTCCCAGAATGGAGACAGCTGTCCCCCTTGGGGACAGTTTGGTCTGTTTCATGACAACATGTAACAAGTTTGCTCAGTCAAAAATGTATGTACTTGAATGAAAATTGAGATACAACTAGAGTGAACAAAGAGTTTATCAAATCAAAATATCGAGTAGGAGATTAAATTATTAGGAAAGTGAATTAACAAAAAGATTAGAGAAAAATAGGTAGCACTAAAGATCCGACAGGGAGACCAAAAAAATAAGCATTCAAGTTTGTTAGATTGGATGGCTTAACTTACAAATATGATCATAAATACTGAATAGCACTAATGCTTTTTTCTTCCACTACCTCAAGAACTTCTTAGCATTGTATTAGATGTGGGTGTTCTGCAAGAATGGTTCATTTATCTAGCTGCATTGTTTGTGTGGGTGATGGTTTTACTTGTCTGCTAAAGAAAGATGATTGTTGCTGTGGTCCAGCTGATTTGGGGTCTGGTTGTTGAGCAGCTGCTGTTTAACCAGAGCCCAGGAGCCTTTATAAATATCCTATAGAGTATGCATTCAGTAATAGATGTCAGTTGCCTTTATTCAAATTACTGTGGTGACAGTGCAGGCTTTTGACATCAGCAATGTCTGCAATGACAGTATTTTGAGAAAGTTTTAGAAGTTGGTAAAATCTTCTGAGTACGAAGATGTGTAAGTAATCTTTCTGTAAGGCACAGAAATCTATGCTTCAATAGAAACAACTTGAACTTACATAACTGCTTCTCCTCCTCTACTTTTGTCTTTGTTCTTGTTTTAGAAAGGGTTTAAATTACATTTGCAGTTGCAAGTTGTTCCTTCTTTAATGAAGAGCAAGAAAGGAATGAAAGATCATTTTTTACAGAGTTGACAAGGGTCTTTTCTTTTTTGTAAAGAACTTTAAAACATTATTGTGGTTTGCCTTTAGTATGTATTATTCCCTCATACATATGTTAAACACTACCACATCAGACAAATACCCAGAATCACAAGGACACCTTCCTCCCATGTGCAAGTTAGTGTCTTTAAGGAGACCAGGTTAGGAATCAATAAAAAAGACTGTCAGTGCTGAGTGTTGTAAAACCTAGTTCTTATTTACCCTCTTAATGAAATAAACAGAGACCCAAGGGAGGTTTCTTAGGACTTAGTCTCATCAGGCCTTACTTAAATACTTTTTAACAGCACACGTTTGGGAACTTTATTGGACAACAATCTGGTAGCTGTGAACCTTAGTTGGCTCTAGGGTGAGCAGACAACTAAGCAAGGATTTAGAAGAATTTTGAAGTTGGAACAGTAAATTAGATACTTTTTTTTTTTTTTTGTGGAGCTAGCCCTAAATGTCCTTGAAGTCTGTTCCAAGAACACTAAGATATACCTGAAAACTGCCCCCACTATTTAGACAACTCCTAAAGGCTGGTAAGTCAAAATGAAAAGGGTCAAATGAATACAGAGGAAGTTTATGGTCTCTCAGTCTGTGCTTATATCAATATAACAGACTAATAAATTTCACCTGCAAAAGTTAGACATTACAGCAGGACAGATTCTTATTCAGCCTCCTTAATCTCTTTGCTGAAGCACTGGATAATTAAAATTAAAAAATACATTCTTAAAAGAAATCATTAGATTAAATAATCCTGGATTAACAGAACCACACTGATTATAATTTTTTCACGTCTCTGTATAGGTACATACATAAAAGACATAAAAAATTTGTATTCCTTTAAATTTTCATCATGTTCAGTAGAAAATAATCACAGAAGAAAAAGCACAGGATGAATTTCCTACTAGTATGTGCAACTGTGAAGGCTTGTGTGTAATTTGATGGTGATTTTAAGTGCGTCCCTCTGTACTAAAACCCTATGTGCAAGGGTCATTGGACCCTAGTGAGACGCAAGACTCATAACTTTAAAGTCAGTTGGAAATGAGTGCCCAATCCTGTAAGAATCTAACCATTCTCCAGAGTAAAATAATAAATAAATCCATGAGGGTTACATCTAACATTGTGAGAAACATTTGTCATAGAACTCATCTGGTTTCAAGCCCTTTTCTGCAAAACACAAGACTTGAATCTGAGACAAGATTCAAGTGAGCTGGTGTTGATGGATGGCTTTGATACATAATATGTGAAGCACATGGTTGTATTTCTTTCCTCTCATAGCCAACTACAGTTTTAATAGCAAGGGACTACCTGGAGTGTCTTTGTCTTTTTAAAAATTTATAAAGCAAATAGCACAATGTAACCTCAGTGCCCACTGGGACTCCACAAAGCTATCATAGTATAAATGTAAAAAAATGTAGAGTCATGCTAGAAAACTTCTTTTGAGTATTGAGTTTATTTAAACCTGCAAAACTCAACACAAATCAATGAATGAGCATAAACAGTGGAAAGATACTTGTATAGACCGTACTTGATTTAGCATACGTTGGCTGTTCAGGGGATTTGTACTCTAAGTTGAAGATGATATACAGCACCCTTAATGGATGCTCTCTACTAATTCTTTGTGGAAATCCTTAGGATTTATTCTTTATTTTTAATGGTCCTGCCCAAAATAGTAAGATAACTTGTGGTTTTAAATGCTATTCTAGGTATTAAATACTTGCAGGACTGGACCCCTATCCTGATTCCTTGAAGGTTTAATTTACTACACCTCCAATTCACTTTAGCTACCTCTGCAATACAAACCATTCTGCTGACTGACTAGACAATCTTTGGTCACACGTGACTTGCAGGTTTCCGAGACAGAGGTTTCACCCTGGCAACATGCAGTACCTTTTTTTTCCTCTTAGTTTTTATACATTTAAGTCATTAGGGAACTCTGAATGCATCAATTTGTTGCCTCAATAGCATGAGGTAGTTGCTAAATTTATTTGGTTTATACTTGGTGATTAAGGGAGACTGATTCTCTTTTCCTGCCCTTTGAGGGAGCTCATGGTGTTATGGGGGGCATGTCAGCAATAATTAAGAAATATCCTGGTACAAATCCCAAAGGATACATATTTTTACAAATAATTCCCCATGGAAAAACTTTAAAAATGATGCACTTGTTCTGAAAATGCTTCAGGCCTTCTCTAAATAGATTATATTGCTGGTTTTTTTAAGAGTGCATGACTTGAGGTGCAGATTTTGCTTGTAACTCATAAAAACACAGCGCAGTTAAGTGAGGGGAAACCCAAGAATAATGTGCAGTGAGCTTCAATGCCTCACAAAGGATTTATCATTCAGACAATAACCCAGCTTCTTGTTTTATTCAATTGTAATACAATAAGCATAACAGTTTCTTAGGCCACAGCCAGAAAGGTATTTCACTGGCTTCACACTTCCTACTTTTCTACAATTGTCTTATGTAGGCTTTCCTCCCATTTGGACTCCATGGATGAAATTTCTTTTTCTCTTTAGAGGTTAGTCTTTTACTGTGTAACATATTTCAGAATGGTTTTATACTGTACAATGCCTTAAGCCTTTTGGTGGGTGTGCTGTACACTTCAATTTTCCTAGAAACTGCATGGAATAATCATATCACTTAGCAAGATATCAACTACGGATACAGTCCTTATAGCAAAACCCTGTGCATCTGCTGATTTAAATATGCTTCCACTTTTTGGTTGTAACAAGTTTTTCCTAATTTCAAACAATTGAATATCAGATATTAAAAACATTGATTCAAATGGAAACAATCTACCCTGTTCCAACTTCTACTTAGAAGCCAGTGAAAGGAAAGCAAGAAAGGGAAGGCAAATACAGCACATATAAATTAAGGTGAAAAGAACAGAAAAAATGAGAAGAGGGTAAAGGTTAGAAGAGAAAACTTTGAATAAAGACAATAATTCAGTAAACCTGTAAGTATGAATTGACACCTTCTTTTTGCCTGCCAGCCTTCAATTCTGCACAGTGATAATAAACCTAGTGGATATATGGACTTTCTTTACGTACAAAGTTGTTTCAAACCCTCAAAAGTTGAGGCATCTGGTTTAGAAACTGAGACTCCAAGAAGTATCACTATTATCCATCACAGTCGATGTGACCTAGTTTTTGTATGGTCCACTGCCTTGTTGAACAAATGCAACATGTTCCCGAAAGTAAGCTCCAACGTGGAAAAGCTCACAGTACTGCAGAGTAAGCAATGTGCCTCTGTACATGTTCAGGTGAAGATTTTTCAGTTAAGACTACTTTGAATACTGGCAACTTGCTGTGTGGATTCCAAAGCAGTTTAGAAACATCAGTTTAACTCATACCACCATTTTATCAGGTGAAGTAATAACTGTTACGTGATTCATCCCATTATTACATAAGAAATCTATGGCTAAATTGGAATTGGATTCCATGTTTTCTAAACATGAAGATATCATTCATCAAACAATATGTCTTACCTTGACGGGCTATTAATTCAATTCATGTACTACTGATCATGTATTAAAGGACTATATTCTCTCTGCACGTCACAGCGAGTACAATAAAATAATCTCCACTAATTACTTAAACAGCTGTCTATGGCACTTGTATTTATAATGCATATCAAAGCAAAATGGTCAAGGCAAAGGTCGAAAGAAACAGATTGAAGAACAAAACTTGCTGTCCTTCAGGCAATGAAGGTCAGGACACATAATGGAGTAGTCACACCAAACCTCCTAAGGGAGATACATTTGACACACCATATTTTGGTGCTATTTTCTGGTTCGTCATGGAGTTGTACAAAGCACTGAGCATCATTGAGAGGCTGCCTTTTGCCTAGCTTTTAAAAGGGAGATAAAAGATATAATCACAAAGATTATTATATTTTACATGCAGTGTCCTTCTGATTAATATTGGACTATCCACAAACGGCAAGAGCTCAAACAGCTGAGCAAGTCCAGGATCCAGGAGCACCCTTTGCCCTCTCCCCATCAAAACTAATTATATTTTAAAATAATCTTCTGCCCTCATGAAATATTGTGTGCTATTGGAATATAACTAAATATGAAATCTGGAACAGTGCTATCACAGGGAAGGGACTGTGAAATATTAGAGATCAGCACATATCAATAGCATCATATAGATGTACCAACAAGTGAGTAGCATTCCAATCCTCTTGTTCTATTTCTTCCACAGGGGTAAAGCAAGAAGGATTAGGCGTAAGAGAAGTTTCTCTTTAGAAAGCAGCTGATGTTTTGTTTATTTAGAGGCATGGACTTCTATAGAAAAAAAGTTATTCTAAGTTGCTTGAGCATGATTTTGCTGCACAAGTTCAGGAAAAGAGAACGTTCTCCTCCCAAAGGCACAGAAGTAGTGTAGAGCCTTGTAGATGCATCAGCATCCCTGACTGCTACATCTTTTCTTCTATCAACATCTATGTCTGTCATCCACACAGTCGCTGACTGCTTTGATCCATATTCTCTCTGATCACAAATCTTTCCTTAAACATTCAACAGAGGGTAAACTACACCAGGCAGCACACTGATGTCCAAGAGGAGGAAATTGCATCTCAGATTTCCAACACCTTGCCTGTAACATGCCCTACCCTGCTCACAATGAATTTTTTCCATTTTCAGGGCCTTCCTTTAATTTGAACAAATATCTCTGAAGTTATGTCCATCCTGTCTTCCTCTCATCTGTACCTTCTTGCAGAGGTACAGATTCTCTTGTTCTTCAAAATCCTTTAGAAAGTCAAACCAAAGCAGCTTTAGCACTCTTCATAAGAGCAGGGATTCAAGACTGGCTCAAGTTTTCTCTGCCTTTGATCTTCCCACAATCTTCCATTCTCACTTCCAAGCACTATTACCGTTATGACTGAGTAAAACTCAAATTGACCTGATGTTGTAGAAAGCTGGACTAGAATGTTAGCATGTGCTTGAGGTTGAGTGTAGGTATGAGTGTCTGAATAGTCATGACTTATGATCAATACTCAGAAATTGATAATAACCAGAAATGGATGCCAAGCAATCAAGGCTGATGCAGCTTGCTGATAGGGGGCTCGTATTACATGTCAGCAGTTGTCTTCTGTAGCTTCTGTCAAAAGTGACCACTTTCCTTGATTAGATAACAAAGCCAGTGCACAGAATATGACGATAGAAATCCCTTGGTCACAGTAATTTTTATAATTCTTTTTAAAAAATTACCAAAAATATCTTACCTTTACATTAAAAAAAAATGCTGTAATGATAAATCTCTTCCAAATCACATTTTTAAATTAAAAAAAAGCAACATTAAGATTCATAAAAGATGATTATAAAATTAGAACTGTGCTCTAAACCTTGACCTGTAGTCTTAGATTTTATTTTTTAACTTTCTCAAGTCTACATTGTTTTTTTCAGTTCATGAAGAAACTGAGACATGAAAATGGCATTTTTAGCCAGTAACTCATACATTTAGATTTCTGGGTTTAGGTTTTGGAAAAAATGCACCTAGTTGTTTTCTTATTACAATACTGCTGGTTTTGTTCACCGGTCCGTGTTTTTCTTGGAATGTGGTAATGTGGAACGTTTTAAATTAGGGGTTTTACTTTTTACTATCCAATGACTACTAAATAAGTCCATCATCTAATTCTAAAATTGTGAAGCAGCAAACACACACTTGTAGCCAGCAATACATATATTTTTACTCTAGAGAAATGCTCTTCTGTTCTAAATTTACTGCAGAAAGTTTCAGAAACAAAAGAAAGGCTCTTTGCCAAACCTAGCTTTGCTTCTTTATAATAATACTTTAGGTCTCTTTAAATATCCTAACTAAATATTGTAAACTGCTGAGAATTTTCCATTAAAGCTATAATCAATAATAACAGTTGCTAAGCTTCAGCTGACATAACATCAGAATCTTTTGCACACAATTGTTTCAAATGAAACTATGGAACAAATGAAGGCATTAGATTGGATGCAAATAGTAATCAAACTCATATTTTATACCCTAATTACAAACAGTTTTTGAAATATGAGCCATGTATTATATTAAAAAGATACAGGATATAATCCCTGCTACTGCAACCCACTGCATATTTTGCCACCCACCACAACAATCACTATTGTCTGTTGAATACACATGCCATTTGGAATATGCACTGACGAGTGCATTAACAGTGTTGAGAGACCCTCAAGAGGTTTGGATTTGGGGTTTGGTTTGAATATGAAATTTAAAGCTGGAATTATAATCTGATACTTATTTGAAGCTCTAGAAGGTTACCCATACAATTCTTTCTCTTAAAATAAGAACAGTTAACCTTGTGATTGAGGCACTGGGTTGGGTTCAGTTCCCAGGTCTGAGACACAGTCTGTTGAGAGATTTCTAGTCCTAAAATTTGGGCTAATCACACAGTGTTTCATTATCCCCTTTCGTGTTATTCTCTGCTTATTCTAGTGTATTTGAGCAGGAACTGACTCTTACTATCTGTAAAAACAGTATAAAAAATTATGGATTCACTCTCAGCTGGATCTCTAGGTAGCACTGCAAATGTTACTAGCCATTCCTAATTTTATTTTCTTTTCAGAATGAAAAAACCTTCCACCCTCCTTTGTCCATTATTTTTTTCCCAATAGTTTTGGAGTCCACAGCTTGATGTCGTCTTTCCAGAAAGGGAGAAAAGGAATTTTAAAGTTTCAGTGTCTATCTCCTTAGCAAGACATTTTGCCTAATGTAAGAAATCCTTTTTGCCTAATGCAGACTGAAACAGCACAGTAAAATGCTTCCTAGATTGTCTTTCCAAACACTACTCAGCACGACGCTTCCCTGTCTGAAAAAGAATACCAAACAGTTCAGTACTTGGAATTACAGTGGACATCTCAGAACCACAAACTAAGATCACTTTCAGTTTGATTTGAGCACTCTTTGATTGACATTGATAGTGGTTTTGAAGTGGATTTGCTAAGTAAGAACCAGAATTATATCATTTTAGAAACAGTCCATTTGGAGAACCCTGCCCCAAGCTTCTATGATAGCTGTGAAGGTACAGACATTTTCTTCCATATTTCATAAACCACTAGTTCAAGAGGACCCTAATTTAATGAAGAAAAAAGAAATTATTCCCCATCTAGCTTTTTAGAATACCGAACTAGGTATTGTCCTGAAGACCCCAGACTTGTACATTGCAAATTGCACTGAAGAAATATTCAAGCTGTCCCCTCCATCACATTCCTTCCCCACTTCCCCCAGGAAAAGTTTCTAATAGCTTACTTGAAAGGCTCCAGTAAATTCTATCTGTAGTATGGGTGTTGAGCAGGTGCACATGAAGAACAGGACAGCTCTCATCCAGGTAGCACAGCTCGATTAGCTTAGGAACTGGTGCTGATGCACTATCAGGGTGATAAGAAATAATGCCACTTTATGGGTAGCAATTATTTTTGTTTTCATCTAATAAGGATCAACACTTGTACAGTCCAGCTGACAGAGTTGTGGACAAAACAGTAAATTCCCATCTAGAGCTATGGTGTTTTATAGCACAAGATAAAATAGGTGGGAAGTTCTGCCCTTTAAAATCTCATGCAAAAAACTTCACAAGAGAAGTTGGCATGTAATAATTTCTCATTAGAAATTTTTGTTCTCCAGGCACTTCTGTGCCAAACCAATCACCTCTCGCCCCTCCCCCCCACCTCTAGCAATATTGTATTTGTAGATTTGGAAATATTTAGATTTAAGGGTTTGGGTTGATTTTAACATACAGTAAGACCACAGTCAGAAATAACAGAAGCCTGATGGTTTATGACTTCTGTGACTAACATCAGCGTGCTGGGTCTATTAATAGGACTAGTGTTACCTTGAACTACTCTTGGACTGGATTTTTACTAGAAAGACATATACTCACTGCAAGGGTTGATATATGGAACTTGGAAAATCAAATGAGCAGGTTAAGATAGTACTACTATTCTGTTCTTCCTTGTGTTTATACTTCATCTTCTAGTCAGCTTGTATAATAAGGAACAGCTGCAGAACAGGCAGGATCTATAAATAGAAACAACAAAATGTCACATTTTGATAGTATTAACTAGTATTTTCATCTGTGTTCATGCTGGAGATTGTGCCAAATTATTCAGTTGTATGAACATTCAGACTTCCAAAAACTTTGAAAAAAATGAGTTTCAGTTACTATTCACTCACATGCTCTTTTAGGAGGCAAGATTTTCATCATGCTCACCAGAATGCCACTAGCTGAAGAAAATACAATAAACTGAAATAAAAACTGAAAACAACAATTCTTTACCTTTAATAGCATTGACGGTAGACAATGTTTTTCCTTCCACAAAATGAGTTATTCTTTTTCTTTCATAAGTCAGTTCCCAGAAGAGCACTTGGAACAGATATTTGCATTCAGCACTATGTTTCCTTAGACCACTTTTCGGATATCCACATTTCTGTCAGAAATGCCTGGGATGTCATTTGTAAACATGATGGGAAGGACTTCTAAAGAACAATGTGAAACTAACACACGCATTCAAGACTCACAGCTCCCATTCATATAATTTATTGTTATATCAAAAAAATGTGTCTCTCACAAAGACACTGGTACTTCTTTATACAGCAGTGATGCATGAGAATTTTTTTTAACCAAGTACTAATTTTTGTTCACTTCCTATGATAGCACTAGAACAGTGTTGAATACTACCCATATGGATAACTCAGTCCTGACGTCAGTTATTTGGCTTCATCAGATTGCATAAAAGGTATATTTCCTTCTTTGGAAACAGTCTTTAAAATGAGAGTCTCTCTTAGTATGCAACAGTCAAAGGCGTTTCAGTTCTGTACTGAAAGCCACACAGGTAGGCTTCTGCACATTAGCTGTAAAGTACTGCTCAATAAATGTTTCCATTTCCAGACAAAGATTAGATTTCAACACCAGTAAAGTTGAAAATTAATTTCTGTTAATATGACTGACTGACTTCAATCCAGTGTCAATCAAAAAGTGACTATATACATACAATGGAGGAATCTGTGGCAATACTGTGGAGCAAGGAAAGTATGGTAGAGAACTTTTCCTTGACAAATATACAATCTCAGCAATGGAAAATTGCACTCAGGTGTACTTGGTTTTCCCTGCTTGAAAGCAGCATAGTAGCTGAAAGGTGTTGTATCACCAACCTAATCACTGTAGGTGAGATTCCAAATTTTGCCATCCAAGCTTTGATCTGTATACAAGGTAACTACAGCTCAGAGATGTGATTTTTACTATGCACTATACAACAAATGAGCCAAAGAAAATATGAAATGTGGATTCTGTTGCCCATTGTTTTAGGGCATTCAGTCGGGGATGTAGAAAACATAACCAGGCTCCAGTTCTTCTTCACTTTAATAAATAATTACTTCTGCAAAATTGAATAGACCTTTTCTTGGCAGGTGAGTAAACGGTTCCTTCATTTCCTTTCTGAGAAAATGATATTCCAGTCGAAGTACCAAACAGCAGCTGAAATGCAGCAGAGTTAGTAACTGCTGTTCAAGGGGCAGCACTAAAGGCACGA
Organism: Astur gentilis; assembly: GCF_929443795.1. Classification (NCBI taxonomy): domain Eukaryota; kingdom Metazoa; phylum Chordata; class Aves; order Accipitriformes; family Accipitridae; genus Astur; species Astur gentilis. The sequence goes on along the minus strand of NC_064896.1, from coordinate 15,773,548 downwards.
TCCTTCCTTGTCATTTTACATTAACTGGTCTGACCAATTTCATCCACCTTCCTCTCCTTATTCCCGCAAGCGAGTGTCATTCTTTATGAATTTTACTCTTTGGTACTTAACTCAAGTCCTTGCATTGCATAGAGAGTTTGGATCCTAAATGTCATATGAATTCTCCAAGCTGGCAAAGTACCTGAAAGAACTGTGTTACAATACAAAGCACAGTTACAATCCTAAGTTAAATTTGCAATTCTCTCTGTGATTACCTTATTAAACATATCTTGTTTTAGGCATGTCAATTACTACTCACAATTGTACATGTCTTAAAGTAGAGCACAGATGCCCCAAATACTTTTTTGTGTTCTTTGTGCTAAACGCTTCACAAGCACACAATGAAACAGTTCTCACTTTAACAAACCATGTATGCGTGCAAGGAAAACAACGAAAAGAAGCTTGTACTGTGTACTTCACAGTTAAAAAACCCCGCATGGCACCTTTTTTGCCAGAATCATAGTGCTAAGACACTGTACCTCACAGAAATTTTAAAAATTATTTCTTAAGTAGAGTGCAGCTGATATTTCACTGGCTCCTTTTACAGATTTTAGTAGCAACCATTCACACACATTGTACATGTATTTAATTTTTTATACTGTGATTTCAAGATGAGGCTTGAGCCTCAAGGTGTCTTCATTAATTAAATGTATCAGTTTAATGCACACACACACAAAACCTTACTTGCAACACTGTCACCATGTGTTACTCCAGAATTTAAAAAGGGGAAGAGGGGAATAAGGGGGGAGGGAGAGGGGAATTAAGTTTTACCAGCAGTTTTATTTTTAAAATGTAAGTGAAGAAATCAAAAGGAGGTTGTGTCAAAATATACTCAACAGTTCTACTGTGGTCTAAGGAACTTTCAGTTTTCAAAGGTCATCTTGGGCCGTGGTTTGAGTTTATTCCTACAAAGACTGGGGTCCAACTTTCAAAGGCTCCTGGTTTTGCACTAGAGTCAGGCACAGAGGGGAAGCAAAAGAGGGGTTTAGATACCATAACACTATTTATCTTTGGGGATTTCATCAATTCTCAATGCCTCAAGGATGTTCTGACAGGAGCCTTACCTCCCATGAGCTTTTAGGAGCTCCTGCTGTATAAAATAGCTGAATAATTGCTGAGACCTACTAGCTGGCTGCAGGAGATTCCAAGCACTTGCAGCTGGGCAAGTGAGGGAGGCCCTGTGACAAAGGATTTCTCAGGGGCTGTTTCTCCAGCACTCTTCTCTGGCAGTAAATACTGTTACAGAGGTAGGATTTTTTATAGACTCAGCTATCTCCTTCACTTATTGCAATGACACCATGGTTCACCCCCTTCTCTTAATTTGCTGAGGTAGTAAAAAAGTCTGAAGCCTTTGAATGCAGGCTGGTCTCCCTCACATGGTTCTTCTGCTTCCCACTTCACCCCCAAGGGGTATGCTGTCAAAGAATAAACCAATATGAGGTGGCTAATTCATCACTACACTTTTTTTTTGCTGATATCCTAAGCAAAGAGTTTTGTTTCTTAAATTGCTGTAGCATAGTAGTATTTCTTGCAGGTCTTATGTCAAATTGAGTTCTTCATAAGGTTTCCATGCTAGGCTTCTATCAAGGTAGAGATTTTTGTAAAGTTACTGGTTCAGAATATCAAACTGCTGGCCAAATGTGAAGATGTAAGCCCCTCTAACATCACTGGCTAAGTAGGCCTTCTTGAGTTGTTTAACATTGAGAAAAGAAAATACTCTTCAGCTAGCTGTTATCATGTTGAATGGTGGCTGCATGTGATGTCAGCTCCTTGGTCCCTGGAATGATATGAAAGAATAGGCACTTCTGCAGTTAATGGTATGAAGAACACTACTTCAGTAAAGACTGCATTAATCCAGAACCCTCTGGAATCTTACTCGGCTCACAGCTAGTCTCGTTCTTAAGGTTATTTCTGCATTTGGCCACTGACAGGGCAATGTTCAACCCATGAACAATTCTAGCAGTAGAATGCAAAACTGCGCTCAGTCCTCTCCCACTTGCTTGTTACGCCTCTGATACTCTGCATCCCTTTAGGATCTGCTACAGGAAGAAAAGTGCAGAAAATCTCCAAACCACCTTGCCAATACCTTTGTGAAATGCCTGCCTCCTCTTCCTCCCTCCTTCTCATGTCAAGGACAGATCCCACTAGGAATCACTGTAGGGGGAAAAAAAAAAAGGCAGCAAGGTTAAGGCCAGTTTAAAAAAAAGAGCCTAACCCTCCTCCAGCTTTTCAAAGACAACCTGACACACAAAACTGAAAAGTCACTCTATCTTACTTGCATAGTTAACACAGTTAATAGGAGGCTTGTCTTCACAGCCAGATTTACAGGCATAACCTTCCACTGAGATTATATATACCTTTACCCTCAGTGAGGCTGTTCCACCAGGCAGAAAGCAATGTAAAGTTGAGAAAGAAAGCACCAAAGTCTTAATCTTGTTCCAGATCCATTTTTTAGTATTATTATTATTATTAGCATAGAACAGCAGAGGTTGAAAGGCACCTCAGCAAATTCTTTAGTCCAACTACCTGCTCAAAGCAGGGTCAGCTACAGCAGGTTGCCCAGGACCATGTCCAGTTGGGCTTTGCATTTCTCCAAGGGTAGAGACTCCATAACCTCCCTAGACAACCTGTGCCAGTGTCTGACCACCCTCACAGTCAGAGCGTTTTTTCTTATATTTAATTACAGTTTCTCGTATTTCAGTTTGTGCTCACTGCCTCTTAGACCCTCACTGTACGCCACATTCCCTAGTGATGGTCCATATTTTGCCACTACATCACTAAGAATGTTTTTTCCCCCCAGTATTTTTTTTCTCTCTCATACCTTCTACCACAATTTAAGTTCAGCTCTGACCTCCGTATCAGGATCCATAAAGAAGAAAAATAGTAAGAATTGCTTTGTTCTAATATTGAACCAGATATTCATTAAGGGTATGAAGTCTCTCCTTCTTTGTCAGGCTTCTCAGTACAACTTCCTCTGCATATCTTTAGCAGCATTCCTGTGACAAGAAATAAACAGCATAAAGCATAGCATTCTGTGAGAAGGCCATGCTCTGATCACTAGCGCTCTCTCTGTGAAGAGTTATCCCAGGCTTCCTTTCCCCTGCTAACCATCAAATAGCTGAGCTATTTAAAAATTAAAATAATTTTTTTAAGTCTCTGCTAAGCTGAGATCTTTTCCTGGCAAGTTCATGGCTGGAATCAGTTTTTATAGCCACGTTACCAAACAAACTAAAAATACAGGGCTTAATAATGGAAAACCTGACACAACCTAAAGTATAATGGAGCAGGCGTGCTGCTGTAATAATTCTTTTAAGCCCACAGAAACTAAGCAACATTAATTATTAATCAAAAGCAAAGCACCCATTTTAAACATTTTTCAAGGAGATGTGCTCATTTAATTTCTTGCTACTATATATTATATCAGTAACTGTCATTCAAAGCCAGCAACACTTACACATCTGCGAGGACACTGATCAGAAATAATAATACGCACAACACACACGACACAAGGCCTAACAAATACATTGAACTAATCAGCTGTGCAATCTTCTTGTCTTCCTGTGTTAGTGTCTCTTCCCCCTCCTGGCTTTGCCCACCCAAGCACTTCATATTTACATGAGCTGGTGTCTTTTATTTTGTACTGTGAATAGTTCAGAAAATGAGCACCACATCAGTACTGTAGAGTTTAATCACTGCAGCGAAGAATACTTAAGAAATACATACTGGGCCAAAACCAGATTATGTTCGTTTCAAACCCATAGATACCAAGGAAATTTCTCTAAAGGTCATTTTGTTCCATAGTGTTCTTATTTCTTAGCCTTTGTTGTGAACACAAAAAGTAGTTTCATCTTCTTTTGTTACCTGGGAGAGGTGGAGAAAATCAGTTTGATAGGTAATTGCTTAGTTCTGTAGAAACATCTGGGAAAGAGAGGTGAAAAAAGACCACTAATGGAATGAAAACTGTAGTCAATAAAAACTAATGTGGATTTTAAAATGATACACTATCAAACAAAGGCTTTATAATGCAGACTTAAAATGCTCTTGCTTCAATCTTCTCATATTCTTTCTTCATCTTCTTTTATTCTCATCTTGGTCATCAGTCTGGAATGATGTACTATTTTCTCACTATAACCTTAAGGTTGCTGTGAATTAATTGTATGCTTCTTTCAGTCCTCATTACAATCTTTGACACAAGAATGAGTTTTCACAGAAGTGAATGCCAGGACGTTCTGATTCTCATTGAATATTCTCATTAATCCATTCTTAGGACAAAGACTAATGATAAAGAATAAGCACAGATATTAATTATTTTATTTCTCATGGCAATTTTGGGGATGTAATGAGAATGGAATGATCGCCCCTTTTTGGTTCTTAAAGTAAGGGTTTTTTTAAGGATAGAAAAATATTCAAAATTAATTTATTCTTGTAATTAAACTGTGATAAGACCAGAAGCTTAAAATATCACATTAATTCAATTCTCATGCCAGTTTTAAGGGCCCAAACCTGTAAGTGCCAATTAGAGCGAACAGAGGCAGAGGATACAGGTCAGTGGAGAGTAGAGCATCACAAATTATTTTTTTGGAAAATTTATGTACTGAAAATAGACAACAGTATAGTCCTAAGATGGCAAAAAGACGTAATAACATTATAAATTATCTCTGTTTACATTTATATTAATTTCCAATAGATTTTCTGTATTGGTGGCTGTGCATTAGCACAGTTCCTTGGTTATCAATGTCTTTCACCCCAGTATGTATGCCATATGGACTTACAGTTTGTCAGAAGTCAATGAATAGCTAAAATGTACCTCATCAGATAAACATACTGGTTTTTAAAGACAGCTAAGGCGATCATGATTATTTTTGAGAGGCTTATTACAGAGTAAAATCCACAGAGCTTTCACGATATATCCATCATTAAGAAAACTAATACTAGGAGAGGGCAAATATTATCATATATGAGAAAGGAATTAAGGAAATCTAGGCTGCTCAAATTGTTTAGAAGAGCATGAGGCCCTGAACTCTCAACAGCTTGCCTTATTGGCCCTTTCTTCCAGAAAGTTCTTCTAAGAAAGAAGATGGTAGGAGGACAAATCCTGACCTTCTCTTGTATTCCATTTAAACCCCAAGCCCCACACTTGTTTCAGCAGGAGGCAGATGAGAGATTCTGACTACTGAGGTCATTAATGAATTATTGATAATGCTGTCATTTATATGGGATGGGAGAAGAGTGTGAAGAATCCTAGCAAGGCACATCATTTACTTCAAAACCATTTTTTTAAATGAAGCTTTGTGTCAATCCTTTTTTAAAAGCATCTTCAGTCTTTCCCACAGCTTTCATGGTTTTGTTATTATACCATAGGCATATTTTGATTTAGAGCAGAAAGAATACATGGCTAATTTCAAAATAATTCCATTAATCTGGAAGTAGTCCATTATAGATAGGAAGTGATGAAATATTGCAACGTGATAGATACTCAGTGTCATAATGTGGTGATGCACAGGATGAAAGCAATATGTTGCCCATGTGCTCATCCCATTCCCAGCCAATTCCAGCTCAGCCTTTCACTGATCCTACTCACCTTCCACGTACAAAACTCCAGGACATACCTATGGTTGGCCCACTCACGGATCCTTACATACAAGGAGTTATTTCCCTGCAGTTACAAGTGCTAAATATTCATTGATAGTTGGATGTTTTTGCTGAGCCATCCAACAGTTAGACCCAAAAGTGTAAAAGAGAAATGACAAATAGGTTTCTCTGAGAATGTTTGTATTAATTTGGTAATTTTCACTCGTCTTGAAGTTAATATAACTATAGGACTACAGCATTCCTTACAATCCTGTTTCTGAATAGCACGGTGCCTGTGAAAAATAATCTAGTTTCTAAGCATTGTACAAGGTAAGGTGTTTCTGATGAGAACAAAAACCCCATACTCCATAGACCCCATTAAAGTTGAAGAGCAATACCAATACCCTAAGAATTCTTATCCTATTCCTGTATTCAGCAATGTCACATAATAGCATAACAGATACACAGGAAAGCAATCTGAAGCCTTCAAACCTAACCTGGTCTCTCTAATGCAGGCACCTTTTTTTGTGGCGGTGTTTGTTTTGTGTTTGTTTTTTTTTAAAAAGTGTTAGTCATCCAGAAGGCTATAAGTGGACGGAAACCTGCCGACTTACTGCAGGTTCTCTAAAGACTCCCTACAAGAAGGGAAAATCATATAAATATATCAAAACTCTGGAGGACATTGAACCAACAAAAGGAATTAGCAAGACCTTGGAAAGAAGTTATAGTATTTGTTTCTTAAGTAAACTAGTTTTAAAAGTCCTGAGCCTAGAGAATCTCCTGTGTAAGAGCAGAGGGAAATAATGCAGGTTCATGTTTCATTTGAAATATTTTAAAACTATTTGCCCTATTTTTCTCAGTCACAGCACCCCATTGGGCACTAGGAATAAGCAAGATGTGTGCAAGCAGAGGGCAATGGAAATGTCTGTGGTCCATCTGCTTACAGTGTTTCTCTTGCAAAATGAGAGATAGGGTAGTAATCAGGAGATGCTGAAATCTAGCACAGAATCCTCTGGACAATGCTGCATATGCAATATAGCTCTCCACTCGACTACAGGAATTAGCCACAGCTGCCCTAGCAGCTTGAGATCTGTAGATGAAGATGAAGAGTTCTAGAAATCTGAGCTAGATTTCATTAAGGTATCTGAATAGGAATCAACAGAGATGCATACAGTTCTTTGGTAGGTCATATGGGCTCTCATCTCATTCAGGTAAACTCATCTTGAGCAGTAAATTAATATTAAATTTGTGTTTAATGTTGATTTGTGCAGTGTAAATCTAATGCTGATTTCAGGGAGCTTTGCACCATGAAGATGAGGATAATGAATGTATTTTTGCTGCCCTAGCCATTCAGGATGTAAATTCTAAAAGGAGGGATTTTTTTCTTATCAGTGTACACACTGTGCCTAATTTTATTTTGGCTTTGTTCACGTTCATTTGGTGGGATTTTCATGAATATTCTAGCAGGCTAGTCAAGGAACAGGAATGTTCACCTACTCATTGAATTTGGAGTTTGATCCAACTAACACTAGAAGTAATGGAAGCATTCAAGGCACCTTTATGCGCATATGCAATACTGCATTCACAGAACTTCAAATTTAGCAGCATCTTATTCACATTAAAAACTTAATTCTGAGATTTTTGCATCCAGTTAGGAAACAGAATTCTAATGTCTGACCCATTTCATCACTCAAAACAGCTTAAATATAAATTTGTACAGGCTAGATATCTGCAATGAATAAATCACAGACCAAAAAATTACTTTCCAAATAATTTCTAATTATGAAGAAAATCATACTTTGCAACCAGAATGGAGGTGGAGACTCACAGAATAAAGTACTGGTTATAGTCTCTTCTCCCAACTTTGTATCCATGTCAGAAATTTCCCAAAATAGCGTGTTGTGTGAAACAAATTTATCTGTGACGTTACCTCATTGACTGCTATTTGAATTGTCTTCCATGGCATTACACCAAAGGTGAATGTAGCCTTATGTCTTCTCATATATTCTATTCCTAGTCAAAATAGCATGGGAAGGCATTAAGTACAGTGCTGTAGCACTGACTAGGGGAGTCCAAACAGAGGGAAAACATGCTTTTGGGAGTTGGCAGAGAATGCACTGGGACAGGTAAAAGCTTAGAAGATTTTGCAAGAGTAGAAGCCAAAGACTATGAGAATTTTTTTTGTTTGTTTATAAGTAGTTTTAAATAAAAATTTCAGACTAGAAATTAAAATTTAAACAATGTAAGTGCCTCAGAGAACCAGGCTCTAAAGCAGTCCCTTAATGGGACTCCAGCACAGACTTTATTTTTTAATGTGAAGAAAGGAAAGGATTTGTCATTAAACTTTAAAAATAATCAAAATAAAAATCCTTTTTGTTTTTCTGGGCTGACAGTGTTACTAAGAACAATTGTGTTCACTTAATGGGTGTCCCTAGGTAAGAAGAACTTCCTTCTGTGTATCAGGGGTTAGACTCAAACTTAAGCTTGTTTCAGCTGTTCTGTAGTCTATATTTTTTCAATCAATTATGTAGAACATCATGTCTGAAGTATCTGCTCTTTAACAATTACAACTTAACCATTAGTATGTGTGTAAGCTCTTAAGGAGTCACTGCTTTTAGAACATGAAATAGGAAATGGCATGCGAGACAACTGCATCAAATGGATGTGATCTAGAAGACCAACACTCGCTGTCTTTCCTATTATTTGCTGTGTGAAGTACAACAAACACACTTTAACATCATACAGAACATTTCTATGCTAGACACTTACCCAATTCAGCACAAACATTGAGAAGACACAAAATTCCCTCTTCTGCTATCCAAACATCAACGTTTTCTACGCTGCAGAAGGTTGTGCAAAGAAAGGAAGACATTATCCATTCTTTATCCTCCTTCTTTTCAGTTTCCCTCAGTAAGCTCATCATTGTAATCAGTTGAAACATACAAAATACAAACAGGAGCTGCTGCCTTTGAGGAAACAAGTACATTCATAAAGGACAAAGCAAAGCCAGCCTGTAGGAGGAAATGCTTGTGCTGGAGGCCCTGAACTTCAAGATCAAGTCTGTTAATACAGTAGGGTACCTCTTAAACTGAGCCTTTAGGCCCCATTACTACCTCTATGTCAGTAATGAAAAGTAAATGAAAATAAATGCACAAGCAATGCTCCTTGATCCACACAAGGTTTAATATATGCTGATGAGCATCAGTATTTCCAACAACAAAAGTATGCCTTTCTACTCATCACTGGTGGACCTTGTTCTCACAATATTGCTACTTATTTTGGTAATGAAAGTCATTTGAAAGTTGAATCTGAAAGTGAATGTACTGTGGTGTACACAGGGCATAGTTCCCATAAATTTAGCACACAGGAATTTATTTCAGCAGCTACAGCTTTCAGTAGTTCATCAGTTTTGTTTTGCATGAATGTAATTTACCTTTCGGCCACCAAAGGCTCACAGTGCAGGTCTTGTATTGAAACAAAACTAGTACTGTAACAGCACTCACATCATGTTCCTGAAGGCGGGGGGAACCCTCATATTTATTCCAAAGTTTTCCAAGCAGTTAAACTCAAACGCAGATGTATATATCTCCACATTTTTAGAGCAGTGTTAACATTCTGGTTGCACAAGGCTAGTAAAATTACAGTTTCAATAATGCAGCTGTAATTATTTCTACAATACAAGGATGCATAGTCTCATCCTTTTTTTCGTCTTAAAAAAAGAAACCACAGGAAGAGGAAAGGCTATTGAAATGCTATCATATTGTATAGTCACAAGTCTAAGGGAAAGAGAACTGCTGTGCTCTAAAATGAAATACATCATTGAGTTTCAGGGATAGCCTTATCCATAGGAAATAGCCACAAATGAATGAGAAGACAAAAAGACACTTCAGACCTTGAAAGTGCAGCGATTTGCAGTGTTGTTTGGATTTATCAGCTTTCAGGAAGAAGGACCCATTTCATTAGTGGAAATTTTACCTTACTAAAGCATAGAGAATCTGGCCAAGTTTCTGCTATGCATGTTAGCTTCTTTTATAAAATATGGGCCAGCCTGGTTTTTGTTGAAGTCATTGGGATTTTTGGCATTGATTTCAAGATGAATAGCCCGTGGGTGCCAAGCAGGGAAGGCAAGGGAAAAGGCATACTCCCTCTTACCCAAAGTACAGTTCAGATCAAATGCTGTGAGCTTCAGGGGTGTACTTCCTGATGCTCTCTTCATGCTTTACACATTTGCGTTCACAATAACCAACTTCTTCTATAGTCAACTTTACAACTAGATTTTTGTTTTAGAGAGGAAATCTAATACCAACCATGGAACCCTGTCAAGAATTCAGTAAATCAAGTGACTTTCTATGGCATTTTACAAGAAAAAACTATTCAGGTAAACTGACAAGTCCAAATAGGAATAGGAGACTCCAGCTAAGGCGTATGTTATGAATCATAGCCTACTACCCCTGCTGGGACTAAGAGAGAATCTCCAACGCAAAATGAATTTAAACCAGTTCACAGGGATTCTTAAAGTTTTGCTAAAAAGGGAAGCCAAAATACTGACAGCTTTATTAGAACATATAACTCAACATAAGAACCAATGCATTTTAAGACTTCATTGGTACCTTTCAATATGAATCTAATTCCCTTTAAGATACTGTTGAGCTTCCTAAACAGTACTACATCTTGCTAAAATGTCGTAGGTGTTTATATTTTCATTAGAATGAGGTATTTTGCCAGCTGGGCTAAAAGTTGCCTCTTCAATAAGTATTCCAGCAATATAGGCTGAGTTTCAACATCTTTTTGTCCATTTGGGATTGCTAAGAGCCCTGATACTACAGTGTTCAGGATCACCTAAGAATCTACAGAGTTATGATAACTTTGTGTTGTGAGACCTTTATATAAAACAAATACAGCTAAAACATTATACTTCTTAGCTTCTCTTTACATACCAGGTTCTTTCTGTGAACATTGTGGAATTTTGCCTAAGCAATCTTCTACAACTGTAAAGAATGCATACACCAGAGATATTTATAGAGATATTTATAGTCTACTTTCTTTCATGGTGCATGTGCACGTGCACGTACATACATGTATTAAAAATATTTTGATCTTTTACTGTAAGTCTCAAATGTTTGGTAGAGCACTCAGCACTTTTGTGGCCATGCAAGGAGTGCAAAGTCAATGCTGTATGAACCCTTCTGAACTAAATGCTTACTGCACATCCATATGCAAATGAGGGGTAGAGGAGAGGCACTGGACTTAATGTTCTACATAACCTTGCTTAGGTTTGTGTTTCTCCTGTGTTTTTCTTAAAAAAAAAAAAAAAAAAAAAAAAGTCAAATAGGCTTCCAGCACCATTCATACATGTCCTATCTTATCTCTATCAAGTAATGTTGTGATAGGGTCACGTAACAGATTAATTTGTTGAAATCAAACAGGTTAAATATTTTAAAGGATAAAATAACATGAATGATGCTTTACTGTTACAATGATGTGATAAGTTAATATGTTTCTTATGTAACCACAGAAAGAAAAGATTATCTGCTGTCCCAAATATACAGAACACAAATAATTTTTAAGATCTGGATTTACTACCAGCTTTAGTGTTCTAGTAAGGAAGATGGATTCTTCCTTCAAGATTGCTTCTTTTAGATTGTTATAATCTAGTGAGTCCTCAGAATATTACTGGAACGAAAAGAAAGTCATCTCTCATCAAGCATGAAGGATCAAGTATCTTAACTAAGTTATTCTATTAAATGTCCCCACAGATATAGTGGACTATTTTAAGCCCACCGAAGGGCAAAAGCTGTACTCAATATGATGCAAAATAGAGGTCCAGGCTAAATCAGGGCAAGTTCATTGGCATAGGAGACATTCCTCACTGCATCCAGTCACACAAATTTTTTTGATACTTGAGATGTTCCTCTTTCCCTGTCCTTTACCACTCCTTTTATATCCCGAGCTGTCTCCTGCTTCACCAATTGTTTCATTTGTATTTTATTTTCCAGAAATTTGAAGAGTACTGCAAATAACATCCAAGCCCAATCTAATATTATCTCTGTCATGAAAACATCTTAACAGGGATACATTACAGTTTAATTGATTTTTTTAAAAACTAGCAAAATAGGAGCAACATTGCAACATTATGTACAACATGGGAAAGTAGTTGCAGGTTTTCTTCTTTGATTATTTTTTTTTTTTTTATGCTGAAGTGGCAGGAACAGCAGCTGACAGAGCTGCATACTTGCACTTGATTTGCATACCCTCCAAGCCCTCTCTGGCTTGCCCTTGTTATAACTACAACCCCATTAGCCTCCTAACTAGCTTTATAACCAAGGCTTTTCATCAAGCAATATTGGTCAAAGAATTAAGGTCAGACTGGCAGTTGCTGACCTCTTTATATTCACATAATAAATCCTGATTATTCTAGAGTTACAGTTCATTTATATAACCTCATTGTTATATACTTTACTGGGCATTCACACCTAGCACAATATTTTGCCAACTGTATGAAATTAAAATAAATCACAAGCTTAGCTGTTGTGGCACCAAAAAAAAAAAAAAAAAAAAAAAAAAAAAAAGAGAGAGAGAAGAGAATAAAAGAAAACAGTAACAGACAAACAAATGAAAAATGGAGATGATAGCTGTAGACCTAGCTGTAACACAGTGAAAACAATGAAATAGAATTATTTTTCCTCAGCAGTTTTCTGTAACAAGATACCTGCTATAGATTCCCCAAAACAAGTCAAAAACGTCTTAGGATAAGAGTATTTCACTTTACGTTCAATGAAAATATTCACTTAAAATACTCACTATAGGTATTAAAAACTGTACCCTGAAGTAGCAGGAACCACCTAAAGACCCATCCATTGAGAAAAGAAGTAGTCTGTGTTCTCAGAAACAAAGAGAACACCATGCCCATTGTCTTGCCACTTCCCCACACAATCTCCAATATTGTTAGGAGATAGTATTAAAACTGGTTTTAAAACTATTTTCCTGTCGCTCTTCATCTGTCACAAAATTTGCCATATATCAGAGATAGAGGCAAAGTGCTGATGAACTTCAAGAGCTTTCTCCCATAACAGCCCCTTAATCCAGCACAGATGCATTTGCCTGTACAAACTATTCTGAAGCGGCTCTAGTTTGTGCCACAGACCAAACTACTGTCAGTAGCCTAGGGGGAAGAAGACAAGACATGCTGTCTTCACATTTTCATTTTTGATACAATAGAGCTGGGCTTAAAATCAAGCACACTATGGCATCTAATGAGAAGCTTTTGAGTAAACAAATATTCTCTTAAAAAATGAATGCTTTTTGATAAATACCCATCCTATTGAGTACTTTTAATAGGAACTTTTAAATGAGAATAACGTTTTCATTTGTAAATTTATTTTCTGCTCTACAACATTCAACTCTCAGCAAGCTCGTTCATCACAGAAAGTCAAGCTATATGTTTAAGAATGCTACAAACATTACTATTTTTCTTCATTTCCATCAGAATTTTGCACAAGGGTAAAAGCAAGTCTTTCCAACTCTGGTAGAAGTTTTTTCTCTTTTTTTTTTCTTCATAGATACATAGCCTAGATAGCTAGCAAATGCTGGCAATTACGATTCAGTTCTACATAGCCAAAGAGAAATGCAGTCAAATACCTTATCTTCTGGGTTTGTTACATAATATTTCTTTGTAAATGGCTTATCTTCATCTCCATAGCCTTCTATGACCAGTGTATTCCCATTTAATTTTAAATTTATAAACAGAAAATTTTCTTCTTTATCTACCTGAGGTCACCTCAGGTCTCTTTTTCACTGTCAGTATAGTCTGAGAACTTACACATCACTTCTGCTTACTTAAGGCCCAAACATAGTACAAGCAGAGAAAGTCCTATGCTCCAAAAAAATCTGTTTGAGGGTGTGTCCTAGGAAATCATGGAGACAACTAAAATCTAGGCAGTTTTGTACACAATGCAAAGATGATGACCTTAATGATTAATTAGCACACGCTAAATTTGCAGCTGCCACCTAACTAGGAGGAGAGGTTGCAGGTATCAGAACTAGAGTTCAGAATGAACCTGATATTACATGACCTAAAAATAAACATATCAGTTGGGAATGCCTAATCTTCTAAACTCCAGTTGAAAAAAGCCAAGAGGTAGCAATTTTGCCAAAAATGATTCAAAGGAGTGTGTGTCATGTGTCACAGAAGAACATTAGTCAGCAGTGCCACATTTAGCGTGGTAAAAAAAAAAAACACAAAAAAAGCCCCCAAAACAAACCCCCCAAACCAGTACATTGGGATAAGCATAAACAGGATTATCATCAGAAAGACACATAATAGAACTTTTACACTTCACTTTGCAGTACGGCCACAACTGGGATACAGTCTCTGGGCTGGGGCATCACATTTGAATAGAAAGCAGCCTCCATTTAGCCCACTGGAGAACAAGAAGAATGATCTGCAAAACATTCTCTGAAGAGAGACTGAAAGAACTAGGGTTGTTTAGTCTCAACAAAAGATGACTGAGGGGAAATATGAAGGCTATATTCAAATACACGAAAGATAGCTCTAAAGCAGAGAGGTGTAATGGTTCTCCTTGACCACTCTGGATGGGACAAAAATGACAGGCTTCGATCGCAGCAAGGGAGATGTAGGGAACACAGTCTTCCAGTACTGATGGTAGGCTAGTACCTGAATAACTAGGAACTCTGTGGAATTCCCAAGCCTGCTGGCTTTTAAAGCAAGCAGTTTAGGTATAATCAATCCAACCTTGAGGGTGGATCTGTCATCTAGCCCATAGCAAAGAACGTATTTAAGGTCCCTTCTGATCTTACTTTTAATGAGTATTAATGGCTGCACACACACATCCCCCAGTATTCAAGAGGGTATCACATTGTATCCACTAGCTGTGGTGTAATTAACAACAGAAAGCAAGGCAAGGGTGAGTGAGGCCTGGTATGATACCAGAAAGAGCTTAAAGTGAGCAGCAGGCTGTTTCAGGCCTTGTATTCACTGCCTCGCATAGCTGCAAGTACCCAGCTAAGTTATTCCAAAATCCCCAAAGCACATTTGGAAAGACACGAGCACTTCATTGATTGTAACTGTGATTGAGAACAACTTGTCTGGGATTAAGCCCTTATACTGAAACTTTGCTTAATTTTTTGGTCCAATGGTAATTTTTGAGGTTTCTTCATGGTTGGGTTAGTTTTTCAGAGGAATCTATCTGCTGTCTATACGTCAGATTCCTGTATGTGTGCATAAAGAACACAAATTCTCATTCTAATAGCACACCCATAATTTGTCTACTACATTTTCAGTGAAGCCTCACAGCTTTCATATAGAACTACAGCTTTGTGACTGCGTGGTTTATTCTTCCTTGGTTCAACAGACTTGAAGCTATGTTTCAGATTTCAAATCAAGTCATCATGGTGAAAGTTTGGATTTTGCTACCTGGAAAATGCTTCTAAAATAAACTTTTAAGGTTTCTTTCCTTGTCTCCTATGACATGTTTAAGGAAAACCCATGTGCTTCTTTTGCTTGAAATTAATTTGAAAAATGTAAGAGTCCATTCTGCTTATCCACATTTAGCATAAAAAACACAAGATCAAACAATTAGAATTGCATCTCAAACGCATGTGTTTGCTAAATGAATTTAAATGTAACCTTGATTGTCTCCTCCTTTATGTTTGGATCCTGACTGTGTAAATAGTGCTTAGATCAGGGCATGAAATAGTGCCAATTTCATCCTGCCTTTAGTGAAATTATCATGATCCTACCAATTTAAGAGTAAAATAAGGTGCATTATTTACTGTTTCCATACTTTGTGTTTTACTCTTTCAGTACAACACAACAACAGAATTGTACGTTACCTCACACAAACCCAATTCTTAAAGACTAAAGGACTTATACACTTACAGTAATTGCCTTAAAGGCATTTTTATTTCATGCTTATAAAAGATTACCTTGGCTTTGAAAACTTGATGCCAGTATACAAGGTTATTTATTTACATTCCTACTTAAAATTAAATTATATTTGTGTATGCAAATGCACTATGGGGGAGGGTTTAAAAAACTGGCAAATAAATCCTGGTGCACTCAGAGGTGGAAATTATTATCCATTTATCCATAATGATTAACAGTTAAAATGCACTCTCTGCTGTTCCCTGTGTCTCAGGAAGAACAGAAGCTTTTGTTTTCCTGAAATAAAAAGCCACATCTCTTTTTACAGTAAATGCTTTAAAAGGGGGGCATGTCACTCTCATGGCACAAAGCCAGAGAAATTTAAAATACACCCATCACATACTAAAGAGTAAGTTAAATCCATAAGCCTTGTTTATGAGACATTAACACAAATATAGGTTGAAAAAAATATGAAATTATACTTTCCTGATATGTATTAACTTGCATGGGGTATTGCAGAGGGGGTACATACAAGCTTTAAATACCACCTCAAAAGTCTGGGTGTTGAAAAAAGAGCATGATAAGCCCTTCCAAGGGCAGGGACAGGCCCCAATGAGATGGTACAATATCATATATTTTAGAAGCAATATTTTTTGGTTGGCCAATATGTAAGAATAAACAAATTAAAAAAAAAAAAACAACAAAGTGAAAAATGTAACCAGATTACTTTGGAAGCATTTAACCATCCATAAGAAAAACAAAAAAACCCATTACAAATAAAAATGAGCCATCAGACAACATTAGGGCATTCCCACTTGCCCAACTGGTATTATAAGCATCTCTTGGCACTAGCAAGGAAAAGAGGATGGGTTTGATTTGGTTTTCTTTTTTTACAGAATGATTTTGCCTTTTTTTTATTTAGGCTTCACACTTTTCCTGGGGCCTCTGGGCTCCTGTCCAGGCCAAGATACTTCACAATTGACTTTGATTTTCTGAGGTAAGTGATCTGTCACTTTCAGAGCAGTTATAGGAGGGGTCAGGAGTGAGGTGGCGCGGTATGGCCTCACTGGCTCCTGCCTCTCTGACATTGTACAAGCTAATGCAATGTGAAGTAGCACGTCTAAATAGCCTGTCAAACTTTTTTGATGTTAGCAAACCCACAGATGGGATTCATTTCCACACTGTTCAAAAAACGTAAATGATACAAGGACATTAAAGAGCATTAAACTACTTGATGACATTTTGGTCACATTAATGAAAAGTGGCATTTATAAACTACTACAAAAAGGTGGGGGTTGGGGGAAGAAAAGGGAAAGGGAGAGGAAAGGAGAAGTGAGGAGGTGAAAAGGAATTAAAATCAATCAAAAAAACCCCAAGGGGACCTGGACAGTCTCTGGACATCATCAAAGAAATTAGGACCTTAAAATGAAATAAAACCCAGAGAGAAATTTTCCACACGTGTGTGCACATGTGTGTGTGTCTGTGCTGTTGCTTGGGTGTAAAGGCTGCATCCAGGGACCTCTGAGAAGGAAGTGTCTGTTTAGGTCTACATTTGTATCTGTTCACTCATAGTGGTTAGTAGCTTCCTGCTTAAGGCATCCCATCAATGGCAGCGACCAAAGTGTTGCTGAATATAAGAAAGGGTATCAAAATCCAGCCTCACCAGCTTAGTCCCACTCAGCTCAGGCCTAATTTGGCATTTAGTGACTTATACAAAAAACATCTCCCATGTCATCCAAGAGCATGAGGTCACACTATAGCCTATAAAGCCACAAGGAACTCTAGCATGCAGATCAAGAGGGTAAGAACTAATGGCAAAAAAACATTTGGAGATTTCCGAGATCCATTTCTGCCACTTCTACAACCTATTAGGCAGGCTCAAATAATGACTGGGACCCATCTGGGTATAGGCGTTAAACAGTTGCTGGTTCGTCTGCTAGAGCAGCAGAGGCCTTGGAGCTGGCTGCACCAGGATGCCAGCCTTGCTGGGAAGAAGGGGAGACAGGAGACATGCTGCGCTGGCTACGCCACTGCCACTAGCAGCCGCAGCATATTTTTTTCCAGCGTTTGTGGTTACATTAATTGTTAACGACAAAGGCAACCTTCACTCTGTGTGGTTTCCTGCCCATATTTGGATCCTTTACAAGGCCCCCCTTTTTCTTCCTCTCCTCCCCCTCCCATCACCCCTTCCCTTTCTCTGATAGGAAATGCAACCCGAGATGTGCGAAAAAACAGTGCGCATATTGTCATTTAATTGGCCCCTTGCTCAGGCTCATCGGGCCTCAGCGCGTGTGCTGTAGGGTGTCTGCTCCACAACAGGAAAGAATAAACCCAGACTCAAATCATAGGAAATTCATCAAATATGCTTCTTAGAGTTCTGTCTTTCAAGGTCTGTTTCCCTGCCATATGATCTCTATAAACCAAATTACTGCTGGCCTGAGTACAAGACTGGAGGCGCCTGGGGCTAACATATAATGAATGCCAAATGCATGTGACAATAGACTGATCATGGAGAAGAATTGAAAATTTTTTAAGTAGTTCTTTTATTTCATTTATAAAAAGCAAACTGACTACACTTAATACATTTAAAAGGAGCCAATCATTTCCCTGCAGTTCCAGACCTGCGTAACAAACCTTTTAGATCAACCCCATTAAACAGCTAGGACACAAGATACTTTTGAATAAGGCTGAATAAAGTATAGAATAGAAAATAAAATTAAAAATATGTCATTTTAGTTTGGGAGGAATGTATACGTTATTGAATCAGCTCAATTTTTCCTTTTACAAGCCTTTGCGCATGAAGATTCTACCCTTCAATTGCAACGCAACAAGGGGGTAAACTCCTTCTGCTGGGAATGTATTATCTCAAAACTGTTGTATTCTAAAAAAGTGAGAAAGCTGCTTAAAGGCTAGACTGATGTAAGATGAATTATTTTTATTAATTTGTGCAATTAGCAGTCAACCAGAAATTTTTATCCCTGTGTTGCCAATTATTCTAAATAACCTAACAAGTTCAAGTGTTGCTATTGCAGGATCACAGGAAATGTGAAATCTCCAGAAGAAAATACGTTATACTCTCTACTATAGACAGAGGGTAATTAATATTGCTTTTTACGTTTTAGAAAATACTGCACTTAGAACTGCAAGTCAACTAACGGACAGTCTATAACCTACAAATGCTTCCATATTCACAGACATCAGCAGTCTTAAGAGTTACAAAAAAGTAATAATGGATACATATTAAAAGATGACATTTTGTCCTTTGGAGAGTATATTTTTTAAAAGGGCTAAGGCAGCAATAGTAGCTCCTCTAAAACCTCTAAATGCTATGATTGCTTTGTATGAATTACAGTGCTCATATTAATTAAGGAATGTTTGGTATATATAAGTATTTGATAAATACAGTCAAAGAAAAAAACAGCCTGTCTTTTAAGTTGACATTTAAAAAAAAAAAAATATCACATTGCTGTTTGAAGGTTTGGAACTGGTTAAATACAAGATTATTTTAACCACATTTCAATGAGGAACATGAAATATGGTCCATGAGGTCATGCAATTCAGCAAAACATTTTTTTCCCTTCCTTTTTTTTTTCCTGGTTAAATAGAAACAAAAGCAAAATTGCCAGAATACCTCTTTAGTCATATTTTAATCAAAGTGCTTAAGAAAACTGCCTGTAGCGAATAAAAAGTTGCATCCCTAGGGCACTCTGTCGAAAGAATCTAGAGAGGCATTGACCTACTCTTGAGAGCAGTAGCTGTGTTGGACACATCAGGAAGACACATGGACACTTAGGTCTCAATCCTTATTCTGGAGAGCTGCTGCATGGACTGAGGAGATGAGAGACAGGAAAGAGAAGAGCTTGCAGGAACAAGACTGTAATTCTGAAATCTAACTCTAAAAAGGTTTATTAGATGGAGCAGAGCAGTATTCTTTTTCGTAGGTATTGTGTGTATCTACATTGCTGCAGAGAGCAGGTTCTGTTCTTCTGTCAGTATTAATCAGCTGGAAATAGCTCTACTGACATTAGTTAAAATTAACCAATATGAAGCCAGCAGCAGTGAAATGTGGATCAGTGCTAGAACCTGTATTTGTAGTGTTCTTTTAAAGCACTATGGGAAATGTTTGCTTTGGTGTGTGTAAGCAAATGAAAAGCTTTTTCAAGTAACAAAACAACAAAATCGTACTGTCTCTGTTTTCAAGTTGAACAAGTGAAGAATTTTTCAGTTTCAGGTATTTATTCCTTCTTTAACCTGGTCAGAAAAACAGGAACTACCAAGTATAGAATATTTGTCAAATACTTGTTTCTGATTTCTTTATGCAGGATGCCAAAAAGTACATGTACGCAAACGACTAGTCACTCTGGACTACAGTGACAGCCATTACATGATTCACATTCTTCATATTTCCCACACAGCCATTTATATACAAAAAGGAATATCAATGAGCTGCTTATATAAAACAATGCAAAACAAGCCAAAAAATGACTATAAATTATGTTTTTTAAATGTAACAAGAGAGCAAAATACTTTTGATGAAAAGTTGCTATCTCTCACAAAATCTCTTCCATAATTTTAAAACAGCTTTGCTTCCTCCTTGCTGAAAGCTCTTTCAGAACTTTGTCTAAATGTATTCATAACTAATTTATAACAATTTCATCTTGTACAGTATTTTCATATTCATCATCTGATTTACCTTAATGTCAGTAAACATCCTGTTTGAACAAATTTAGGACTGACAAGTCAGCAGAATAGAACTTTTCTCTCCTGGCCACTGCTGGAACGAATGTAGGACAACTGTTTGCCCTGGAAACAGGGAGGACAGAGAGAAAGTCCAACACATCATCTGTAGGACCACATGGTTGGGACACTAATCCCTACCCAGCCACCTCAGTCAGGTCACTCCTTCTGTTTACTGCCTATGAGGTGTGGGATGTTTAGCTCTAAGCTCTTCTCACACTTAACATGCTCTCGCAACCGTGTATGGCAGTGGATCATGAACTTGCAGCCTAAGAGATATTTAGAGCAGGTACTCAAACATTTTGTCTACACGTGTGGCAGATTGGTGCATTTGAGATACAAGATTGCCTAAGGCATTGCTGAATCCATAGAGATTTGGACAGACATTCAGATGTATCATCAACAGCACAGTACAGCTGAAAAAGCTATCATTACATGGAATTGCCACTTCAGGCTTTGACATTCTTTTCTACTTATATACATCCTCCTGGCAAATTGAACATATAAATAGCAACAGAAATAGCAATCTTTAAAAACAAATAATCTAGATTATCTCAAATATACTTGGTCTCTTCAGGAACACATACATTTACTTTCTGGACATAATAATCAGAAGTAGAGAACTTCATATTGCTTGTGTATTGTATTCTAAGTAACTGTGTTAAACGAGTATGACTAGGGGTTAAAATTCAAGACCCCAAAGCTATAAGTAACAGAATGGAAGTTGCCTGCATAAACTTCATTCAGCCTCCTTGTTTAAAACTTCACTTGTCAATTTTCTACAAGATCCTATGTCAAAGAATACAAAAGATTACTGGTTCAGCAGAATTTTCCTTTTCCCTTGTTGTTCAGTGTACTGCCTCTGACTATACAGAGTATTGTCCAAACTGTGTTTTGAAAAAAAAATAAAAAATTAATTCTCTGTGGACTTCTGGTGATACTTATCATTACAGTATTCCACATAAATACATCTCCATGAGTTGAAGGAATATTATCAGCTCTTAAAGATGGAGAACTATAGCACAGAGATTAAAGGTCTCTACTCCAGTTTTAAATATGAGGGTCAAAGTACCTGATTTAGATGATTTTACATTATATATCACTCAATCACTTGCAACTATGCATTTTTCAGCAGATGAAAGCACCATGTCTCAAGTCAGACCCTCGAAAAAGAAGAAAGACAAATAATGACTCCTTAAAAGCATAGCTTGATTAAGATTTGATGAAAACGCTATGGTATAGAAAAAAAACAACAATCCTGTCCCATAACCAAGAAAACATCCTTATATCCTTGCACTCCTCTGCTACATCTACTGAATACCTTGAACTGCCACAACTGGAATACAAGGCAGGAAGTCTATATGTTAAAATAAATAATAAATTCTATGTACCGTAGATACCAAATATTTAAAACTGGTTGATCTGTGGAAAAAAAATAAAGTGGTGTTGTGGTTTAACTCCAGCCAGCAACTAAGTACCACGCAGCCGCTCACTCACTTCCCCCATCCAGTGGGATGGGGGAGGAACTCGGGGAAAAAAGGTAAAACTTCTGGGTTGAGATAAGAACGATTTAATAGAGCAGAAAAGAAGAAATTATAATGATAATGATAACACTAATAAAATGACAACAGTAGTAATAAAAGGATTGGAATGCACAAATGATGCACAGGGCAATAGCTCACCACCCGCCGACCGACACCCCGCCAGTCCCCGAGCAGCGATTCCCTGCCCCCCCACTTCCCAGTTCCTAAACTAGATGGGACGTCACATGGTATGGAATACACCGTTGGCCAGTTTGGGTCAGGTGCCTTGGTTGGCCATGAGAAGCTGAAAAATCCTTGACTATAGTCTAAACAATACTGAGCAACAACTGAAAACATCAGTGTTATCAACATTCTTCGCATGCTGAACTCAAAACATAGCACTGTACCAGCTACTAGGAAGACAGTTAACTCTATCCCAGCTGAAACCAGGACAAGTGGTCATTCACTACTAATCAGAACCAAAGTGATGGGCTACTCCTGTGTGAGCATAGCAGCACCTTGAAATTAGGCAGCTGCTTGTCATAGGGAAATTAAAAAAACAAATTAGTACTTAAAAGCTGACTTCAGCAACTGGAAGATCATCACCCCCACCAAATGCCTTTTCAGTAGGTATCTAATTCTGTAAGGCCTTATTGAGCTTCCTCTTATTTCACTTGGAATTCCTTGAAATACAGTCTATGCCTACTTTTCTAACAGCTCACAGAAGGACCTCTAAAGCCGCAATGATGGAAGGGCGACAGTCTCATTTCTACTATTCTTCTTTTCCTGAAAATAAATGCGCAAAGTCATTTGAGAAACAAAGACTTGAAGCAGTAGAGCTTAGAGGCCCAAATGAAGGTTGGGACCCAGCTGCAATACATACTGTCTGAACACACTGTGGGAAGAAACTCCACTCTGAAGAAATTTCACTGGCAAGGCAAAGAAAGCAAAAGTTAGCAAGGAAACCAAAAGTGAGAGAAGAAACTAGACGAAGCTGTACATCAGATGACTGGCACTTCTGGGAATAGGCTCTAGGTTTACTGAATCCTTGTCTGCTGCTGTTGACATCTGGCAAACACTGGGGTTTTGGGAGGGGGTGTGTTTAGGTTCTTAAAAAAAAAAAAGGAAAAAAGCTCATACAGTTGAGGAGAGATACCTGATTTAACCATATATAGAAATGATGTTTTCATTAAAAACACTCAAAACATTCACAACTATACCCATTTTTTAAATAGAAAACAAGTAAATTTAATTCCTCCTTTAAGTGTATAAAGGGCTGCAATGTTAACTGTAGTCATAATCTCAGCCCTGATAATATAACAAATAATTTTACCATTGCTAATACTGATAAGATTTAGCATACATCTTAAAGAAGAGTAACTATTGTTAAAATTTAGCTTTTAACAAAGTTATAAAAATATTGCAAGAGCAGCTATCATGCATTAAAGTTTT
Organism: Astur gentilis; assembly: GCF_929443795.1. Classification (NCBI taxonomy): domain Eukaryota; kingdom Metazoa; phylum Chordata; class Aves; order Accipitriformes; family Accipitridae; genus Astur; species Astur gentilis. Next base: position 15,750,343 of record NC_064896.1, on the reverse strand, counting down.
AATGGCAACCACTGAAACAGTAACTTTTGTATAGCCTCATTCTGGAAATTCATGAACCATAGATGATTAAGAAAGAAAAATCAAAACCTGCCTACAGGGGAAGGAGTGTGGAAGTTAAAGAGTTACACACTTGCAAAAATCCAAATGACTCAACAAATACTGTAAGAGCGCCAAAAAATAGTTTAGTTGAACATGTGTGCTTCTTGTTTATGCAAGCTTTTCAGAGAATGTTTTTCATAAAAGAGATGTAGCACTGTTCAACGCTCAGTCACTGTGTTTCTGGGGATATGTCTTGGCTGCACTATGATCAAGAGTTTAGACTGCTACTGAAGGAGGAAACAATTCTCTCCTGAGGCAGTTATGATTTAAATCTCCTATTAGGGTAGAGAAGTTTGTTTTATTCTACTTTTTTCCCCTCCTTTTTTTTTTTTTTTTTGCTGTTATTGGACACACGTGGCATCCATCAATTTCTTCCTGCACATTTTGCACGCAAATACCAACAGATAGAAACATGGTCTTGCAGCTGCAGGACAAATGCATGAAAACATCAATTCTTAAAGGCCAAACAATGCAAAAAAAGTATTAGAAAGAAGCTCTAACAAATCATTAATGCAAACATCCACAAAATCCATGGTCATCAGATGAACATTTGATCAGAAATGACAGCACATAGATTTGGCTATTTATATTATGATGGGCTGAGGAACAAAAAACAGGATTTCATTATGTACTACTGAATGCTCAGTGGGTTTCAGGTTGCTTTACCTCACTGGAGTCATTCCATGTTATTATTACATAAATAGAAAGTTAGTTAGAATTTCTCAGGAAGAAGGAATCTTTTTTTAATTTTATCCACTGCTTTTAACACCCACAAGATTTATTTTCCTGCTTGAACAATTGCCCTTCAAAAGCATTCAGTATGAAGTGATGCTCTTACTCATCATACATTCTTCAAAGCATATACTAAGTACTCCTAGCGAAACCCTGTCACTGCTCACCCCCCTCAATTCCCTGTTGAAGTTGATGAGAGTTTTGTTACTGAATTCAGTGAAGGATTTTATTCTTTCTCATTAGAGGTATCCAGACACCACAGGCTTTTTTTTTGCCAAGATCTAGTTTCCATTTTATCCAAACCATCAGAGCTTAGGGAACAGGCAAGGTCAACTCCCTAATGAATTCTGAGACCAATTTGCATATCTCTCAGTCAACTACAGAATCATGCTCACCCAACTCTCAGGTATTCTTTAAAGTATTTTTTGTTTAGATTTTAAGCATTAAAATCAGACAATGGGACAAATTCTGTTTCTAGTGATCTTAACATAAATTTAAAGGGCCTGTATTTATACTGATGAAAAATAAGAGATAACAGCTTTATTCCTTTCTTTGTGACAGGGACACATACACAGCTTGAAAAGCTACAAAGTGAAATTTACTCAGATTATCTAATTGATTACCCCAATTCTTCAACTAACTTGTACTTAGAACACAAGTAAAAATGGCTTTTCTGGAAAACACAGTTCAAGTACACTAGTTAGTCATTAAGAAGTATACACATCTCTGTACACAGCCTGTATCCAAGTGCTTCGTAAGTGAAGTCCTCCAATACTTAGCTCTGCACATGAAGAAAAGTAATTGTGCAATTGTCAATTTTTCCTTGTCTTGAATTTGAGAACCTTAGCCATAAAGATGGCTTGTCATAGCCTGTTAACTCACCAAGACAAACTAGCTGTTTTATACATAGGGTTAATCAGTGATTTCATAGCCATTTCGCTTCCAGAAGTGTCATATATGTAAGTGGGTGAGGCCACCCACATGGTCCAGTGTTGTGGTCTGGTTGCTCTGTTGGAAAAAGCAGTATAAAGTCAGTTTTTTGGCTTCTGCCAGTGCATCCAGATGATTTCAATTTGTTAGGATTCCACTAGAGCGGTCAGCATTACTTTGACAAAGCTGTGCCAACAGACAACTCTTTCTGCAGCCTTCAGATTTTCAGTACACACTGAGACCAGGCAGAGGTGCAGAGCTATGTCCTTTACAATCCTTTACGCATATGGCTTCTTAAATTTGGGTCCATTAGGTAGGTCCCATATATACAAGTGTTTATTATGTGGCTTACACATGATAAACACTTTACTGATCCCAAGTTTCTACTGATGGAGTAAGGAGAGATTATGACAATAGCTGTACCTTAGGGAACCATATATGGAGTTCATTTTTAAGTACAGTTCAGGCTCCTGAAACTTACAGTAAGACATTAGACTGAACTTGACCATTAGTAGTCAAATCAATAAGTGCCAAAAAAAACACCTGACACTACAATTTTTATGCTTTTTTCCAAGTAACTTAAATTTCATAGGTAGGACAGCAATACCACCAAGGTCATTCTTTTTTTCAACTTATGTTTGACAACCCTACCTATAAGGATGAAAAGTCCTTTAGATCATAGGAGATTATCTGTTGATCACAAAAAAGTTTAAGTATTCAAAAGGTACTCCTTGAATTTTCTCATGGAGTTTTACTATACAGTAAAAGAGAGGAAATAGTCTTGGCACTTCTTATGTTCCTGGTGTTCAGCAAGTTAACCATCAGTGTGAGTCCACCCTCATATTGGCAAGAATCTCACGTTCTCAGAATTTCCATCTACTAGTTTCTATTTTGTTAGAGAGATGGTGTGTGAAGAACAAATGGGTTCTCTTTCTAGACATTCAGACTGTTGTATAGGTTGTTAAATCATCAGAGGAATTAAGTTTTTTAAAAGTACTCAGCACTAAGACTGCAGTGTATAACATATAAGAAATATTTCTTAGCTAAGTACTGTATGTACTTGGAAAAGCAACTAACATTGCTGATGTCCCTGATTAACTCATTACCTGCAACAAAATTTCAGTTTTGGAACCAGACCCCAAGTAGCAGTTTACTACTCAGAATTGACAGCAAGTGTCTTTCCTTTTACTTCCTTACCTTGTCCTTCTACCTTCACCAAAAATGTAAAAATGACTTATAGAAACTGAGATGTTTCTACAACAAAGTGTAATATACAAGTTGAGTGCCTGGACAGAGAAAAAGATCATTTCATGACACTCTATTTCCAGCAGTCAGGGAACAAACCCACCAACTAATAGTAACCCAACTGGTAGGCACACACATACTTTCCTGATTTTTACTAAATTTATGGGCTTCCTGAGCCAACTAAGAATTTTTTGTTTACAGAACTGCTAAAGGCTTGGAACATTTTACAGACCTAACACTGAATTGATACTCTACCCAAGTTAATAAAAGTCTGATGCGTAATATAAGTGGATTTTACTCCCCAGTAACAACTTGACCTATTTAACAATAGGAAGCCAGGATCATCTCAATGTCTTTGCATGTTTCTTGTGGAAGACATGGACAATAAGTAACTGAGATCACTATGAACTGACTGTTGTATGCAGCAGCAGAAAGGACAAAGCAGATAGTAGCTCTCCTTCTGACTCAGCAAATATCGAGCTGAAGTCCAAACACAGTGCTAACAGACAAAGCTATTATAGTAGTTCAGTCTTGTGAACAGTTAGAAACTGAAGTTTATGGACTCTATAGCTTCTGTGGCATCTTCCCAAAATTAACTGGGTAAATCACTGGTTTCAGGATCTGAAATTCTGCCACTTGTAGGAGATACGCAAAAAACAAAACACATACCCCATATCTTAAACACATATGAGAAAATCATAGGCTACAAAGTCAAAATATTATCTTTCCAGCACTGTAGAAACCCATATACTAGAAACTATGCTACTACCCAATAAATCAAAGTATTGTTCTTCACATATGTAGAAACTAAGAGATATGCAGATCAAGTCACCCAAACACACAGTAAGTTCTTCTCAGAGCTGATGCTATAACTCTAAGCACCTACCAACTGCAATACACTGCTAAATTCTCTACAGTTTCAAGAGATTCATGAAAGGTCCTGGTTACTTCTGTGTTTACAGTAAGGCAGAAGCGTTCATCCTTCCTGAAGTCATTCACCACTTATCTACGCTTACTTTGTTTAGTTTACTGCTCAGTAAAAAAAAATATAAATTGGTAATCTGTTTATTTCAGATAAATGGACAAACTTGGCCTACGTTTCATTAGCAAGGGAAGATTTTCTTGCAAGTGTTCTTATCTCACTGGAACCAAAGAGCTGCCGGCTGCATAGAAAACCTTGTTTAAAAAAAATACCATTTGGGGAAAACTTAAAATATGCCTACATCCTTTCCACCTCTTTATGTGTATTTAAATAAGCAGCAACATACCAAATTTGAACTCTTAATATAAAATTCTGAACAATGTGATTTCTATATTTAGCATACTAGTGGTCTCATGCCAAGATTTAGTCTTTGAAATATTTGCTGCATACGTACCCCAAACATGTTACTACAAGAAGTAACAAATATGTAACATCTGGCATTTTTGTGTTCCAGTCTCGAAACATGAAAAGTAAATGAGGTATTTTGCACAGACTAAAAATGTACAATGCCAAATAGTACACCCAGGCTTAGGTTAGGAAATGATCTAATTGCTAACACAGGCCATTCTCCCATCTCACGAATACAGAACTTTTCTGAAAGCACTGAACCCCAATTAATTTTTCAGCCAAGCCTGTCTGATCTACTTTGTGGCAGCAAGCCATGAGACCAGTGGAGTTCACTTCTTTTTGTTCGCAGGGGACAGAAATATTTGTCTTCTTAAAGGTCCATCCAACAGTTCCAGTATTCATACTAATAGAATTAAGTTAGTTTTAGTTGCCATTAAATAACATTCTATTCAAAGAGGAAAGGAACAAACACATTTTAAAGTATCTAGTCTTGACCTAACAGTGCTTGGACTTGAAAAAGATGATGAAGGTGCTATGCCAGAGTGTCTTTAATATGAAATATGATATTCTGCAAACTACCTTCTTCCAAGCTTTTTGCTTTTCTCTTCCATAGGACAGGGAAGGTACAGATGCTGTCATCAGGGAGCGAAGTAAGAACATATCAGGCAGAAGAATCTGAATCTGGAAAAGCTGTATTCAGATGGTAAATACAACAGACTTCAAAACCAGCACAGACAGCACATCCATCACTAGGATGCAAAAACAGAACTGATGAGGACAATTAATCTGTGATTTGTATCCAATAAAAATATAGGTAATAACATGATAAAAAATTATTGAAAGCATAAAGCAGACAAACTGAATCCAAACAAACCTTAAGAAGAAGATACTCAGATGTTTAAAATTGCACCTTTGTCTAAAAGTTACAGAGCTGACCACTGCATCATGGAATGTGCACATTAAGCTTGTTTTCCAAGGATTTTTGTTTTAAATCCAATTCCACAGACTTTATTATCAATACTGTCTATTTGGAGCTGATTGAAAAAATTCTGCGTGATTTCTTGCCGGATACAAATCATATGCCTTGAATAAGGATTAGCTGGATAACTCACAAGTCCCCTAGGGAAAATATGTTGTACAGACTGCTCCTCATAAGTGGGGATTAATATCAAATCCCACAGGAAGTCATGCACTGCAGTGTTTGTTTTCATTTCATTTTATATTTACTGGCAGTTTATGCTGTTCTTTCAGCTTGTGTTTAACAGACATTGCAGCATGACAGATTTTTCAGCACATGTAACATCATGTCTCACATTTTGGCCATCTGATAATATTTACTAGGTATAATTGTTGTCCAGTAGGTCTTACAAAATTGGAGATGGCATGAACTCAAATTTACCACATGGAATCTGTTCCTTTGTAGAAATTTTATGCTTAAAACATTTCCAAACTTAATATGGTATTGACGTGGCAACTGCTGCCACTGCTCACCATTAATCTCAGTGGTGATGTTCTCACCCTCAAGCAGCCTTCGCTCATTTTCTACTCTTGTTAAACCTGGATATTTTCCCCTGTATCTGTACATTCCCTATTACTCCAGCTTACAGCTTAGTTTATGTCATTTCTTGCCAGCTCTGATTACTCTTTCTGTACCCTTCCCTACATTTTCAGAACTTGGTTCTTCTTCTCTGTCCCATCACCACCCTGCCCTTTGAGATCAGAAAACAGGAAAGGAAAGAATGTCATACAAAACAGTGTTCAATACCTCCCAACACTGATACAACAAAATTGTTTCCTTTTTCATAGCATTCAAACTAGAGGAATTGTTTGAGCTGTCTTATCCAGAATTCTGCCATCAGCTAATTTTAGATACTTTTGTCACTGGCTTATGCCAAACAAACAAATCCAATGGCAAGCAATTTCTACTAAGAGCTTCCTCTAAACTCTTCCTTCAAAACCTGACTGGGTGTGATCTGCAGCACCATGATTGAACTTCAGTCAGCCTTGTTTTAAGTGGAAAGGGAAAGAGGGTGCAGACTAGCTGACCTCAAGAGGTCCCATCCATTGAAATTCTTCTATGATCCTATACATTAACTACAACCTGCCCAACACCCTAAACTGCATCTCTAATCATGAATTTGTGATTATAGCCGTAGCATGATCTCATTTATTTAGTGAAGTCAGGTAAGAAGAGCCTGACATAAGCACAGATGCATGAGCCAAAACACTTATTACTGAGGTTAAATGAAAAGTCAACCATTACCCTGCAGAGCTTCTCAGGAAAGGGAGGAGAAAGGGATAAAGTGATCGTACTACTGGTGCTTTTCTATGTACAATTTTTTGACATGGAAGCCTTTCTAGAAAAGTGGCAGTAGGGAATGTAGGAGAAGAGCTGTTCATTCACTACTGAGAATTACAGAGACTGTGAATGGATAGTACCAACTGCTTTACATACTAATAAATGCCAGTGCAGTAGACAAATCTTCCATCACATTACCTGAGGCTCAATGTTTTTAAGTCCCCATTTGACTTACTAGTCTTATCTTTATGAAATAATCATATGCACCAATGTTATAACATTGTATATACCACCCATGTCTGCACACATATTTATCATCTGAATTCTTTTAGGTTTACTCTTGTCATTTAAAGAAATGGTCTCTCTCAATAAACTGTCTTGGCCTGCATTACTGAAGAGCTACTTCTATTGCTACGCTGCACAGGAATCTGTTACCGCACAGTTTGTATACATTGTGCCTTCAGTATCTCCAGGCAAAGATCATGGAGGGATGGTATAAATCAAAATGCATTTGATTGATAAATGATGCGTCATCATACAGAAAATGTCCTTGCATCAAAAATGGAAGTCTAGCTGTCCATCCAGTATTGCAGCAACTGGCAAAAACCCTGTGCCTAGAAAGGTAAATTTTAGGATATGGTAGTGAATCTCTGCTAAGTATCTAAGTAGCATAGGTAAAGGATAGCGAAGGCGGTGACAGACTCCAGTATATGCTAACATGTCCTTAAGACTTTGCACTGCAGTTGCCAGCACAAGCTTAACCTCACATTGCATGCAAGTGCAAAACATGGTAGAAACCTTAAAAACATTCCTGTTCAGTAAGATCATGTGTGAACCTTCCCTGCAGTGTTCGTCATTCCATGACTGCTTGAAAACATTTGTAACATTTTATGTAATAGTTTCTTTTATTGTAAAAGTTTTTGTTGCAAACAATAAGTAGAAATCCTTTATGATCACCAGAGTTGGTCATCTATAGTCTTTCTCTCATTAGTGTTGAAAAAACCCATTAAATGCTTCAAATGACATTGATTAACCAAATATAAGGGGATAAAGGAGGGAGGCAAGGAGGATGCAAAGGAAACACTGCACCTGTCTGAGCAGTAGTTTGCATCTAAAATATTAAATGTTGCCTGTGACCAATCAACATTAGCATTACAGGAAAGCCACCTACAGGTAGAGACAGTTTTATTTGCTCCTCGCAGGTTTGAAGTGCGGGTTGGCTTTTTAATTGTTTTTCCACAGTTGGATTTTCCAGTAGCAATTTTAACCACAACCCTTAGGCACTAGAAAATAATTGGATACAGGGTTGAGAAAATACATCCATTCATCTATACATTGTCAAAATATCTTGGTTTGATCCTATAAAGACACGTAACAATATTCGAGCCTTGAAATTGTTTATGAAGTAATCAGCATTTAATTTGTTCTGTTCAGATTTTAATTATATACCATGTGCCTTCCTGAGAAGACACTACCAGAAGTATAGCTGTCAGATGGAAATTAATTTGCTAGTAGATGACCACATACTTCATGAATTATACATGAAACTTTGTCTCACGGTGACTGTTGCTAAAAGACTCTTTCATCACTCTTATGTTTAAACAAACCACAATAGTTTTTAAATAAGTCTGATCTGCAGTAAAGAGATTATGATAAAGTGCTAAGAATGACTTCTAAAATAGTATTTGAGGCACATTTCATATTGATGTGTTTTGCTGCAATTTGGGTCACGTTCCTCTGCTCTTAGTTGTTACCAGAATGATGGGCAGACCATTGCATTCACTTTCAAATACAACATTGATAGCTGGATTTACATTTCTTTTTAAGACTCAGCTTTTGCAAACAAGCCTTAGATTTCAAACATAATTCTGTTATTCAAATGGGAGAAGAGTTTGATAGCTATGCTAATCACTTTTATCTGAGAAAACATAACTAATAGCTTAGTTTACATTTGCCTGCATTTATGAGCATAATTTTAGCACATAATTTTATTGCACTATAAAACATAATACTGCATTAGTCCGCTCTTAAAAAAAAAAGTTACCTAAGAGTGATTTGCACTTAAACCTTCACACTACATTTAAATAACAGTATCATTTTTAAATTTTTACCTTTTAAAATCAATTTTAAAAAAAAAATCTCATGTAACAATTAATGCTACAAGGCTATTTTCTGTAGAGATCATATTCAGTGAATGTATTTAAGGTAGTCATAGCCACATTGAGCACAGGACTGTTTTGAGTCAGTTATTCTCATGTATAAATTGGACTGAATTAAGATAATTTGTTCTTACATTGCATCAAAAGAATCTCTTAAAGTTTTCCATCGCTGTATACATTAACAAATTATGTGAAAGAAAAGAGGAATGATCCACACAATTTTTATTTTTTATTTTTTTTTAATGCAGTGTTTGCAGCACTGGAAACTGAAAAGGAAATCATGCCTTATATTTTAAGAGGGTCAGTTATTACTTTCAGTGGCACATAAACATAAAGAAAATATGCTCAAAAGAGGTCCATTTTTTAGTATTGTACTTCACATTTCCTCTTGGAATAGTCATAGCTAATAATGATATGAGAACTATTTTCCAGGACACAACTATGCCAACTGACACAATATAGTGATCTTATCATTAATAACATTTTGCACATACATAGCACGTTTCCTCTCAGAATTTGAAAATACATATACAAATTTAACCTTACTGTTCCCTTGGAGGCAAAAAAGGAAGGTACAGAAATGCTAGATACTCCCTGTGACACCAAGAAAATACCTATGACTGAACCTGGATTTTCATGCAGCTCATTTTCTAGCTAGTCAAAGACCTCTTCTAAGAAAGATCTTAAAGAGTTAACAATAGGTCTTGTAATTGCCTGCAGCATGCAATGCATTTTATCCCTCACCAAGTCCCTTCTCCCCCAAAATGGGTCTTCTTCTGCAGTATGGATTATTACCAAATTAATATCCCTGTTCCTACAAACAGATATCCAGAAAGTTATCCTTAGCCACATGAGTAAGTCCACGTACTTTGTGTCTTAAACATAAACACAGGCATATTAAGAGGATATTTTGTCTTCCCTAATACTACAGAAAAAATGTTTTGAAATGGCTTGATTGCTTAGTGACTGCAAATTAAATTGTAGTACTAAGCTATATATTTAGTACTTGCTTTAATAAGGTTTTTTTATTTTTTTTATTTTTAATTCTACAGGATCTTGGTGCTTGTAAAATACTTCATATAATATATTGCATTAATTGTAATATTAATAGGGCTCAATCGTAGAGTTATTCCCTGACATTTACAGACTCTTGTCAGATTGAGACATTGAGAAATATGCATGCCAAAATGACCACTAAACAGAACCTTTTTACATTGTACTGTAGCACCATGAATTCACAGTAAGGACAAAAGGCAAGATTTGGACATACTAGTTTAAGAATAAGGCCTTCTCCCAAATTGAATCAGAGAAGTTAAAACACTAAGAATTTCTAATCCAGAAAATATAAGCTGTAAATTGAAAACAACACATGCAAATGCAGCTTTCAATTCATTTCAGTAAACAACGCTGTCAATTCTCAATTTTAGGTAGATCTTCACTGCTTCAGAAGAGAGAAAGTGTGGCCTAGCTGTAAATGTCCAAAACAAAACTGCTTAGATTCTGCTCATGGTCCATTCAGCCCATACTGTTATGGAATATGGCACTCACTGGTGATGTTTCTGCCTCCATCAACTGTAGAGTTCAAGATTAGTTATTTAACTTAAGTCATATGAAATAAGATGAACTCCACCAATCTTTTCCTCTAAAAATTCAGTTTCTCAATCACATCATTTCACAAGAATCCTTTTTTCTATTTTTTTTTAGAAAAACATAAAGTTCATAGCCTCATGGTTATGAAAAAAGTCTTGAAAACACGACCAAAAGTCAATTAACCAGCACAGAATAAAGAAAGTGTACAGCAAGGAATGCAAATAAATAATTTGAATAAAAATGCATAATTCTATGCTCATGCTATGACTTCTGGCATTCAAATCCAAATACCTGGAATGCTAAATATTGTTTCAAATCTGTTACTGCTAATAATGTCAAAACTGCAAGGCAGGTGAAGAATAGCCTTGAGTATGACAGCACAGGTTAAAAAGTGCTGAGCAGGACAGCTGGAAATGGATATTTTCAGTAGTGCAGAGGGAAAAGAACTAAAAGGTTTTCTCTCCCTACAGTAGCATGAGATTCTCTAAAAACTTCAAGACAGTGCAAAGTAATTTTTAAACTAGTATGGATGCATGTGGTGTAAACTTCCTCCTGGTCCTTTCTCTTCCCTGTTACATCTTCAGGAAGGGAGGAAAAATGGAGTAAAAATCCTATTCCTATGAACCAATGTTCTTCCCTCCACAAAACTGGCTGCAGAGGCCAGTTAGACTGTTGATGGAACAACCACTCTGCAACGAAGAGTTTCTTCTGCTACATAACAACACAGCATACAGAATTTGTCCTTATCCACAACATGTTAGGCAGAATTGTGATGGCTTCCATGTAAATTTGATGTGAGAGGACATTGGGAGCGAGCTCTTGTATTTGCACAAATTTGTTCATATTCATTCATATCTAATACTAGACATTTAGTATGTAAGAATAGAAGAGTAGCCTTTTCCTTCTGTAGTCAGGCTGTAGTGGTCAATGACCTCAAGTACAAGGGCACCATTAAATCTTCCACCAAGAGAAAAAGCATAATGAAAAAGCTAATGTCCAGAAGAATGGTTCATTTACAGATACACCACGCATATCTTTTACATACATATATATACACACGCTATACATATTGTAAGGTATTGTAGACTGTATTTTTATTTATACATATATATATATATACACACACACACCCCCCTTTGAATTCCTGAAAATTGCCCCACAAAAAGATTGGTTTTCCCCAGAAAAACTTCAGGTTTATGTCAACGTTTCCCCATCCATATAAAAAGGAGTGACTGAATTTTTTAGACAGGGAAGGTTTGTTGACACTAGTATACACCCATTTTTGAGTTGTTGGACACCTTTTATTCACTTACCAACCCAAAGAATTAATCCTGGAAAACAGAGTATGGGAGTCACATACGTCAGCAGAAAGTCATGGAATTCCAATTCAAAACTGATGTTCCAGTGTTAATTCGCATCATTGTATGCACCATGAAGTGGTGTTGATGGGATTACAGTGGGGAAAACCCCAGAAATAAGGGCAAAGTATCATCCTTAAATTAGCTCTCTAGCTATATTTAACTTAAGCAAGTCCTGTACCAATTCCAAAGTCAACAAAATTGTACTTGCTCTGTGCTGTGACTGACATTGCCTCCATATGTCATTAAAAATTAGCTTTATTTCCTTAGGCATTTTATTTGATTGAAGGCTGAACTGCTTGAAAAATGGAAATGATCATTCTCTTCAGTACATCTTCAGTGAACAATGCTTCTCAGAGCTACTATCTTTCAGCACCATTAGCTTTTTTAAAATATCCATAATTACATGTCTAAATTGGTCATTGTTAATTAAGACTTTTTAATTTTTATTATGAATGCTGGAACCCATATTTAAGGAGCAAGCCAGAAGCAACCTCACTGAGCAATTTTCACAAATATGAAAATCAAATTATTTTCTTTAATTATCACATAAATGGCTTTAACTTGAGAATATTGGGGACACCATTTAGTACTGAAACTATGGGAGCTTGGGGTGGGGCGGACAGCTCTACTTTTTACATGGTGGAAATCATTAAGTTGGAAACACAGCCTGCTGTTGTAGCGATTTGTTCAGCAAGTCTTTTAAAGGTCTCACATAATAGTTCCTGGAAAAATTTCTTAGAAACCAAAGTCTTTCAGTTTCTAGGTCTGAGTCTTAACATTGTCCTCAGTGAGCATTATCTCTCTATCACTCTCAAATAGCTTTAACATATGAACTTGTAATGGGCCAACCCTTTACTAAAATGAGGATCACAAGCATAATAAATTAACTTAGTGCTGACTGATACTTGGAGAGATCAAATGTCAGTGCCCCAAATAATTACAGTTTCACACTCACATTCACCTGAGAAAATAAAATTATTTTATTCTATGAACACAAAAGATGAGGCATAAATTTATAAAAGACTGGCAGCAAGATTACACAGGAAGTCTGTATCAGATTTGGGAGCAGAGCCTCAACTAAAGCAAAGATTCCAGAAACATTTCATCTGGGGGGGGGGGTGGGGTGGGGGGGTGCAATTGTCCATTTAATTTGGTTTTTTCCCCAAGTTATCTCCTAGATTCATTTTGGGTAACATTTCTATAACTTAAAATAATCAGACTCTAAGATAATAGCAACAGCATGTTTTCTGTCACTCTGATTTTCTCCTAGATTCAATTTTGTAACTGTGTTAAAAACTTTCAGAAGAAACTTCAAAATGTATGCATTGCTAGACCTTGAACATAACAGCATAATACAATATCGACAGGATAATATCTAGCTAAGTAGCTGTTCACTTAGCAGTTAATAGTTCATTCATTTCTATAAGAACTAGGTTCATGTCCGGACGATGATGAAGCTTCCAGTCAGAGAAAAGTGAATAGCAGCTGGAGAATAATAAGAATGTAAGAAAATTAGAGAAAAAGGAAATTGGGAAAGCCATTTTGTCCATGACGGGCCATCTAATTATTTCCTAAATGGGAAAATGTTTTTGCCTTACCTGGTTGGCCACTGTGCACATTCAGCATGAAAAATGCTTCCTGACATCTGTTCTGAATTTTCATCTTATTTCCATGTATGGTCCTTTGTCCTTGTCATTTGTGTCAGCCTGCAAACAACAACATGAAATAACAGGTTCTAATCACTTAAATATTGAAAATTGTCCTTTTTTCTTTTTTTTTTTAAAGAAAAGATTTCAATAGCGTACTGTTTCCTCTATCTCAGTTAATTGCTGTCATGTCACAAAGTTCAGTAACACAGAACCAAACAGAGGTTTCTAACTGAGAGAACGTGGGCTTCAAGACACAAAGAGTGAAATTCAGATTTCCAGAGTGGAAATTGGGCTCATTGGAAACACCGATTACCCTCCCCTTTCCACCAGACAAAACACTTTCTAGCATGAATGCTAATTTGTGAGTCTGTCTTGCATTTCTAAAGTGCCCATTACTATTATTACTATCACTACTCTGGCACCGACACAAAGTGACTATATAGCCTGAAAAGAGGCTGAAGTTACAGGAGTACCTTAGGATAAGTCTCAGGAGTTAAAGTCTTTCTGCATTAACTTCGTACTAACACAGGCCAATGCCAGCAGGGAAGACAGTGACGCCTTCAAAAACCTCAGAGCTTCACTGCAGGATGTACGTGCCTGTTTGGTTCACATCCCTAGGAGAATTTAGAGACTGAAAAAAGCTAACAAGCACATGGATTATTCCCAGTGTTGTAGGTAGAATTCCAAATATTGGTTATTTCTGGGACAAGAAAATAAGGTTTGGAAAGTTGCCAATCAATCTGTTTTGAAGACTCTCTTGAGTCTCTCTTGTTAGATGTACCATAAAGAGACCAAGGCTCAAATATCTAGACCATCTTCCCAGGCTCACACAATTAGATTTGCAGTCCATGCTAATACATGGGTATATGGATAATGGAACTTAACAGCCACATTCCCATATGACGATGTGGTGGGTTGACCCTGGCTGGACATTGGGTGCCTACCTCGCCGCTCTATCACTCCCCCTCGTCTCCTCAGCTGGACAGGGGAGAGAAAATATAACAAAAGGCTCGTGGGTCAAGATAAGGACAGGGAGATCGCTCAGCAATTACCATCACAGGCAAAACAGAATCAACCTGGGGCAATTGGTTTCATTTATTAGCAGTCAAATCAGAGTAGGGCAATGAGAAGCAAAACCAAATCTTAAAACACCTTCAGCCCACCCATCCCTTCTTCTCAGGCTTAACTCCACTCTCGATATTCTCCACCTCCTCCCCGCAGCCACGTAAGGGGAACAGGGAATGGGGTTTGTGGTCAGTTCATCACAGGTTGGCCCTGCCGCTCATTCCTCCTCAGGGGCAGGACTCCTCACTCTCTTCCCCTGCTCCAGCGTGGGGTCCCTCCCATGGAAGGCAGCCCTCCACAAAGCTCTCCAACATGAGTCCTTCCCGTGGGCTGCAGTTTTTCATGAACTGCTCCAGTGTGGGTGCCTTCCATGGGCTGCAGTCCTTCAGGCACAGACTGCTCCAGCATGGGTCCCCCATGGGGCCACAGGTCCTGCCAGGAGCCTGTGCCAGCGCGGGCTTCCCACAGGGTCACAGCCTCCTTGGAGCGCATCCACCTGCTCCAGTGTAGGGTTCTCCCTGGGCTACAGGTGGAGATCTGCTCCACCACGGACTGCAGGGGGACAGCCTGCCTCACTATGGTCTTCCCCACAGGCTGCACAGGAATGTCTGCTCCAGCACCTGGAGCACCTTCTCCCCCTCCTTCTTCACTGACCTGGGGGTCTACACAGTTCTTTCTCTCACATATTCTCACTCCTCTCTCAAGCTGAAGTTGCTGTTTTGCAGCAACTTTTCTCCCTTCTTAAATCTGTTATCCCAGAGGCACTACCACCATCGCTGATGGGCTCGGCCTTGGCCAGCGGCGGGTCCGTCTTGGAGCTGGCTGGCATTGGCTCTGTTGCACAAGGGAGAAGCTTCTAGCAGCTTCTCACAGAAGCCAACCCTGTAGCTCCCCCCCCCACCCTGCTACCAAAACCTTGCCAGGCAAACCCAATACAGAAGACAAGGCTTAAATGAGCAAGTATTTTTACTGAACTGACACTGGCATGCAGGTCAGCTTGCCGCAACGTTTCACCAAGAAACTCAAGATAAGCCTGCTGAACCTTGACTAAGGTCAGGGTTTCGTTCTGGCCTTCCCCCCCCCCCCCCCCCCCCCCCAAAAAAAAAAAAAAGGCTAAATAAACTTAACATGAAACCTGGTGATTGGTATCAATTTCAGATAATCTACTTGGTTGCAAAGTAGTCATTAAAACATTTTTATTGTTCTCTGATATAAGCCTATACAATATATGTTATTGGCTAATCTCACAAGTTAAATCCACATAAGCATCTCTAGGCCTCATTTAATGAAAACATAAGTTTCACACACAGTATATAAATTATCTTGTGCCCAGTAGCTGACAGCATCGTTATTTTACTTCCCACAAATGAAATACAGGTATCTGGAAGGTTTCTTTTTTTAATCTGTAAGAAACCAATGTAATGTTTGTAGCTGGAATTTGCATCAAGCATAACAATAGCTATCATTGTGCTGCTCTGCCACACTGAGAAGTATATCTGAAGGAGGCTTAGAGTTCTGCTTTCATCTTCTGCTTGTGTCCTCCCAACTCTAAGTCTTAGGTCCCAATCCTGAGGAAAGATTTGTGCTGACTGATCTCTTCACCCACATATAAAGTCCCACAGAGGTCTGTAGAGCTTTATGTGTACATATGTCCCAATGTGAGTTTATTACTGAATAAGGCCATAGTGAGGGGTTTTCTCCTCTACCAGAGTTGGTCCATGTTTTCCAGTAAGTTTAGCAGTCAAACCTGCAGGTTTTCACTTACTACAACTTCAGGCCTGACAGAAATTAATTTATTCTTAAATGTCAGGTATAAAATGATCAGCACTGCAAGAAATACACTCTATGTCTGGTGTTACAGAGTTGGCAGGATGCATTATGGAATTGTTGCTGCTGCAGCAATAGTCTACACAAGTTTAACCAGCAACATTACATATTGGGCACAGCTGGAAGCCCCATCTGATGATCCGATCTACTGTGGTTAGATGTGTATTTGTCTAAATACATGTAGACATTAAGACCAAAGGCTTGAAGGCTTTTTGGTTTGCTTCTCTTTAATACCTAGTATAGGTGATCCTTTGGCAAGAGTTTGTGCAGCCAAAACCGGTGATGCAGAAAGGCATATGATCAGAAAGCAAATAGGAAGGTCAGCTCATGAGCTGATTTCCAAGAGCAGGTAAGGTGTGTCAAAATGTGTTCACTTCAAAACTAGTAGGCTTTACGTAAACTGCCTGAACTGCTTAGGCTGTACTAAAATCCACTGCAACTTCTGATTATTAAAAGACAGAATGTTTATTTAACTTCATATTAATTCAACACTTACTGCTAAACAGCATGGACAAAGCATAGCTTTGACCCAGCTCTAAATGGAAATTAACATCTCCATTATTTAGTTTGATCCAAAGGCTACTGAATTCAGTACGTGATTTTTCACAAACCTGAGTTTTGGATCAGGCACAATAAGATGAAATTTTCTTCTTTTTCTCCTTCGCTATGTCATAGTTTTTGAATGATCTTTTGGTGGTTCATTCAGGAAGAAACCCTTTTTCAGAAGAGGAAAGGACAAGGGAAACAGTTTCATTAACTGCAAAATCAACCTAAGTCTTTGATGCAGGCTTCACTTTTGTCATGAATTTACACATTTATAGAGTACAGTCCCCAGAGAACAAAAATAAAAGGTGTCTAACTTGCTGCTGAGTTAGGGCCTTAGTCACAAGAATAATGCAGTGAAAAAATTAGTCTGTAGGTAACAATGAAAAGTTAATACAAATGGTCATTGACTTCATTATAGAACTCTTTGGCAACAACTTTTCCAGACTCATGTCTCATGCCTTGAGAGAGAAATGCTTCAGCACAGAACCACTTAATCATTTATATGAATGAAAATGAGTGCAAACAGAATGCTGAGATGGCTTTAAGATCACCTCTTTTTTCTTGTACAGAATACCCACTATAATTACATTTTGCTTGTCAGTTCATAAATTTTTCTTATTACAAAACGGGCATTATTGATTGCTTTTTAAAAGTACTAAAACTAAGCTAAGAGCAGTAGATCTCTCAGCAAATTCAAAACATACTATCTTCCAAACTAATCACTGGCAAAGGGATTGTGGAAAAACTATCCAAGTTTATTGTAAGCCTAATGAAAAAAATTGAAGTTACCATGAGTTTTAGGTTAGTAACTTGGCTTTGAGTTTAGCATGTTTTAAGCCACAATGAAAAAAAAAAGATAAACTTATTTGGCAAAGCCAGACACTTTTAAAGCCAACATCCTGTAATTGTTTCCTCATTTGGCCTGGCAGATTAAACAAGAAAAAGAAAAAAGTAAAAAGAAAAGAGAAAAAAGACAAAAGGAAAAAAAAAAAAAAGATAAAAAAGACAAGAAAAAAGAAGATGGGGGAAAGGAGAGGGGAAAGAAAATAGGAGAATGGCAAAACATTTTGAGAAAGAAAGAAATGGAGGCGAACAAAGAAATCAAGGTATTTGTCTCATTTGTAGTAAATTAATACATAAATGACCTATTTGTTCCTTTTGTTCCCCTCTTAGGTATCATTCAACAAAATTAAATGAAGGAAACTCACTAGTCTTGTGGGAAAAAGCCTGAATTTAAACTTATCTTGGTCTGAATTAGTGCAAACAGTGGATATTCTAACACAGTTGACCCTAGCAATGCAGAAGAGACAAAGTGATAGCAAGCAGCATAAGAGGACTTGGCCTCTTTGAGATCAGTTGATTAAACATCTCCAAGTGAGATTAATACACACTGGGAATATCCTTATTTAGAACCAGTAAGAAATAAAAGTGATCAGAAGGGATTTAGAGCTGCCATTCTCATTAAAATAAGGTTACAGGCTGACAGCTACAAATAGTTATAGGAGAGGGAGGGGAAATCTTACAAAAAAGAAATTAACAGTGTTCTCTGTTGCATTAAATCTAAACAATCTCTGAGCATACTCAAAATTTTACTTCTTTTACTGCTATATTGTTGCCAGTCCTGAAATAATACTGAAAAAAAAACCATGAGGCAGCTACTGATCTGGCTGGGAAACAATGTCCTATTCAAAGTTAATATCTGTTCTAAGTATCAAGCAACAAAATTAACTGTCCTCTGTAAAGAGGGGGGAAAAAAAAAAGAGAACTTTATGTCAATGTCAAGCCAGGAAAGCAATTTTGTATTAACCTAAGAAGTTAACAAAACAGAATACATAAAAGTATTTTTAAAGTGGAAATAATTTAAGAACCTTCTAAATATCTTAACAGTGCATTTGGCTACACTTGGATTTAGGAAACAGTATTTTACATGCAGCAGTAGATTTTTTTTACAGCTTTAAATCCAAAGACAGGATTGTATTCCATCAAGAAATGACAACATCAAAACTTAATGCCACTGTGAAAAGTACCAAATGCAACTTGGCAGTATTCAGAAAATGGCCAGATAACAAGGCTGTGACTCAACAGGTACAATGAGGGCAGCTGTGTTCAGAACAGTTGCATTTATGAAGCCATTGACGCATGGTCCCAGTGTCAGTTGAGTGACAGCTGGAAAAGCCTTGGTCACCAAGCTTTTAGAGACACCAGAGCAAATTCCATGCAATTTTCTGTGAAACCTACTGCAAGAGCAAAATATATGCAAAATGCCTTTGCACACCAGTCGGGAAGAAAAGAAAAAGAATAAAAAAAGGAAGACTTGGGCTCACACTACTGTCCTTTGCACTGTTCTGGTGATCTTAAGAGACTACCAAGGTACCCTTACGAGGCAAGAGATAACTGTGGAATAAAGGTAAATGATCTGCTGATATAGCAGAATCAGAAATAAATTCTCCATATTTTCCATGTTAGCAATTCAAGAACAGAAAATTACTAATATGTAGTCCAGTAAGAAGCTTAATTTTCTCAGGATACATCAGGAACTATGTATCTGGACTGAGAATAAAGACTGCCCTAGAAATAAACAGCAGGAATATGTTAGGACGCAGGTCCAGGTCTGCTTCTTCGTGGATTGTGCACCTGAATTTCCTTTCCCTGGCAACTAAGGTACAGGGGACAGGAACCCACATGTGCCCAGAAAGCTCAGGTGTCTGGAGATCTGTCCTTTCCATTGCCTCTGACTCAGCACCTGCCCTCAAGGGGACAGAGGTGGTAGAATGGGAGAAGAATCCGGTCTTCCCAACTACTCAGTTTTGTCCCCTGTGAAGACCCTTCAGCTACAGAGTGACAGCCAAAGCAAAATGGAAATTTAATTAGCTTTTTATGTACTTTAGGGCACCAAAATAGAGCAAAGAGTTGACAGACTGTTGGGATATCTGCTGAGTTGCCTCTTGACAAATTATATAGGCCAGATTCATTGATAAGCTGTTGCTGCACGTAACTGGAAAGTAGCCTGCACTTGGGCCAATGTTCTGGCCGAAGGATACGTTAGGTAAGGTTGTTGCCCAAACTGATAGTTCTACCTTTCATACGAATTGGTATTTTCTATTATTTCACATGGTGTCTACTGGTCTCACAATTATGATACACAATCACATCTTCTATAATAGTTCTCCATCTTGCTCCATATCAAATACTAATTCCAGTAAGATTAGATCTACCAGTATTGGTTTTTTTAGTCTGGGAAATCAGTTAAATCACCAAAGAAAGATGCAAGTTTAGCCTGTTGCCATCCCATTTTCTATTAATATTGTTAACTAACCTTTCCTTAAAACATTGTGCATACCAGCATAGCGGACTTAAAGGTCTGTACATGCTCCAAAGGCTTTCACCACCATCTTAAATACCATGTTTGTTATTCTCCAGCCATCTGGTGCCATTCACAGGTGCATTAAAAGCCCTCGAAACAAGACCTGCAGCAGACCTTCAGTGTTCTACACTGAAGAATACCTAGTTCCCCCAGTCTGAGCATATTTAGCTCTTCCAATTTTAGTTCCACCTTCGTTAAGTTAATTTCCATTTCCTTACTATTATGCCCTAGTCATTTTGCCTTTATCCCTGTATTAAACAGCTTCCTTCTAATTGTTATCACTCCCAACTTGATAAATCCTGTCCTAAATAGGCTATTAGATTACATTATTGTAGGAATTTATGATAATTATGAAGCCATTAATTATGTTCTGCAAAATGTTATCTAAAATAATTTTGTAAGTTGCCAGAAGAGGCATGAAACAGCTTTGCTGCAAACGAGAAAACCACCACAAGACCTTTTGTCTTCTTGAGCATCACCTGCCAACAGAACAAGTTCCTCTGTGATTCAGGTAAGCAAAGCTTGGACCACCAGTACCACAAGGAACTACAACGTCCAGCAAATGTGTCGTGACTGCAGTAGTTCTCCGATTATGTTTTGCATAACTACATCTATGTACCAGACATCTTCATCTGACTACAGCTATCACATCGCATAACTGTGCTCATAGCAGAATCAGCTATGTTATATTTAATTACAAAGCTGATAAACTCAGGAGACTCATCTGTGCAAAAGTTCATTTCATAAGTAAATCCCACAAAGAGTATCAAGGAAAGAAATACCAGGTCACACTACTATGTTTAATAACTGACTAAAAAAAGTACAAATACTTGATGGTAAAAAAACCTGGAAGCTAGAAAATAACTCCTTTCACAAAAGGAAAGATCCACCTCCTCAATTTTGATGATCTTCTTGATTAAGAAGCCTCTTCTCAACAGAGAAGATAGCTGACTAGATGAAAATCTAGGCATTAGCCTCTGGATAAGCAGAACAAAATGTAGGAATCTGTTTAGTCTGTGGATTTTTATCACTGAGCTTTGAAGTCAGAAGTCAAAGACAGAAATCCTGTTCTTCAAAAAGGTAGAGTATGGACAAGACACAAAACACCATGCCAGAAAAGAGATTGTGACATCATCAAGCCATCTAAGAAGGCTTGTAGGATTTCCTATGGAACAGGATTGAATGCCAAGACTTAATGCATTTTGTAAAAAAAAATAAAAATCTATAGTAACCACCAAGCAGAACTAAAAATCCACTAAATAAACTGATGAGAAAGGGATTTGGTTTGGCAGTAATGGCCATTCTACTGCCCTGCTAGTAAAATAGAAATAAAAATATCTTACCGGGGGGGGGGGGGGGGGGGGGGGGGGGTGGACACGACACCCGACACCAAAATCTTACCAGAGTGTATATTTTGACAGTTTGCTGCAACACTTTAAAGCAGTCAGGCTATACTGCTGGGAAGTGGTGTCCCATTGAAAAGGAATCACAATGTTCCACTATGACAAAACCTCTAAATTTTCTGGGAAGATACTGGTTTTGCTATTTCAGGGGGTGTTGAACTGAATTCCTATAAACTGAAGTGGAATAAATAAGATCTAATTCATGGTTCCAGAATAAGCTCTGCTTGGAACAGAACACAAGGATAACAGGGCTCAGTTCTCTGGCTGGTGAAAGGCTGTTCCGGTTGACAGATTATGTTAACAGCTTCTGTGCTGGGAGTCTGGCAAAAAGCTTCAGGGAAACTGTCTCTTTGCTTTCATTCATATTTTATATATGCTATATATACACACAGAGAATGCTGCATGTATTAGCCTGTAATTTTCTGGAACAATCATGGTCATCACACTATGTATGTCAGTAGTCGTGGCTAAGAAGGAATATTTCAGATCTTATTTAATAGTCTCCATTCTTATATTCTGGCAAGCAGATCTGAGGAACATTACCTTACAATGTTAAGCAGTGTTCCCCTCTCATACAGCAGATACCACTTCCAGTGCAAATACATATGCTTACAAGTTTAATGTTAGCTGTCAGTAGGTACTCAAGCATGAAAAGTTAACATTTGCTTTCTATCAGGATTCACGTGACCAGTGCTCAGTGGCTTGAGTGTTGGAGAAAAGCAAGCACAGAAGGACCTTGACACCAGAGTAATAAAGCTTTTAAATTTAAAATAAAACTTTACAGATGTTTTGGCATCTCCCCAGTACAATTTAAAGAAAATAACAACAAAACCAAGCAAATAGGCAGGTAGTTAACTAATTGGAAATGTCTTTCAGTTGCACCTCAGTTCAAAGCTTCCTCATCTGGTAGTTGACTGAAAGCCAGAAATAGCTGATGTTGCATACTGTGATACTGAACATGTTGCCCAGCAGCAGTCCCCCTAGAAAACCTGGAAGGATCCAAGACTGATTCTATACTTGTTTACAACAGCAGAATTTTAGGAGTATATAAAAAAACCTGGGTGATCCAACATGGATTCAAAAGCTTCCTTCCACTATTCACAAATACATCCAATGTCAGATCCAAACTAACATTTAAGCCACAGAAACCCAAAATAAATCCCCACATTGAACCAGCTTTCCTTTTCAATTGCTTAGAAATTTTTTATGCTACAAACTACTGAAACAAGTTTTAACTTCTCAAACTGAGTCTGTTTGAGAAGTTTTCAAAGTTCTAAAATGCTAAATATTCAAAAAGGCATTCCAGGTTAGACTGGCAGCCAAAAGTAAAATGCAGGACTGTGAGCTGACTACAAGTACTCAACTGGAAGTCTGAGAAGTTATGGTAAACAGAGTTACATAAACATTAGCTCAGTAGTGGTCAAAAAGGGAAACGAAAGGTAAGGAATGTTGGAGCTGAAAGGGTAGGGGTCAATACTTCAAAGACTAATAGCAGCTGGTTATGAGGAACGTTCCTCAGGGGCTACTACTTGGGCAATACTAGTTAGCATCTTCGTCAGTGACTAACTCACAGAGCACACCCCCACCAGCTTCACAGATGACACCACACTGTGGGGAGCAGTTGATACACTGGAAGGCAGGGCTGCCATTCAGGGACACCTCAAAAAGCTCAAAGAATGGGCCAACATGAGCCTCATGAAATTGAAAGACAATGGAAATTCTGGAAGAAATACCCCATGCAAAAATACACGCTGGGAACAATTTGACTAGAACAACTCTGCAGAAAGGGATTTGTGAGTCAAGTTTAAATGAGTTCCTGTGGCAAAGAAGGTCAACCACCTACTGGTCTGCATTAGCAAGAACGTAGCCAGCAGGTCAAAGAAAGGTGCTTAGCACTTGAGAGACTACACGTGGAGTACTGTTTCCAGTTTTTCGCACTCCAGTATTAGAGAGATTAACAAACTCCTGAGAGTCCAGAAGAAGGGCCCTAATACACTTAGGAGCTGGAGCAAATGATATAGAAAAGGCTGAAGGAACAGTATTTAGCTGGACAAGAAGGCTAGAGTGGGATCTAATTACAGTCTTCCGTTACCTAAAAACAGGTCATAGAGAAGATGGAATCAAACTCTTCCCTGAGCAAAAGGATGAGATGCAATAGTAACAAGTTGCAATTATAGAAATTAATGTTAGACATGAAGAAAAAAAAATTATGCAGTGGTTGCAGTTAAGCACTGCAACAGGCACCCAGAGAGCCTGTGGAATCTCTGTCTCAGGAAATTTTCACAAGTCAGCTGGGTAAGGCCCTGAACAACCTGATCTAACTTTGAAGTTACCCCAGCCTTGAGCAGGAGGTTGGATTGGATGACTCCAGATGTCCACTCCAACCAAAGTTTTTCTGCAGTTATGTGAACTAGCAGGAAAAGACAAGTGACCACATTAAAAATATCATTACTCCACCATATAAATTCATTATTTACTTATTCCTCAATTACGGTGTGCTGTTTGAATCCCAATCTCAAAAAGAATATTTTAGAACTAGAAAGTTTCTTCCACATAGAAAGTGACTGATTACATTAGAACTCTTCAGCCTGAAAGACAGAGTGTTTAGAATGTAGTATAAGGTTACAACATCATGAGTGACACGAAAAAAAGTGGATAGGAATCATTTGTTCACTTTTTCCTAGTACAAGTACGAGGGACTACCAAACAAAGCTAGAAAAACAAAGTTTAAAAAAACCCAAACCAAACCAAACCACCACAAACCAAACCAGAAGTGGTTCTTCATACAATAGATGGTAGACCAATTGAATGTTTTTCAAGCAAGGGCACACCAGCACTTTACATTTAAAAAAAAAGTAATACACTGAGTTACTAAACAAACACACAACATGAGGCTCAGGAATTCTGAGCTGAAAAACAGAGGCTAGGAGAATGCTGGGTTAGAAATATCATATATGTTTTTCCTGTTCTTATTCTATGCTGGGGCTTATTACCACTGTTGAATGAAGGATACTAGGCTAGATAGATCTTTGGCCTTAATCAGTGCTGTCATTCTTACAATAATGTCTTGCAAGGTTCCTAACCCTGTGTTGGCAATCCAATCATAGCTCTGCAACTTTTGAGTTTTAGTCATCACTAAAAAGAATTATCTTCATATGATGGTCAGAGTGCTTTGAGTTCTTTATAAGAGATTCCAGTAACACACACACGGCAGCTGGATAATCTTACAAAGAACCTTAAGACACAGGTAGTATTTTGATATCATGTTCTGTGATATAAGACTGTATCATTTATTTAAATAAATATTTTTATATGACAAATACATACAGAAAAGAATGTGAAAGACCAGAAGAAGCAGCCACATAAATGGGTTTAATAGAGATACGCTGATTTATATGAGACAGAGATCTATCTGAGCCATGGTTTAGATCAATAAACCCACAACTGATTTACAGTAGATGCTCTGCCACAGCAGTAAAAATTACAATAGGGTATGTACTGAACAAACCTTGTGGATAGATGAAGAAACATGATTAAGCACATGAAGCAAGTCAAAAATATCGCACTAAGTACTGAATATATGCAAAACCAGAGCTCATGTCAGTTGTGTTAATATACAACTGTTGCCACTTTTATTTTATATTATAGTGTGATCAGGCAAAGTTGTTTGTTACAGAAGAATAAAGTTGATTATTGTTGATTACAGATGCACTAATTAACTCAGTTTTATTTGTTGCAAAACTCTACTAATAATCAATTCTGAAAGATTTGGGCAGCCATGTGCAATTTGACATAGTTTTAATCACCATCAGAGGAAAATGTAGCAGTCCCTTCAGAGAATAATGAATGGACAGGAGAGAAAAAAAAAAAAAAGAAAAAGAAAAACAAACCTTTGGCAGAGAACAAGTGTACCTAAAATAGGCCACTTTTCAATCTAAGCAGCTTGCTAATCACCTTAACCATCCTGAAAATCTAGACAATGAGGATTTAGAGTTCAGCCCATAAAACAATGTTTAAATGAGAGGTGCAAAATTGTGCTAGAGCTCTTTTACGCATGAGCCAGGGAGGCCATGCTTGTGCTTAGTAGAAAAAAAATATTAAAAAGTTGCCCAGATGTATACTGTTCTGGTTTAAGTGAGCAAAAGTTGCTATTGAGAATCAATCATAAGTCTGGAAACACCTTTCCTTTACCTGTAAAAGGACCGACAACATAGGCACAGTTGGGAGTTAAACAGGTAATGATTACTTTGCTATTATATGGTGGTTAGGATTATGCCAGCATTTACTTTTCAAACACTCATAAGCCAGAGACTTACAATAGAGCCATAAACATCCTCTCTAACCTGAGACTAAGCTCTATCTTGAGATCTTACCTCTTTCACCATTTCTGGACAAACATGAACACAAACTGTTCAGTTATGCATGTCTGAAGAGAAAAAGAAGTTTGTTGCACTGAAAAGCTTTTAAAGATTTTTATCTTGGGGAAAAAAAATAGTTCTGACATGAAAAAAGGCCCTTGGCAAGACATTAGTCCATAGTCTGCTCTACTATCTGTTAGCATTTCCAAAGAGAAGCAAACAGTCTAGTTAAGCTACTGAGATTTCTATAATCGCAGTAACATTTTCCTCTCAAATCTTCCAGGGGGATTTCACAACCCAGGGTAGACATAGTAATTTATTACTCTCAAAAATGACTAGGTTTTTTTTTAAACTGCCTGTGCAGAGATGTGCATGAACACTCATTTCCAGTCTATCAAACCTAGGTATTCTGTCTCAGAATTTAGTAAACCAAATAAGGTTTGACCTAGTGTTCATGACAGCGTAAGTTCTGAGCCAGATACAAATTGAATAAGCTGATCCTGTAAAGATCCTTGAAGTAAGTAAATACAAGGAAGCAAATGGCAATGATTTAATTGTATATTTACTGCATGTTGTCTTGATTTGGTTTTCACACTAGTTTGACCCAGATATAACTCTAGGTACTGCAACAGATCTGCCCTAGGCCTTGTGAAGTCAACTCCACTTCTGAAGTACCCTTTTATTCTCCAGCTTATCACATGGGAGAAACAAAACACAATGAAATAAAACACCATGCAAAATATTCTCCTCTCTCAATCACCTACAGGACCATGTCCTCAATCTGACAATCTCTATTTGAAGTATGTCTTCTTTAATAAAATCACATCAAAATAAAAGAAGGTACATAAGAGATGATAAGCCGTAAATGCAGCTGATGTCAAGCTATTAATGGGACACAAGGCTGAAGAATCTCACTGAATAAACAGCAAGAGTGAGATCCAATGCCCAGTGAACTTAATGGGTAAAATCACATGGAAGATATGGAAAGGACAAGAACCTGTATCTACTGGACAACTTACTAAGTCGCCTCTGTTTAATAATGTAAGTAACTTTGGGTATGGAGCAGGCTGCTTGTGCAAGAGACCTCACTAAGTCAGTCTGTCCTTTCAAAGTCTAGCCTCTCTCTAAACTATGCCCCTTTATCCATTTCCTTCATTCACAGCTGAGAGATTAATTATTAGGCAAGGGAACATATGTCACTGACAGTCTGCTTGTCATGTCATTGTCCTTAATGTATAGGATCTTGGGGTCTGGGGAAAGACCTTTGAAATCAGTGAAACCATTCACATTCTTAAGACCAGCTATCTATGCACCTTATTGTATAGGGCCATATTATTTGGCACCTTGGAAGATTAAGCCTGTTTGTCAGAAGCTGGTTTCCCCCTTCAGCCACAGGAGAGGGAGGCAAAAATAATACAGAGGATGCAAGAAGACAAAAGATGCTCTGGGCTGACTAGAAAAATGTACCTAAACCAATGTGTTACGCTTTCAGAAAACACAAACACAAGGTGAAAGCATATTTAGGAAAGAGGTGAGGAGCAGATGTTCTAAGACATTTCCCCTTCATCTCCAACTGCTATGCCTGTAAATCACTCAACTTCATTTATGTTCTTTAGAACAGCAACCAGAAATCCTGCAGGTTCTGAAATTCCCATAGAAGGATATAGAGAACATTTCCAAGCATTTTCTTTGCAAATTGGATGCAGAGTAATTCCTCTTTTAGTAATGACTGATGGGGGCAGCCCTTGAACTTTCTAGGAGGTGCTAGAACAGACTCTGCTGCATGTTCATAAAAATTACAGCAAGAAGCATGGGTAAAGAAAACGGGAATCTTTGCTTTCATCATCATCATTATTCTGTGCTTTTTCATGTGAAAGGACACACAGCACAGACGCCTGTGTGACTTCCACTGGTTCACAGACTTGCTGGCCGGAATCTTTTTCCCAGCCCAGATGCTAGTCCCTTTCAGTTTCACCCAGTCTTACTGTAATTCTGAACAGTTGATGGTATGTCCAGCCAGCCCTGCAATTTCTGACAATCATTAAAAATTTTATAAGCAAACCAATCTGTGTTTCTTGTGATCCGAGTATTAATGGGCTCCAAATTTCATTGGGCCTCTATGAACTATAATAATCGGTAGGAACAAATAGCAACCAACAACGCCACACTACAGAGACTAAAGAGGAATTTTGAGACAGAAACCAAACAGGTGCCGAATATCATTCAGACACCAAAGAGAAACTGGTTGTCCCTATACAGATCAGAGCCTAACTATCCCCAAAACGTAGATGTCACAGAGTTAGAATGCAGCTGTCTAATTCAACAGAGAACAGTTTAAAACTGGAAAAGAGAAAGAATGCTGTGCCAACAGTGACTGCAGAGCAGTTTGGACAAGCAAATGTAATCCCTTGTAAATCCAGCTGGAATACCAGGATGAAATGCCTCGGTGTTTACAAAGAATGCCACAGGGTCCACATGGACAGAGTTCCATTAGAGGCCCTGTTTCACATGTGTTCATCAGCATATAGAAATGCAGTGAAGAAATGCACACATAACTACTTGCAACCACTCATTTCAGTGACTTAGATAACAAAACATTTACTGGGAAAACTAATAACAATGCACAAACATATGGGTGCATAATTTTGTGTGAAACAACTGATTTTTACTGAAGAAGATTTGGTTCATCCTTGTACCAATGGTCAGGGTTAGAATCTTACATCTTCCCTAGGTAACTTTTCCTTATACTTTGAGTTTCAAAGTTGCTGACAGAACATTCCATGCAAAAGTTGGAAATTAAAGAACTGTATTTTTAGTGGTTTTATTAAAAAAAAATAAAATCAAAAGAACAGCTTTATAATAAAGGTTACACTTTATCTGTCTGCCACTGCAGCAGAGGTAATGAGGACTGTCAAATAAACCACCTGAGTTCCCCCACCCTCAATAATAGTTTATTACACATCCTTGTCTAGCATGAAATAATTCTGTGAAAAATAAACCGAGCATGAATCTTATTTGGGTTACAGAAAGGTCTGAATCATTTATAACTGAATTAATTGCTAGAAAGGCTTATGAGCAGCCAATTAGTAATATTTGTATTTGGATCTGCCAGTTGGCCCAGAACTGAAAATAAATATTAGTTCCAACATAAAGACTGTAGTGTTCATGGATAAAAAACATTCAATCAAAATCAAGAATATCCTTGGAGAATTACTGTCTTGAATGGAACATGCCTGATAACTGGCCAGATAATTCTATTAGCCAAATCTGCCTAAGATATTTCCCAATTGCTGATTCAAAAACTGATTCTGCATTCCTCATACAACAATCTAAAGTCTTGATTTTTGGTTGCACTCTCTATAAAGTCCTGAAAGAGTGGGAGAAAAGAATGGTGCCACACATGAAACCTGTATAGATGCCAGCAAACTGTTCATTTGTGTCCGTGAGATTTCCATATGCATTTTGAGGACTTCATTTTCCCCACTTGCTGTTCCACTTTTCCACAAGCAGTAAACTAGTTTCAAACTCATTTGAATTATCCTGAGAACTATAGGTAAATTCTGCAAATCACCAGATAACAAAAGCAGTATAGCAATGCACTGCATCTGATGTCCTGCAGAAGCATCATTTCAAAGACTATTAAGGAAAACACACACATTCAGTCATCACTGCTTACAAGATAAAAACATGGGCTAGGATGTGGCTATACCACAGATAATGGCTTCCAGGGGGACTGTATCACTCTTTCAGTTACTCTTCTTTCCTCCACATCCTCTTCTCACGCTGAATGTAGCCCAGCAGAATGGGGCACCAGAGGAAATTCTGCAATTTCTGGAAAAGGAATATAGTTTTGATCTTCTTCTATGACTGAGCAAAGACTGGTCCCTGGGAACCTTTTATTTCCTTTGACTTATCCTCCCACCACCCAAGTCTGACAAGCCCAAAATTAAATATGAGAAGTAAAGAGATGGAGAAACACAGAAGGACGCTACCACAAAATAAAAGGGAAAGAATATAAATATTGGCATTCAGAACAGTCAGAAATGTGTGTTAGGCAAGCATGTCTTAAGGAGTTATTCTGTAGCTCCTGGTCAGAATATGTATTTTGTGAGTTATGGCAATTTCTAAATTTTTCACTTAATAGAAAAGTAAATAATTGTATAACATGTCAAGGCGTAATTCTGGGCTGTCCTCAGGCACTCACACTCCTGGACTGTGTGTTTTTCCTCTTTCTTGAATGATTTTTAACAGTGAGCTGTATTTTAATTGTGTTCTATGTTCTTTACTGCAGACTGTGCTTTCTTTTAGGTTACAAACTTGAGAAGAAGTTGTATAGCCAAAGGGGTTTTTCAGAAATTCAAAGTAACATATTTTGCCCATGAAGAATGCATTCACACTTTCTTGAAGTAAATTACAACAAAATCCTATATAATTAGAGCATACACTTTAATGTATTTGTACC
Organism: Astur gentilis; assembly: GCF_929443795.1. NCBI lineage: Eukaryota > Metazoa > Chordata > Aves > Accipitriformes > Accipitridae > Astur > Astur gentilis. The sequence goes on along the minus strand of NC_064896.1, from coordinate 15,719,924 downwards.
GGTAAGGAATGCTAGAAAAGGAAGACAGTGGAACATTGTGTAATGCTTAGAGGGGTATTTGAAAGCTTTTAAGTTAAGCATCATTTAAAACAGATTGTAATTAAGGATTTTCCTTTTTTTTATTACATATTAAGGTCTCTAAGAGCATAACTTCCATAAATAGTCAAGAATAAACTACATTCAGACCTACATATAAGCACATTTCTTGGCACAGACAAATGAAAACTGTGATTGCTGACATCTCTTTGAAGGAAGATTTTCCTTTTTTTTTTTTCATCCCAGCCCTTGTTTTATTTATATGGCTCTGCACACTTTTTTATTTTTAATTATCCTAAGGAAAAGAAGGGGTGGAGGGAAATAGATCTTTGTTTTCCAACTGAGACAGTGAAATACATTCCAAAGCTGCTTTTGTTTTTAATTTACAGAAGCCCTCATGTCTAATCTACTAAGCCAACAAATAATCTGTTTGCCAGGTTTTACATGAGAGTCATGAAAAGTGCATACAATTGCTGACTTTATTCTTTTTTTAGGATACAGATACATTCTCTGCCATAAACTTGAAAAGATCCTTTTGGAGAACTTTTTACAATTATTTTATTTTTAACTATGCATTTTGTTTCCCAGGAGCTGTTTCATTTTTACCCAGTTACTTGCGTATCTTTAGCTCTTTTCCTTAATAACAACAAAAGCAGTGTGTTTGCCTATCTGAAAGATAACTAGGTCTGTATCCTTGCTCATGAAAGCAGCTGTTTAAAAGCAAAAAGAAAGGTATCGAGAAATGTGTTTCCCTCTGAAAAAATGGTAGAGAGCAGATCAGCACTCCGACATATTTCCATACACAGGAAAAATTACAATTTTCATCCTTCTTTCAGAAGAACCCTATATCCTATTCTTCCTAATATTTAAGGTGAATCTCAGTATTTAAAAACTTGGTGTGTATCCTGAGATCCACCAAGAAATTACATGAGATTATAGGGGAAGAAGTGGAGCAAGCAGGACAGCAACACAAAAATATAGTATCTCTACACTGCTGTAAATATCTTCTGACAAAGTCATGTATGCAGGCAAGGCAGAAACACTGTTTTGCAGTGAGATTTTTGGATGGTATTATCTACTGCAAGGAAATTTCTTCTGGTGAGGAGGAGTACACCACCACATTTTATTTAGTTCCCTCCTCTCCATTCTGGTACATGTCCTCCACTAGACAACTATAAATCTAGCGCAGCAGTATCAATGAACGTGAAGGATGGAAAAAGCACTACTGAGTTACCTGCCAGCTTCCCCAAAATTGAGTTTTGCTAGGATTTTCATGGGCAATGCCAAGGCTCAGAATGCACTTCATTCTTCCAGAGATGCTCATTCGTCCCTCTCCTCTTAAAGAATACGGGGCTTGAAGTACACTGACGCTAATAACACAACTAGTATAGTTCTTGTCTTAAAAATGGTCCATTTATTGACATCTTAATTAAGATTATTCAAACTGTACTTAGAAGTGGAACTTACAATGGAGACAAAAGGGGTCAGGATGAAAAATGTTCCAGGTAAAAAACTCTTCTGCTCCAAGATGTGCATCTTATCTTCCATACACAGTTACTCCATCCACAGGTACTAACCAATCCTTTCCACTTCATGTACATTCTCAGAGCATTATGCTGATTGCTACAAAGATCCTGGCTATATGACTTTAGATAGACTGAATCAAAGAAAAGGAACAAGGAAAGGCAAAGAGACTTCACAGAGACATAAAACAATGGCTGGGACATTTTTAGTACGCTAGACATGTGAACAAGAATTTGGAGGAAGTGCAGAAGTATTACTAACAATTTAATTGAGCTCACATCTACTTTGTTTGTAAATATATAAAGGATGTTTGGAGTCCTAGCCTTTGGGAGGTAGTCTGTAATTTACATCAATTAGAATAAAGGTATCCATTGTCTACCAGCTGTAGGCAAAAGGCTTTGGCGACAATTCTTACTAAGAATTATGGCTGTAGCCAAATACAGCATTCTTCAGTTCAAAACAAAAAAACTTAGGTATTCGTTTAAATTTCTTCAAAGATACAGTAGTAAATAGAACTTCACAGGCAGGTGTTGACTGTGGATACATTGCAGAATGAGCAGATGAAAATCTCACCATTTAATTTTATGGCTATGGATTCTCATTTCATTCAAAGGGGCTTATTTTACCAAATACCTTCCATCTGATCTATTCATGTTGAGTTCTATGTTACTGTACAAGTCAACTCACTCTCATGCTAGTCAAAAAATAAAGAGATAATCTGTGCTAGTGAGGTTCAGAATTTAGATTTTCGTAACTTTTTAAACCATCATAACAGATGCAGATTTTCAAATTTTGTTAACCAGTTTCCTGAGGAAAAAAAACAACCCACGATGCACGATCAGATTTTTTTCTTAATTTGTCTACTTACACTAAGTTCACAAGTCCCTTTTACTCCAAGAGATTTATAATCAGTATTTACTGGGTCCTTGTTGCAGAACCATCAGTACGCCTTCACAAAGTAACTCCTTTCTAAAATCACCATCTCTCAAATACACTCCTCAATTCTCTTGACTGAAATAAGGAGATGCAAATTCCTCCTCAGACCCACATATTGTTATGGAGGAAAAACTCCATTCAAAGTAATTTGCACCTAGGACAGCATGGAGTCAGAATGTGAGCTTAGGTATTCACTCTCCTCCTGTGTCATCTACCTCCACAGTAGAGCAGCCTCAAACAATGTTTCTCCTCAATGAGGAGAAACTGCCAAAAAATTCTCAATGAAGGAGAACTCAAGCTATGGGTTTAAACATGAACAAATCACATACGTGGCATTGCCACCATTCCCCATCTATGATAACTGAGAAAACTTGCATTGTCCTGTAATTCCCCTCCATTGCATCCTTCAGCCAATGTAGTGTAGTAAGATTACAAGAAATTGATTTGCAGAACAAAAAAACCCAAACCAAAACAAAAAAAGAGTTTTCTATCACATGCTGACATTAATGATGCATTTGTCAGTGTTCAGCAGCTCCCAGGCCACACTTACATACAAAGACAGTTTAAGAAAGTAATACAGCCTCCCCCCTCTCACCCACTGCTCCCACTCAGACTGCTGTGCCTTTCATTTAATTTTTATTTTTTTTCCCCCATCTCCTGCTTTTAAATACCCCTTGAGGCACATGTTCTCCAAAGTGAGAATCACTCAAATATAGTTTACATTACCCCACAGAACATTATAAAGAGGCAAGAAAATTGTCAAGCAAGGTGACAAGATTCACACCAAAAATAATTTTGTAAACTCTCTGAGATGTTGTCACAACAAACCCAGAGGAAGAATTCTACTTCCTCAGCAGCCAATAATGGAGAAGGTGACAGGAGAGCAGAAAGGGAAAATGAAGACTCCCACATGCGCTTGGGATGCTTTTCAGATCCTCAGCTTTGTCTATACTTAGGCTGCTAGATGACTTATGATCACTAGTCTCTATTGCCAGCGCAACTGTTCACTTCAATTCTGCATGTTCCTTGATGGGTTGGTTATATTTTCACAGATGCTATCATCACACTTTAACTGTAATAATCATCTGTTTGAATTGTGCTGCTACTATACTATGCTGCCAGCCAGCTCTTCTGTACTGAAATGTCCAATGCTGATGAATAGCACAACTGCCTGAAATCAAGCCTCGAAACTCCTTTCTTAAAATGTTTCTTAACTGAGTGCTGCTTTGTAGGGAGTGTTTATTCCCAAGATCCGATGAGAGAAAACATGATGGAAAGAACGAGCACCCAACAAAGTGGCAAATTAGGGGTATGGACAGATGACTGCAAACTACAGTTAGGACAGCTTAACAAATTCCCACTTACTAGATGAACAGTATTAACAGACAACAGCATACTTCTGATTCACTGCTATTGCAAAGGAAAGTAGATTGCTTTAAACCAACTGTTAGTTTGAATCATGACACTAATACATAATACTTCTTACCTTGGAATTACAGTAGGTTACAAGCATGCGCATGAGCAATTAGCAACAACTTAAGTGTGAAAGCCCAGTTACTTCCCTCTCGCTGTTCTCAGAATTTCTACCTCAACTTGTTGCAAACCAGTGCTGGACCACAATTTCCATTACCCTAAAAGCACTCATGGTTCTCATGCGTGCTTTACACAAATAAAGAGAAACAGAATGTCAAATTTGCAGCTGTAAGTTGGCATCCACAGCAGTCAATGGGACTAGATCAACAGTAGTGTTTCTGCTTGTAAAATGAGAGCAAGGGGCATGTGCCTGCATCTGTGCTCACGCCTAGTCTCCCCTATCATCCAGACCTATTTGTCCCAAGGGACCATTCAGAACACAGTGTAGCTTCCTCCTTCCTGGTGCACCAAATTTCATTTGCAAGGAGAATCCAGGTGCACAAGGGGACTATGCATCACATTGCATTCTGACTCCCAGTTAAGCTGGGAATCCCTGTGTCCTGGAGCATGAACACAGCCAGCACTATCTTGAAAAAAACTAGCCAATATATTCAAGGCTTTGAGGTTTCTTAACAGATGCAAGAGACTGCCAGCTCAGGCTGAAAATTAACACATTCAGCAGTGCTCTGCAGAAAATGAGGCAGGCACAGGAGATGGTAGATTACACAATTTCTGTTGCTTTAGTTTTAACCTATTTCACTCTGAGATCCCAAACTTTGATTTAAGCCCCCTCATGCTCAGCACTGTATTTTATTTCTACAGCTCCACTAACTCACAATGCTTAAATGAAACCAATCTCCTCCCACAAGTATGCACAGAAGTCTCAAAAATTATTTTAGAACAAGAAACTGGACACAACAGTCTCAAGCTTAAGGAAGAGTTGCAATCAGGAAGGATGGTCTCATTCAGATAGTATCTAACATTTCAGCAGATCAAGTAAAAAGCCAAAGTTGGCTGCGGCACTCAATCTTTTCTATCAGGAAGGATTTCTGCCTGATATTAGGAATTCAGTGCATACTCCTCCTCTCCAATGAGTCATGAGAATAGAGTTGGACTTCCTTTTACGTCTCCTTCATTGACATAGATGCTCCTCCCAAAACAAGGTAATATTGCGTCACATGAGGCAGCACGTGAGAAGAGAAAGGAAAGGGATTACTGCACAGATGTGAGGCTTTTCATTAGAAGAAACCCACAGGGATACATGCAGGAGGTACTCTAATACCTGCACTGAGCTGCAGAATAAAGCATATCAGGCATGAATATACTTCCGTGTCTACTAGAGTACAACAAAAACCACCCCTGTACTTGTGAGATTAGACCAGAGAGGACAGACTACCTTGGGAACCAATGACAATAAACATCAGCTAACCATAAAATTTACTACTTTTTTTTTTTTTAACCTTTTGTTCACGCTTCACTCAGGATACTCTTTTAAAAAGTCTTACTTCCCATGGCATTTTTATTAGCTCAGAGTTTAACCAACTGATCATGCTTTCACCGTTTCTGAAACATAGATGTTATTGTCTAGTGACTTTTTTAGAAATACATTCTTTACATACTTGTATAAGAATATATTTCTTCATAGCAATTAATATTTTTAAAATGTATAGTAGCTTGAAATACTGTCTAAACTACAGAATGCATAGCATGTGGACAGTGGCAGGACAAACTCCTCCATGCTGCTCTCATCTGCTCTTTATCCTTCCATGTTTTCAAATGCTGGTTTCTCCACTGAAAGCTACAAGGCAAGTGACAGTTCTGAGAAGCTCATGGTCCTGCACAAACTGTTAAATGTTCACAATCACCAGCACAAAGTTACTGAGAATCCTATTCCCCTACGTGAAAACTCATACTAGCCAAGTCAAAGAGCTGTCCCGTCTTGACTTGGACTGAAACTACTAGATTCTGAGTATGAACAAATGGCTATGAATTATCACACTGAGTGACATCAAAGAGCCTAGAAAGTAAGCAAATGAAGCAGGTGCTATACAACATATCATAAGGCAAACAATATAAGCTGAACAATACAAGGTGAAGAATTGGTCAGCTTCTCACAAATGTCTTCCTCATTTTAAAATCCCTTTTTAATTTTATGTAAGTTTTAGGGTCATGACGCTCTGTAAGACTTAATGGGAAGCCAACTCTTTTTTTAGCTCAGATAAGAATGGCACTGCTGTGCAACCACTTTGTGGCCCATGTGATAACATCTAAGCAAGGCACAGAGAAATCAGTCTTCCTGCTTTTAAACACCACACTCATTAACAAAAGCATCTGGAGCTAGTCTGGTACTAGAAAACACTCATAGGGAGATCACACTGCCTATGTGGCACTAAGTAAATAGTTCTGTATTAGATTTGTTTCAGAGCTGACAAACAAAACAAAACAAAAAATACACTTAAATGCCTCTTCCCTCACCCCCAGTTGCCAGCCACCACCTTATCAGTGGTACCATTACAACTGCTTAGTAAACTAGTTCACTGAAAAGATCTGGCTCAAAGTAGCTGGCTTGAGATGGAGGTGAGACACTTGCTTTGTTTGTTTCTTTAACTGAGGACAGTTGAGCAATCCAGTTTACAGTGTGGTCACACAGAGATGCATAGACACAAGTAAGAGAGCTGCATACAGCAATGCCAGGGCATGAATTTAAGTTTGTTTTGACACTGAAGCAAGCCCATCAAGGAACTACACTTTCCAAATACCCCAAGGAGAAGCTAAGGGGGTGTAGGAGCAGTTTGGTTACTAAGAAAAACAGAACTTTGCATTTTTATAAAATCTATTCACTTAGTACTTGTAATACTTTACACACTACATCAAAATACCCGTGATACTACACTGGAGCCCATTCACTAACTTGACAGAATAACTAATAGCAGGACCCTAATCTACTCAATGAATGAGTCCTCCAGAGTGTGGATAGGGAAACAAAGCAGAGAGGAATGAAGTTCCTTGAAAACAGAAATACAGCAAATGACAAAACCATTCTTGTAGGTTCCTAGTGAGTAAGGAGGTGAAGCCCTAAATTAGTCTTTAAGAAAGTGAATTTACCAGCCTCATACCCTGAAGATCTATTCATTATGCCCCTTGACTGCCTCCACACACTGCAACTCCAAGCCCCTTAGCACTACATACCCAAACTCACATTTCCTGCTTTAGCCTCTTACCTCTCCTGCTCCATTATCCTACCTGTCATGTCTCCAAAGCAGGACCCTTTAACCCATCCTTTCCTAACTCTGGCCACCCCATCTATTCAGCATCTTTTCCTTCACCTCCCAACCCTCCTGAATATATTCAACATATACAAGGAATTGTTATCACATTATCTAGTGATAAATACAAGATAGCTTACTCTTTTTCAGGACAGCCAATGTGAGATAGTCTGATATGAGAAGGCTACCCAGGCTAGTTTTCCAAGACTCCAGGCAGTCACTTTGACTGCTAACGTCAAAGACAAAGCCCGTGTGTTAATGAAACTAGAAACTACTGCCCTCTCTCATGTGGTGAATTCCTGCTTTGCTAAGTCTTGGAAAGAAGATTAAAGACTGTGTGGTCAGAACTGAAAGGTATGAAATCAAACACCCTTGCACCAAGTCCTTCGTATTTAGTGGCCCCGACCACTAACTCCAGGAGCTGTTTCCAAGCACACCTTAGTGATGACACTCTGAATTTCTTGGCTGGAGGAGGGGGTAGGAGATATTTTCCAGCCTCTCCGTTACACACACACTTCCCTCACATGTTCCTCCATCACATATCTGAGAAATAGAACCTGAATAGTAACCAAAGGCTTGGTATATTCATTGGAGATTAAAGGCTGCATGTTCAAATAGGCACTAACTTGGGTGGGTTGGTCAAATTCTCCGTACAGTTGTTTTATTCTGGGAACCCCACAATGGAGAAAAGAATTCCTTTGATATTCACATTTCAAAGAGCACACTTTTCTGAATATTTTCAATGGAAGATGATAGCGTTACTGATTTATATAGACTGTGTATAAACCTACACATGCATATGCACAAACATACATGCACAGCATATACATATGTATATGTAGAACTATCTGTAACAGAGGGGGAGATCCTTTCATTTTGCCTTTTGTGCTGCTCACTCCAGGAATCTATCCTTGATCTTGACAGAACTGATAGTTTATAATGAATACTTTTCCAGCTTTCATGGCTGGCATCAAGGAAACACCTGGGAGTAAGATTTGTTCACTGTGGTTTTGTGTATTTCTTTTTTAAACACAGTTACTGTGCTGTTTGCCTCTAATAAACATTTTTATTGTGTTTAAATATTTTATTGGTTCAGGCAAAAACAAAAGAAAACAAACAAGTAAACAAGAGGGTCTGCTGTGCTTCTGCAAGCAGAAGAAGACCCTGAAAGGATAAAGAAACTGGGCCAAAGTCAGGACATGTGCCATTGACTGTACTACAGATTAACTACACATGACATTTAATAGTACTTCATTTTCCCTTTAGTTACCTAAATAGAAAGACTGATATAGGAAAATGACACTAACTTCAAGAAAGCCCCGACTCCTATTTAAAGTACTTGCATGATCCTCAGAATCTTGGCATTCACTTTCTATTATATTCCTCTCTACAACAAGCCTGTGAGATTCCAAATATATTCTTCTCATCTAACAGAAAGGAACCAATGAATTAAGAGGCTGAACGATCTACTGAAGGAGACACCAGAAATTTCTGGCAAAGCTCTAAGAATCTCACATAGAAGATACTAACATTTTGAAGTACAGCATATTTTGTTGCATCAATTTAATACAACTGATATTAATCCCAGAAATTATATCAAAAGGAGGATAAAATACCAGATGTAAACAGATGCACAGTAAACAGAATATTTGAAGGAAAAATTAGATACACAATACCCCATTCGTTCTATATTAAGGAACCAAGTCAGCACAGTCAGATAACATTCACATTCTACACTGATGTTGTCAGACTTCTTTTGTCATTATGACATTTCTTTCTCCTTTCTTTCTGTGTATTTGTCTGCTTGAGATTTGAAACTTCCTGGAATCTAGGTACTTAGGAATCTAGACTTAAAACTGCTTATTCCAAGATTTGAACTATTTCCAATAACAACTACTGTTCTAAGTTATAGAGATTAGAAATAGAGCTAGCTGAAAAGCTATGATGTATTTTAGGAGATCTGTTTTCAAATGCTTTTGACTAGTTCTGTAAACTGAATAGGAAAAAAATAAAATTGAAGAATCAGGTATCTCAGAAAATCAAGAACATCTGTTCCACAGGTACAGGCTTTGTTATTCAATCTAAATAACAAACTTGTAACCTACAGTTAAAGCCCTGGTTTGCTATCATCTTTGTGTGTATGAAAATTTCATGTTAAATAGTTTTAAAACACAATCAGCGAGCAAGGCCTTATTCTATCACCTCTTTGCAAAAGTATAAATTCCACACAGAGTAGAAAGCAGTGAAGAGTCAGTCCCTTGTTCACATGCAGGTTAGCAGGAAGAGGCTATATCAAGGCCACTGAAATGCTTGTATGAAAGCTGCAGTGCTTATGTAGGCAGTTTAAGAGAGCAAATATGGAACCTGTAAAATCTCAACATCCCTCCGTAGTCTACTGCTCCAGCTGAGCATGGAAAGGAATAGCATTCTGCAGGATATTTTTACTTCCTGTGATACCCTGCATTTTAGTCTAGCCTATCTCTGGAAAGAAGATTCACTGGAAGTTCAATCATTTCCACAGCTTCAAATGTGTTTTAAAACCAGCATACATGAAAAGGGGAATAAAGGGGAGCTTCTAATTCTATCTCTTTATGAATAGTTATGAAAATATGTGGATCAAAGTCTCTTCCTCTGCAAGTAAATTTCAAACCTCCTGTAGGACTCAAAGGAAAAGTATTAGAACTCATTTTATATTTCAGTTAGCATAAAGTACAGGGTCTCACAACAGGCTTTTTCCTAATTTGCAGGGAACTGCTTCAGAAATGGAGCAAAGCAGTCTAAACAGGGCCCTTTTCCTGCCTCCACAACAGGGGAAAATGGTATTAGGAATGTAACAAACATTCAAGCTATCTTTGTCATTACCTTAACAACCAGCTCTAGCTACCTTATGCACATGAAAAGTATACTTAAAGAGAGAAACGACCCTACATTAAACAAACTCCTTAGCTCCCTCCTTGCCAAAATGCACATCAGCCAACCTGGTATCTGCCAAAGCCCTTTTGACCTCAGAGTTATCAATCATACTGAACGTTTGTTCCAACACATTGGTTTCAGGTCACAACTCTCCTTAATCACTGCTGTTTCTCCTGAAGAAGAGTCATTCTGTTCCTAAGGAACTGAGCACAATGAGAAGTTCTACATTCAGTACTTAGCTGATCTAAAAAGGGCCTGCCAACACAGACAAATATATTTGACCTGAGATTCTCTTCCTAAACTCCCAGTTGCCCAGATCCCAAGCAGCCATGTTAGCACAGGGCAGTGCCTTAGCTACCATGGCCATTCTCCTGAGGGTGAGCTCCTCAGCAAGGCATTCTGGCACATTGGTGGGCACACGTTGGTGGGCTGCACCAACATGGATATAACAGCTTCCAGGCCAGCACTAGGTAACATCTCCACAGCAAGGAAGGCAGGCTGAAGACCATGATGAACCCACCTAACTCAAAAAGTCATATGACCTTTTCCTGCACCACCCTTTATCTTTCCTACTCACATACCTGTTAAGAAATTTGGGAGAAAAAGAAGTTATGTGTACAATGTTTGCTCTGTATGCAGGACAGAGCTGCAGCAGCTGCTGAAGCTTGATCTTTTGGGTGAAGTTCTCTTTCCAGAGAGATAGAAGTACCGAGCAGGATAACCAGGAAAGGAATACAAAACAAATTGGTTTGGAAATACCTTTTTGAATGTTAGTCAGAAGCAAGAAGGAAAAGCAGATGAAAATAAGTAATTAACTGAGACTCAGTTAAAGTTCCTCTTCTTAGGAGGAGGGGAGTTTCTGCTCATAGGGAGAAGTTAGTTTTGAAAAATACCTTCACCCATTAAGCAGTACTGCAAAAGGAGAACAGAACACTGAATTCTGTTGAGAGAGCACCTCCCAACTTTCAAAACCTGCCCAGGTCCCTGGGACAGCCACTGATAACAACAGTTTTATGTTAGCACAAAAGTAGCGCATCTCTTATTACATCTACTCAAATACCACATAACACCAAAAACTCCAATAACTAGCCAGAAATTTTACAAAACTCAAAATAGGGTAATAGCATGCTTTGAATTTTGGTGCGCGTCAGTCTCTTCTTTTCACATTTATGGGCGTTTATTTTGAGAAGAAAGAAATAACTAGGTGGGATCTCAGGAGAAAGGGAATTACTTTCCAGTTCTGGCACAGACTCGATGCACAATTTAAATGAATCATTTAATTTTTCTGAGTCTTAGTTCCCCAGCAGTAAAAACTAGGCAGCAGTTCATTTATTCTGTTCTTTGTCTCATTTACATAGGCTGTAAGCACTGAAGGGCAGGGGCCATCTCTTATTATGGATTTGTGCAGTGTCTAATACAGAAGAGAACTGAACACAGCAGGGCCTTTAAGAGCTATCTCATGTTTGAAGTGCATTCAGAAGTATATTGTTCCATGTTATATATGTCTCCCAGAGCTTACTACAGTGAGTGCTAAATAAAGATTCATGATCACCGAGTATAGCTTAGTGTCAGAAACGAAGGAGTCACGAAAAGTATCTATTGGTAATTGCTTGTCTTCCATCCTTCCCTACGTACATTGCCAACAGTACAGCATGTGGAAGAGGGAAGGGGAAACAAAAGCTAAACCTGTCTTTGGTGAACAAATAATAGCAAAAAGCTCCTAAGAAATCTCAGTCCAAGTTCTGCAGCCCTAAATTGCCTACAAAAAAAAGTTTCCATAAATTGGCATTAATGAAGAACAATCCCCTTGCTTTGTCTGGCAGGATGAGCCACCTTTTCTAAGAGAGAAATGCACAACAATCTAGAAATCCTATTAATAACATTAGAGTCCTGAACTTTAATGTATTAATGAATGGACGTGCACCCATGCTGTAATCATGAATTTCAGCATTGCCTTTGATGCTTCATTGGGCACAAAGCTCTTACAAAATGTTTGAAGTGTCTGGCTGTGTAATAATGATTTATAATTCTCTTGAACCAAAGCAAAATTTGCTAGTAAAAATCATTTTTGAAATAAAAAATAAATTGTGACTGGAGGGTCTGGGTTTGTTTCAAAAAGAGATCACCCACAAGCAGCAAATTATTTAAAAAGCCACTGGTTCTAGTGTTTTGAGATAGGCAGCGTACAACTCGGAATTTCAAAGTAGTGTTAATTAAGATCAGTTTATTAAAACGTCAATCTTTTTAACCAAAAAACTCTCTACCATGAATACTAGCTGCAAGTTCCTTTATGTTCAACTTTTCTTGAAGAAAATTATTTTTCCTCATACCACATATTCAGCTTTATCCCTTTTCCTACTCTTCCTTTTTTCCCCTCGTCTCTTTTGTCAGGGTTTACTTGTAGAATAAGTGGTCTTTGTATGCCTGTTAGATTATTGCTTAGCCCCTCCCTTCACACTATCAGAAAGGTTTCTGACTTATATTAAAACAGCTGTGCTTGCCATTGGGAAAAAAAAAAAGTCTTAGTTTCATGAATTTTCTTTCTTCCTTTTCAGCTCAGTCCAATGTCCACCAGAGTCAATGAAAAGAATATTTTTTACTTCAGAACAATGTGGATCAGGCCCGTATTTGAAATTAATTTCATAGCTTTATTATCATGAGTGCTTCCATTCCAAGACTTCTTTCTCAGAAAGAGTGAGGAAAAAGGGTGGACAGAAATTAACCTGGCAACAGTACATCCTTATCACTCTCAAAACAGTTATTTTTTGAAAAATATTTAGCAGAACAGTCCAATATTAAAAATATCTGCCAAGGAAAGAAGAATGGACATGGTACAGCTGGAGACATCCCTCTGTATTCCTCTCAGGAACTTGGAGCCAAAGACAAGGCGGAGGGGGAGGGGGTGGGGGCATGGAAAACCAATTTAAACAACTTTTGTTAAGTTCTTCCCAGCCTTCACACCAAGGAAGGAGGTTTATTTATTTTGCTAAATGTTGTCATTCTTTCTTTGACAACATAGTGGCTGTGAAAAGTGTTATGGAGGAGTCAGGACGATTAACTGTTTAAGGCACGTGCTATGGCTGATCTGCTCACACCAGCTGTGGAGCCAAGCAGAGCGATTCTGCCCTGGCCTATGGTAAGGTCCCTTCTGCTTATGCTAGAACAGGAAGAGGAACCGAATTTCTTCCCAGGTAAGCAGCCTGTAACCATATGCAGCGCTCACATGTGGCTGCAATCATACCCATCTTAAGTACACCTATGATAAATTTAGTTCAAATTTTAGCAAAAGGAGCCTGTTGAAGCCAAGAGCAAGATGTCAGCTACTCTCTTGAGACAAGCACCAAAAATGGTTAGGTGTTGACAAAACCACAAACCCCATGTAACGAAGAAGCTTGTAAACACCTGAAACCACATCCTAGGTGTCGCTGTTAACAGTGCTCAGTTCACAGACAACTGAGACTCTTCTGGCTCTTTTGCAGAGTAATCACATGTACTATTTAAAAAAAAAAAAGTGGGGTTTTTTTTGGTTGGTTGTTTTTTTGTTTTGTTTTTTATTTAAAGTTTTTATCAGTATCTTCCCCATGTGGCCCAAAAGAAATTGTCTGACTATTTACAGAGTTAAAGAGGATATCAATATAAAAATATAAAATACATATAACAAATAAATCAGAGAGTACATGTGCATGCTAGCTGGGCAGGAAGGTGTGAGAGACTGAAAGAGTGAATGTCTCAAACATTGTGGTGGGGCAAGTTCTGCTTAAGGACAGACAAACCCTGCACAGCAAGGAACCAAGGTGAAAAGCCCATCAGCTCAGACATCAGCAACAGGAGGGGGAGGGCGTGCTGGAGGGTTCGCAGCTCCCTGTTCTGATACAAAGATCAAACAATGGCCGTGTCCGCAGGGAAGGAGAAGTTACTCCCCAAACGACCCCCTAGCCCAAAGGCTCACAAACTGCTCATTGACCTGAGGAGTTCGGGTGCCCACCCGAAGGAGGGGCAAGGATGATAAAAGGACACAAACTGAAGCTTGTGGGTTGCACAAGCCCACCGGGACTGGACCCCTCGGCTGACTGAACCAACGCTGGACCCAGGACTGGTGAAATCTTTCTCTCTTCCTTTTTCTCTCTCTGCCTTCTTCTCTCTTTCCTTTTCCACAATCGCTACACCTCATCCATTTCAAAATATAAACCGTTGACCAAGTCTGAGACTACAAGTGGATCCAGCCACCCCTAGACTCTTCTCTGAGGAGGAGTCTGGAAAGCAAGGGGGTCTGCTCTGAACCTCGTGACCCAACAGGAGGGATCTCCTTATTCCCTGAATTGATGTATATGGTTACACGGTTTACAGAAGTAGTCTTATGCCAATTCCTGTTGTGAGAAACCCTGCCACCTACTACCATGCCTCCCCAGTTCAGTTTGCTTCTGTCATAAATAAAATCTTTAACTCATCGTTTGGTGTCATTTTACCTTAATTTAGCCGGAGGGAATTTCGAATTAAACATGACTCCCTGGTCTATCCAGTCTGGGTCGTGACAGAAGGGCAAACATGGTAGTCCTATCCTAGTCCAGACTGACCCTGGAAACCAAAATGCATCAAAATTCTGGCCTGAAGTCTCAGAACACGATACTTGTTTCCCAGTGTTTGGAGAGGAGGGAAATCTACTCTAAGTTTTAGACTGATTTTAGAGTTAGACATTCATTCAGTTGCACTCCTTAACATTATCTTCAATTACATATGCCTCAAACTGGAAGTAACTACCTAGATTTTTAATTGCAAATTAAAAATTATTTCCTTAATTTTCCTTGAAGTGGTGGGCTTCTATTTTAATGTTTTTGATAAACATTAGGGTTTCTTTCCTTTCTCAACCTTTACAAGGAATTCCTTCATTTTTTATTTCAAATGAAGCTGTGTTGCTGAAGTAGTTACTGCAAAGCAGAGGCAGCAAGCAGTGCTTCTCTAGATATGTCTACAGATTCAGGGCTGAATGAACTCCAGAAATCCAAGCAGAAGACCAAGAGTGGAGATTATTTGTGGCACACCACAGCAGAAGAAATCCCTATTCACTACCATCGCGAACAAGAGTATTACACCTTCTGTCTTAACTTGCCTGTAAATTGTTGAAAAAGATGTGTGCTAGGATAAGCCACCATAAAGAAAATCATATCAGGAGGAAAGCATTTCCTAAGATGTCACTAAGCTGGGACAGAAGGACAACAGCCTTTCTCCCCATTAAGACTCTGGATGTTATCATGCATGTTTGAGAAACACATTTAGCATAAACAGAGCAAACAGCGTACCCTTATTCATTTTTGTCTTTTCTACCTTGATTCTTTGCCTCAAGAAGAAGATGAAAGCACAGGAGCCCACTGCTTAGCTACATGCTTATTCCACCCCCCACCCCACCCCCCCCCGCCATCAGCTCCTCTTTCCACTTCCCAGTTATTTGCCCAAACTAGTTCCTGTTATTAGCACAAACCTTAAACCTGTCCCTGATGGGGACCCATACAAATTCACTAGAACTACAGGCTAACACTTGTCAACTCCTCTTCCTATTATAAAATAGTTCAAAGGCCTCGACATGATATCCTGTATTGGCAACGGTAATCTTGCTGTTGATTTTAGCAGAACCCCCATTTTCATGAATCAAAGATATGCTACAGCTTATTAAACTATGTCCTGTAATACAAAGAGGCTTTCCCTTTTTCATTATTTGCAAATACAGTTTCAGATGAAACACTGTCTAAAGAAAATACAATAGACTTAAAACCCTCTACAGCACTAGCCACTGACTTCTGTCCCCCAGAAAAAAAGAACCTATTAATCAACATGGTGAGCCATAGCACTCCTTTCAGCTTTTTTATCCAAAGGAATAGAAAGATTTCTTGAAATCTTAAACATACTTGTCCTGTCAGCAAGTAGACTAGTGACTGATTCCATACATTTTTAACCTTATTGAGGTCTGATGTACCATTTGATACAGCAAACATCTCCCTAGTAAAAAAACCTCACATGTCAAGCGTTAACGCAGAATATTAATATAACTTTTGGAGGAAGTTATGACATGCTACTTCTGGACAAACAAAGAGACCATTTTAAGGAGTAAGGGAATAGTCACACTCAGTGCTAATATAGTCACTCAGATTGCAAAGTTGTTTGCTGGTATTGCTACAATTATTGCTTTCAACAAAGCCACTTTAAGTAGAAAGTCATCCTCAAAAATGTCTTATTTTATTTTTATTTAACAATTTTCACTGTAAAAGGTAATTTTCATGAAGTACAAAAAAAAATTGAACTCTTAATTGCTCATGAGTATTTTCTATATATACACAATGTTTAATATATATTATATATATTAATATAGTACATAATATATTATTGTATATTATATTAAACATATATTATGCATGTGTATATAATGTTTATATTATCATTAAGCATTGGGTATGTACACCTACAGATATAATGTCACGAACCAAAGCAGACTAGAGACACTCATATCAAGTTCAGTCAGGACCTTAACGCAACCTACTTTCCTCTAGAGGCAGATGCATCACTTTAGTTAGAAGGTGTAACTGATGTCTTCATATCTTGTTCAATTACCAAAACCCAACCCCATTGGCCTTAACTGATGTTTATGTAAATTTATGTAAAATGAGTATTGCTGCGCTTATGTTCCATACAGATTTTAATCTGTTTCTCTTGTATTTGAACCAGTCATACTCAGGTGCAATAACTGCTTCCACCCAAATTTCTGGGTTTAAGTCATGGATAAGCATCACAGCACAAGATCTTACTCTGCTTGCCATGGAAGAACAAGGCCTCTGGTAACCACTGGTTGATTCAAGGGAATTTATATATGACAGAAGGCACTGAGGAAACAGTCTTGAATCCATCACCGCAAGGCAGTACGGTTCTCAGTATTATCCTCTCATTTAAGGAACATGCTATTCCAGATCATAAGTTAACTAGCTCATCTTCTGACAGGCTGTTAGCTTGTAGAGGGAAGAATTCCTTTTCTGTTGATTTCCACCAGGTTTCACTATACAGACCCTGTTTGCTTGGGCATAGACAGAACTCAGTGTAATGTAAACAAATTTTCAAAGTCTGGTGATTTAGCTTCCTCTCACAGAATTCAATGGGATTCTTGCCTGGGAGAAGTTCAATCTTCTCCCTTTGAGACTAAATATTTCCTGCCTCCACTCCAAGGCTTGCTTTTTTTTTTTTTTTTTTTTTTTTTTTTTGTAGAAGAAAGCAATAAAGCCTGGCAAAATGCCTTATCAGTTTACACTCCAAAACACAACAAACCACATTACCTGAAATACCAAGCCACCATTTGCAAAATGTGAACTATCTGTAAGCAAGTTCCATAAAGCTGCTTAATGAGACAAAAAAAAACCCAACAAACCCAAACTCCCAAAACCGACAACAACAAAAACCACACAACAAAACAAATAATACAACTGAAATCTGCAGGAAGCAGATGATGCAACTCCTCCCAGCTTCACATGATATCATGGGGAGGGGGGATTACATTGAAATCTGACAAACAGAGTAAGACTAAGTTTTGCTTCCACTAATGGTACAAAATTCTATTGCTTATCCTTCCAAAACTTTCTTCATAATACAATACCTTTTTGTTAGCAGCTCCTACATTATAATGAATAACCACTTTTTGCAAAGACTTTAGGAAATTACCTATTTTTCATAGTTATTATTAAGTGAGATATACTAATAGTCCAAATCCTGTTTCACTGCAAGTACCTGCAAGAGATTTATCTAACAAACCTCCTGCCAGCCTACTAACAGTCAAGCTGCCCATTTTCAAAATTAAGGCACAGCATAATCTGATAACTTATTATTTAGAAAGCAAAGCATCCAAATATAGAATATTGCTAAAATAGTCCAAGTTGGCCATATTTTAGCATTGTAAGATGCCTATATTTTTGGTGAAAACACAGAGTTGTAAGTACCTATATCTTTTAATTTGTATGTCTGTATTTTTAGGTATTTTATATATTCATTTATTTTTATATATTTATACATAAACTTGCCACATTTATATGGTATACTTTATTTATATATATATATATAAATATATATATAAAAGAAAATCATTCACATCATCGTTATACAGAAGGAAGATGCAGCATCCAAATCCCTTCTGATCATGGTTTAGGCAGGATACTAGTTTTTAATACAAGTTGACTAATATCATTAAAAGAAGAGAATGAACACCATTATAGCAAGATCCCCAATTCCAGTAAAATACAGTACACACATAGCAACCTAACAACTTTAACATTTATAAAGGACCAAGGAGCCAATCTGCATTAAATGAGACTTGAACACAAGTCATGTCCACACAAAAGTTCAAGTCAATGGAACAGGTTTTACAGAACTAGGATAGCCCTATCTAGATGAAATAGGGATGAACTGGAAGCGCCTTAGAGATGCTGATGTTTTGAAGCCAAATATCATGTGTTTGAGCACCATTAGTCAAGTGCAAAGACACACTGCAAGCAGGGTATACTTAACCAAGAAGTGTAACACAATTATTTATTCGTCAAACACATGCAAAACATAGTGAGGATTTAACAAGCTATGAAGCTGAGCATTACTTCTCACTATCCCAATAAGGCAGCTGCAGTCTTCCCAGGCCAGGCAGGCAATGATCGGCCTCCAGAGATTCCTGGAAGGCATTCTCAGCGTGGCTCAGTTGCTACCTTCTACCAGCTCCATCGACACAGACTCTGTCCCATGTTCCCCAACTCCCCTTTTCCTTCTAGGATTCTACACCTTTCCATGCTGGCTTTTTCCGTCTACAGCACTTGAGATACTAATGACCCTCTCTCAACAATCATGTGTCTGCCTGTATTTTTCACTTTTCTTATCTCTTTACAGATTCTTAGCACAGGTCTGCTTTAGCAGCTACAGTCCTGATGAAGCAGGTATGCTATATCAGAGCTGAGCCTTGAACCCTTGGTACACAGGCAACTTAAACCACACATGCAGGGAAGCTTACAATGGGAGTTGCAGACAGGGCACTACACATCTTTCTGACAAATCCAAGTCTCCAGTATAAAACAGTCCAGAATTTTGCAGAGATCTAGATGTCAACATTGTGAAATGAGCTTCTTGTTATATACAGCAGCTTTCATGATGGCATGTTTGGTACATGGATTAGCCAGGGATTACAATGAGGTAACACAATGATAAATCACATCTCTGACTTCTAAACCAGCTTCCCTTATTGGCCTGGGGCCTTTATGGTACTGGAAGTTAAGCAAAGACAAATAACTCATTCTGTAATAGCACCTTGTACAAACATTTTGAAACGTTCAGCTGGATCTCGCTGTTTGTGGAGAACAGTTTCATGTTGTGGATTTACACCATCTTCAGGAGCTTGTTTTTAAATTGAAAAAGGGAGGATTGCCATGTAACTGAGTGAAGAGAGAGCTAGGAAATTTAAGCAAGGGGGCAAAATCTATCCCAGGCATGGACTTCGGAGGAACAGAGTACTTTACTCACAAGTCCATCCACAGCTACTATCAATATATTACTGTCTAGATGTCAAACGGGACAGACTTAGCTTCTCTGTGCAGCTCTGGAAAATGAGAAAAACCACTTCCCCTTTCAAAACAGATACTCTGAGGTATGGTACCATAACATTTCTTTAACACTTACAGATTCTCAGGTAGAATGCATTGGCACCACATAAGTCAAAGTATTATTCTATTATTACCTATTTAACACCTAGTTAAACATTACTTAACCCACTGGCATCAACCCAATACATCCCCATTAAGTTAAATATTGCTAATGCAGTATTGTTTAAATTAAGCACTAGTCTAAGCAGCAGTAAATGTCATTCACTGTCATTAGGGTAAATTGGTTCCCTGGGCAACATACCGGGAATGCAGGTGTCCTGATTACACGGGTCCTCATTAAATACAGTACACTATTTCTTAAAAAATGGAATTCAAGCTGATTGTAACAAAAAACTCCACTACTCCTTTTTGCAGCAAGGGAGGATGCACAAACACAACTACCAGAATGTACACATGCCCATCTCCCAGCAGCAACTCCCAGATCCCTTTACAGAACAATGTTTGCCAATTGTGTCATGGCTTAGTCACAGGCCCTGAGCACAGAAGCAGCTCTAGCAAGATAGGGATCTACGCGACAACAAGGAACTATTGAAGCCAGGCATCCTCCTGCAGAGAGCTCTTTATATGACTGAAACCTTGAAGCAGATAAGGCTCTGCACAGATGGAAGTACTGCTCCTATAGTAAATTGCGGACCAGAGCTTGAGATGATAATCACTTGCTATTTATCAAGGATTGTGTCTTCTGTGAAGACCCTAGTATACCTCAGGGGGCTAAATAATAATGAGATATACTGTATCTCACACACCTGAAGTATTACAGATCAGCTGTGATAACACATTCATGTTCACATTGCATTTTTCAGTTACTAATGTGACCAAATAGCCTGAAGTGTATTAGCTTAATAGCCATAAAAACCCCACAGATTTACAAAAATGTGCTACTTTTCTTTCTTTTTTAAAAGAAACACAGGCTTTGAAATGCTAACTTAAGTATTTTTATTTCTGTTCCATAAGGGATTCATGCATTGTAAGAGTTAAGAAGTGATAGTAGTGCTGAGAATCATATGAACTGCTCGTGTTAGCAACTACTTTATGGAACTGAAGGACAGACAGTGATCCTTGCCTTGGGGTTAGCAATTTGATATGTATTTTGGGTTTTTTTTCTTGACAATATTGAACCCTATACATCATTTACATAATGCAACACACTTGCATTCTTCTGCTGGGTTTCAGAATTTAGATTAGTAACAGAAACATGAGTTACATTGGTTAAACAATATAGATGTCATCCATTAAAATATTTGTTTTACTCATTGTCCCAGTGCAACCTTTTAAATAGAACATTTTCAGCCTGGAGAAGCAGTTCCTTCCACACAGCCCTTTCTAATAAAATTGTATGTAGGCTGAATGACATCGAGATGTTTATTGATTCTACTTTCTATTGGTAATGAAAACCAAAGCAATTCATTCTATGGAACCTACAGCAAAGTAAGAACATTATGACTTCATGCAATAAACATTAAAGATTTTTATGTTAAGAATCAAGTAGAGAAACTGAAATGAGAAATGGGCTTATACGAAAAATGAAAGCATTTTACGTAAATAAACATCACACAGGTGCAAATTCACTAGTTGTATGAGCCTGTGCACACGCAAAGAGAAGGAGCCTAGGAGGACTATGTTCCTTCATTAGTCATCTCTGAGGCCCTCAGAGGAGCAAGCATCATACGCTAAGATGTCAAAGTGGTGCTCTCTTCCCCCCTCATTCATCTTAACCAGTAAAGCCAATAGTCAGGCAACAAGTTTATGACAAAAATATAGTAAATCTTACACAAGAGTTTACCTAGAAGCTTTTATATGGGCAAGAAATCCAAGGAGAAGGATTCTGAAGGTGACTGCTATGAGTAGGTTTGGATGAAGTCCACTACACTTTGAAAGCAGATATATATATGGTAAGTCATTCTACTCAACTCCTAACACTGCTTGAGCTCTACCAAATGTATGCAGCAAAACCACAGAAATTTGAAAAATTGCCTAGTTTTAAATTTTGTTTTAAGCTTGAAAGTCATTGTGTCTGTATGAAAAGATTTTCTAAGAGACTCATGAACAACACACACCAAGTTTTAAGTATGTCAAGACTGAGTACTGAGTGACAAAAGGGTGCTATTATAGAAGATCTTAGGTATTTTGCCAGTGTCTTATTATGCAGGTAGCTAGATGTTGGAGGAAGTTTCATATCCCCAGATGCTGGGAAATTCTGCTGTAAGTTTTAATATATTGTCAATGGAATCTAGCATTGCCAAACATAAACATTTAGAAATCCTAAGCCAGATAATTATCAAATCATGAGATTGAACTAGAAATTGTGAGATGTGAAATACATACAATATGCATTTCCTCCTACTGCCTTTTAATTTCTAAGATTTACATCACATTCAGATCTCATTTTGAGATATGCATGGACAACAACAAAAAAGGAAAGGGAGAGAAGCAGGGGGAAAAGAAAGCTTCTTGCCTCCAGAATTAGAGAGCTGAAGAAAGTAGTAAGTGAAGCAGTAGCAGCTGACAGAAGAGGCTGTTCACCCCAGCTAAGTCCTTTAGACTATTTACTTCACTATTTAGTGAGCCAACACTATCTTTACAGTCCCTGTAAGAGTGCAATCGCAGTTCACACAGACACATGGAAAACAGTTTGAATGCTGGTAGAAATACACTAACAGCATACACAATAGGCCAGGCCAGAAGCATTCGGCCAACATTCCCGCCACGGTTTAGCAAACCAAGCTCAGCGCTGCACTAGTTTCACAGCCACAGGTACCTGAAGTTTTTTTAGTTAAAATTTATTTTAGCTAAGAGATGTGATATATATTGAATATAGCACATTCCATTCATTTCTTCTTATTTCAGTTCCTTATCTAATTTGGAATAGTCCCTTTTTTCCCTCAGCTTTCATCTGTCTGATCACAGGAAACTTTTCAGGACAATGTCTTATTTTTTGTTAATTTAGATTTTTTTAATCAGGTATATGGAAAACACCCAAGGTAACAAAGTTAAATGATGAGTGGTGTTTGCAGGCACATCTCTCCAACAGAACACAGTACAATTGTACAAGACAGCTGTTTAAATCTAGTAAGAACTTGCAGAGTTTCTTACGTACTGAAGCCACCCACTGCTGTGGAAGATGCTTGCAAGTGGAGATGTGGTTGGATTTTGACCCTTTGCATAAAAAAATAAAAAGGTTCGGTTCAAACCACAGAGTCTGGGACTTATCAAAACATCCTAAAAATTCAGTACTGATGCAGCCCCTCCCCTCAGCAGAAATAACAACAGTTTTGGTACAATGTGGTAACATGATTAGTTTCTTTACTAAGTAGAAGTCGTAATATAAATACAGAGACAGCCTGCAACGTAAAACTGCAGTTTAAGCTCAGATTTCTAGAAACAAACTTATGTGAGAACTTGCCAAAACAGTCACATAAATTATTCTACCTGGTTAAACTACTTGTAACTTGAACAAAGTAAAGAAGAAATAGTGGATACATAACAGCCCATATAACCTGAAAACAAAAAAAAGCACTTAAAGAACAGAAACAGGCAAAAGGACAGAAAGATAAACACAGAAGTGTCATTTCCGCAAATCGGAGGAAAAAAATTAAAAAAAAAAAAAAAAAAAAAAGCCGCTCCAATACCCTCTTTCTCAGCAATATTGTATTACTGAGTTGGCTCCTCCCATGATGGGCCTTAGCAACAATGCAGCTACTTGGAATACATTCAGCCATGGCTTTTTCAGACAAACAAAAGAAGTGGAAGGGAAAAAAGAAAAGAGAGACACAATAGAATGCCACTTGGCACAAGAGTGTCCATCACTTCCACAGCTAAACACCAATTACTTTTGTATTTGTGCTTATGGGCAGGAAATCCTTGCTCCTTTGCCAAGGAGCCCATCATACTGTGCTTACAGGAGGAGGGGATTTCCATCTGCCTTATTCCCATAACAACTCTGGCTACTTTCAGAAACTATGTGGAAGAGTTCAAAAAGACTACACTCTGTGAACATGGTTCCAACCAAATGCAATCAATCTACATATTCACTGTGTGGACAGTCAAATTATTCCCATACCTGTTTTGTTTGGGGGGGTTAGGTTTGGTTGTTTTTTTCTTTTTTTCCCCCAGAAGTGCTGTATCCCTGCATTTCCTGCTGATCTGAAGAGATGCAGAACTTCTGACCTCAACACATTTCTGACTTCATAATGAATTGGTATGCACTAAAAACCTACTGCATGCCACCAGATGATAAAAATTGCTCCCACTGGTTAAAAAGCTAGCACTTACAAATATCTGATTATGGAATGCATTTCCAATCCTTCAGAACAGCATAGGTTTTTCTGAACCCAGGCAACCCTTGAAACCATTGCAATGACCTCCTCCTGCAACATGGCATCAATAGCAGTGGTCTGAGCTCTTACATAATAAGTCACCTGCTCCAGAACAGGGGCAGAAGATGACTCCAATGAATGGCAAAGTAAGCTCAAAAGAAAAGGAAGGTGGCTGGGTCTGGACATAGGTCCATAGAGGTGCCAGCAATTACACCCACTTCCACATGCTGAATATCTGGTCCTAACTCTTTATGTCCTGTCAAATAAATGGGGACAGGGAGGGCTTGTGGTTGGAACATACTGCACTTTGGCTCACCTCAATTCTTGTTAAGAGAAAGCAGTTCTCCATCCTATGGTGCGGTCAGGGCTGGCACAGATGAACTAGGAGAATGAGGGAGCCATAAATCAGTCCCCTCCTCCTTCCTTGTGCAAAGCAAACCACAGCAGAGAAGACAATCCGGACACTGCTCCTTTGATATTCTAGAGGGCCTACACCCTAATTTACTAGTTAAAGAAGTTTTGTTGCTTTTCCCTGGTCCTTATGCAACCTTGTTGATTATACAGCATCATGCATGCTTTGAAACCCCTCCTTTACTCACTCATCCAAACACCAACTTTGCTCATAGCTTTGTACAACACTCAAGATGAGCAAAAACAGCTACCTGGGAATCAAACACTATGCATGACAAAGGAAAGCTGTGATTGAAAAATAAATAAATAATTGTTGGGCTGTCAGCTGAGACAAACTCTACAAACTATTGTGTTTGCAATATCACACTGCATGTTTCAGTACTTGAAGTCATACGCTATATACTTTACTGATCGATTTGCATACCATATCGATCTCAAGGGTTGTATAATGTGTTTGATTTGTGGCACTTCTGCATAATTTTCTGATTAAGTTACTTATTTAACCTATTGACCTTTACTCTTAATTAAAGAGCCTATGTAAATGTTGAGCCGTAATCAACTTGCACACTACTGAGTGGAATTTACATCTTGTGGAATTTACTTACTCTTTAAGGCTTTACACTGACACTGTGTGGTACGCGATGGACATTTTCATCCTTTGCAGTTTAAATTTGTGAAGCATCCTAGGAATCTAACTTTACTTCCAACAACTTTCAAACAAAATTCCCATAGGCATTTGGTCCTTTAAGAAAAAAAATTCACACAACAGAAATTCTTACTTTGAAAGCCTAAAAGAGAAAGAGCAAGTTGCATCTGTGTCTAGTTTCCTTATGCAACTGGTCACTTGTACTAACACCTGTTGAACATTCAAGAATTCAGTTTGGGATCAGATCCCTATTGGGTACACCATGTACACCTATGCTGTACATACCCACTAAGAAGTCCCTGCTCTACAGGGCTGACAGCACATTACATTTGGCATTGGTCACCACTCAAATTTTTAAAGTTACAGTAGAACTGATTATTTCTCACTAACATGGAATCCTAATTTCAGCAAATCAGTTGATGAAGAAAAAAAAAACAAAAAACAAACCAACAAAAAACAACACACCACAGTCATTGCATTGCACCATATTCTGTTTATCATTGTTGAGGAGTCCAATTTAGTTTTAATTATTTATGGCACTTCGTTGTTCTAAGTGTAATACGGTATTTTACTGATGCACTGTAAAGCTAGAGGACATCTCAATAATTTAGTTAACAAATGAACTGCAATGTTTTGTGTGTGTGGAAAGTGTTATGTTGATAGCTTGGAAAGTCAGCAGTTTCACAGCAGACATTAATTAAGTTTTTAGAAGCTGCAGTTATACCTTCCCTACAATCACATCTCTCTCATCTCCCCCTGCATATACCCCAACAAAAGGATAGAGATTAGATAAAATATGACAAGAAGATAATGTTCAGTAATCACTCTGAGCCAAAGACTATGACAATGCTATGCCCCTTGAGACAGTTCTTACTGCTCCACAATGAACAACCAGAAAAAAAGTCACCGACTTGCTCAATTACCAATGGTCTTAAGATCAAACTATGCCAGTGGTCAGATGCAAAGAATATAAGTCAAATATTAACAGGCATAAACATAATGATATAAAACAAGCTGCAGAATTAAGCCGAGTGGGTTGGACTCCATGCAGATTGAACAAAGCAAAAGACATTTCCAAACAACTGAATCTAAACCCCCAACCCTTCTATACAACTGCTTGCTTTCTAGTAGCACTCTACATTGAAGTTACCTGCAAGGTCTGTTTTCACACCAATCGTAGTTCCCTCTCTCTCTCTCTCTCTTTTTTTTTTTTTTTTTAAGCTCAGAAACCCTTTCTTGACTGTGGATTTTACTTTACTCACCTTGTTTCCATATGGACAGCAACAATCACAGGCATTTTTTCAAACAGCCAATATTCCTCTTATGCCATTTTTTAAGCTGCTGAAACACACAGACTTAAATCTTTCCTCAGTGAAGGATGCCACTGCATACTGTTGACCACAGGTGACCCTGTGTTAAAAACCACAGAGCAAAGCAAACCAAACGGTAGGAGGCTTGACTCAGACCGAAGGAATCAGTTCTTCCCTTCATACATGCAAACGAGTCTACCAGCATTTTGCAGAGGAATAATCTACCCCTAGATTAGACCCAGAAGACCACCAAGGCTAGAACACGTGACCTTGCAACACAGACAAGGTATCTACTGGCCCTTATCATCTCATGCGGATGCAGAGTAGAAATTTGTGGAATTACTTAAGTTTTCAGTATTTGTTCTTTTTCCCCTCTCTTCTCACCTTCAGGTTCGCTTCCTACCTGTATGCTGCACTTTGCCCTCTTTAAAAAAAAAAAAAAAAAAAAAAAAAAAAAAAAGGGATCTCAGTCTCCTTAATTGCACGCTTTTCCATTATTCTCTAGTTAGAATGAACCATTTCTTGTTACTTTGGCTCAGTGTAACTTGTCCAGTCCTAGTGCTGAATAACGCTGCTACCAAACTTTCTGCAGCAACTGTTTTTTCCTCCATGGCTTTGCATATTTCCCAATATGTTCTGTCTGTTATTGGCAAGAAAGGAAGAGACAAAACTGCCATTTTTCTACCTTTGTCAAGTAGTTGAGAGACATGACTAACATGCACTGAAGAAAGAGTTCAGATTTAAAACTGAATTAAGATTATCTGAATGAGGACCGTAATCATCATGAGAGGGTTTTAAAGATCAGCTACTTCTATGAGAAACCTGCAGACCAAATTGAGGTGCAAAAGTCATATGCACCCTTGCTATTGGTAGGAACTGCTATGGTAGGAATGTGTTCCAGAGTAATCCAATGAGACTTACCAAAGGGAAACAGTGTCATTGGCTCACTAGGGCTAATTTTGATTACTTCTTCCCTAAGCTCTACTGGAGCAAGTATCAAAGTGAAAGTTCACATTCCTTCCATTGTCAGTAATGGAATAGCTGCTGATAGCTTTTTGCTAGCCATGTATGTAGGCAGTAAGAGACCCCCAAGCCAGTTACCAGAGTACATAAAAAAACTCTACATTTAAAATATTCAGCTTGCTCAACAAAGAATGCACCTTGATTAGTAGAGTGCATTAAATTTCACCTACTTAACTTTGCAGCTTGATTAGTGAAGTATGCAGCTTAATCAGCACAGCATGCAACTCATGACAACATGCACCACCTAAAACTGAAACTAATGGTAGGACCCAACAGAATCCCTAGTATACATGTCTAAGTAAAACATGCAGTGCAGAGGATTCAAAGCAGGCTCTTAGGTCTGTAAAAGAACAAGTGAAATGTTCAGTTCCAGCAGCAACCTTGAGGCTTTGTAAGATGCATGATTCAGGCTGTAAAGTTTCAACTGCCCAGTAGCTGGAGGAGTCAGGCAATGGACAGCTTCTTTCAGTACAAAACCAAGCAGAACCCTCATCAGTAATGCTGGTCACTGTGACCACAACACCCCTTTACTCCCCATTGTCCATGGGCAGTACATAGCCAAATCCAACTTTCAGTATTTAATTTTACGCACACCTGAGATAGTATCATTGGCCATCCAAAACATGATTTCATTATCCCAGGGAAATTAGGCAGAATATTTGAAGATAGCAAGCATGTCAGCAATTGAGGTAAATTATCATTACAATTTACATACTAGCAAGCTAAACATAAGAGTTAGAAAACGGTTCAACTCTACACAATTAGGATATGGAGGCATTTCAGATATGAACCAAGTTTAGATTTTAAATAATCCTAAAGCTGAAGATTGTTCAGACAGAGTGTTTTGGCTCAGTCTGCATTGTTGCCCAGAAATAAAGACAAGCTCTGATATAATTAGGAAGTAACTTCACTTTTGGTAGAATATAACAATATGTTCTGTCCCTAGACTATAAAGAAATGCTTTATAGAGCGTTATATAAAGAAAGCTGTAGCTTTCAGTAGCTATCACTCTACATAGTATTTCCTTAATGATTTTGGTTTTTTCCCCTCCATGGTCATCCTATATGCTCTGAACACACAATAAGAATTCACAGTGTTGTTATTTATGGTACAGATTCTAAGACTGCTGCAGTTAACGGAAACATTGTGTGTTGTCTACAGGGGAGTTTTGCAGAGTATGTGGTGTTTACCTGAGCATAAATCTTACCAACAGAGGTACATGTACTCATATAATTCTTAACCCACACACTTCCTTTTAGATACTACACATTCACTAAGGAAAAGAAAAATAGGTATGTGTCTCAAACTCCCAGATACTCAGCTGTTTCTCGGCAGGACTGGATGCCATTCCCATTTCAACAAACCTAGAGCTATTAATAGTCAAGGTTTTGGCCTGACAACTTCTGCAACACTTAGAAAAAATAAATTATCAAACTACAACAATTGTCAGACAAAAAAAGTACAGAGACTACCACTTACATACCCTGTGTCAAAAAAACCCCAAACCCACCCAACAAAAAAACCCAAAACCTAGTCTTTTTAATTCCTCAGAAAGGTTTGCATTACTAAGAAAAACAAGTAAATACCTAACAGCATTGAACTTTGATTGCTGAGGTTTCATCTTATAGCTCCTACACAGCAAATACAAACACAGACACAAAAAAACCACCTCAACCTTTCAATTAAGAAGCTAACCCTCAGGTAGGACTGAACAAAAGCTGCACTGTTCATCCATCTTAAACCATGTACCTAAAACCCCAGTATAGTGATAGAAGTATGCTGGCATCAATTCAGACCCGCTTCTGAGAGGTGATGCCAGTAGAAACAAGAAAAATACAAGGCTTCACAGGTTGGGCATCCGGACTTCAGCAGCCAACCTGAAAATCCAAAGGTTAATTTTCAGACTGCATCCTTTCTATCACAACTTGTTAGACTGGGATTCGCATTCTATCATGTTTCTAGAAGTAGTTCAAAGGTGCATTTAGAAGTCCTGTGTTGGTCCATTCATCAGGTCCTCTTCTGCTACAAACCTCTGAAGAAAAAAAGCTTCAATATCCTCATATCATTTTACTCTAACCATTCAGTCCCCTATGCCAGCTGGGTGGTACTGTTCCTGTTGCTCATTGCTGTACATGTATGCAAATATTCCTGCCACACCTTTCAGAAAAAGCAGTAGAAATTTTTATATTTCCAAAATGCTATTTTAAACAGCTTGGTTGAAAAAGAGTAATGTCATATTTTTAGCATCTATATTTTAATTAAAAGTATTTTCTTATTGAACACTCTAATTGGAGTAGCAAATTAAAATAAACAGTGCTCGCTTTCTAAGGCATTCCACTGATCACTTCCTGGTACGGTAAAGGCTAAGATGTTAAGTCCTCATTCTATGAATTTAAGCAGGAGAACTTGCCATAAAACTTGAAGTGTATTTAACATTAGATTGAGTGGATTAGGAAAACACATTAGATAAATATTGTAAGTCTTTGTTACTTGCAATTGTAATTCAAAACACCACTGTCTACAGCATTCCCAATTCAGAAGACTCAAAGCTTAGTAAGTCTAAAAATGTTAGTACTCCAGCAAATCAAAGTAGTCCACAGGACTGACATCCCAAATATGAATACAGATGTGAAGGAGTTTTTAATCTGTATTTTTACCCATATCCATTTTATACCATGCTGTATTCATATATTCTTCTTCCAAATATACAGTACTACAGCTCTGGGAAGAGTTCCGCTGTTCTTTTAATTTGGCAGACAGAGGATTTTGCATAAATTTTTGGTCATTCTGAATGTTAAGGAAAACATTACCGTAAAAAGATCAATGTAATAGCATTATTTGAAGTACACTACTTCCCCTATTTGAAACATCACCAGTTATTTCCTATCCATTCCTGAAACCACAGACATTAAAAACAGCAAGTATCTTATTAACTTCAGCTGAAGTAAAGCATAAATATTAACTGGCCAATCACCTCTCTCAGTTGTGTACCATAGCTGCAGGACTTTTGTACTGGATTTTGCAGACAACAGAAAATCATTTGAAAGTTAGTTTTGGAAGAACAGTGGAAGTTTAGTGTACATTCTGAATATAAAATTTATCCTGGTTATGTTGTTGGCAATATCCTTTTCCTTTAAAACAGTGTCCAAGATGAAGCTTTGGAAAATGTAGCAATTTTCAGTAAGTTGCTAGTCAGCACTGCTATTTACATGTCCCCTGAAAATCGGCTGTTTCTCTAAGCAAGGAAAAGATGGCATTTCCATACATTGGCCTAGGACTAGTCAAGAGTTAGAGGTTATTCTGAACACCCCATTTCTGAAAATAGTCCCAAGTTGTACTTAGAAGTCCTATCAGCTATGAAAAGCAAGACCAAATGCAACACTGAGATCAGCTCAGTTCTGTGACAGAACTAGAGCAAGAAATGTGTACAAGTATTTCCTGTTTTGGTTTAACCTCATCTCTCCCTCATTCAGAAAAAAAAAAAAAAAAAAAAAGTCCAATACAATGGTCAGTCATTATTGCAGCTAGTATAATTTACCAAACCTTTCTACACAGCCGTAACACAGAAGTCATGAGCAGGGGCAAGAAGACAGGTACCTAACATTACTGAACAATATTAGTCAATGTTATTGCCTGGGATACAGCAGAACAGGGGAGATAAAGGAGCTGGGAAAAGCAGAAGCATGGACTGATGACAGCAGAAGATTGGCTAGGAGCTCATGTAGATTCAAGATATTTCAGATGTTTCCTCTCCCATAGGTACTTCCCCTCCTGTTCAAAGAAATAGCTGCAGTACCACAGAATCCACCATGTGGTGTCTGTTAGCCAATGTTGATTTTTTTCATGGCGACTGGTGTAGGTACATCTAGATTGTGTATTTAAACATCACAGTTTTGTTTTCATTTCTTGCAAGAAGCATTTGACTGAGGTTAATGTTTTATATCAACAGAGTAAAAATAGCTAATTCTGGGCCCAAAGGTCATACACATCAGCACAACTTGAGCTCTGAAGTGCTTTTAACCTTGATTTTTCCTTGTAAGCCAGGTCCTTTAAAATATACAACACATTTAACCCAGTCTCACAAGCATAGGGGAAAAAAAAATAAAACAACAAAAAAACCCACACCAAAAAACCAAACCCAAAACATTTTCACTGTCTTTGGAAGAACATAATCATTTGACAGTCAGAGGGATCTGATTGTGTTTAAGATGATACTTGCCAGGAAACACATAAGACAAATACAGTTCACTTTACAGAAAGGAATACAAATCAGAAATATCAGCACATACAAAAAAAAAGACATATACCCTATCTGATTCAGTAGATTTTTGGCACCCCAATTAAGTTCTGACAAGCTAGTATTCCAGGCACAGTAAAATATTGTTGTTCCACTAGGCTTGCTCCAATGTTTAGTCATAAGATCCATACAATAATAACAGAACAGTGGCCTATCTTGACCAACAGTACATTAGTTATTATCTGCAGCACAAACACCTACCACTTTATACTAACATTTTGGCAGTTAATCTAAACATAGCACTTAAAGCTACATCATAATTTTGAGATCTAACTGGGTCATTTTCCTTCCAGCTGGCACCAGTAAAAAGTATTTTATAACAAAAAAGTAAATGAAACTTTTTTTACAAGGGGTTTGGGTTTTTTTTTTCGTTCTTTAATGGCAGGAGCACAAGTATGATTTCAAGCACACACGACACATTTTTCAAGGCCTGTTCGCAGTGATGCTAGCTGGGTGAATTACAATAAGATTTATTGTGCAGTGGTGTATGTCTAATTTTCCATCTACTGCTGGGAGCTTCAGTTGGCGGGAACTAACAGAGACGCCCATTATGTACAGCCTGGTTCAAACTGTGGTTTTGGTGCAAACTCTCAGGGACAGGAACTTACTGCACATGCTGGCAAGAGGACAGGGAGAAAGTTGATGAAAAGAACAAAAAAGGATTTTTAAAATGGCTTCTTAAATATGTGGTATCCCATCCCTTCTCCAAATTGTTTCATGGCAAGGGGGGGGGGGGGGGGGGGAGAAGGGAGAAGTCACAACAGATTTTCCTGTAAAAATTGTGTCATATTCAAGGGATATAAATCAAGGTAGCTAATGACTTGTTATTGTGGCAAGGGCCCCTGCTGACAAGACTCAGAATGAACAGGAACTCACCGGAACAGAGTTCTCAATACTTTACTCCCTCTGCCCTTTCCATGCCACTCCCAAGTACTAGAAACACAAGTCCCTTTTAAAACAACCATCTAGAGACTTCTTTCCCTTACCTTCCTCTACCTTACTCTAGTCTTCTCACACGTTCCATGTACACTCCCAGCTAGATGACTTGACATAGTCCATGCAAAGTGAAGGTGGAGAGAGGAAATAACAAGGAAGGATGAGGAGAGGGTAAAACCAGAACAGACACAACAAGAAAAAGCAAAGTCCTGGAGGGGTAAGAGAGAAGAGGAGTGAGATTGCAGAGCTCAGGATAGTCAGCAAGAGATACATGCAGAATATGAGAGGTTAGCAGGGATGGAGAGAGAGCTTGAGAAAGGAAAAGGTTAGAAAGAAAAAGTTTAAAATGGGAGTGGAAAAAACAGCACAAATAATATAGTGGGAGGGTGCAATAACAAAGTAAATGACTTAGAGCAGAGCTGGGATCCATCTCACCAAGCCACAAAGCACAACATCATCATTTTAATACGTTGAGCACCTCATATCAAAGATGTAGCTAGAGACAAGCTCCACAACCAAGTCCCTGCTTCCTTGGGAACAGCTTGTCAGGGAAAAATCAAACCATACGACTCACCATGCTGCTTCTATGCCAGAGCAATGGAGAAAAAAAAGATGATTTCTGTAGTCTGCTCCACAACTGGCAGTTAGAAAAGGCATTTTGCTTTAACAATGCAAATCAAGCAAAAAGTAAAAAATACACAACAGTCCATAAACCTGATGTTCTTTCTCATTGGTTTGCAAACATTCATATATACAAACACAGTATTACTCTTCAAGTTTACAGTAAAGAGTGATGACCTAGGAATAGTAACTTTTTCTATCTTTTGGTTTATATTAGGTACCATTTACTATCCCCATAAAATCTGCTTCAACTATCAAATTTGATATCATCTTTTCAATTCTCTCAGGGGTGCTAGTTCACCATCTATAACCTACAGTGCAGTTCCATAGCCACACACGGGATGGCACTGTTAAAATTAGTCCTCACCCATCAAATCTCTCCTCCACTCTGACTCTGTAGTCAGCAGATTCAAGGCAAAGGTACATCTTTATTCCCCAGAATTGTATTTCTCCACCACAAACTGACATCACTTGTTTTTATGCCAGTTTTATTTTTACTTTGTATCAAGCATGGAAAACCAGTGCCCGTAAATGTATTAATGCTATGTTATGATTTTTGGAAGGTTTGGCAGCAGAGAGGAGAAGCAAGCGATTGGGTGCGGTATTACAATGTGCAATGTGGTATTTTATTCTCTCTAGAGATCTGTAATTTTATGCATGTTGAAAAAAAATGTTAAGGAAACTTAATGTACAGAACATAAGGAACCAATTTTCTTCTTTAAGGAGAAAAAAAAAAAAAAAAACCAACCAAAAAAACAACCCCAAAAAACACCTTTGGGCTGTAAGCATTAAAAACATCAGTCCAAATGGAACCATTCAGCAACCAGAACAGGGAGTAGAGAGGGTAGGCAGAGTTAAGAAATAACCATTAATTTTTATCTGCCTCCTCTTTGCAGCCACATCACTCTTAATCATCACTCAATTCATTAGCGCTCTATAATTGTATGCCAATGTGACCATAAATTCTATATATGGGCAACATCAGATGGAGACTCCCTTGTACCACACTGACTGACTCAGAACAGAGGACATCACAAAAGTTTTTTGTTGCTAGATAAATGCACAGACAGAACAAGGTCCAAAAAGACAGATAAAGTACAATTAGAGTCCACCTAAAGCTAAGCCTCAAAAAGGCAAGCTTTCTTCAGATTTCTGCTATTATACCCTTGCCAAAAATCCTCTTCTGATCTCTAAACAAGCAATCAGCTCAACCATATGCAGGGTAGCAAGAGTGACCCTATACTGTCATGCAGAAAACAACATGGTATTGTACAGCGCAGCACTGTTCATGTCCCAACATAGAAGCACGGCTCCAGAAATAGCATATACCTGTAGGTGATATTTAAAAAGAAAACCCACACATATGCTTTCAAGTATCTTTGGTACAACATACACATTGTGTCGACTGTAGAATGGAACAGCATATTATATAATACAGTGCCAGACAGGCTTCTCAGCACTTAAGAGTCAAAAACAAGTACTAGACATAGCACATCCTTGATGCCAGTGCCTTTTTTTGGCCAGCGGGAAGGGGCACGTAACTCAGTGTTGTAGAAAATGGTTATTAGCATCTGTCCATTGACAGCAGGGGGCTGGAACTGCGTATTCTTTAGGTATATCTTTATCTATTCTTGCGTAAGAGCTAATGGTAACCGCAGCCCTCTTCTCCACTTATTTCTCCACTTAAGAAACCTTCACATTATACTTGAGAAACAGACTAATCACATACTGCTGTAGCTGCCACGAGCATAAAATAGCACCACCACATCAATAATATGTCTTTCCAGATAACTGGGTAAGCTCTCTGTTGCCTTTTAGACAGGAAGAAGTTCCACACCCAGAAAAATTCCCTTGAGAAGTTGTCAGAGATCTTTGAGAGATACCAATTTGGCACAAGACATGGTAAGGAGGGCATAATTATCTCAAGTGTCCAATGGATTCACAGCACACAAACCAAAATGGGCAAGCTGAGGTAACCTCAAAGGTTTCCAGCATTGTTTTCTGTAGACTGTCACCCACATTCTTGAATCTTTATCTTTTTTTTTAAATGGATGGTTCAATACAAGGAGCCAGGAAAACTGCTCCCACCCATGACACTGGCACAGGGAAATCTGGCAACACTTATGTCTCTCTAGACTTTACATATCTTGCCCCATGTAGTCTTGTCATAACCCACACAGACCAAAAGAGATGGAAAAAAAATGGGTGGAGGATGCTGAGCACTAGCAAACTGACTTCACAAAATCTCCAGTTGGTTAGGATCAGCATTTTAGGACAATAGTTCCCCTTCAGGAATTCTACTGAACTCTACTTCAGGTCTCGAAGAGATTTTGGCATGAGTGGAATTAGTGGCCTGGGCCTTACTTTCTAGTCACAAAAGAGAGATCCATCAGTATCTTCTGGAAGCTGGACAAAAACTAAGAGTTCAAACTGCAAGTTTTCTTGACAATATTCACAACTCACACAAACAAAACAAATTCCTTTTCTAACTAGTATTACATGCATAATTTTTAAGCTCATAAACCAAAAGAAAGGAAATTTTCAAAGGCCGCTAGTCACCAAACTCCATCTGCCACTGGCCTTTGTGCTGGAAAATCTCCGCATAATATCAAAGACAAATTTCCCCTGTGTTTGATTATGAGTTGTGTTGAACCACAACACATACTGGTAGAAGAATTACTATTGCCCTCACATTTAATATCTTTGGAGCATGTCTTTGGATAAGCTCAGTTCCAAATTACTTTGAAATGCTTCAAGACTTTGAAGAAACCCTACCTTCACATGTATTTCTAATAAGTAAAGAGTAATAAAAGAAACAGATGTCATTATGCTCTATCGTGACTAAAGCAGAATAAAACAACCCAATAAGCTAATTTACTGAGGAACAGAACCCTAATAACCAGATGGAGAGAATATTAAGGGCACCAGCTTACACTACCTCTTTCTTTATATAGACATATCTAACAAACTCAGGACAGAGAGCTCACCCAGGATGCCACAGATCTCAGAAACAGCAGTACAAGGTTTTAAGAGTGCTTGTAGTAAAGCCTTCTAGCTTTGCAGATGTAAGCTGATGTGGATCAGTGGAGTCTTCCAAGGAGGGGGGTTGTTCGCTAAACAGAGATTTGAGATACCTGTGGCAACATTTCAGTTCCCCAGGTGTCTTCTTCCTCACTCACATCCACCTGGACAGCACATAGACAGATTGAGGGGGTTTTCTCCTTCCTGAAAAGCTCTGTTCATGTAATAGGGCAAGGAGAGCTCGAGCTCACCTGTACTTTGATATACTAGGTCTGTAGTACCACCCCAATACCAATAAGGAAACCCCAGTGACAGCAAGATAAAGTCAAGGACTATGCTGCTTGCAATCAATGCTGATGCAAGCCTTGCCATTCGTCACTGTTTGAGAACTATGCAGGTACTTGGGCCCTGCTTTACACACATCCTGCCTTGGATTTACTATGGCAGCTGGCTTTGGTGAAGTCAAGGTACTTGACTTCTGCTGGTGCAGCTAGCTTGTTCGTTTTTATCCAAAACTTTCCAGTCAGATTTTTCATACTGAAAATGTAGGACTGGAAGAGAGGCAAGAATAACTAAAAAAAACCCCTAAGAATTCCCACCTTTACTGTAATGAGAGGGGGAGTCCTGTTAAACCAATGTTTAATGTGGTGGGAAGGCAGGAACAGCAATGGTTCTCATTCTAATACATCTCTAGCAGTCACATTATCCACGAATTAGCTGGCATATTTATCTTTAAAGAAACTATAAAAGGAATCACAGACAAAAATGAGATTTCATTAAAAAAAAAAGTGAGAATGAGTTCCAATTTCTGGTATTCTGTCACATTTCACTGTAGTGTGCAGCTTGAACTCATTATTGATAGACTAATAATTTACCAGAAGTTTTTGCTTTTGCAATATAGAAAGTATCAGGCTTAAAGTGACTCTCTGAAGTCATCAGGCAGCCCTAGACCTCAGTATGCAGCAGTTTTGTGCTCTGTGAAAGGAAGCAGCAACATTGCAAGCTAAGGAAAGCCACTCCCAAAAGTTGAGAACTGAAAGTGTTCATTGTTCATTTCCCAAAAACATCAAGCATCTTAAGGCTAGGATTTTCAAAGGGGCCTAAGAGAATTAGGTACTTCTAAACCTATGGTATTTCAGTGGACTTCAAATACCTCTATTTCTAAGTCTGCCCTGAAAGAGACTTAAGGTGGGATTTTTCCTTTTAATTTACCATTCTTAAGCTTGGTGCCTTATTTTCAGTGGGCACTGTGAGACCTAACACTGACCCCTCAGTCAAAGCCTTCCAGGGCAGCAGCAGTTTACCACTGTGGTGGCTGTTGTAGGACTAGAATTACTCTTAACAATTTTTCAGTTTTGTTTTTCAGTCATTCGTACTGTAAATTATTGCCTTCTTTCTTGCATTGGGAGGCAAAAAAGCAAGCAGAAGAATGCATCATTCAGAAATACAAGCAGATGAAATCCCTGATTAACATGAGGTAAAAATCCCAACATCCATTAGCCTAACAAGAACCCCATTTGCACTTTAAAAAAAAACAAACAAACAAAAGTGTGAGAAATTATGCATCTGTTCCCACCAACAGTAGTAAAAACTAGGAACAGGCTTGCACCCAGATAGCTACATTTTGGGTGCCAATATTATATTAATTACATTAAAAATGGAAAAGCAAAAACCCTTCTGCCTTCTTCATTTAGCTCATAACCACTTTTTTCCTATTTTTTCTAGAAAATGAGTGTTTTTCCATTTAAAAGGTGAGAGCCACTCCGTAGTTACAAGTGGTACTTTTTGACTTTCTTAATACAACCCTGTGGCTACAATTAACACAACGGATAAATAGCAGATCAAATTAAGGTCTGATCCTGTTTTACTTATAGGCGCAATCCTTGCAATAAATTGCAGGTTAAGCTGTCGGAGGTAAATGAGGAGAGATGGAAAGCATGATCTATGATGCCTGAATTTTAACTGTTCAGACGTTGAAAGCAAGTGCGTGAGAAAAGATAAGCAAGTATCAAGACAGAAAATATCAGAATTTTAAGATGCTTTAGTGATTACTATAAGATTCCAAATATAGCTGAGATGCATGTTTTGCACAAAGCTTTAAGAAAAGGTAGCAAATTTTGTATTTCTCTATGTGAGCTATTTAATGCTTACTTTTATCCTTCACATGGGAATAACATTTTCAAAAGAGAAAAAGAACATGATTTTTCTTCTCGTTATTTCAGAGTGCTTTAGGTTCATTTCAGAACTTCATTGTCTTTGAAGTTTGGGGAATAAGGGAATGCAGACTCTTTCCATACATGGTCTTATTGTTGTGGAAATCCACTATTTCATCCCCTTAAAAATGAATAAATAACAGAACCAATTTGAAGTCCTTCACAATCTGCAATTCTTACAGGCATCTTAAGACCGCATACTGTCTGATCTATTTAGTTTGCAATTCAATCACAAACTCCTTGCAGTATAAGAAACAAAACATTGTAAAAGAAGTGTGTACTGTCTTTAAGCGTGATCAGTCTCAGGATTTTTAGGGAGGGATTAAGTCAAGGAAGGTAGCTTTATGAATCATTGTCTGAGGCACATAACATCTAATGTGAATCCTAAGATAGTATCTGGAAAAATACTGTGCACTTACTGCTAAGCACTGAACCAACTGTCTGCTTCCTGTGACATGAGTGGGAACAGGACATACTCAGAACTTCTGAGAAGCAACCTATTATCTGAAAAAAAGAGCAACCAGATAATTTAAAATCATTCACTGTCCTTTATACCATGAGGTGTTGACCAAACAATATATTTTTTTAACTGCACTCTTGCTCTCATTGCACAAATTATCAAAAGACAGCGCTAGTGAGCTCTTCCACATTCTTCATCACATCCTTAGCGCCTTCCAAACACCCTGTGTGGTAGGGTGCCTACCAAGGTTGCTCAGTTACACTAGAGCTCTCCTTTCCCTTTGTTTTTTCCCCCACTAAACTTCAGAGAACACTGAAGAAAACACGAGAATGTGCTCCAACCTCTGACATTCACTTCTTCTACTGTGAGAAAGGCAGAAAGAAGGGTACAAATAACCAACCCTCGCATTCTCAGGTAACTCTGACCTCTCTTCACCCAGGCCAGGTTTGTCCCATGAGATCAGAAATTCAGGCCAGCTGGGGGGACTTAGTCCACTTGGCCATTGGCATCAGCTCACAGTCCAACAAGAATCACCTGTGTGGTGGCTGGAGCCTTCCTTAAGGGACAGACCTGCCGTTACCCTGCTTAGCCTGCATCATCGATGGTCTCTGGGTCTCGCTGGAGGTGGGCCGATACAGGTAAGACAAATTCCTCAGCAACAAAGACTGTAGTAGGAAAAAATGGAGTCTGGGTCAAAATTTAAAGCTGTAAGCTAAGGCTTTTTTTTTTTTTTTTTTTAACTGTTTGCACCTTGTGACTACCGAATTTACACAAGGAAGAAAAACTAAGCTTTCCTGTACCCACTCCGAGGCCTTTCTGAAGGCAGTTCTGCTTCCAGCAGCACCCAGAGAGTCCCAGCGCTTGGCCTGTGCTCCTCGCACCCCTTCCCAGTAACACAAACCCTCCCCGACCTCTCCCGGGAGGCCGCCCGCAGCTCCAGCCGCCCAGCACCAGCACCCGCGGCGGATGCGACGGGGTAAGTGCTTTAACGGCTACCTGCTTCAGATCCAAAAAAGCCCGGCGCTCCTCCAGGAGCGCTGGAGATGCTGGGAGGGTGCCAGAAGCGGGGAGAGGGCGGGGTATTTGCCCCCCCGCCTTCCCCCGCTGCCCTGCAGGAGGCCGGGGGGGGGGGGGGGGGCAGGCCAGCAGGGACGCCCTGAGGGAAGAGCCGCGGGCGGGGAGCCTGGGCGGGAGCCGGAGGTCCGGCGGGAGCGGGGGGGGGGGGGGGGGGAGGCCGCCCTCAAGCCCGGCTGCGCGCGCGGGACCGTTGGGAACGGGGAGGGGGGGCGGTGCCCGCCAGCGTCGCGGTGGCACTGAGGCGCGCGGGCGGCGGGGCGGGCTGGGCTCTCCTCAGCGAGGCCCGGGCAGGTGCGCGCCGCGACGGGCGCTCCGGAGCGGGGGGCCACGCGTGTTGAGGTGTGCCGGGCCAGAAGGGCCGTGGGGATGGGTTTGCGGAACGCTGGGCGGCATCTCGGGAGGAGACGTGCTGGACCGCGAACCGGGCAGCGAGGGCGTTCCGAGGCGGCTGCACCTTACAGCCTTGCTGCCCGCTGTGACCGGCTTCCCCACTGACCGCAGGAGGGGCTGTTACATCGATCTGCTCGTAACCTCGTAATTCTAGAGGTCCACCTTAAATAACTGATAAACTGCAAGTACAGCAAGTTATCATGAAAGAGTTTACCATACGATAAAGGAGCCACTAATCTTTTATAAACTATTACACGTGAATACGGGCATGCGTGCATGGGAGAAGTGAGGCGATGCCGTTCCTAGTACAGATTACTGCAGCTCAGTGAAATAGCACAATGTGAGTGTTCATACGTATGCGTTTTCCTTGAAATAAGCCCCTTTTTCCTTAAAATAACCTAAAGCGCTAGGGTATCTAGTGCTTCCCTTCCGTAGTTGGAGTCATACAAAATCAAAGCGATGTTTAGGGGGATTTTGCAGGCCCTGTCCACAGGAGGCGCTGTGCAGATAAGATCACATACGCCGACCATCCCCCCACTTTTTCTTTCAACCCATCTTACGGTTGTCAAAACTAAAAGAGCTTGCTAGTCTCTAGAGTCGCACTCCTTGAAATAGGTAGGCTGCACCTGAAGGTTTTTCCAAAAGCCCTTTTTCCTGCGTGATCTCTCAACGTGTGGCAAAAGACTTGCGTTTCTTTTTGGGTGGGGGGGTTCCGAGGGATTTCTTTTTCCCCCTCCAGCACTTACCCTTTGGTTTTCCAGTAGTTGCAGCTATTCTAGTGGAATTAAGTCTTGCATCAAGCGTGGATTTCCTGATGTTTGAATAAAAGATATTTCATTGTGATTGAGTAATTTGACCATTAAAATTGATGATCTCCAGATTTTCTGAATTAAGTCTGTTAAGTTTTAACCAGATCCTGCAAAAAATGGGAGAAGTTTAGCATCCTAAATATTTCGGATCAGATGATGGTCTTGGCAATTCAGTTGTACGTAGACTGTTTAGATTCTCTGATTTTCTTCCATTAAAGAGAATAAATAGGACTGTTGTAAAACTCCTTATCAAGGCCCTTCATTGAAAGATCAGGCTGCAAACTTAACTGCTAATTTGCCCCCAATCACTTCGTCAACCAAAATACTACACGGTGTTCCTGACTAGGAAAGGGCTGTACCCGTTAGGAGCCCAACAAGATGACTGTAGATGCTGAGGAATATGAGAAGGAGCTGCAGATGCAGGCCAGGCTCAGATGCTCTCATTAGCTACCATCACCTATTGCCACTCTTGAACATAAAACTACCAGGCTAGGTGAACTAGTAATCTAAGCCGGTAGGACAGTTACTGTGTTTTCAGTTTTGTAGGTTATTTGTGACTAATTAGTTGTGAACATACAGCAGCTAGAAAGACACTCTTAGCCATCATGGGGTCTTAGTGGCAGAGATACCTTTCCACTTGCTGATTGTAGCGTCTTGCATGCTAGGCTCCCACTGCATGGCTGTGGATCGTAGCACAATATGTGTATTTCCTGATTTCCAAATATAACCCTGTGTGGCCTGGCTTAAAAAGGAGCTTAGTCATGTGTCTGAAGTGTGAGGTACCTCATTCATAAAATTAAAGCTGGATGTTGTGGAAGTAAGGCAAGAGTCAGGAGGTTTTGTTCTTCACGTTTACAGGTTTTGAGCTTACATCCCATTTTTGAAAACTCATTTAAAGTGATTAGTTGGTTTCTTCACACATCCTGCTATTAGCTAATTAACCAGAAGAGTGGCAAAAAAATACCAAAATAATCAATATGCATTTCTTTTGTAATTTGATTATTTGAGGAGAATTATTTAAAGCTCTAATAATTACCTTTTTTTTCTTACCAAGTCATCCTTTGCTGATGAGCTACAACAGCAACCAGACCTCTAAGTGGGTTTTAATACAAGTATAGAAGCTTTTAAAGTCTGTGGTGTCAACGTTAATTAAAGTGTCCCTAAGTACTTCTTAATACAACTGACCACAGTGATTTCTACAGGGCAATTATGTTTTACAGTGTCAATCATCCAACAGGCATTAATATAAAGCAGAAAAGCTCTGAAGAAATTTGTTATGGACTGTCATGTCAAGAACCCAAATGCTAACCTGCAACAGCCTTGATATTATTAGCACTACTAAGGGTCAGATTCCAATTAATCTGCAGATTTAGCAGTCCTCCACTGTAGTGGGTCTTGATACAATTAAGCAATAATAGATGACAAGAAGGATACTTCCTGGCAGTTAATGACCAATGGCAGTATTTGAAGGCCCTTAACCCAGCTGGTCATTAACTGCTCAGAGACACAACCTGGAGCTCATCTTTTCTATTGTAAACCATATATTAAAGGAATAAATCAACTACTATTCCCCCCCCCCCCCCAATCCTGTGCGAGTGGCTGCTGTTGGGCTACTGTGGTAGTGGTTAATTCTGACGGGAAAATCCCAGTGCAAGTAACCAGTGGGGAGACAGACCGTAGCACCGAACCTTGTAATCCTGAAAACCCCTAACTGTGATGAGTCCTAAGGGCTCCCAAGGAACCTGCGGCTGGTGAACAGAGTTTGTGTTCTGAGGCTGCATTTCAGTGCTCAGCCGGAGGGAGAAACCTGTCCGAGGGAAAGAGAATGGACCCGGGCAGCAGGAGCACCTTAATTCTCATCCTGGTTGTGCTCTGTCAGTTATTTGGTGCCAGAGAAGTAGCTTGGCTTCCAGTGTGGTAGATCCTTCCTGTGATGACTGGAATAATGACAGTAACCTAGGAGGCCAAGCGGCTTATTTATTACTCATCCAGCACTATGCTATCTTTCCCTTGCAGGGACCTGATGCACAGGTTGTCTTATCAGTAGAATTTCTGAAGGCTAAGGTGGCCATTTAGAGTGACAACAAGCCTAGCGCAGGAAAGCCAGCATGACTGGGTTGGTCAGAGGTGCTGTCTTCCAGGGAAGGAAACTGGATGGTGCCTGTGCGTGGTCACCTGTCTGTCCGGGGCATGCTACTCCTTGGCACCAGGAACCACATGCGTGCTGCTCTGCAGCCTCCAACACATTACCTTCTCCAGAAGATTGTTGTATGTGTGGAGACAGCACACTGTCCTGCATGGGAATTTGTGCATTTTTTTTTTTTCAGATTGACATCTAGAGGGGTCAGATAAACATTTTGTTTCTTACTGCTGCAGGAAGCAATGACTTTTTGTATGTCATTTTTCAGCTTGCTTTTCATTGTACCTATGTACCAACCCAACCGACACCTCAGTGTTTCCCAGATTACTGATCATTATTCACAGCTGCAGATTCCAGCAAGAAAAGGAGACAAATCACGTGGTAAGGGATGCGTGTGGGGGAAACGGAGAAAAAGCTAAAATTTGGACAGCAGAAGTTGACCCAAGTGGAGCAATATGAAAGTACAGCAGCAGAGCATTGGGCCCCAATTCAGATGTATCATACAAAAGTAAAATTCAGGCCCAATGACATGGTGCTTCATCTCCAGGTGCCTTTGACCTTAGTAGCTTAAGATGGACTGACGATATTCTAGTGCCTAATTCTGTTTTTCAAACTTATGGTATGGCCATTGCCACATTTTGTCAAACTGTGGTAGATTCAGTAGCAGAAATACAGGGGTTTTTTACTGCCTTCTCCTCAAGACCACTTCAGTGTTGCAGTTTGACTGAGTAACTACTTGATTGCTTACCAGAAACCAAAGCTTAAATTGAAAAGTCAATATTTATGTATTTATCTGTTATAACATGTTGGTCAGCAACTGCATTACATCCAGTTTTGACCCTGAATATTTAATCACATAGATTCATAATGCAGTATGTAATTTTTAATAATTTCATGTATGATGCTCTCTCTCTCTAGGGGAGTAAGGAGGGTGGCTTGTGCAATAACTGAAAGTAGGCTGAAATCTAATGTAATACACAAACAAAATGTTCTGTTACATTTTTGTTACAATACAGTACACTTAAACATAATTTATTTTGCTATGAGAACCATGACTAATTACTAAGTCAAAAGACAATCATGATACACAAATGGCAGCCGTTTGCAGACATGGCAATATGGCAACTA
Source organism: Astur gentilis (assembly GCF_929443795.1). NCBI lineage: Eukaryota > Metazoa > Chordata > Aves > Accipitriformes > Accipitridae > Astur > Astur gentilis. The sequence continues at coordinate 15,675,370 of NC_064896.1, read as the reverse complement.
TAGGTTTTTTTGTTGTCAACTTTGGTTAGTTTGTTTAATGTTATATGCAGCGGAAGAGGGGAAGGCAAAGAAAGAAGAAACATGAGAATCGTTTTGTCTCATTTCTACTCATAAAAATCCTTCTGAGATTATGTTGCTACCAACAGCACTTCCTGCTTACAGAATTGACAGTACTCGGTGAATATTATCAAATTAGGTTGGTTATCATGCATGTCTTTTACAGCATATGGTGTTAATGGATTTCAGAGGCTGATAAATGCCTTTGTGGAATGGAAAGGCATGGGGAAAACCTAAGAGCTGGAACATTCAGTCACTAAATTTAAAGGAGCCCAGCTGAACAGGCCTAGTTTTTTTTGCATTTGCCTGTGCATGATTGACCATCATGGTCAATCTTTAATGGTAACTCCAAAGGAATAATAAGGAATGCATAGAAGAAGTCACACACACATCTCATAAAACAAAATTTATCTTTAATTTGTAAGTGTCAACAGCAGTACAAAAGATGGAGTGATGGTGAATAGATTAAGGGTAGAGAGGACAGTCTTGAGGTAAATGAGCATAAATAGGCAGTCTTATAGACACTCCCCTGAGGGGTCTAAACCCCTATCATGGCATATACTGTATCACCCAAGGATGACATGTTTAACATATCAGGAAAGCACCTTGTGCAAAAAAAAAAAAAAAAAAAAAAAAAAATTAAAAAAATCCCCCCCACCCGAAACATGTAGGTAAGGTGCCAACATACACCAGAACATACTGTATATGGACAGTGTCTTTCAATTTTGTCTTTTCCATTAATAACTGAGGCAGAGGAGGAGAAGACTCTTAAAAGTACCACTGAAAGATTATTTAATATTTAATTTACCTCACGTCAATACTGCACAACAAAATCCAAGAAGTCTGTTTATGCAATGAAGCAGAGCTAAGAATAACTATTCTCTTTTTTTAAATTGAGAACAGATTTTTTTTTTTAAATTGGTATCCTTAGCAAACTTTTTTCTTTCTTTCTTTTTTTTTTTTTTTTTTTTACTGTATCAAGAGGAGAGTGTGAGATGTGATGGCAACCTTTAAGTTCATTTAAAAACTTTACACTGGACTGTACAAGATTTTTTTGATAAACTATTTACATTTTCAGACTTTAAAACATATTCAAAGCAGCAATAGACACTAGTTTTTCCTCTAAACGCCCAAATAATTACCGGCCATGGGCCCAGGTAGGTACCTGCATTGTATATAGAATTTCTACAAAGAAAACCTGCCCATTAAGTTAGCCAGTGGGTGTCCAACGAGCAGCCCTCGCCGTTAAGAGCTGCACCCACAGTGTTGCTATAGGAATCAAAGCATAGTACCTTGACAAGAGAGTCTCAGTTGTCCCAACAGCTCTACACAAACTTTACAATTTGAAACAGCAGCTAGCATGTCAGTCCAGCATGTCAGTGAATTGTGCTGATTAAATTAACATAGAGTACAATCTCACAATATACATCACAAACAAATTACAATGTCAGGAAATAAGAGTTACAGTAAGATAAGTTATGTAGTAACAGCTTATAAGCTTGTCTTAATGTAATAAAAAAATTTTTACATGGGAAATACAATAATGAATGAACATAAATGCTAAGCATTCTAGTTTGCTACAAGCTGAAGAAGGGTACAAGAAAAAAAACATTGCTTTCTAGAAAGCAAAACACAAATGACAAAGGAAGACAAACGGAGAATGCACACTAGCAGGTCTGCAATGTGCAGCATACAAACAGTTAAATATTTGCACATTCCCCATACTCCAAGAGCACCAAGGACCTCACTTGTGGTTTTTAGAAAGCGGAAATTACAAAGCAAGCCATGTCACTAAGTTGCTTTATAGCTTTCATATTGCCATAAATACCAATTTGATAAGTTTTCCTTTAGCCCAGTTCACCCCACCCCACCCCCTTTTTACCCAGTGTGTGAAATCTCAGAATACTTCTTTGTCACCATTTCCAACAAATTTGGTAGTTAAAAAAGGATGATGGATTAAAATGAAATATATTTGCATATACATTTTTTTCCTTCTGTATCAGGACATTACAGTATATCAAAAATGTAGTTTGATCTGAGAAAAATCACAGATATTAATGGGTTATAAAAAAAAAAAGGTTTGGGGGAAATTTTTTTAAAGGAAAAAGAGTAAGTGTTTTGTAAAAGATCAAATGAGGTCATATAGTATTATTCTTTTAAAAGAACATGCTTAAGTGCCAACTTGAATCTTAGAAAAGCATGCAAAACAGCAAGGGTCCAAGCCCATTCATTAACTTCTCATAAAAACATGAAGAACTCTATCATACATTCTGCTGGCTGCATCTCCAGTGCAGTTGTTCACACTGTGGCCCTGGCTCAGCAAAGTTTGCCCCGCTTAATGCCAACACTTTACTGGTCCTCATGACCACCAGGGAAGTACTAACATGCTTAATTTTAAGCAGGTAGATAAGTGTTTTGCTGGGGGAGGATGGAGGTGTTAATCTTGTGGTATGTTTTGCTAGGAGATGATTTTGAAATGCCACGCCTTTGATATGACCAAAAAACAAAACCAGGAAGCCAACCCAGAGAGGGGACTGTGTTTTAGATTGCCTTGGGAGGTGGTTGTGTTTGTACTCAAAGCAGGCACTGCCCACAACTGACTGCTGTACACTTTGCACAGGGTATCGTATTTATGGTGACTAATGCTGCTGTTTGTTTTGCATTCCCACCTGGAGCAATCCCATCTTTTGCCCTCCCCCTGCCTCATGCTGCACCTGAGTAGTCTGACTGAGAAGCACATTGCAATCACATGTATTCTCAGCAGGTGGTTTCACAAACTAAACGGTGATGCCCAAACATAAGAGGCAGACCAGAATTGGGCCATGTCATCAGAGTCATTTCTCCATGTAAACCTGAACCCTGGAAAGCAGTTCTGTTTCCATTAAGACTTCTAGCTTCCATTTTTATGAAATATGAAGTGAACTATTCTAGCTGGTATCAGACTGTTTCGGGAGTGTTCTTCTCTTGAAAATAAGTATTTTATAATTTTCCAAAAAGAAAATATATTGTATCTGTTAATTAAATAATCTGTCTGTTCACAGAGAAAATAGTATTTCTATATTTGTGTATTACCTGAATGGAGTTGTTTTTTTCAGCCAGAGTTACTAAGCGGGGCTCAAACACAATGTTTAAAAAGCAATTCCACAAGTCCTCTTTGTGTATTATGTGAACAATTTCCCCTGGTATTATAGCCTAATATGACAATGACATGATTTAATGAATGTAGAAAATAAAGATTTGATATTTTTAAGTCTTGACTACATTGCAAGGGCCAGCTTAGTCATGATAATCTTTCCAGGGATATGCTTTTGACTTCCAAATGCCATTCTTGTTAAGAAGTAAAATATCTCATTAGTTTTACTTGGATTCAGAAGACTAACTGTGTTTCTTATCAAATGTGTCAGAAATTTGGTGTGTTCAACGTATCAACTTTCTAAAGAAGAAAGTATTCTGTGTTTGTGGAATATGCTAATAAAAATCAGTGAGAGCACAAGTGAGGCATCTTGCTGTCCCAGCTACAGGTCCACAGTACTGCGCTCACACTGCGGGTGTAAATTCAGCATCTACATGAGGTACAGTGACTTGTCAGCATTTAATATGGACCAACATACACTGATATAGAACAAAAGTAAATACATAACTTATACTTCACTAAGTATCCATGAACAAAAAATAAAATTCTATTTCCTATGTTATATTTACACAATTTAAAAAAATTCTAAAATGAGATGGTAAATTCATCAAAAACTTTGTTTTGAGCTCCGATTAATAAAGTAAAAATGTTGGTTTTTTTTATCCTTATGATTGTCCTTCCTTGTTTTCTACTGACATTTTAGAGCCAATGTCGGCTAATAAATAGAATAAAATGCTCATATGCACAATTCAGATTCAAATATGTTCCTCCCACTCCACCAGCCAATAAATGCAATTTTTACCAGCTGGCGATTCCTGAACAGCCAGTCATTTTCAAGAATGTGGCTTTAACATACAGAGCATCAGCATTGAGGCAGGGCTGGAGCTAAAACAAAGTGTTCATACATACATGTATTTTGCATAAATAAATGAAATAACAAGACATAAAAATGACTCAAATCCGGCAACTGTGAGGCAGGCCCACACGAGTCGAAACAGATGACTTTTGTTCATGTAGTTTTCGTACAACAGTTTCACATTAGTCAGAAGTGATAAAAAATACCATTTATATCCAGTGCTTATAACACTTATGAAACAACATCTGTGAGTGTGTGTTTTTTTGTACTACAAGCAAAATCAAGTTTCAGTCCTAAAGAACAGTCCTTTGTTCTCCACAAGCCTGCAGAATATTATTTTGGCATGGTCATAAAATTTTTAAAAATTAACCAACTAATCTAAATGTTTGCCTTTGTGCAAAAAAAAAAAAAATTACATAAAATACAATGCTAGCAATACAGCACTCTACCTATGCAACAAAACCAGAAAAAAAAAAAAGAGCAAGAGAGAAAGAAAGTGACGTGGGGGGAGGGAGAGATACTTCTAACTGGAGAATTATGTAAGATATTAATAAATAGCCATTTTTATTAGGAAATAATGGTATCCTCCCCCCAATCTGAGCTGAATGTATTAAAAACAGTTCAAATTCCCAAGCAATTATAAGAACAAAAAACACTTTCTATCAGTACCTTAGCCAGCTTAAAGAGGGCGCTCACCAGCTAACGACACAGCATATGCCTTTAAAGTCTTGGCTAGACCAGTTTATTGCTTATTAGACATGGACTCAGAACACATTTAAATAAATAGTAAAAATATAGCATTTTGTTCCAAATTACAAAATGGTCAGAGAAATTTGACCATTGTGTTTCTATGACGTTGTCTTTATAAATTGTCCTGTAAATTGAACAATCTTCTTCGTCTTGGGGGTTGTTCTTGCACATTTAAATGTGATTCCTACAGTGGCAACAATGGCTATCTCTGCTCAAACAGGTATTCGTGGGGCTATGAGGAAAATGACTGCTCCCAATACAGCCTCTTGTCATTGCACCTCACATGAATTTCTGCAAGATGGGATGATAGCACAAGGATAGCCAGCATTAACACTATACTTCTTTCATTGTCTGGGCCCTAAACAAAGCCCTTACAGCTCAGTGGGAAGATTCCCACAGACTTCAAGAGGAGCTGCTCTAGGCCCACTCATACCTCTCAGCCTGAGTCTGAATTTATCACCAATGTGCTGAACATACCCAATTCAGAATAAAAGCTGAGGGAGTTGAGCTGCAGCACATGTATTCATCAGGCCCATTGGATCTGCATATATAGATATATATATATACAGTGATGTATTTGTGAACAGGAGTGGAGTGTGAGGGAAAAAAAATAAAGGCAATTTCTTCTCTGCCTCTGCAATTTAATAAATCCGCAATCTTTGAATATCTCTCTCTTGTATATTTCCAAGAATTTTCTCTAGCAATTGCATTGTTTCTAGTAGTAATACAAATAAAAATTTTTGTTTCTATAGCACCTTACATCCAAATATCCCAAAGCACTTGACAAGCATTCATCAAGATCTGGCTCACATTCCCACATGACTAATTTTCAATAAATATTTTGATGCACCATTTTCCCAGCTTTGCAAGTCAGATATTTGTGTGGCCTTCCCTCCCTCACTAGGAGTCTCACATATAAATCACTGCATAAATACTTCAGGTAGCAAACAGTTCCTTCAGGTGACAACAGGAACATAATGTACAGAGCCATGATTCACTGCAGGATTCTACAGGCCCTAAAAATTTATCATGGTGGACTCTACATGCAGTTTGGATTTTACATCTGCCTTTGCTGTCTGTCTAAGTATAGAGGTTTGTAACTATAAACAATTTTTTTTAGGAATAATCGTACTGTATGTACATATAAAAGTACTCACTTTATTTTGCATTACATGTAGCAGAGTGTTTCCAAGTGCTCCTTGAACATACAGTGTTACAGGAACAACTGAATTTCTCATTCATATATGTCATGTTCACATTAGTAGCAGGTGCACTTTTATTTTCATATAGCTGTGTAATTTAGGGGAGGAGAAAGAAGGGGCTCTTTAAAATATCAGTAAGGAATTGTAAGTGTAATGCCACCAACAGTACTTTTAAAAATAAATATTAAGTATTTGGACCCTTGACATTCTGGAATGAATAAATTATTTAAGAGAAAATGTGTTAAGACTGAATGCAAGGGTTAAAAGCAAAGGGATAGAGAATGTAACAAGAGGTGGCCTCACACTGCTAAGACAGGCCTGTCCATAGCTGGTGATCGCTCTTTTGTGCTTACTTAAAATCTCACACTAATGGCACATCAAGAGGCAAAAGCAATTGGGCACATGCACTATGGCAACCATGTTTACTACTTAAGAATATCCTGTTTCCAGATTCCTGAGTACTTTACCATATTCTGGAAAAAATTAGGTTTTATATATAATTTTTTTTAAGATGGCAAAGGATTGTCTAAGACTTTACAGTGTCTCCTTTAAGACTTTTTTTTTTTTAAATGTTAAGATTCAAAAGTTATGAAAAGTTTGGCACATCAGAAGTTCAGCTATACATATGGAAAAAAATGGAATTCAGAGACTATTTTTTAAAGACGAGCTATGATGCACAGATGTGCACACTTGCGGACTTGTTCTGTTTCACAATATGAAATCTGCAGTTTTTGTTTTCTAAAATAATCCAGAATAAAAACACATTCACAACCTGTAGGCTGGCACAGCATACCTGAGTGAGAATGTATAACCCCCATCTAAACCAGTAACTTAAACCTTTATCAGCATCCAAACGGAAAAAGACAAAAGGTAAGACTTGTAAGACAGCTATTGATTCATATAAGTTTTCAAGTCCTGATGTCTGATATTTAATATATGTCTTCATCTAAATTAAAAAAAAAAAAAAAAAACAAAAACAAAAACAAAAAAACCAAGTTCATGAAAAATTAGGGAAACAATCTGTCTCACACATTAAGAAACATTTAAGACCATTCTGCTGATGTAACTGTAGGAGCCACACATGCATGCAGGCTCTTTAAGAACTTTTGTTCAAAAAAAACCCAAAAAAACCCAAATGAGTCTGAGTTCTTTAATTCTGTGAACACTCCTCAGTTGGCACTGACTGCCTCATGGGCTTCATTTTCACTACTATAGTCTGATTTGGGATCATCCTCATAGTCCTCGTACATTTCTATTTCATCCTCTCCATTTATCATTTCATTTCCAGCAAGGCTTCCGCTGTCCGTCTTCATACCATAAGTGCTCTGAATGACAGGGATGCTGGGCTCAGGGCTGGCAGAGGTGCTGGAACAATCTGATGTCATCTGAGGTGATGGTGTGGTAGTCGCCATGGTAATAGCACCAGGATAGACAACCCCCGTTCCTGTGGTGATTGGAATTTGAGGCTGTTGTCTGGAAGGAAAAACAAGAGGGGAATGTGATTTCCTGTGTTCAGAGGAGGGAAGACCTTCCACAAGTCCAAATGAAAGAAAAGTGGGTGGTTTCCTAGAAAGGCTGCATGCATTCCTCTGGGGTTCACAGTCTGGTCCCATACGGTATTGGTTCATCTTAGCTCCCCCCACAGACAAATGGACAGTAAACCGTTTAGTAACTACCAGACATTGATTCTTTTGTGTATTTTATGTGTTTGTTTAAACCATACTGCAAACTAGCACTTGGACAGAGATCATCAAAAGGCTTCAGGCACCCGTGTGATGCCTAACTGCTACTGTAGACATAATGTCTCTAAAATCTAAATCCTCCAAACTCCTGACAAGAGCTTCTGTTAATGAGAGGATCGCGGTTACCTCTAAGTGCCAAAAATGGCAGACAGGTGACTAAGTAACATTGTCTAACTGTAAGTATGTAATTTACTATTTAAGTGCTAGGTAGACTCCTACGTCACTTAGAAATACTTTTGATATTTTATTTCTGGTTTTTGATTTTTATTTAAATCCATGATCAGAATGCCATTTGTTCTTCATGATTTAATGTGTAAGACTGAGTTTTTGAAGCAAAGTACTTTAAGAAAAAAAGAACAAATGTTCTTTTTTCTGTGGTAACCGACAGTCTACAGGAATTCAAACTTCCTCCTGAGGATCCAGTGTCAGACCTGATCTATTTTGACAATGCAAATACATGGGAAGACTCAATTAAGGGTGCACTACCTCTACTTCTGACACATCTCACCTTCTGATATCTAACTTTGCACTATGTAACATTGTTTTTTTCATGTGTGTGTGATTTTAAGCATACTGGAGCAATACCACACTTCAACTAAAATAGGCTTATATCACTGCCAGTCAAGAAATTCAACACAAGCTTTAACTGTAAGCATGTATATAGTTGTAATAAGTGATGCAATGTCTTTTCTTACAGTGATGTACGTATATTCAAATGCTTTGCTGAGTAAAGGCCAGGTTGCCAAACACATTCCATGGTCAAGCCCTTACTGGCTACAAATTAATTAAATCTACTTCTTAGATTTGGATTCATTAACTAATAACATAATTTCTATACTAAAATACTCATACAAATATTCTCATATTGTCTCTGGATCATTACCTTTAGTAAAGCTATGAGGAGAAGGAGGGATGTAACTTGTCTGAAGGAAGAGAATCTCCATCGTACTTTAGATGTAACGCTGGATGAATATACTCCAGTACCAGAAATACCTAAATGCCCTGGAAGATGCTATTTTAATATTGACTAGTTATTGAACACACGTGGCTATTTGCATAATCTTTTTGAAGAATCATATAATTCAATGTATTCCCAACCTTCTTTAGAGCAATATTGACCAAGTATTAGAGTACTATTATATAATTTTAGCAGGAGAAACAGTGTCAGATGTGTTTGAATAATCCAAAGAATCTATAACTTCTTGACCACTGTGTCATTGTATGCTAAAATTCAAAAGGACATTCCATAAACCAGTCTCTCAAATCCTTAATCATTGGCTAAATCAATACACAAAATAATGTAAAGCTTATTTACAAGTCCCTAAATGTTGGGTCTTTATAGTTCATTGATCAAACCCTAATTTTGATAAATATCACACTACAGAGTTACTGGGAAACCAAAGTCCTTCAAGTTTGGGAACCAATATAGACAGTCAAGTCATGAACGCTCTGTGTAAGATAATATTAAAATAGCATCTAGTTCTGTCATTGCTGGTACTGCTAGCCTGACTCTTAAAGCCTCTGCACAGCTTGAGAAATTCAAACATCTGTTGTATAAGTATGGTACACCTGGCTAGCAACGAGCAAAAACATCGCAGTAATTCATTTGACACAGTCATTATACTCCTGTTTGCAAATGATGATTTGCAGATGATTTACAAACAGCTAGGGATTTTTCACTAAATTTTCACTTTTAAAATGGTCTGATAAATGTTCTGTGAAAACAATTTTCAGCCAATGTATTTGCTTGCAAGTGATTTTCTGCAAACATCTTTCAATACTTTATCCATAAAATTGAACACCTACCTCACATGGGAACTTTTCTGTTTTAGGATTGCATGTTGTCAGGAGTATAAACTATTACTGTTAAAAACCCACATGCATCTCCTCCACAAATTTTAGACACAGAAAATGTTCACATTAATGACTGTTTCCACAAAGCAAAGGAAAAAGAAACCCACACATGGCCACAGCAAAATTCTACATAGTTGTCACCAGGCCACACACACTTAATTCTCTCTAACCTGCCCATCTAAGAACTGCTGGTACTAATCTTTTTCCGATACTTCTTAGAATAAATACATTCACAAAACAAAGCATCCGCAGTTGTTCATCGAAGAACACCACAACATTAATGCCAAAAGATGTTTTGAGAAAAGTTGTTTTTACTACTCTTACAATAAAAATTGTAGAATATACTCAAAGAATGATTGAGTGCAAGCTGCTCTTGTGTTATAGATGACACTGGGGATCAGAACCCTAATATCCACCCATAACCCTCCCCCTAAAAAGTTTGCATTTTTTTAGAAGCAAATTTCCTTTTTATAAGCAGCAAGACGGAAAAAAAATATCTGTTTAGGACAGGGCTGCGAGGTGTCTCGACAAAATGATGGTTGTCAGTGTTAAGCCCTAAAGGACAGGCTAAGTTAAGATATTCATATATTCTTCAAATACTTATCAAGTCAGCAAAACTCTTTTGCATATCCACATTTCAATGGGACAGGGTATATTTGTCTAAGTACCACCCATTACAAACTATAAGAGGAGCAGGTCATCTAAGCATAATGAAGCAGAATTTACAGAGATACCTTTTACTTGAGAATGTGTGGCAAACTACAGAATGAATCTTACTGGTAAAGAACTTGATCGGCGTAACAGGAAAGTTAACGGCTTACTGAATTTGTCATTCATAAACGCAGTTCTTCTTTACATGTTAAACATTATCAGACGTGGTGTGTATGCCTGCTGCTGGGTAATAACTGTGAGCTTTAAATTACCTATATCTCACCATGGAACTGTAAACATGTGGTAACTGTACCACCTAAAGGGGAAGTGTCTCAAATTGCTACCCATTTGCTAGTAAAAATTTGCTAGCACTTAAACATGGGCACCCACACACCCCCAGTAACTAGACACCTACCTCTCACTAGAGCCCTGTTGTTATTTAGAGCTGATCAGGTTGTCACTGTAAATTCTGCTCAAGTTGATGCATTACATCCCAGAAAGCCTTATTTTAAGATACCACAAACTATATGGATGGCATATGATACTGGAGATGAGTGTTATCATTTTCTAAGTAATTAAATTTTATAGGATGGGGAGGGGGGAAGAAATCAGAGCATTTATTTGAATTCTAACCACTCTCCCTGAAAGGAAGAGTTGGAGTTTCTAACCTATGACTATGGCCATTATGTTTTCCTTTATTTGTAGTTCTTAAAGGCATTCATGTTAATGGTGTTTTTCATAACATTCATCCTTGTATCTAGCTAGAGTTTTGCCTATCATAGGACCTTGGAGTGAGGAGATAAAAACATGCTTTACTGCAAGCTACAGGTTACAATTCAGCTCCGTTGCACATGGTTAAAGCAAGGAAGTTTTCTGCCTGGTTAAAATTTCCAGAACCCAACATTAATCTTCCTATCTCTTCAGATCCATGAGAAACGGTGATGCATGGCTACATACCCTGGCTTCAAACCACTCCTGTCTCCACCATCTCCTCTGCCAAAGAAATCCTTATGTGGCCAGTTACTACAGGTCGCTTGCCCCTCTGCTCTGCCAGCATCGCTAACATCTGTCCAGTTTGGAGCTAAAGATTTGGCCCAAAATAGTTAGGTAAATATAAAAAAGGAGGTAACATGAAAATTCTTAGACCAGTTGACCTGCTCACAAGTTTGCAGCATTAATATTCTTGGGATTTTCCTGGAGAATGTTCCACTTTTGACTTTTGCAAAAGTAGCTAAGCATTTAAATTGGCAAATTACCATTGTTTTCTGATCCCTTCCCAATTATTTTCTGTCAGCTTTTTAGATGACTGAAGAAAAATCGATTGCATTAAGGAAAATGCTTATACGCTACACACCCTTGAAACTTACATTCCCATAAGGAATGAAATAACAGTAAATCTCACAAAAGCACCCATTGTGTACTTACTTTAAGTTCAAGCTACAGGAGTATAATATTACAGCCTTATTCAAAACCGTAGTCTAGCAACATTCAGACTATGTGTGTACAGTAGTTATAAACACTATAAAGGCTTTATTCTAAACATCTTACACTGGTAAAACACACAAAAAAAAGTCACTGCTTACCTAATTTTGCAGAGAAATGTGTATATATCATATACTTATATTTAGAGTATAGTAGACTGTACAAATGACTGAGAATTGAATTATTTTTGTAAGACAAGGCAACAAAAGACAGACTCAAATTAAAATATCTGATATATTGTTTATATATGATCCATTTGTTAGTTCACATTTATTTCTGCATTACAAAAAGAGTACTAAAGATAAATTGTAAATCACTTGAAGTCTGTTCAGGGATTAACTTATGCTGAAGTTATCATTCACAACTTCCCATTAATAATTTTATTATTAAAAATAACTCAATTATTTTAAAGCCATAGTTGGCTTCAGATTCAGCTTCCACTAGATTAAAACCAGCACATTTTAACATACTCTGTATTAAACGTGAATTCTTTCTATATACTATCTGCCTCATTTGGAACAAAATTCATTCATGTAGGGATGCAATAGAAGGCCTACACATATTTTAAGTTCCACTCTGTTCTTTAAAATACTTGCCAGTTCCTAGATTTTTGTGCTGGTCTATCACATATATAACATTGATCTCAAAACATGAATTTCCTGCCCAATTTCTTCCAAGAAATCTTCACTCTCATCCAATTCTTTGGAACCTTTTCTTCAAAAATCAGAACAGAACCTTGCCATTCATTAGTTTATTTCTCTATTTTATTTTAAAGCCTGGCTAGTTTGTATATTGAGATTCTCTAAACAACTTTTGTACATCTTGCCAATGTTTATCAAATAATGTGGCGCACTGAAGTAATAAGTAGTATGAGGGTTTTTGCATCTTAAAAGTTCAAGCAGTGTAAAACCTATATTTGTGGTGGGAAGTGTTTTAGTTGTACACACGGCAGGATTATTCTATGCTAGCCAATGGCTCACCCAAGGGGATCTGATGGGAACTAGCCCTTATTGGATTGCTTAAGCCATAAATATACATTTGGTGTAAGAGAATACCAAACACAAATATGAAAGAATATAGTTTTTTCTTGCTATTTATACTTTCCTTTAGGCACCTGTTTTGAAGGTTTATCTTTCTCTTCACACATCTCCTATTTATCTTTTTATTCTGTGATGATAATTTTTTGCCATTCCCAACTTAATTGGTACGTTCTTTAAAAAAAAAAGAAAAAACAGCAGGACTTCAAGCAGTATGAAGCACTTGGCATATTTCACTGGAATCTACTTTGTACTTTTGTTCTCTATCTTACACTGAAATATTTACTATAAACATAGAGTATATTCAATCCTAAAAACCACGTTTGTCTCCTATTTCATTCTGAAATGGAAACTGCATCTCAACTCTCACATTTACAGTTTTGAAGGATGGTTTATGCTGTTTGTTCCATCAAAACAGTGGAAAAATGATGGGTATACGAGGTCAGTTAGGAAAACTGTTCCAGTTGATGCTTTATGTGATATTTACATTAAACACAAGGAAAAATAAGTTTAAGAAGTTGATGGGATTAATTACTATGTTTCACTTAATTATAATCTGATTTCAATGAAATGTTGCTTTTTATTACTCAGTAAACCATTCTGCTGAGATAAATGATGCTATGTTTTATGTTTCAGTTCAAAAAAACTGTCCTGGTCTGTTTTTTTTCACCTTTTGGGCTTGGTCTCTTCCAAGAATTTTGTTTTAATTTTTTCTTTAGGGAAAAGGGAATTTGGGGCAACAGTGGGAAGTCACGGAAAAGCGTGAAATAATTTTTTAAAATCACAGCCTATGTTTCCTCAGTATCAAAGTTTATATTCATATTGAACTTCAACATGGATCTCATTTCACCTTTACTGAATGCATCCATTAGACTTCGTACCCCCTTCTTCATCACTTGCATAACTAAAAGTCATTGTTGCTGGTAAAGTCCACTGCATCATTATATAAGTGCATAAAGGTAATTTACTCTTACTTTAAAACTTCAACATGGATAGAGGATGGTGGAGTGGACTTAGTATAAATACGAATTAGAATCAATCCTTTCAAGAAAATGATGACATTCTTATGGTCTTTGTGATCATACTGTTTTATACATCAGAAAGATGATACATTTAGGTTGCACCAGCAATTTAATTTTGAATAGTTTTCATTACTTTTTTTTTTAAAAAAAATCAAAATATTATTCTTTAAGTAGGCACTTTTAGAAGATTCTTAGATCTGTCCTTCATATTCAGCCCCATATTTAGCCACCACTTCCAATGTGTAAAATGCTACTGTTTAATACTGTTTTGAATTAACAAACAATTCTCAAATTGTTCAGACTGATGTTCTGGCACTTCTTTTGCATTTCTTGACTAGATGTGATTTGGTCTGTCAATCTGCTTTGGAAGACATAAGCTAGAGTTTCATTCCCTCAATCTGAATATAATTTGTGATGTGCTGTATAAATTCAGATTTCTATTTAGGGGTCTATGTACAATTTTGATGGAAGCCTATTAGTAAACAATTTCTCTTAGAGTGAAGAAGTGAAAACAATGTCAAAACTATAGACTGGAAGGCTATTTCAAGATATCAAAACCACTTCTATTTACTGATTGAAGAAAGAGCCCACATTGTTGCAGGCTGTACCACAAAATAATTGACTGCAACAGGAGTTCTGCATCCCAAGCCAAAAATGAGGGCACATAATCGACGTCAAGGTCAATTATCTGGTAGTGAAGTACCCAACAAAAGGAGACTATTGTGATTAGAGAAATAAGCAGAACATTGTGAATTTGGAAAGGCTGGCACTGGAGATAGCTTTTAGACTCTTTGTAAACCACTAGAAACATTGTGTTAGAGCACTGAGCATCACAGATTAAGTCATAAAAAAAAACCACCAAAAACAAAAAAGCCAGGAGAGAAAAATCGGTTATGGTGCGGTTGTTTCACTGGACTTTTGTTATCTTTAGCATGTAGATCTTTCATAGTGCTACTTTCTCTGCTGAAGACTAGAGGAAATACTGTTAAAAAACACAATGTTTTTAAAACTGTGCCAGGATCTTTCTGAGTCACAGATTCCGAGTTGTAAATCTACCCCATCTATGCACTACTTGAAAGACTCCTCCTGAAACATTTATTTTTAAAAAATATTTTTTCCAGAGTTCTATATATAACAAAATTCCTAATAGCCTCATGCTATGATATCATTCATTCATGTATGTTCCTAACGTAAGTGCTATTACTCCTATCCCTTTTCCCTTCTCCCCGTCCTGACTCCTTTTTCTACAAGGGAATAACCTTTTGTGGTTTTCTCTTTGTTCTTGTCTTAATTTAGGAAATGATCCTAGTCATTACTAACCCAGAACGGACTAGCTTACTAATAACTCACAAAAGACATGATTCAAACCTTTCATGCTAATGGGAAACATCTTCTTTTGACTTTAAAGAATTCCCCAATCTGTCTCATAATCAGCATTCAGTGGCAAGCTGATAGCTCCATATTCTATGATATGTCTTATGTTTTAAATAAGGTTTTACAGGTTCAAATCCTTACCTTCTAAATGACATTAGTCAGTGACTTAAACAGAGGAGTCTATTTGTTTTCAAACAGCATTCTCTGTCTTTGAAAACAATTACAACAATAGTACTCACCCTACAGTAAAAAACTGCCTCATCTCCTGTCTTCGAGACCTCATCAGTTGTTTGTATTCACCAATACGCAATTTCTTTCCATCAACAATGCAGGTACGTTTTGGTCGAGGTTTGTATTTGTAATTAGGATACTTTTCTAGGTGGATTTTACTTAGCCGTGCCTGCTCTTCATAATAAGGTTGTTTCTCTTGATTTGACATGGACTTCCAGCGAGATCCTATTAACACAAAACATTAGTGAGTGCTCAAGTAAAGCAGCTTTACACATACACATTTCAACATCCCTTCTTGCCATAATAAAAAAATTTTAAATAAGTTAATTAAACTGATCTGCATTTACATCAGCCAGCACATATATCAGGAAGCACAACCTGAGACACCTGAAAAGAACCTTAACTTTCAGATATTGCTGCAGGCCAAACATATGTAAATCTCTATTAAATAGGTGCATTTAAAATCAATAGTTACTCCTCAAAATCTCAGCCTCATGCTGCAAAACAGACTTTAATTTTTTATAATATGAGCATTAATCTGTGAATAATTCTATAGCTTTGTAATACCACACACAGTATTATGGTTAAGTAAGGTCTACAAACCTACTTTTACTGTTAAAAGCTTGACACATTGCCTAGGGATACGTGCTTCTTTGATAGTTTTATGAGGATTTGGTTTATACACTGCTGCTAATAGATATTAATACCTTGCTATGTAGCATGAAAAAATTATCAAAACCTTATAGATTTGACAAAATTATGAAAAATCCCTTGCTGTCTGGGTGTCTTAAATTTACTAATCTTCTGATATAAGCTTGGCATAATATTGGCACCTTAACATACTTTAAATCCTATTATGAATATTATCTTCTAGCCAGATGTAATAAATGCACAGAACTGCACCGACAAAGTTACATTTGACAAACTTATATTTAAAAAAAAAAAAAAAAAAAAAGAAAACCAGAAGGCACATGTAATTACATACACCACTTCAGGTACTATAAACTCTCATTGAAAGCTGCACCAATAAAAAAGTTTAAAAATTAACACAGTGTACACAGGAAGAGGAAAAAGTATTCAGATCTCTTGTATTGTTTATAAGGAGCTATCTAAACACTTGAATAGAGAGGAGATTTTTTTTTTTTTCCAGGGCATAATAAATGCAGAAAATAGCCTTTTGGTGTCTTTTAGATGAATAAAATGATTACAGCTGTGGTAAACGTGGGTGGAAGCTATTCTTTTACCAAGATTTTTCATACATCAACAAATGGAAAAGTTGTATAAATATTATCTGTAGCCAGCAATAAATACTCTGTGTCAGTTCTAATATTTCAGTCTCTTTTCTTATTGTCCTGGAAAAGTTGCACAGATATTATATGGACATAGACTTATTTGTGGCAGAGCAGATACTGACAGGTTAATTCCATGGTTAACAAACACTCAATTGCTGGCACTTCTGAAATATTTATGCTGGAAGTTTACATTTTAATGAATACAGTTACTATGCTCCTAATAGTTTTTTCACAGAATGCACACAAATAGTATAGATTCCCTACAGCTGCCAACACTGAAACAGTGCAGGTTTTATACGAAACTGAAAGGCTATTCATATAACTTACTTGTATGGTAGACAAAAATATGAGAACTGCTAAGCAAGATTTTGGAAGTTTTAGGACAAAGCAACATTTATTTCTATGTATTCTTGCCTCTGATTGAACTAACATGCAACAAACTTTGGTAAGAACGTATTTGAACTCAAAGTTTACAATAAAATGATTACAGAGGAAGCCTGATTTTTACTTTTATTTATTACAAGTTACATTTGGAATCTGTCTTTCACTTCAAAGACTCAGAAAGCAAATATAGGTTTTTAAGATTTCACCACCCATTCTCACGTATGTTTCTAATTCTCTAGAGGGGTCTTAAAAAGCAAATAAAAATTTCTCAAAAATAAGCCAATTTATTTGCACAGTGGCAAAAAATAATCCATGGTATATTCCCTTATCTTCCCAATCTATACAAATCAAGTATTAACTATGGTGTCTTTTAACTAAGCAGTATTTTAATTGTATGATACTAGTGCTTCCTTAGCTTTTTGAACATTGTAACACATAAACCTTTGATTTTGATTTTGTACTTTAATATTTTTTTCCCAGTGTTTACTCTATCAAGTACCATTTTGTATTCAGGTGATTTGTAGTTCAGGTGATTTCTAGTGGGATCTTGCAATTAGACCTTTTATCAGGATACACGCTTGCAACAGATTTAACCAAACATTCCTTTTGAATGCTACTAAGTCTTTAAAGCATGTTGTGACTCTGCTGTTGAAAATAAAAAGCATTAGGGAAGGGGCAGAAAGGGAAAAGGAAGGGAATGAAAATGAAAACAACTCATGAGCCTTCATTTGTATAAGTTTCAGTAATTCCAATTTCAGTGAACATCTCCCAAACAAAATATGTCCTAAAATTAGAGAAGTTGCATATCCAAGAAGGAAGTAACTAGCCAGTATCACCAATATAAATAACCTCATCTTTCCACAGCTCCAAAAATAACTAATCTCTGCCAACTGCCACTACTATACAGAGCCTTCCAAGCTTCCCTCGGTTTTGGTTCAGTCACAGTCATGATTTGTTCATTGTCTTGCACTTACCTAGGATTTTGCTAATGTTGGAGTTATGCATGTCAGGGAAGGCTTGGAGAATTTTCCGACGCTCATCCTTTGCCCAAACCATGAAAGCATTCATTGGTCGTTTGATGTGCGGTTCGCTACTGGCTCGGCCCCGCGAATCCCGGTAGACTCGAGCTTCAGCCACAGTGGCACCTCCTGTTGGCCAACAATAATACTGCTGTAGTTTAGCTGCAGAGCCATTCATTGCTTTACTTCCTGTAATGTCAGGGCAGGAAGAAACAAGATGGATGCAAAACATTATTATGTGGATTACGCAAGCGCTTTCACTGCTGTGTTTATTTTAGCCTCATTCTCTTTTGCTCTCTCCCCTTTTAGCTGCCAGATCTACGAGAGAGAGAGAGACAGTGAGAGAAAGGATATCCAGTGATTTCAGTGTAACGGATCAGGCTCACACAGCTGAAGGCATCAACATCTGAGTGAAGAAACAAATTGCACTGGTATTTCTCCAGGTAAGGTATGGAGATTTGAAAAAGTTTCCATTTGGGACTTAAACATAGCATACATGTTCTGAATGCTCAGCAAAACTCACATAGAAGTTTGAGAATATAAACTGATGTAGACCTGTTCACACAAGTAATTTACAATTACTTTACTGCTTGAGCAGTGAAGCACATGCCAAACATTTCATAAAATAAATTATATAGTACACCAGGTACATGCTGCTAGTTGTATGGATCTGATTATATTTGGAGCTGAACATTTTAAAGTTGCATGTCCTTTAGTTGAATTTTAAACGTGTCTTGGAGCATTCGATCACATATATGTAATAAAACTCTCTGCCTTCAGCAGGTATATGCACAGCATCCTGGAGCTTCCAGAATGGGAGACAAGCACTCCAGCTTCTCCATGCCTGCTGTTCTTTAATGTACCCCAGTGTCCTGTCATTACCCACCATCACTTCAACTTGTACATGCATAACCTTAATGCATTTTTTTAATGCATCCAGCTCCACTTCTGGACCACAAACAGCAAAGCTTCATGGGGATTTAGAATTCACAGAGCTGAGTATGAGGTGTAGAACTAGTTAATACAGGAGAAAGAGATAAATGAGCCTGGATAAGGCATGCTTTTACCAGAAAAGCTTTTGCAATTGTGATGATAACATATGTTTTTAGTGTTATACCTTAGCTATAACAGAAAGGCAAAAAGTCTTTACAGTGGCAGTGACATACTTAATCTTAGGCCTCATCAAACTGTTCATATAATTCAATACCTTGAAAAAGCAAGAATCTTGACCACAAATTAGCACAGCAATAGGCCTCCTTTTTTGTACACTATTACAGCTCCTGTCACGGATTCATTTGCCAAATAATATAAGATTAGTTCTTTACACGAAGTAAAACATTGAAGATTTACTGGTTTCAGAGACCAACTCACAAGTTTTTAATTGTGCAAAAACTAGGTCTCCCGATTTAGTGTGAAAACACTACATATTAGATATAGCATTTAAAAAATTCTATATGTGAAATACATTCACTTGAAAAAAGTCCTAAAATAGGGGATGCATAACTAATACACTACCTTTTTGCCACCAAGTCCACAGTACATTAATTTCATTTAAAACGCACTGACCATACAGGATAAATTGATTTTGCTTTATATGGTGTTGACAGCCATGTTTATTGTGCAGTGAAATGTAGTGTAGTTTCAAGCTGACTATATCCATCAACACAGGGCAATATGCTGACTACTGGGCCAGATGAAGACATACATTACCCTGAGAGCAAAACACTCATTCGTATACGGCTGTGTCTTCTCCTGAGGATCACCATGGTAATTTATGATGCCTCCAATGCCATTACTTTACAACTGACACCAATTTGGCAATTTGTATACTAACATGTGTGCACATAAAAGAAGACAGGTTTGTGGCAAATGTGAGATGCAAAACTACTTTAATACTATTCTAAGTACCATGTTACAGGTGTTCAGCATTTACAGGAGACTGCAGCCAGAGTCAGCTTTTTATTGCAAAAAGGAACAGTAGTTTTGCTGAGTGACCTGCATGTAGGACCAACTTAGGGGTGTGTATGGTTAATGAGGCTCTGTCCATTGTTGTCAGAAGGCTTGGAACATGCATATCAAAGACACCATCTTTTGAGAGGATATATTTATTGTGAAACTATAATAAGTTACAAACACAGTAAGTCAACATTGAAACATTTATTGAGACAAATGGCTATATAATTTGAGAAAAATCAAATATATCATGTAATGGCTCTTCCATCTTTTAAAATAATACTATAAAATTTGTAACTGGTATGTGGGCAATTAGGAAGTTAGCGACAAATTAAAAAATTTATTATTGATGCAAAAGTTGTCATTTGTTATTCAGCTACTCTACTCACAACAAATGAAAGAAAACATATTTGAATCTATATGGTGATTTTCCATCTTTTACTTTCCCAAAGGTACTTATTCACTATGGCTAAGGAGTTTGTCTTTAGCCCTTTCTAACACAATTTTGGCCTGACCTTTCAATCCTAATGAAGGCAAAGAGTACCTTTACTACTATCAAGATTATAGGCCAGCTTTTTAATCTGGATATAATTTAGAGAGAACAACAACAACAACAACAAAAACCCAACAAAACAACCCACCATAAATGATCCGTTTTCAGAGAAAGTTTATGTTAGAAAACAATTCTTACTTAGAGTAATAAATTACAACCATCCCAAGAAGGCCAAGAAGCTCTGGCTGCATCTGCTTTAAGCAAGTCCATACTTGAAGAATTTGAAAAAGCAGCCAAAGATTTGATGTTCTTTGTGCTTGATCTCTGGGGGAATATTTGCAAGTTGACCCATAGGCCATCACAAAAGCATCTGCAAAATGAATTTCTGCAAATAACTAAGGTAATATCATCTCCATGTTCTTCTAATTATCTCAGAACTACAGAATTATATTCAGTTTATAAAGCATTACAAGAAAACACTTCTGTTAGCATGTGATTCTACATGGGGAGCCAGAAAGTCTCAGTACCTTTTTAGCTTAGAAATAAGCTGCTAATAATATAAAAAGAACCTAGCTCAGTGAGCTCTTACAAGCTGAAACACATAAGAACAAGCTTTCAAACTGGTTGTTCGTAGGTACTTCATCCTATCAATCAGATATTTAGACAGTGTTGTGCCCTATATAAACAATTTCAACAGGTTTTATGAAGTATGGACTTTTTTTCTTATTGTGATAATTATAGTACTGACAGAGGCTGAATGAGATGCCTGAAGTTTTTAAAGAAAAGACACATACAACTGCGAAGAAGTAGGTGTTTTACTTCTTTCTGAAAATATTTTCAGGAAAGCCTAATAAATAATAAACCCAAAATATTAGATAAAATAAAAATGTCCTACCAATGAAAGGTGAGAAGAAGAAGTTGGTAATTGTCTCTTTATGGCAACTAATGTTTTATCTGCTAGTTACTGTTCATACTGCAAGCGCAGGAGGAGGTTTTGGTTTTCAGAATTAAGAGCTTGGTCAGAATTAAGATTTATTGCAAAAGTAGTACAGTTTGGCTGCCCTAATAGCTTAGTTGGCAAAGAAGTCTACACTTCAGCCTAAAGGCTGGGACTGTTCTCAAAGTTACACTGTTAGCTTCTGAGGGTGTAGACTGCCTCACTTCCTAGATGCTGTGCATTTGCTCAACTTGTCATGACTTTGATGATTTAAAACTAAAAGCAGATTAGAGGAGAATGATCAGGTTTTGTGGATATATGGCAGGCAACTCCTCTGTGGAAGCTGGATTCCAGACTAGACTCTAGGGACAATACTGGGTCAAAAAACACCAGAGAATGAATCTAAAAATGTTACAGCTTCATTAAAGTATTTTAAACAGTATTTTTGTTCCAAAAGAGCCTGATTGCTCTCTAATGACAGTGCAGGAGAAGAAGAACCCCTGTTCTTTACAAAGAGAAAAGAATCTGATCATCAGCATAGAAGATAAAGATTTTCACATGAATTGAAAGTTAAGAAACAAACAGTAACAATTGTTACATTGTTTGTTGATTTATTCCTGCCTTTATCTGAGTTTCTGACCTTTCATAATGACAACAATTTTAGGACAGGCACCATCTCTTCTCATCTTCCCTGAAATCTTGGCCACATTAGGGTTAAAACTATTGTCTTTAATGAGATGTGGTTTTACCTTCCATTTTATACATCATCTACCACAACAAAACCTCAGACTGGGCCTTTACATGTTACCAGAATGCAAACAATAATAAACATGATAGAAAGGAGCAAAAAAGGGGTGAGAAAAAGATGAGGAAAGAAAGAGAAATGAAGTAACAGCAAAACGAAAGAGATTTTTGTCAGTCATACTGTTATTCCTTAATTACTCTCCACACTCTGGCCACTGATTCGTGTTTGAAGTGATACATATCCTTTGACTCCACCCCAGAAAACAAATCTTTGGCTACTCTAAAGAATATACTCCGTACCATCTTCCATAGACATATACCAAGATAGGATATATAGAAATAAAGATGTTCTTTCTACATTCCTAGTGTAAGAGTGGCTGGTTAGTAGTAAAGCTCCTATCATCAGTTATTCATTAAACTGCGATGACATTTTTGTCTACTTTGGAAAAGACTGATTGCGACCTCCAAAATACCTGGCCCTGTCTGTGGTAACACAACTTGCGCTGCTAGCAGTTTGCATTGCAGAGACAAGAATCTAATGAACATGCAAACAGGAGTCACTCTTTTACTACTAGAGATGGGTTACTCATAAATATGAAAATGCCATAAAAACAGGGAGCATGAAAAACTGGCTTGGCAGTCCCTCTTCCTGCCCTTAACCTGTAGGCAGACAAATGCAGCCTTTTTGAAAGATATAGCAGTATTTCAAATCAAATAAAAAATGCAAATCTGGAAAGAATAGAATGACAAAAGAAGCTTTGGAAAGTTTAGAATACAAGAATAATCATTTAGCTATTATTTTGAGTTCAAATGATGAGTGATTTGAGTTCATTAAGTTCAATTTTGGAGAAGGTTACAAAAATTACTACTTCAGTGGAATCTAAGTTACTTGTAGCAGTGTTAGTGTAACATTTATCTGTTTTGCCCCTTGCCTGCCTCTTACTTTTTCATCCCCATCCACATTCAGGAGACTTTCTCATTCTTTATTACCAGCAAGAGAGGCAAAATAAATGGGTATCTCATGAACTATTGTCATTATGGTATGTCTTGTCATCACTAGGCAAAACTAACACCCACTTGGAAACATGACCAGCTCTGGAATGGGGATGCTTGTAGTCACACAGTGGCACAAATGTTCTACAGGGAAGTGTCTGTTTGTCAAGCTGCTTTCATTCCAAATGCTAAACAAATATTATTCAGCTGGGATTTGAGGGCCGAACATTGCTTACAGGCTGCATGTCAGTGAATGAAAAGGGGGAAAAAAACTGAGAAAGACATGAGTGATTCATGAAATACTGGAATATTTAAATGGGCTCTAAAATATTTCACCTGCAAGGGTTCTGAAATGTGCTAAGTAAATACTAAGAGGTGGGAATATACTGTAGCACAGGTTAGCTACATCCAAGCAACACTCAGTTATGATAAGGCTTCTATTTTTCCTGTTAAGAGACTCCATTCTCTTTAAAACATCAACAAGAAGAATCAAAACAGAATTCCCTAAGGTCAGCTCTGAGGAAACATAAACCTCTAATTCAATAACTCTGCTACTGCACTGAAAAAGGCCTTATTATTGCAACATCCATATGGAGTCAATTGGACATTAATGACTAATCAATCCCTCCCCTTTCTATTCTACTTATAGTGTCACAAGCCATGTTTAGATTAGCCCATTTCCTGCTTAGGATCGCTCAAGATGTCTTTTGTTCTTTCAGGGCTGGCCTGATGGAGGCAGCTTAAACAAACACACGACCCAAGTGGTGCAGGAGTTATAAACTGCCATATGTGAATGAACAAAGGGGCCATACTAAAGCCTTTTGTGGTATTTGTTAATGTTTTTCATCTGAGTTTAAAAAGACCTAATGACTTTGTGGTGAGCTGATGCATGTGGCTCGTGGCTTTGCAAAATGAAGGAAATTCTAGCCAGTTATATATCAGCATATATTTTCCAAAGTGCCTTGTTTTCAGTTTTGGTGGCAGTGAGTTTACTTTTTTAGGACATTTGTTTTACATATGCAAGCAAAATTCTTAATCTCAATTAAAACACAGCACCAGTTCTCACAGCCATCCTCACAACCTGCATATACATCTTTCCCCATTGGAAAGTCTAGAGCTAAAATTCATAGTGAAATATCTTCTGTGTGTGAAATGAAATCAACTATTCTATCAGTGGTAGCAGTTCACTCACCAGTGTTTAAAGCTGTTAGTTGGGTCATATTAAATACTGCAACAATATTTCTAAATAAGCTATTAGCACATCCATGCTCCACAGCCAGCCATACCCAAATCTACATTATTTAAATTAATTAAAACTCTTAAACACAACTACTTTCTTGATGGCTTACACAAACAGTTTAGATTTTGTGACCACATTTCATGGCAAAATTAACCCTCATGGAAATTTGGCATGGAATATAGCTAAAACAATACAATAGTATTTTAAATTACATGGACTAATAACTGAGTTACTTAGTACTTAAGGCCTGACTTAAGCCCTCAGTGGCCTACATAGTGCCACTTGTGCTGTAACATAAGAGCATGAGAAGTTATTCTGTGAAGATCCACAAAGCATCTAGATAGAAACTGGGATGAAGAGGCAGTCTCTACTATAAATTTGGGGAGGCATGTAAGTGTCATAAGATATTTAAATCACGTGCCACTTACAAACTTCGAGACCCTTCAGAGATAATTAATTAAATGCTAACAACCCCATTCTGACATAGATATTATTGATAGAAAAGAATGTGAAACATATTTAAGTTGAAAGTTATTCATCCTAAGTAATGACACCAGAAGGAAGGGATTGCCACTCATCAGGTCTAACTACAATCAATATTCCCACGAACACTATTGTTGTTTCTCTTTGATATTTCATTTCATACTCGAATGAGGAAAGCAGAGGCCCACAGAAAGGAAGACCATGGCCAAAACAGCCCAGCCCAAGAGAAATATTACTAATAATTATTGTTAGGTATCTGACAAGACATATCAATACTGCAAATTGTCGTTTGGGGTTTTGTTTTGTTTGGTGGTTTTTTTTTTCAGAAAAACACTGTTGTTCTACCAGCTAAGCAATTATTGTTACTATATTAATCATATTCAATGTCAAAACAATACAAAGAGGAATGAACTAATCTATTTAACCTAGAAATGTTTCAATAAGAGTAACAGCTTTATTGCCAGCGGACTTGTTACTCACATAATTTCAAATTTCTCCTGACATTACAGTGTCAGCTAGAACATCCAGAAAACAAGATACTGATTTAAAACACAGGGATTAATTCTGCAGTCTTCAGTCATCCCTAACAGTTGGGTTTTTTTAAATCTTGCCTGAATGAGGGCCATAGGACATGATCCATTCATATTTCAGTCAATGCTTTGTTTTATTTCAAGATGGAGAAATGACAGACAGGAATACACCACAGAAAAAAAAGGCAGCCTGACTTCATATTTGGTGGATGCATCGTTCAAGGTGTGGCTGAACACTGTTAAACGAACAACTTTGCTTGCTCCTATGTAGCAAAACAATGACTTTTAAAAGCTTAAGTACAATGTGGTTTATAAAAGAGAACTACGTTTAACAACATGAGAGATGTTTACAAAACCACCTCCTTCAAATTATGTGATATTAATGAAATGCAGAATACTTTGCAAAAGGTTTTAATGTGTGTTGGAATCTCTGCTTTAGTGGCCCATTTCCTACATTCAATCTGCAATTGAATTTGTCGCCTTCTGGCATATGTGACATCGTTCTTTGTACCAATATAACTAATTCCCTCCATCCAGTGTTTGCTGTTCTCACTTGTCATATCATATCAGTAATTAGATGACAAGGACCTAGGACTAGGATACTCATATGCCATTTCTTCTTGCCTTTCACATGGGGTGCTGACGTTATAATAATTAATAATATAATTAGTAAATAATATATCATGAAGAGAGAGAAGCAAAAGCAGCATGATAACAGGAGCTGTAAGTTAACAAGTAATAATAAATGTTAGGAAAAAGTCTCAAGGCTAATTTTTCAAATATGCTGCACCTCTGGGTTTGGGATTTGTGAGTGAAGCCAGGAAGATATTTTTGCAAACAGGGCAATGGCATGTCCAAATATATTGCCACATTTACCTGGTTTGGATGAAAATGGGGGATTTGCCATGAAATAGGGGCTTGTGTGAAAATTTACAAATTACTTTTTTTTTAAATATTGCACTTTCTGGGAAACTGCTCCTGCCAAATTGAAAACATAATCATTTAATATTTGCAGCAGCTGTGAAGATACTGTAATGCCCACCCCACACACATATTGGACCCCTGATTCTGTAAAATTGAATCAAAGTACAAATTAAGAAAATATTGTCCCCTTGCTACTAGGTTCTGCACTAAACTCTTCATATCTACGTGGAAGGAAGGCAAATGCTCTTAAACACTTTTCTATTGTGAGTTATTGAGAATCCTGAAGGAGAAAATGGTGTGCAGTACAGACTTAGAAAAACAGACAGTTGTACAAAGAAGAGGACTTGTCTGAATCTGTATCAATTGCTCATGCTTAGCCAGAAGATATGATGTTCTTTCCTTAATGTATTCATATTTCTGCTCCACTCCCTGTGCTCAAGGAGATAAGGAAGAAGGGCAAGATTCCTCCCTCCTCCATGCAGTATGACATAATGGTGGCTTTCTCCATCAGCTGAAAATTCAATAGTGCCTGGAAATCTTATGCTATTTTAGGCAGCTTCAAACTCCTTTTGCAATATTGGAGCAATACAGAGACACGTGCAGAGCTAAGAATCAGGACCATGGGGTGTTTTACACCTGCGATGGCTGGATATGAGTGTGAAAAAATGTTTTAAACCACTGAACTACTATATTTAGTTTTTCATTCACTCCACTTAAAAATAGCTAAGCAAACTGACTTGCTTTCAGCATTTGTGACAATAATTTTCTCATGGGCAAAGATTTTCTATGTAAAACTGCAGCCCACAGTTACTTTTTACAGCCTTGTTCTAAATTCCTGAAAATAATGTTTTACTATATAATGGAAATTGTGACAAGCCCTTAACCATAACTGTGCTAATAGGCACCCTTATGTAAAACTCAGGGCATTGTAACAGTGGTTGGTTGTACAACATCAGAAATTCTAACTAGAATTTTTTTTAATAAAGGTACTATTCTATAAGAATCAATTACTGTAGCATGGAAACAGCAAATGAGAAAGCCTTGTATTTAGCAGTAGGAAAAAAATACCTAAGACAGCTGAAAATCAAAAGGTAACACTTTTGGAGGACATCCAGATTTATTATTCTGAAAGTGAGAAGCATACTGTATGTTAAATATTAGTGTCTTGAGAGAAATAAGTTTCAATGCCATGGGAAGATCAGTCCACACACCCCCAGCTTGCATTTTTCAGTACTCAGCGTGGGAGTTCCCCCTGTAAAATGTTATGGGGATGCTGACAACAATGAGATTCATGAAGTGGTTGCCATCAGAAAAGTGATGGGATGGTTCTTAAAGACATAATGTCTTACTCCTATCCCATTTGCAGGCATTGAGTTACTCCAGGGCTGAGGCACTGAATCTCATCCAACACAACTGTAATACTGTGCCTAAGTACTTTATCCCAGATTCCCAATCTGTTATGAGTTATTCTGAAAAATTTAAGTGTATCACTCAAGTATCAGGCACAATCAGATAGATTCATGGGTGTTTAAAATGGCAACCACAATTAATGAAGGCCACCTTTTAGCATCTGGTCTAATTAACCAAGATAATAAGTTATTTTATCTTTAAATAATAAAGATACACTTATGGTATTTTATTTAAACAAAGAGCTATAATAAGAATTCAGGGGAATAAAAATTCCAGTACTTGAGCTTACTGCATTCTCTCTGGAAACACTTCTTTGTTTTCAGACAGCTTTCACTGTTTTCTGATTTTCATCTTTCCCCTCTCAACTGCCATAGCAACTATTACAAATATTTATGTGCGACAAATACTGGCGTGGAGAGGCATTCTTTCCTCCAGTATTTATGAAGCACTGTCACAAAAGTAGGTGATGCTTTTTCATGCATGTACTACCTGCTGTTTACACCTCTGCATAGGAGGGTGTTAAACAAGTTACCTCACAGGTTTGGATTGTGTTGGCAGCCTGGCAAAATTGATCTGCCTGCAAATATATGGTTCCCTTTCACCTACCTCTTCAGCTGCTCAAAGTCAACACTTTTTGGAGTTAGGAAGGAACTGTGTCACCCTTTTGTATAAGCAATTATTTACTATTGGGCATATATGAGAATGTTGAGGCTTTGAGTACTCCTTTAAGAAAGTGTTGATCTATTTTTTACTTAGTAGATTTGCAAAACCCAGGCACTTGTCTGCTCTATCACCAGGGAGGGAGAAAAATGAAGCTTTGACAGACGGACAGAAATTTTGACAAGGCAGCAGTTTCCCCTCACCCTTAGTTATCAGCCTTGTGCTCCCTTTGTAGCTCCTTTTTCTCATATTTCTCCTCACACAGCCAAGAAACTACCTTCTACATTGCAAAGACTCCCTGTTCCCCCAGTTCGCTCATTCCTTTCCTCTACATGATTCCACATTCACTGCTGCTGCTGCCATTGCAACCTCTCCTTGTTCACCATGTTGTGGCAACTGGTTAAATCCATGATGATACCTAACACCATTTCTTTCTTTCTCTGCTATTCAATTTCCCTTGCTTTTGGGCAGGTAGAATCTTTCATTGTACTACAACATGCCTTGCGATGTGGCTAGCCCAAGTCAAATATGAATGGGAAGTGCTAGTTTTATGGACATAAAGAGACAGACTGCTGTTAATTCCTGCAAATATTTAGCAATTCATTGACTTTGTATGTTGGTCAGCAAATCCACCATCTGAAATGCTGCAGAACTGGGTTCTTACACTCACTGCTGAATAGAAATATGTTCTTTTAAAAGCAAAGGTGAGCTTGTGCTTCTCCAAGCTTGGGCTCAAGTCCAAAATCAGGTTCAGACCAAAAACTGTATATATCTGGACTGGAATTAATAAGATCAAGCTAGGGCTTACTACTGGAACCAGCCTATTACCAATGGTTATGCAGCTTGCAGTCCCCAATTGGCTTGCATTCAGCCTACTTGGAGTGTGGTGAAAGATACCATGATCAAACAGATAAGGCTTAAAACTGTATAATCTCAAACAGTGACTTGGTATATAGAAAACCACAATCTTTAAATCAAGGAATTTACAAATCAAAGTAAGAGACAGCAGGGAGTGAAAGGAAGGACACAGGCACTAAGTCAATGATTTTAAGAAGGTGGGCTGGTACCAATCCTATGCTAAGGACTCCAAGAATCCTCTTAATGACTAACTCAACATCTAGGTTTCATAGCAGATGTTATCCTTTAGGAGACTTTGAAAAGTAATAGTTTAATACAAGGATAAATAAATACGTAGATACAGATAAAGTGGACAGTCAGATCCCATCACATTATTTAAAACTGTTTTTATCTAAACTAGCAGGCATATACCTATCCTCAGAACTACGGTCCATGCTTAACACACACTGGTAGATTAGTATCAAAGGAAGAAGCAGCAAGTGCTAAATACAGTTTACGGAATCAAGAAAGGTGCCAAATGAGAAATAGAACAAATGAAAACATCAAAACAGGACTCAGAAGAAAAGGTCTTTGTGTATGTTGTACCAAATGGCAAACTGTGAAGCCAAATATTTAACTCACATGCGCTTGAAATCTACTATATTAACATGAGCAAACATGGAACTAAATGTTAAGTACTAATACGGCATTTTCATCTGTTTCCATTTGCTTTATAAAAATGAATTTAGCTTCAGAATGCATCTGATTTTTCATTTGGGAAAACAGGACACAGAGAAGTTAGTTCTCTGTTACAAAAATCACACAGTGAGGCAGTGGCAAAACAGCAACATTCAGATGTTTTTGCCCTGAGCCCAGGATCCAATCAAGAAAGCTATATTTTAACAGATCCAATTCTTTGGCAGGAATGAATATCAGGTCTTGATGGAATTTGAATCCCTGACTATGACTGCTGAAGGAAACCACACTGCAATCTGAGCTAAGGTAAAATCAGTAATTGTCAACAGGAACGTTAGGGCTCTTCTGCAGATTTCCATCTACTACAAAACAAAATCTTAACATGCTTCCTACAAATTTCCAAAGCATTTGACCACAACCACAAAACCAGAAGGATCCATAAACATAGAGCACATTATACAAGCACAAGATCCATAAACATAGAGCATATTATACTATTCAAAAGAAGCAGCACTATCACCAAAAGTGAGCATCTGTGAAAGGAATATCTTTTTTAGAACTTGAACCAAAAAAAAAAAAAAAAAAAAAAAAATATTCAGATCACCCAACATTCTCAGATAACTAAGTATGAAATACTTTAGGTTTCCCCCACCTGGAATTTAAACAGGTTTCACATATGGCTCCTGACTATATTCTACACACTCTGGTCAGTTGATGTATGTCAGTCATGTTCAAAAAGGGGTTGTAGCTATAGCTAGATTC
The DNA here is from genome assembly GCF_929443795.1 of Astur gentilis. Classification (NCBI taxonomy): domain Eukaryota; kingdom Metazoa; phylum Chordata; class Aves; order Accipitriformes; family Accipitridae; genus Astur; species Astur gentilis. Next base: position 15,644,622 of record NC_064896.1, on the reverse strand, counting down.
AAAGCTGTCTTGGTATGTCCATGCCAGTTCGCTGTATTTCAGTACTGACAATCTCACATGTTCAAAATTATGAAGCCGCCTACAGAAAGAATGATGTTTCCTTTAAAATGATGAGGTTTGGAGAAAAAAAAATAATCCTTGTTTAGTTCTATAATTGGCTGTTGTTTATAATTTTGCATCCCAGTCACCAAACATTTAAGAGGCTCTCAAATCATGTTTTTGAATTTTGCTAGCTACAAATGTATCATATATTTTAACATGACAACTGGGATTTCCAGGTAATGATATGAATCTAATAGCTGTGGATTATTCATCAATGGTGTCGCAGTCAGTAGCAATGTTTTTGAATACAGTCCGAGCATGATTTTTAATATAGTTAGCCCAGTCCAGCTGGTAGCTAAGGAGGTAATAGAGATGTCAGTTTATGTCGTATTTAATATAAAACTCTTGTTGATGATTTTCAGGCCTCCATTCAGGTGACAGTCAGGTCAGTATGAGTAACACAAGCTTTGAAAATGACTTCATATGCTAAGTCATCTCTGAAAGTAGAACTAGTTACCATTAATCTTAAAAAGGTTTCACACACGGGGCAGGGACAACAAGTTAAGTCTTAAAAGTCATTCTACAGTATCCTTTCATATTTGTCTTATAATTGCATAGAGCTAAATTTAAAGAATTTCAAGACTTGTCTTATAATTCATGATTCAAAAAAAATACACATGTAGCTTCGGCTTCTGATCAATGAGCCACTACTGCAAACATTCCTAAAATTAAAGGAAAACACGACTCTGATCCTGTCAAACTTAGATCACTGCCATATGTTATAGAAAAGATATAAGGAGTAGAGAGAAATCATTGCTAGATACTATTACAAAGGCATTCCATAAAACACAGAAGTCTGCTGATACTTCTTATAACAAATTACTTGAACCTTAAAGGCTGTGTCAAACCTATGGGAACAAGGAGCAATTCCCAGATTTGGTCTACGTCGGCTGCCTGTTGGGATGAGACAGACACGTACCATGTCTCTGCACACTTTAGTGCAGCTGTGCAGGTAGGCAGGGAGTGGAACTGCACTTCCATAGCCCCCTTGATCTAGATCAGTTGGGGGATCAGGATGCAGCCCAAACTGCACTTCCCCCCAGTTTATGGCCAGCAGTGGGACTAAATTTGGAGTCCTCGGCTCAGGAATAAATCTGTTACACCACTCTCCCTCCCATCACCCCCCCAAAAAGCCCTCTACAAATAGTCAATATATCTTCTCTAAATGTAGTAAATTTCATAACTCTGACATTCTAAAATTCTGGTGATGGGAGTAAAACCATCTGACAGATCTAACAGGCACACACTCATTCTGTCACAACTGCACTTGGACCTCAGAGATCTGGATTTATTTCTGATGAAGAAAGATAGGGGGTCAAAAGTTGACTACCAATATGTTACTTCAGAAATCTTTATTTTCTATACGACTGTTATTTGCGTAAAAGCACACAACAAAATACATGAATATTATCTAAAGATGTCTACAGCAACCTGCGCTCAAATGATAACTAAAAAAAAATAATTGAAAAAAAGATTAAAAGAAAGTAACAATGACAAAACAGAAAGGAAGGTGTGAAACACACAAAGTCTTCAAAGAATATAACTATGGCTCTTAGGAACTTTTGACATTCAGTTGAGATTGTGACCTTGGCCACACACTAAAATGCAACAAAGCTCTCTTTTTAGAGGAGGCCAAAGAAGAGCAATGAAGCTGATGAAGGGTCCAGAGAGCAAGTCCTATGAGGAGCAGCTGAGGGAATGGGGGTTGTTTAGCCTGGAGAAAAGGAGGCTCAGGGGAGACCTTATCACTCTCTATAACTACCTGAAAGGAGGTTGTAGTGAGGTGGGTGTCTCTCCCCAAGTATCAAGTGATAGGGCAAGAGGAAATGGCCTCAAGTTGTACCAGGGAAGGTTTAGACTGGATATTAGGAAAAAATTCTTCACTGAAAGGGTTATCAAGCACTGGAACAGGCTGCCCCAGGAAGTGGTTGATACCATCCCTGGAGGTATTTAAAAGACATGTAGATGTGGTGCTTAGGGACACGGTTTAGTGGTAGACTTGATAGTGTTAGGTTAATGGTTGGACTTGATGATCTTAAGGGTCTTTTTCAACCTAAATGATTCCATGATTCTAAAGAATAAGTTGTCAAGTTTCTTAGTAATGCAGTGCTGAAACAGACACACATGGAAGCACAAAATAATAGCAACACAAATAAAAAACTTTGCAACATAGCAAACCTAGAAAAATCTGTATTAGTTTCATGGCAATTAGAAGTATTAATATTCTTGAAGACGAACAGAATCTGTAGCATGGTACAGTACATCAGGCCACAGTTTAACTGCTGATATTTCAGCAGCACTGTTTTCAATGGACTTCGACTCTAACTGATGCCACGCTAAAAGTGTCATCTCTTCGCTAGCTTGCCAAAGGTAAGGGGCAAAACTTGGGTGATATTTCGAATGTCTTTTTTTCTATCCAACTAATATCTAAATTCACCTTGTCTACAACTAGAAGGACAAATAAGCAGCTCAGTTTTGAACTCCTGCCACCTTTTTTTTCAGATCAGCAGAGGTATTCGTCCAGCACCTCTTTTCCAGAGACATCTCTTGGCTGCTAAACAAAGTCTGGAAATCTGAATCCATTCATGAACTCAGATTTCCCATGTGGCAACACACCATGCCTCAAACTGCCCCACTAGCTCTAGAAAGACATGTGCGCTGTCCTTAAACTGGCACATATCACTGTAGCTTAGGTTACATATGTCAAAGCTTCGTTCTGCACTATCCAGTAACAGGGGGGGGCTGTCAGTACCACTAGGTGTATCAAGATACTAAATTAAGGACACTAGAAAGAGAAAGGATGAATTGAAGGAAATGAGCTAAACCAAGGAAGTCATCAGGGACTTGATGTCATATGAACTAGTAACTCTGTATCTGTAAGTATTCTGTTGCAACTTTTCATCCCAACTGAGGAAAAATATATCCCTCAACATGTTGAAATAGGAGAAGTTGCCATAGGATGGAAATTCCATTACAAAGCAGTTTATAAATAACTGATTAGTCAACAAGTACTTTTGAAAGTCCATGTATCTCCTAAGTCCTTTTTTTCTAGAAAAAAAAAAATCATAATCATTGCAAAACACCTGTCTGAAAGTTATTTTTTACCTACGTTCTGTTCATTATTTTTCTATTTAAAGAAAATACAACAATGGCCAATCACATCCTATAAAGGATGAATAAATGAAGCTCATAAATAACAGCTCCCTAGAAATTAAAATGTGGAAATTATTGGTTTTATAAGGAACTATTAATTATAGATATATATAATATGGAAAATATGAAGTATCTCATTAACGTGCTAGCCTCCTTCTGAATATTATTTGTAATAAATAGCTGATGAGCTTCAGTCATCATCTTATCTTACTGTTATGGAGACCTGAAAACTTGACTATGTTAAAATACTTAAAGAAAAAAAAAATAAGCAAAAAACATGTCAGCATGTTCTCCTGGTGCATGTGTCAGTTCCATGTGACAAGATAATCATAATATTAAGCCAATAATTAGGAATATTTTGCTGAATTAAATTTGAGAGTTAACTATTCCGCTGTATGGGTGAGTCAATACAGGAACATCTTAGAACTGAACTTACAGCTTCTCCATTGTATACAAGTCCTTGCCCAAAATACTTTTAAATTGAGCTTTTTTGGTTTGCCTAGAGACTGATTAAAGATAACGTATGTTGGTTGGCAAGCAAGGAGAATCAGGGCTCTAAGATAGTTTATCACAGGCATATCATGTACTATGCATACAGTAAAAAAAAGATAACATTTACATGTGCTGTTGTTGTCAGACTTCAAAATGAAGGGACAATTCATGAGACCTTACCTGGACCGTTTATTTCTGGGTCACAGAGAGACAGAACAGAAAATGTGCTCACAGGAATATTTCTCCATACAGAAAATATTAATGCCTTTTTGTCAGAAAAATTCTGTCACAGTATTTCAAGAACCATTTGAAAATAACCCTATTTGTCAATAACCACAAGTTTATTGGCCCTATTCTTTTGATCCAAGAAAAAAAGCAAATTTTGAACCTGTCAGATGCTTGGATATTAGTGGAGAAATTTAGAGATGTTTTAACATTTTCTCAGGAACAGTGGCATAACTAGAACTTGTCAGGTTAAAAAAGAGCAAAATTATTCTTAAACAGAAGTAAATTGAGGGGGCAAGATGTTGCATAATGTTCTATCTGAATAGTACATTAATCTTACTACTGCTACTGGTAGGGTTCCTACCTATCTACCTGTTCTCTTCTAATGTATCATAGGGTAGAGAGGATACCAGTGGCATCCACTTCCAGAGCATGCATGGTAACTCTGCTAGAGACTAAACTCGGTCTTGATAAATACTGACTTCCACCTGTGGCTTGAGACTGTATGCCCGATATATAGAATTCTCACTGGAATGAGTGCAAATGCACTGAAGGCTTATATCATGAAAAAAACATTTTCATATAGAAAATGTGAACTATTTTTCCATTATCATTTGACAGCTGCCTGTCAATAAAATTGTGCTTGCTATATGTTGAATAGTTTGTGACTGCACTGATGGGTACACTTAAAAAGCTCTAACTTTCTTCAAAGCTGCTAAATCCTTAAAAACCAGTGAAAAAATATATATGTATTGCCTTGCTGAGATAATTTTCTCATTGTTTCCTACACTCTTATTAATAGTATAAAATATAGTATTTAAAAACTATTTAAAATACCATAATAATATATATTAATAATAATATAATAATACTATTTAAAACACTTAACTAACAGCTGCTGGGGAAAAAAAAATAGTTGCATTGCAGAAGGGCTTAGGGGTGTATACAGTCCTTTTCATGTATCTACCCTTTGCTATGGACTTATTACAATCTCACAAAAATATCATTCAAGTGTTACCTGGGATGTAAGCTAGACAGTACTTATGACACTGGCAGCATTTCAGCCATACCATTCTGTGATGCAGTGTTCAATAACCCAGAGACAAATTTGCAACTCACCTTCTGCATCTTCTGGCCTTGTAAGATCGATGACACCAGGGCCCAGTTTTCCATCTTCATTGGGTTTCCCTGTTAACTGTGGGCCTAAATTTTCAAACCTTGTTCTTTCCTGGAAAAGAACAGAAGTAGTCTTAATGGTCCATATAGGTTAGTTCTCATTATATGCCTGTGCATATGTGTATGCACTGATACAGGCCTTATTTTTTTATATCTGAACAAATAATGAGAGCATTTAATTGGAATTTTAACTCGGGGACAATTTTTTACAGATTCTGAATGCTTGCATTTATGAAAATCAGTTTTAAATGTGAAACATATACCAAAACTTTGAGATTATTTTGATCTGCACTGCCATAACGCATAAACGATTGTACATGCAAATACAAAACACTCTTGGCAGCAAACAGTGCTGATCAATGCTGCTCACTTTGCCTTTCCACTTATTTTCTAACTTCAACTGGAAAAGACAATCAACATTTGGGAGACATGAAAATTCAGAAGTTGAAAGAAGAGTTTGTATTAAAATATACTGCTAATTATAATGGAAAAAGCACTTTTTCCCCACTATGAGATTCAAGTTTGCATTCATACCTCTGAGAAAACACAAGTCTGAATTTTATGCAAGAGGTTTTCAAAGACAAGTATTTGAAAGAAGGAATAATAGATGACAGAACTGATATTATTATTTTGTCTAGGAATTTAAATTGTACATCAGCGGATAGGGAACCTAAGGAGATTAAAAAAGAAAAAAAAAAGAAGAAAAAAAAGAATGCACACTCCTAGAAAAACAGAAAGCTTTTGAGAGCTGGAGACCTCCATAGGAAACCTGGAACTAGAAAGTGGAAACTGAAAGGTATTTTATGTGCTAGCCCAGTTCCTCAATCAACTGCTGGACAAGGGCACTATAAATGACAGTGTAATATTGTCTCACAATAGTAGTCTCTGTAGTACTGTGTATCAGTAGCAAAGCGTTCAATGGTTATCATTAATTTAGCGTTCTCATTTGAAGGAACATAGCATGTTTTCCCTCTTGCCTTGTTGTTACGTCTTCAGACTAAACTTGGCATTATGTTGTACTTGTGAATGAATGAAACCTTGTTGTTCATTACTATGAAACAATATTAAATGTCATGTCAGCTTGAATTTACAGACTTGAAATACCAGCTTTCAGCTCTGCGAACAGTTTCTCCATGTTATACTTAATGCATTATGCAGAAGTAGAGTGCTGATTGCTGTTCAGTCTATTGTTCAATGACCTAGTTCTGTGCTGTGCATACTAGACATAAGAAGAAAACATTAGGAGCTTCTCTCCTGCAAGATGGTTAGAAACTTGGAAATGTTCTTAAGGGCAAAACATACTTTATGGCCTTCACTCCTCATTCGCGCCACCTCCCAATACTTCCATTTTCCAATGTGATTATTTTCTATTATCATTATCTTTCAGTAATAAAACCCCACCAGGCCAACAACAAGGAATTCTTTTGATTCCTCATTCTTTTGATTCCTTCAGCCATGGATTTTTTAAAATTATTTTCTGTTTAATTTGCAGAGGAAGATGAGAAAGCACAACCTGACACTGGATTTGCCACAACATGCAGCAGAGGAGGCATTTCAGGTACTAACTGCATTTCTAAAAGTTTCTCAGAATCTTCCAGTTGTCAACCCTCCCCCACCCCCTGCATTTTATATGGTTAACTTCTTAACTTATTTTCTTCTGTAAAATCTGTGGTTGATGAAGGAGCTTACATATACAACGGAACTCATGAGAAAAGAAAGAGTTACAAATGAAATGTGACTGCAGAAAGGCACTGCAATGCTAGAGGCCCAATATTTTACTGAGAGATGTTGTGCAATGTAACAATACACCTGAATCATCAGGATGGGATCTGTTTTACTGGTAGACAGAATAAAAAATAAGTTTGTCAAGAATTCTGTGTTCCATTACAAAGGGCTGATTTGCAGTTGAGATAAAAACAAAGATCAGTACTAAGAAAACAGCTTTTGGCACATATATTGCCTCTTCCAAAATATTTGTGCTAAAAGCTTTTTTTTAAGGATGTTAACACAGCACCTGCAGTATTGTTGGAAGAACAGCCCTTAAGTGTTTCAGAAGGAAAAATACCTTTCTGCTATAAAAATCAACAGACCCTGCTACATATCAATATGCACATTTGGAATATCTTTCTAGTCATTCATTCTCTTTGATTTTACCAGAAAATATTCTGGTAAAAAAAAAAAAAAAAGAAAAAGAAAAAAGAAAGTTTCTGATAGAATATCAATATTTTGACATGGTAGGAGAAAATGGAAAATTACGTGATAAGGTTCAGGAACAGTAAAATGAAAGCACTTATACCATAAAAATGCCTGCTCTTGTCAAACAAAGGAGATGTGCTTATACTTCTTTCATAACCCCCTTCTTCTAATTCATAAAAACCTGTAACAAAGCTAGCTATATTTAAGTGTTTGAAATGCCTTTTAAAGTCATTCCTTTGCTTGCTTTTTTACTGAAAAGAATCTTCATAGTGATTTCAAAAAAAAAATTCAATATTTGCATTGGGTTTAGACAAATTCAGAGAACTGTAAAAAATAGAAAAATGTTCCTCAAGACTAATAATGTATTTATCTAGTAGATGCCTTTACAGTTCCATGAAATACAGCAAATTCATATGAAATTTATTATTAGAGAGGAAACTTGTCCCACTAGGCTCCAATCCTTTTTTATGGGATTTGTCTTTGCTCCCATCTTGAATTCATCCCAAAGAGAATAGTTACTTGCACTAAAAATCCTTTAAAAGTATATCTTATTCCTCGTATGAGCAAGGACTGAAAGGAAGAATGATTCTGCACATAATAGTCCTATATGAACAAAAAAAGACATACCTTCATTAAAAGTAAATAGCTATACATTACTGCACTTACAAACATTACCTACACGTGAATATTTGCAGACATGTACATCAACTACTGGATATATTGCTACCTCCCTAACCTACATTAATAGAAAAGTTTGGTGAGTTTGTAATAAAGTGCACCACTACGGACAGCACAAATGTTTTGTTTCTGGTGAAAAAGCATTTTGGACCTCTATTTTGAACTGATTTTTTGTACCAGCTATGGAGTTATACTGTATGATCACATTAAGTTTTCCCATTTAAATTTCAGAAAAAGGGTTTTGGACATGACACTGACAACCCTTTCTCATGGCAAGATCAACACAAGTCAATTGGAGTCTGCACTAGAAAACTGAAAGCTCTTCCCAGCACAATTCAGATCCTTTGTGCTTCTTTATATATAGAACACACAGTAAAAATAATCACTTCTTTAATATGAGAAAAAAGATTCTTCTTAGCAGCCAAATCTTAATTTTCCATTCTCTGATATGATTAGGCACTTATTTATGCATTGTCAGTCACAAACATGCAGAAAACGTAAAAGTTATTGAAAAAATTAAAGTCTGCTCAACTGTCTTGCAGGACTGTTGGTTCTCTAAGTGCTTTGAAATTATGATGTATGAGGTGGATGTTGCATATTAAATAAAGATATTTAAATTATAAAGCCCCCGTTAGTGAGAGCTGATGAATGTTAAATGTTACGAGCCACAAGGCTGTGGCATCCATCATATTCACATATTATCACAGTCAGTGATGGAGCAGCCCCAGTGATGACAGATAGACTGCTAGATAGTTATCCCTTATTACCAGAGTCACCAAGCAAGCCTTTCAACCCCTTTGGCATTATTTTTAGCTTTGCATTAAATTAGCAACTTTTCCGTCACGTTCTGGCAGAAAGTATCAATTCTTTCTTCACATGTGGAAAGTAAAAGAATGATTTAGTGAAGCAAGGAGTAAAAGAAAAGGAAGCAGTAGCCCCTACCTCTGAAAAGGCTGCAAACTTCAAATGACTAGAAACAAATATAAAATTGTGATCTTGTGAAAGAACAGCAATGAAACAGTAAGCACACAATAATGGCTTTTCTCTGCACTAGGATAAAAGCTGAATTTTTGATGTGCACAGTATATTTTCATAAAATTTTATATACTATGTTTTATACACTTATTGGCTATTCCATAATAATGTGTGTGCTAACAGTAAAATTGCTCTTAAATTTATGTGTGTTATTTATATGTTCCCACGTAACAATGCTTTTTGTTGTAAAAAATATTCTGTTTATTAATGTAACTTTACAACCACTGCATCCAAGATCCGTGGTAAATTAATGACATTTTTATTATTTTATAGTGTCATTAAATTTTTACTGATCACTCCATCAAACAGAAGCAATAAAGGCCATAATGCAAACTGGGACACTTAGATCAGGGGAGCAGGAAGGCATTCCATATAGTCTGAAGTAAACGGCTTGCTATAAATGATATTTATACCATCTTTAAGGATGTGAGAATACTTGGACAAGTTTGGCAAAACTGTTTCTGTAGTACTGTGGATTGTGTACTTAAATAACAGTTTACTTGCCAGCAAGACAATTTTTTTTCAAACCATATGCGAGAAGATGACTGATTGCATCCATCTCTTGAAAAATAATATACGAAATGTAATAATACACTGGGCACCCCTCCCTTCTGGATTACCAAGACTGATCCGACTATACCCATGCCTCAAATTATTTCAACATGCTTGCTTTTTCCACATCTGAAATGTATGCTTAGTCTGAAATGGAAAATGGCATGCATGCTGATCATTGTGTAAAAGATTTAAAATATATATTTTTTTGCAAACAAATACTTTTTATTTAAGTAGATGTGTTTGGACAATCATGTAATAAATACCCTTTATTTCAATAGTCCATCATGGAAGCCGTTACCAATGTTAATTCAAAGAGCCAGTTTCTAGAAACTGAATTAATACAGGTCATTCACAGAAGCCACAGAGCACATGACTGAAGGGATATTATTTCTTCTGAGGACAGTACTTTAGTTAGAATGACTACAAATAATTATCACATATTGTCTTTATGTATGAAATGGATTTCAGTTGAATTATTCCATATTAAATGTTCTAGTAGCTTATTTGCTAACCATGATCTATTCCCTTCACGTACCATGGACAGTAAACAACAGGCAAACTTACTATATTCAAAACATAAAAAGGACATTTTCAGTAGAACACAGAGGAAATTATTCCCAGTTTGAATAAGGAGGAATCACAAAACCTTTTTTTTTTTACCCTGGAAAGTCAAGATACAATCATCCCAAGCTTTTCACCTTCTTCTTACTACTTTTTTAATGGCTAGGACTGAAAAGTTAAATTACCCTCCACTTTGAATCTTTTGCAACATCTTGGCACAGCAGGGATAATTACAAATTGACTTTCAGCCTTATCTCTGGATATTTTAGTTATCACGGGTGGGAAGTTTAAACATTAACCTTATTACAACAACGTCAATCATCCTACTGGTGTGCAGGCATGCAACTGCTGGAATTCTTTGGATGGCAAAGTAGATAAACACAATAGTGGCATTATTGTTACAATTAAAGCAAGGCCTTTGGTTTTGCAGAACTATGGTGAGTATCTAGAACTTGTTTTCAACATCATAGCAGCGGGAGTTGCTCCAAGAAAATGGAGACATTAAATTAGCAAAGTAGGCAAACTTATTGTAGGAATGCTGTATTTTAAGATACTACAAGACACAAAGTATGTCTTTTCCTACCACGGATTTACGGGTTGCATGAATGAAGGATATGCTGAGTTCCATGATGTTGACACAGCCTGACCCTACTTTATTTTTTAAGTGAAATACCCGAATTCAATGATCTCAGGAGCCAAAGAGGGACAGTTCAGTGAATTTTCACCCTGACATACTGCTGTTTTCAGTTTTTGAAGGCCACTATATTATTTATAAACTGTTCCAGTACTATCTTTGTATGCTGAACATACAGCATGGACTAGCATCCTTGCCACAGACTGCAGATTTGTGTTATGTTACAGTGCCTCAAAGCAAACAGCTTGCTTGAAAAGGTGGGGAGAGAGAAGCCGTTAGGTACCCTTTTAAAAATATTCTTCTGTCTCAAAGCATAACTGAAAAGTAAGATATTAAAAGCAGATAACAGGGAATTTACACTAAAATTTCTTTGCCTGACTGGCAAGCCTCAGCTGGCTTCCATGTGACAATGTGACATATGCCATACCATCACAAGCAGAAAATACTCCAAAGTTGTTCAGTGACAGAATTTCATAGTGATTGTCATGATATGGAACATTCTTCTTTTAAGACCCAGGTTCTGGAGTCAAAATTGAGAATTGCAATTTCATCAAAATTTAAAGTGTCTAGAAAAAAGTTTGAAACTGGAGTGCTAAGGGTAAAAAATTCATCAAATAAATGCAAACCCAAATGGCGTACTTGTAAACACTCTCTTTAGCTAATTATTTTGGAAGTCTGATTATAAGGATCAGAATTCCTAGAGCCTCTGGTTAGAGTGAGCACTAGCCATCTTGACCTCTGAACACAAATAAGAAGGATTTAGATGAATTCTCTGGTTATTGGGAGCATTCAGCACATAGTAATAAATTAATAGACTTCAGTGCATTGAAACTTGCCTTTAAAAATAAGTGTATGAATTTAAAAATAGTTTTTAAAAGAAAAAAAAAAAAAAGAACAGATAGCAAATGTTTCCACCAAAGTAGGATATTATACCCTCCTACACATGAAGTATTGACATACCCGTAACTATTGCCACACTTGCAGGCACTCCTAAGCTATGGATCTGCCCTGGTTAGATTACTTTCAACAGGATTACTGCACTCACTGAGCCCCCTTAACCAAATGCTTTATGTCTTTGTTCATATGGTTTTAATATGGTTTTAACCAATTGCAAGGTTATTTATAAGTTTGCAACTCCCCAGTAGTTAGAGTTATGAAGCGTTCAGACTTAAGCATATCCAGTTGTGTGGTAACCCAACTACTGCTTTCATGCGGTTTCCAACTTTTTATTCATGCACAAAGGCATGATGCATGGCAGTATCTGAGAACTTTCTGATTAACCCTTTGTTTCAGCAGCAAATTCGTACAGCACCATACGGCAAAATTACACATCAACTAAAAGATAAAGATTTAAAAAAAAATAAAAAAAAAAATAAAAATCACACGAACTGTGGAATTCTGCCTTAGACTGATGAGAAGTCATTAGTCCTTGAAAGACAAAGGGACATTCAATTAAATTAACATCTGGTAAACGAAAAGCCAACAAAAGGAGTTACTACTTTACACTCTGCATAATATGGCTGTAGAATTCACTAGAGGTCAGAAAGAGTCCAAAGCTTGGGCTGTCACTTGTTTTTAAAAGAGCTGGATAATTTTATGACTGTTAATAACATTTGTAGTAACACATGCTAAGATAATCGAATCTCATGTTCCAGAGTGTAAGCTGTTCAACTGTCGGGGTCAAAGAGAAATTCCCTTGTTCTTTCTGCTGCTCCCTTCCCTCCTGACCAACATCCACAGATGATTAACTGGGAGCCTTCTAGGGAGAGAAGTTAATTTTCTTTTATAGTATCAGGTATTGCTCACTAGATTTAAGGGTGAACTGGTAAATGGTATAGACCAAATCTATTTACCTTGTATGTAATTAGAAAGAATCTGAATGCAACCATTTAAAAAACCCCCACATTTTCTCTTAACTAAATACATACATGTGCATTTTTGAGAGACAGACAAAAATAAACACAAATTACAATGGACATACACTTCTACTAGGAAATAACAGGACTGTTTGGGATTTTTTTTTTCTGTGCTCTAAACTGACTAATGGAAACAATTCAATAGCTACTCTTGGACCTTCAGAATGGTCATTCACATTTCTAATGTTTGAGTTACAAGAATAAATGCATAAGGACATAGCAAAGCAAAGCATTTTTTCCCTAGCAGACTAAATATTACAGAGGAATAATAATATACAGTTTGCTATGCTTCAGTTTAATTTAGCAGCTGGTTGGACCTTGTCAGTTATGGCCTTATTTTCACCAGGTATTTAAAAATGAAGACATTGAAATGCCATAAAAGTGTACAGAAATACTTTTACCATATTTAGACAATGCCATGATTCTGTATGTATATCTGCATGCTTCCCCAAACATTTCTGTTTGTGACTAAATTTCTTTAAAAGTACTGTCATGCATTAGAATCAGAACAGCATTTAGAAGATTGGAGATCTGGTTGCTAGCCTCAAAACTGTGAATCTCCTTTTCTCTTAATCATCTAGTAATATATTCCAGGCTGAAAACACAGCTTTAGCAAGAAGCCACAGCAGTATAACAACCAGCAAAACTATTCTAGGTTCAGCACAACAATTTTTTTGGAATGGAAAAGAAAGGCAGAAAAGAAGTCACCAATTTCAATTTGATTGCGGTGTTCTGCAAACCTCAACAGCACAAAGAAAATTCAGCTGCCCTCCACACAAAGTTGGGAAAAGAGAGGTCTTAAAAAATCCAGAACACACACACATACACACACAACACCGGTCAAGCATCTTGAGAAGCAACATGATATTCTTTTATGAACAATACAGAAATGTAAGCACATGCAAACAGACACATGTATGTTTGATTTTAAACCTATAAAAGCTAAGAGAAAGACGGATGATGTTCTCATAGATACTTTCATTCCATCATTTCAACTGTGCCTAATGATAGGCACATAGCAGATTTTGTGACATGATCAAACAATACTGGAAAAACTGTGATAAAAATGGACTACATGATGCAATAATCAATTATCAAATAGCAATAAATGCACTTTTCCTACTCTACATGTGGGTAGCAGTTATAAAGGTTTAAAAGCAAATATTTCAAATACTCTACTTGCAAGTATTTTTACAATTAAAGAACTAAAGTTCAGGGAAAATCTGAATCCGAGTTCTCTGCATTTTATTACAGCAATCTTTGAACATGAATAGCATTGTATATTGTAAGTATAGACTCCAGTAGCTCCATTAGGGTAAATCCTCCAGAGCTTTGGAAGAAGTAGAGTTATCTAACCCAGATCCTCTGAAGGAGTCACTGGTGTTACCTACTACCTTTTGTTTATCTCTATAAGCAATGCAGGCCTCTAGACATGGCTGCTCCATCCCATTTTCAGGAAGACATCTGTAGTTTAAATTGGTGATGCAAAAGACACTTGGGCTTAAATGTTCATATTTAGAATTAGAAATGCAATCAAGGCAGTTAACAAAATCCCACCAAATGCTACTGTTTTCAAGTATATGCCTTGCCTTGTGCTGGATGTAAATATATAATTACATACCGTGCATATATAGATTAAGTAGGCTTTTTCTGTATTTATCAAGCTGATTTTTTTTTTTATTTTGTAGCATTTTAAGTATACTTTTTAAAGGTTGCATTTTATGATTGCTGCTTATATATTACTTGTTCATACTCAGGCCTTTTTTGTTATGTTTAGAGGGAAAAGAAACATATCACTAAAGAATAAGGATGGGTGACAATGGAACAATGATAATAACATCATTATGCAGTGTTTTGCCTCTTGTACCCCCATCACTGCCATGTTTTTCTCTGATAATTTCAGCCTCAGGAAAATGTGCTGCTTACTGTTTATGTCAGGAAGGCAAGATTACTGTTTGCATGATTACAATATCAAGTATGATGTACGTAATGCCTGTGATAATATAGATGTACCCCTCAACTAGCTCTTGTCTTTAATCTTCATTCAACAGGAAAACAAAACAAAACAAAACACAGTGAGTTGCAAATTCTTGCAGCCTTGTATAGGCCTTAATCTTGTAAGGTACTGAGTATTTTCACTCCAGTCCAACAGAGGCCTTGAGGACATGGATAGTCACTATTTAACTCCAGGGGAATACTTATGTGCTTATATTAATAACGGACTAACGCACTTCAATGAATCAGGGCCAAAGTGTGTAGTTATATGTTTACACTGAATCTGAGAATAAAAATTAAACAACTTCTTTCCAGGTAGAAAAAGATGCTTTCTCCTTCTTATTGATCACTCCTTTTTCCCTTTGAAGCAGGTAGGTTGAAGGCCTTCTGGTATGAAAAAGAATTATTCTTCTTTAGGAATAAGACAATAGAAAGCCAAGAACACAGTCATGTAAGGATTTATGCAAGTGGACAAGATCTTGCATTAACAATGTCCTAGCTGAAGGCAAAAGAACAACTCCCTATCAGTGAAATTGCTATATTTATTTACTTATCTTTCTAATACAATCAGAACTAAGTTGCTCATAATTTATGGTTTTTTTAAATTTGTACTCAAGGAAAAAGCAGCCCAAACTGGATTTATGAACACTATAAATTCATCAAAACAAACAAACAAAATAAGCAACTGATAAAGTAGGATAAACGTTCCATTTGCTACATCCGATGTGCAAATGCAGGCAAATACGTACTTCCTGGAAACTGGGAGAGATTTCCATCTCTTGGAAGGAGTAAGTCTTCCATGCAGGAAGTACGAATCAAAATAATGTAAGAGAGTGAGTACTTCAAAAGGGTAACTGAAGGTTGTGCATTGTTTTCATGGAGAATCCAGGAACCCTTACACCTGAAACCATCTTAAATGCAAAATGAATACCTACGGGCTGAAAAAAATTATGTGGTTTTACTGCCGCAATATACAAAGACAAAACTGCTAGTCATCTATAGCTAATGCTACTGGCAAAACCCCATTCTCTAGCTTTTTGTTTAAAGTAGAACGATTTTATAAACCTTGTTTTGTTTTTATCATGAAAAGCTTGTTTCAAATTTCCCACATAAGATATCCATTAAAGTACTCTTCAGCTCAATGCAACAATGACAGTTTAGAAAATGCTTTTATACCTTAACAACCAATCTTGAATGGGGGTTTCAAAAGTAGTGGTTTCACCCACAGAACATATTAGCCACTCATATCCACTTAAGACCTACTTTTGACCTTGTTTTCAGCATAAGCATAGACTGGGTCCTACTACATCTCTCTGCTTTTAAAATGAATTTTTCTCTCTTTTCCCTTATCCTCATTCATCTAGATGACATATAGGGAAAAGCTCATGCAATTCACTGAAGGAACATTCCAGCTCCTCATTCCAGTGCAAGATTTTTGCTGCTCTGTGGACCAACACAATCTGTGAGTAACAGGGAATTTCCTGTCTCATACCTTCTTACTCGTTTGTATACTTGTATACTTTATAACTGTCATTGTATTTTCTAGCTGTGTCTTATAAGAAAGAGAATAATAATGTCCTGGGGAAGCAATCAGCATTTTGGAGCTTTTTACTATTATATATGTAGACAATCATAATACCTACCACTGAGCATTAGTAGTACCCAAATCATTTTAAAAAGGAGGTTGGCAACGGTATCTCCAGGCACAGAGAGGGGAAATTATTATCTTCTGGTTACCCAGAAAGTCAATGATTAAGCTGAGAACTGAACCCAGAACTTCTGAACATTAGGCCAGTCCGCTGGCTGTTATGCCACACTGCCTCTGCCGTAAATCCATTTGATGGATTTTTCAGTCATGGAACATTAAAGGCTATGCTCTTGTCTAATGAATATGTTTAAAGAAAACAGTACAAACAAAAGCAAATGTAACACTTAAATTATCTGAGATGTACTGCTTTGATGTCACACTTAGATAAAGGATTTCCTACTGGAGACCTATGTACACTTATACATACTGTAAAATATTTTAGCCAGTACCACTAGCTGGCATGCTGGTATCTATTTATGTCTGAAAAGGGAACATAATCAGTTTTAGTTGGTTAAGTCCAATCTAAGCCAACTTTTATATTTTGACCAAGAGCTTGGCAGTGCACTAGCAGTGGCAAGTAGCAGAAAATTGCCTACAGTGTTATTTGCCAGATTATTTGAACAATTTACATTGGGTTTTCAAGAGAGTTTGAAGTATTAAAAACTTAAGATTTGGAAAAGCCTCGAACCATGGATTTTTGTTCCTAGTTGCAATAAGACGCACAGGAGAGGGTTATGATATAGGATGACTGACTAAATGAAGCATTTTTTTAATATAAACCACCTGAAACATTTAGGAGCAGTTCAGTTTGAACTGTTAAGATATTTTTTTTTTAATTGAAGATTTGGAGAGTCAATTGATTTAGATTAAATGCTCAACCTTTCACATCTACTTGTTTAAGATTCATGTTGACATTGTACTAAACATGGCCATACAGTTTATATTCCAGATAAATTGATCTGACTACAAGCCTCACTCTTTAGTATGATTCTTACTCCAAGATAAATCAATATTTAATATCTCCTGCAACAGCCCCAGTAGATAATTTTAAACCTTTTCTCCATCCCATTAAGTTACCTTTAAAAATTCTTTATACAAGGCTTCACAGATGACTTCTGAAAAACTAGTTTATGAAAAGCAGTCTGAAATTCATTAATTCAGATGGAAGGGGTTTTTTAATCTTGCTGCATTGTGCTGATCTCTAAATCCATCTCTGTTTAGCTAATTCTCCTGCTCAGCTAATTTGAAGAATAAATAAATACTTCCTGTAAATCTGTAACACAGATTTTAAACATAAAGAAAAATACCCTTCCACTGCTTGCTATATGGGACAAGATATTTCTAGGGTGTGAACTCTGCAAAAACAGGCTGACCGAAGCTCTCACTGACTCCCTAAGAGGATGGGTACTCTGCACCATCAGGTACCAACCTCCACCCAGCTCCAACCCTGTTGCCACAGCAGCTAAGAGCAGCAGTGATAAGCAGCATTATGTTGGACTCAGTCATCGGTCACATCCCAGCCTCCATTTTGAACACTAAAATCTACTCTCTGCTCCCTCTCCTCTCCCCACCCTCCAATCTGGTGGAGCGGCTAAGGAGGAAAAACATCTCTTCCCCCTCCCTCAAACCTCTCCTATGGCTAAGGGCCCCAGTGGGATAGGAGTCTTTGATATCAGAAGAATGCAAACAGCAAGGCTCAGGTTTGCTGCTTCTTAGGGTTTAGAAACAGAGACATAAGAGGAATTTCAAATGAACATATATTGGGAGAACTGAAAGGGATGATGCCAAAAGAAAGGAAAGAACTATATACTCTGGAGCTATCTGGTTGTATATCCACCATTCAAACTATAGGATCTTCGTATTCATATCTGTGCTCTCCCTTGCTCTTATTTCCTACTCTGCATTACATTCAAAGTCCAGTTTCACGGACGCTGTATGCAGCAGTGAAGCTCTGTCCCATCCCTCACCCTCCAACCTACTGGTTCCCAACACAAACAGGCCACAATCCTTTAAATGTTCTGAATCAGCTGTTTATGGGGTCATGCTGAAAACTCAGTGAAATGTTCCAGTTTTATAAAAGGGGAGGGGGGACTTTTTGTTTTCAAAGCCATGTTTGCCACTTTTACGGCAGAGTTGCTCAAATAGTTATGTCCTTGAGGGGACAGTGAGATGCAGCCCAGGTTGCCGAGAACCTGTTTGCACTGGAGGGGCAGCCTGTGGAACCTAGATAGCACTTGCCTTTCAAATCTGTTAAAAATCTTCATCGCAGGAACTATACCTGCTTTGGTTTGATTCAAAGCACAGCCTAAAAGGGTCTGATCCTAAATGAGTTCTTTGATCACTAACAAAATAGAAACATTAAAGAAAAAAATTACATGACCAATTCACTTATAATGCAGTTTTCAATTTTATCTCTATTCCTTTGCTACCTCCAAGCAATCAAAAAGTGATATATCATGTATTTTGCTCATGGAAAATGTTCAGTGTTTAGCTTAGTTGTGAAGTCAAATCCAAGGAAGATTTAGCAACAAGAATGCAGTTGTATAGAGAACATACCCACTACATAGCAAAAATAAGTGAAATAATATTCACTTTTCACTGTCTAAGATGTTAGTGGGAATTCTACTGTGAAAATTGTGTGCTATTCTATTAATTAAGATGTGACACACAACAGCAATATGAGGATGTTGTTTTCAGGAGACACTACAAGAGTCCCAGCAAAAGCACAGTGTGGGTAAGCAGCAGGGAAGAGCAGCAGCAGGGACAAAAGGAAAGGAGACCTGAGCTAGCAGATCGTTGTGAACTCTGCAAGGAAGTTCCCGTTTCCCTCATGATAAGTGAATGATAGACACTTCCACGACCTAAACCACAGTCTATACCACGTTAGGAACATTCCTAGTACCTCAGGAGTGGAATTGCAGAACAGTTGAAGGATGAATAAGTAATGTGGATCCTGATTCAGAGAGGCATATGTGCTGAAAACCATCCTCAACATAGCAAATGCTTTACATTAGGAGAACTTAAATGGGGTCACAAACAGGAAATTGGGTGCTTTTTTCCCCATTATAACTGGATTCTTTATGTCCTCATAACACATATTCCCAGGTAGCAACAGTAACATGGCATGGATGGAGATAAAGGGAAATCACTTGATAAACCAAGCAAGTAGTACACTTCATCTCCTTCCCTTATAGAATAACTCACACATCCACTAAAAATTTCCCTTACTGCAGTTCACTACTTTTGCCTGTGCATGGTACCGAGTATATACTGATAAACTACAGATGTCTTTTGCACTGAATGGAATAGAAATCCTACATAGCAGACCATGCTATTTAGTGCAGAGGACTGAAAGGTATCCCACTCTACATAAGGTCAGTTTATAACTGTGAATATTAACTCAGCCAATTCCTTGCAAAGAAAGAGAAAAAATAAACCTTGGGTGAAAGAGAGTGGGAGCAAAATTTACAGGAAAATATATTTTTTGTATTTAAAAGTTTTAGGTTATTTCTGAAAGGAAACAAAGAGTTGGTGTACACTTCATCAATGAGACACTTGTCATGATATTGAAGAATAAAACACAGGAGTTACACAAAGGTCATGCAGGCAATCCCTTGATAAAAGGGAATCCCTTGGGAGGAAGAACGCAGCCATACAACCTAATCTTATTCATGGGCATTCAAAGAGCTTGAGCGGCATCAGGCAAGGAACAGAATTCTGGCAAGGATCTGGCAACTGAATATGTTTTGGCAACCTGCTGAACCCTTGACAGACCTAGAAGTTTTACAGTACATGATGTGTCAGTGACTCACTTCGTGTACAGTTCTAATGCACATCCTCCCGGTGATGGTTTCTATTCATACTGGCATCCAAAATATAGCAAAAAGTGTTCCTGTGCTTTAGAAATAGAAGGGAACAAGCACATAAAAGTAGGATGCATTAAGCAAGAACCTGTATGTATATAAAAAGATAGTTCATCTGACTAGGAGCCATGTAATGAAATTGTCACTTAGCAATTGAACTCAAGGATGCAAAGAAATTGGCAGAGTGATAAGAATGCATCCATTGCCTGCTATCTCAAGGAGCCTTTGGCAAGATAACAGTGAAAGCATGCACCCAGCTACTGATCAACGCGGATCTGACATTAAACCACAAGTGTCCACTTCTCTTACTGGCTGTTTAACAAATTGCTTTGGAACGGGTGGAGGTGAAGAGGAGATCTTTCCAAAACCTTGTCTCAATGTTCTCCCTCAGTTAATGAATGTCAGCAAGTGGAAGAGAACAGAAATTTGATATGTTTTTCCAGCTTTTCTTATAGAAGCATTTGCAACATGTTGGAGGCCACAGGCATAGAAGTGAAATACTGGGAAATTAATGTTGTCTGTAGATTTTCAGGATGTAAGTTGGGCAATTTCAGCTTGTGGGTCAGGCATAGTTTAGGTTTTAAGTAGTGTTATAACAGCTTACTACGACTTGAACATGATTTTAGTACAAGTAATCTGATGTTGAATATCATTTATTACCCTGTTACACATTTCCAATTGAGATAGACCTGTTTATGGAGTTAGTATTATGTGACTACAGATGGACAAGCTATGTGCAGTGAACAATTTATCCAGTAAATATAGTCTTTCTTATCTTTTCAAACGACCCCTGGAGGATCAGCAATTTCTATACGTGTATGAGTAACGTGTCAGTGTTCCAACAATCTAACTTTTGAGTTATGCATGAACTATGCACTTAAATGCTCAGTATTTTGCTGCTTGTGATTTATGCTGTAGTTGGTCACCTAAGACAAATTATATTGTTTCCAATGCCTGACTTAGTGATAAGTATTGCAACATTGCCTTAAATTACCTGAAAAAAGCAACTGGGAATTCTCTCAGCCAAAACACCCCCCAGGTTGTGGGAAGCCTTTACTTCTATCTATCAGCTCCTGCATCCACTAGCTTCAACACCACAGAAAAACTGATGAACCTGCCTCTGTCATACCATTGGTAGAAAAAAGATGGCAGTGGTAATGCGTAGCGTAGCAAGACCTGCAAGACCCCTAGATTAAATTGCTGCAGAGTTCACAGAGTTGCTGTAAAGATCTATAATTAGCACTGACACTGTATCAGGGGCTGGGAGAGCTCCCTGATACTGTGTTCCTCATTTGGTCAACATGGAGCTTGAAGTGGGTGCTGCATCAAAGCCTCTGTTTTTTTATGAAGAGGGGATGAGCAATTTGGGCATAAACAGCAAATGCTTAATTGTGCACAAATGTCCATGTTCATATGCAAATAAACCCATAGAAATAAAAATCCGTTTGCATGAATATGTGTGAAAAGAAAACAAAGAAAGGAATAAGCATGGTCAAACTCCATTAATCAGATTTCAAACAAACATTTGCAAATACCATTTTGCACTATTTGCTCAAGTCTTTTCATGAGATAAAAGACGACAATTTTACCTGCTAGCATGCTTATTCTTTTGTTTGAAGCAAAACAGTTAAGCCAGCACAAAGTAGCATATAATCCCACAAACGGGCAGCTAAGTAGGTATCCTTCAACAACAGGGAATGTATTTCAATTTATCATACCTATTGATGCAGCCTGGGGATATTTGAGAAACAGGAGACATCTTTAATTTTAGAACGTAATGAAGTATCAGGGAAAGTAATCCAAATTTATCCTTGCTGTACTTAATCTACTGCAGCTCAAAGAGTTATACTGGCAATGCATTTGGTGTTGTGAATTTGCTTAGAGGAATACCCAGAGCTTGGAAATAAATGGCAGTAACTTTTGTGGATGTCTCTGCTTGTATCTAAGTGTGAAATAATATGCAAATGTATTCTATAGTTTTCAGGACAATTGAAGAAGTGATATGATAGGATTGTGCAGCTGCCATTCTGACCCACAAGTTAAATCAATGAATATGTTCCTGCCCTAGCAAATTTATGTTTGAACAATAATTTTCAACCTATCTTTATTGTTTTGTGGAGAAGAATAATAAAAACATGGAATACATTTCAGGATATTTCTGCAAAGTCTCCTGAGTAGCTTGGGAAATGTATTGTACATAAGAAGATACAATCATTATGCTGTTACAGTCATCACAAAGACACTATCCTTTATGGCAGAACATCATCCTTTGGGAAAAATTATCCTTGTTGGTTTGTGTAAATTTTTCAACATTCACCCTCGGGACCCATTTTAATCTAATTCTGTTCCTTTGGGATTTTCTGTTGCTCCAACATTTAAGGGAGAAGACCAAAATAGGGCAAAGCTTTTATCCTTTTCACAGGAAATACCCCATGCAAGTGAAAAAGCAGTGTATTTGGCATTTTTTCTTGACCTGGAAAGGCAATAGAAGAAAGGGGCCAAATCCACTATTGTTATTATTATTATCATTATCATCATCATCGTTAATGAGGTCTAAAACCTGCAGCTAGGCAACCCCTTCAAGTAGCCCTGACAACAGAAATAAAAAAAAAAACGCTTATATGTGTTCAGCGACCATACAAGCATACTATTAAGAATAGACAGTGGCAAAAACTCTGTTAGCCAATATTCAAATGCAAAAATAGCTATTAATACCAAAACAGTGTGCTGGTTTCTTTCCTGAAAATAATATTTCATTGCCAAGTGCTCTTGCGATTGAATTGGAAGCATGAAAAACTTTAAAACTTCACCTAATATTGGAAGTTTCTTCACTGTATGGTGTGTGTACATATGTACACATACACACCTGTATATATGTGTATATAGTTATTCAAATGATGATGTTTCATACAGGTTCTTTATGCTTAGCTGCATTTTCTTTTAGTTTCTTAAGTATGTAGATCATTATTGGACTGGTCAAACTTTTTAAAAACTTTTAGTCCTATAGGGTTTCCATGATTATGCTTTGCAAAGATTCCATATTTTTCACTTAATTAATTGATTTTGATAACTTAATCAATAGACAAATAATTTAGATTTTATTTTAATCAGCCTCTGCATAATTTGAGGGACTAAGCATTTAACTGCACATCTAGTATATTGGAACAGAAATGCACAAACTACCAACTTTGAGACAATTTTGGAAAGTAAGGCAGTCGAGCAAAATGCTTAAAAACAAAGGTCTGCACAGCAAGTTCTTCCATAGGTGCAAAACTGGATCCTTCATAAGCAGGCACCAAAGCTAACTTATCTGTAAATTTAGATGACCTACATATGCCAGAGATTTTGCACTGTTTCTTTTTGTCTTTTCACTGTCAGTTCCACAGTTTCAGTGAACATGTAATTTTAATGTGTAAATTTCAAATACATTATTTGTATGTCTGTCTACATATAGCATACAAAGTAAATCTGAAAAAAAATTTCGTAGGTATATTGGTAGGCATGAGTATGAATATTTAGGTGTAAATAGTAGTATTTGAGCAATAGCACGTGATCAATTAAAGGCTGAATTGTATGTTACGTACAGACAGAAAGTTAATGTTTCATGAACCATGTTAATATTTCTACCTCTTGAGTTTGAGGAACAGACTTGACAAGATTTCATACCCACAGTCTTCTGCACCTGGTTCCCATTATAAACCTGGCCTTGATAATGGAGCTATGTTCTTCTACAGAGGCTAATATTAGCAATGGTATTTTCTTCCCGTAACTCTTATAACCTGAGTACCAGTGTTATGGTTGTATTTGACCCCTCTGTGCGTGTGCAGTTACAACTTCCATCACTTTCTTCACTAAATACACAGAGATCAGATAAAACATTTCTTTAAGTATGGGTACAATTTCTAAGCCTGATTTTATTTCCTGTGATATCTACAAATGCTAGTGATATAGTACAGGCTTCAGGGTTATATTGAAAGTCAGATTTTATATTTTTTTTCCTTGTTTGTTTATAATGGAAACATTTCTCTTTAAAAGATATGGTTGGAGATGCAGGATTGATTTCTTTTTTCCAAGATGCTCTGCTTTGAATTTAATTTCAAATTACATTTTAAACTTCTAATTGTAAAGATAAATTCACTGCAACACTTCTCTGTGTCTGAGAGATTAAAATCATTCAGCTATTCAAAGATGCATCTAATTCCTGATCAGACCTCAAAATAGAGAGAATAAAAGAAAGAAAACCACAAAAAGACAATGCTCGCTGTGCCCCACTGTTATCCTATAAATACACTGATTTAGAAAACAAATGCAAGCACATGTGACAATGAAATTCATACAAAAGCAAAAATCATCAACACCTTGAACTTTTTGAAAAAATAGCAGGGAATTCCCTGGAGTGATATGCTGCCTAGGAAGTCAAGTCATAACACACAAAATACACCCTGCAAAATATTGCTTGAAAACATTACTTTTCTTCCCCACCATTCATTGTTATAACCTTAAATTGAATTAATGCTTTATTTTATCCTGTCATGCAATTTCAAATATTGGAAGCAACAGCAGAAATAAACATAATTTCTCCAGCTACAAAACTAAATATTTGAAGTCCAGCATGTTTTCCAGTTCTAATAAAAGGGGGCAGTATTACATCAGCTGAAATTCTGAATTGTCCAAATTATCGTAAAAAGTGTTAAAGAAGGATACAAAACTGCTGAATTTCACTGAAAATAGACTCTTACTGAATACGCAGACACAAATCTCCTTGTCTGCATTGGGGTAAAATATTCAGAGCTAGTTCAGTGGGACTTAGGCTCCTGCATTGCAGCTACTTTAGAAAATTTTTACTTGAGTCACTATTTTTCTTTCAAAATTATTAAGAAAATATTACAGTTGATATAAAATGAAGGCACATTTTTCATGTAGCTAGGATAAGCCCTAAGCCTAAAAAGGAAATTGCAAAATTATTGCAGTTTCAAAAAATTTTGGAAGAAGATTTTATATTTTTTTTTTAATAAAGTTTTTCTAGAATAAAATACTAGTACCCAAATACAGCTTTAGGAATTTAACTTTGAACACCCAATATAAAAAAAATAAATAAAAAAATCATCGCTTACATATATTATGTTCAGCCACAAGCAGATTACTAAATCAGCCAAATTCACAGTAAAGTATAAAGGACATTTGTTTTCTAAGAATTATGAGGACTGCTGGGATTTGTATTTGAAACTTTTCCATATTCTGGGGCATTTAAGTTGGATAAGCGATTTATCTGTTATAAAATGATGGAACTGTAAAGAGGTTGTCTCTATGCAACACGTCCTTCTACATCTCAGAAACTCCCCAGGGAAAGGTTTGTCGACTGAGCAGGATGACGTATTCAGGAAAAACAGCTTCCCAGTTGCCGTGTCTCTTTGTGGAAATCAGATTCTTCATTAGACAGATGGAATACACTCCCACTGAGTTGAATAAATTGCCTATAATCTTGCAAGAAAGTGAGACCACACTAACAGTTCCTTAAGTAAATCAGTGTCTGTCTTTTTTCTCTCTATACAGCTCCAGATTTTCTACTATAGAATCTGAATATATATATTTAAACTTAAATTAAATTATACCTAAGTGTAAGCTACATGGGGCAGGACCTTCCTTAAGTTGCAGTGAGAACAGAACTTTGTACAATGGCTACCTAAACGATACTGTAATAAAAGTAATAACTTTGCAAAACTAGTCATTTGCTGTTGATATTGCTATTCATTTTTTGGCCTAATTATGAGGTATTTGCCCTTTAATTACAAGTAGAACTAATATTTAACCAACAGAAATAAGGATCCAATTGAAAATGCTTGCAGTTTCTGTTATGTCTCCCAGCAGACTGAAATAGAAGCATTGATGTCTTATTTACTAGTTACAAATATTCTTCTATAAGAAAATAAAGAAAAAAAGAGAATACAAGAAGTTTTTCTTAAAAGATAAAAGCAAATGAAAGTAGATCAGTCCCTGCAAATCTAAACCACTTATTCATAAAGATTTTTATAAATCCACAAGGCCCTTATGACCAATTTATTCATGTTCGAAGTTTAAGTGTGGTCATGACTACTTTCAGTAAAAGGAGAAAAGGTAATTGCTGCATTGGAAAAGTATTTTCTTATGTGCTTTTTTTTTTTTTAACAGATTTGAAAAATGACTAATAACAAGGATGTTAATAACAAGGTGTTTCTCTTGGAGTTTGTCTGAGAAATACCCTGCACTTGCAGAAAAGGCAGTGTGACTCCTGCCTCTGCAGTTGTTCTGTCTATAATACTGAAAGTATGGGGAGAAAAAAGCTAGTAAAAAACTGGTGGCAACATAATCCAGTACTGCTTGCATTTAGAAAAAAGCAATGCAATGATGGAGTCATTACAGGGCTGTAGGCAGTCAAAAGGAGACTATGCATGACTGGTAACTTTTCCTACAAAGGCTTCCTGAAGTGTTTTTATCAGGCAAAGTTTGTACGCATGTGCAGTAGCTTCATATAAATGATGAAGCGTAACAGCTCCAGAGGAGTTGTTACACTCTATTGTGTCAATAATCCACATATTTAACAGTCCCTAAATACAGCAGATCATAACACCTCCAAAGGGGTCGTTATGGCTTATCAAGTCAAATCCAAGTGTCTAAATATGGATTTGATCAATAGACTGTAACATCTCCAAGGGTAAATAATATATGTTTTTAAGAATGTACACATTTTGCATACAAACTGTGGTCTATATTAGGATAAATGATGTGGATTCGACTTGTAAAACTTTGATTTAGAAATAAGAAAGGAATAAAAGGCTCATTATAAGAGGTGCTAAAGTACCATAATTCCCAGGAAGTAGGCGATGACTCATGTCATTTATTTTGGGGTCTAATTCTGGTTTCCTACTGCAAATACACAGTTGCCTGAAAATCTACAAAAGAGTGGGAATGGAATATAAACATAAAAATGTTATATTAAATTCTGCTTCCTCTCACATCTCAATGAATATGCTTCATGGGTAAGTAAATGGGGAGGTGGGGGTATATCCTTGTGTCCAGCAGATATGTTGTGATTATTAATTGTGTATATGTTTATCTTGAGTTCGTATATTTTTCTCCAATGAATTGAACACATTTCTGCTTATATTTTTTCTACAAAGATTTTCTGAAGTGTTTTTTGTCACTGTTTTCATGCTTTATGCACAAAAAAGATAGGATCTGGTCCTTTTAAAAATAATGTCAGTTATCTTACAAATTATATAGCATTTTCAGGTTCATTTAAAGCCTTAAATGAGGGAAAATCTTCAAGGCAATCGTGCTACTTCAAAATACTAAAATAAATACAAGTACCTCTAGCAATGCAAATTTTGTTTAAGTACTCTGTTGAAGGTAAACAGGGCTTGACTGGAAAAAAGTCATATCTTCTAAACAAAGCCAATTTTTGTATGATTTTGCTTTTGCTTGTACCACATGGAAAGAGCTGTGTAGCCTATTTTCTGGATTTTCCTAGTTCTCTCCCCTTTCCCAGTGTTTCTGTTTACCCTGTGAAACCACTGACACAGTTACTTCTTCCCTTTCCTCAGTCAGACTACCCCTGATCAGCACCAGGTGAAGTAGAAAAAGTCAACTCTGCTATAATGACTTTTTGCCTTGTGTGCACTGTACTGGTTTTGGCTCGAATAGAGTTAATTTTAGTTCGCATGGTACTGAGTTTTGGATTTGTGACCGAAACAGTGGTGATAACACAGGGATGTTTTAGCTGTTGCTGAACAGTGCTTCTACAGCATCAAGGCCTTTTCTGTTTCTTATGCTAGCCTGCCAGTGAGGAGACAGGGGGTGCACAAGGTGCTGGAAGGGGACATAGCCAGGCCAGCTGATGCAAACTGACCAAAGGGATATTCCACACCGTACAATGTCATGCTCAGCAATAAAAGCTGGGGGAAGAAGGAGAAAGGGGAAGTGTTTGGAATTTGGGCATTTGTCTTCCCAAATAACTGTTACACATGCTGAAGCCGTGCTTTGCTGGAAATGGCTAAACATCTGCCTGCCGAAGTAGTGAATTAATTCCTTATTTTGCTTTGCTTGCGCACACAGCTTTTGCTTTACTTACTAAACTGTCTTAACCCACAAGTTTTCTCACTTTTACCCTTCTGATTGTCTTCCCCATCCCACTGGAGGGGAGTGAGCGAGCAGCTGCATGGTGCTTACCTGCGTACCCTAACCCACAACAGTACACAAACTGAAATAACTCCATAATTGTAGACATCTATAGAATGGTATTATCTCCAAAGTACAGCCTATCCTTAATGCTTCAGCAAATGACAAAGTTGGACCGTGCCAGAGTGCTGCTGCCTGTTTTTGTTTCGGTTTTTCTGATGAGTGAATCTCTGTGAGCACTTTTAAAGCTTTGTAGGAGATTTTTTTGAACAGCAGAATATGAACAGAGGCAATTTTCAATTCTGTGTCTCTAACCAAATACAAAGCTTTCTGAGATTTAAATGACACATTTTCAAAAAGGCCTGAGCCCAGGCTTTGAAGCTATGTACATAATTTTGTAAGCGCAATCATTTGCACAACAAACTATTACCAGCTATCTGAACTTGAAGACCAGTAACTGACCAGAACTCAATAGCTTCTTTTAAACCAGCTGCAGGCAATTAATTTGTCATCTTTTTTCCTGGTGCTGGCTTCTAGCTACTCATTTATACAAGTCTAATTACCTGAAGCCAATTTCTGAAAATTTGGTCCTGAAAACATAGGGTCCCGATTCTTCAAAAGGAACCAATCCAAAATTGGAACCATGTTATCAAAGCTTTGCTGGGATTATGACAGAAACTATAGACAATCTTCTTGGCATATAATTACTTCAAAATCATGTTTTTCTAATTGAAGTGATCTATCATTCCTTCCCCCCTCCATTTTGATCATCCTGCTCATCATTTTTAGAGTAAAAGAAATATATCATAATGTAAAAATTGAAAGGCAGAGGGTTAAAGGGGAAAAGAAGAGTATTCTAGAATTCTGTTTGTGCAAAGGATGCTTCTGGTTTTAATGTATTTTATACTTGCTATAAAATATAAATACATTCCCTTAGTATTCATGACTGACAATTCTTTTATTTTCTTTAGGATAGAGAGTGGGGATATATCATCATTTAAAATGACTGATTTATATCCCATTCTTTTGTAAACCCTGCCTTTTCTTGCATCTACAGAGCAAGGATAACAGACTAGCATACCAAAGGTAAAACCAGAGTACATATTACAACTTTTTCCTGCCTTAATAGTTCACTCTACAACACATGCTACAATAAATAAAGTCAGCAGGATTATATAAGGGCACCGAGAGATTTAACAACAGATTTCCTTACTGCTGTTTTATTCTTAGGCTTTAAAAGTTGCAAGTGCTACCATGAAAAGTCTCCCCATAAAAGATGGCATTTGAGAATGATGTTGTTTATATTTGTTAAAGAGTTCCAATTGACTCTGCTACATTTGCAAGTAAAAAAATTTTCTTTCCTCCGACTGCCTGATGTATGACCTCAATCTGGAAGCTGTACATCAATCTGTGTATTGCTAGTAACTGGCACAAAAAAGAAATTTCAGATTATTCACTGAAATATTTACTGACTCTGCTTTAAAGGGTGAAAGACGAAATAGAAACTTGTTACATCAAATACAAGACATAAACATGATACTGAAAATACTCAGGGAGCAGACCTGATAAGTAAGTGGATGCCATTTTTATACTTACTTTTCAAAGTCAGATCAAATGTTAAGAATTCTTTCAATAGCCCTTATAGTGTATTAGATATTTTTAAATGTCAAGCCACTGAAACTCATAAAATGTATTTTTAAATAAGCATAATTTTATAAACTCTCAATACTGATCATAGGTGTGACATTTATTTTTATAACTTGGGCTTTAGTGCCCTACCTCTTAGTTAGTTAAGACAAACACTGCCTTTACAATTAAAGTGTTGTCTGAATACAGCCTGCTTGATCAGTTATTAATTTCTATATTTTTTCACAGTACCAATCTGTATTAAATGAGGTTTTCAATGCTGACATTTAAACTAATACTAGCAGAAATAAATATTTATTAGCCTCTGAATTTGAATTGTAAAAGCATTGTTAATCCTGCATGGCAACAATTTAACAAATCTTTTTAATAGACTCTGAGCCTTTCTCTTGTTTTGAGTACCGTAAAGAACATATCAAGCAAAAATGTAAAATGTAGATTAAAAGGTAGGTATCAATCTTTGATGGGTCTGTTTACAACATTTCTTTGCCTTTCCATGCCTTACTACAATCCACTTACTGAGTATTCCCTTGTGGGTACAGAAAAGATCATACTATCATCAAATTCACAGTTTAAGATATAGTTAATATTCTGCTGAGTCTTATACTCAGCCTGGACTAAAAATTCCTGTTAGTCTTTGGAGTATAATACAACCTTGCCTCCCTCCCCCAAGATACAAAGAACCTACCTTCTAATATACAGATATATCACAGAATTTTCATTAATGAATTATAGGCATTGAAAGCCACGTCATTTTTAATTTTTTTTTTTTTTTTTTGGTGCATCAAATAGTCTGAAACACTAGTTGCTTTATAGGCTAATGAACGTGTCAGTTTTCTTTTCATTCATTACTAAATTGCACCATAACTGTTCCTATTTGCCAATGCCATACTGATTATTGGGATAATATTTTCCCCTTCCTAGTTAACTGGAATAAGTATTGTGGTATATAACTGATTTTGTGTCAGTGGTGAAAAATAAATTGTGTGCTGTATTTTTTGCAGCATAAGCCACCTCTAGGGAAGCTAACAGAGAAGGATTCTTCATCAAAAGGCCTGCCGTACAGCTCAGCCAGCTACCGATTCAGTGTTCACTGGCTCCGTTACACACACACAGACCTTCCCCTGGAGCAGATCTTGTAGATCTTGGAAAGGCCACAGTGCAGGACAATAACAGATATGAAGAACTTTCTAAGAGGCTTTTTTGTCCTCTGAGCAGTCCTTAAAGTGTGTGTGCTAGAAACTGTTCCTCACCTTTCGGATATGATCCCAGCTTGCTATTTTGTAAACTGAATGGTGTCCTGCTCAGTCCAATGCTGGTCATGCTCTCTCACCACTTTCTCTCATTTACCATTTTATTGTAGTGCCCCATTTCATTTTAATGTTTGGAAACTACGACCAAGATTCAACAAAGAACTTTGATCTCATTAACACTAAGAGCCAAAAGCACTGTTTTGAGCCTCAATACTTTGTTGCAGCCGAGTCACAGATTCAAGCACACTCAGATACATTCAACAGCATTGTAATACTCAACCATGCTAGTACATAACTGGCCTTTTTGCCATATTTATCAATCCAATCATTCTCAAAAAGCACAATTCAAAATCTAGTGGCCACAAACAGTGGTAGTTTCAACCAATCCATTTTCCACATAGTTACATGCATGCTTGCAGCTGAATCACATGAGTGCACAGGACTGTGTTTTTGAATGCTGTCATGTAAATGCAGAGAAGTTTGTAGCACAGCACTGTGAAGTGACAAGGTGTATTTAATGTGAAATCAGAGACTGCTAAAAGCTCTAAAAAGAAATTTTGTATAAAAATAAGAAGCTATTTGCAGGGAAAAGAAGAATGAATGACAGACTTTGTGGCAATAGGAGACCTTACCTTTTCATTCCTGCAGTTGTTTAGACCCATGTTATTCATGGAGGGCAATTTTCCATCAACACCATGCGGCTGCTGTTGCTGCTGCTGCTGCTGCTGCTGCTCCCTTTGGATCTGCTCTCTCATTTTTCGAGCCTCCTGAATGGCTTTCATTACTGTGTCCTGGTCCCCAAATAGGGCAGGTGAATTAAGACTGGAAAGGATATCTATAAACAGAGAACACACTTTCTTTAGGTACTTATCCAAATCAGAATCAGGGGTAAGCATTCAGCTCATTCAGCTCTCATACTTTTAGGGCGGCACACAATTAACAACTGCAAAAGGTGGAGGCATGGCAATTGTTGTCTGTTTGAAGGCTTGATTAATCTATAGAACTGATTGATAAGCCTGTGCGCTTCTTTTGCTGTTATAAATACAAGCACCGAAGTCTTGGCATAGCCTGATATAGAGGTATCTGAGCATACTCATGGACTCAAATATGTGTTTCAGACAACAGTATTCTGAAGCTTAAGTGGGAAGCCTTTGAAGTATTAATAAAATGAACAAAGAAGGAGAAAGAAATCTTGTTTACTTGGCCATGAAAGTCTATGTCAATTTTTAGAATTTGTTTATGGAGAGAACCATTACTCCAGACATCTAGCTTTCAATTTCAGAAAGAGCATCTACAGTTACTTTTGGGGGACAGGCCTTGTTATTACCTTAACATGAGTATAAAGCTCCAAATTGGTAGAGAAAAAAATGGTTTTCTTTCTATCACTCTGGACAGAAAGAGAAACTTTTAAACATGATTCAGACTCACACAAAACATTCCTGTCACATTTTAAAATGCATGCTAGAGGTAAAGATGAGTACCCCAGATAGAGTTTCTGATTTGAGACCAAAATACTGTGATTGTTTGATGACTGTTTTTTTTGTGTTGCTGTGATGAAGCTTTAACTTGATCCTCCTGTTCCTTGCATGAGAGTATCCTCTACACATGGATAGATTTGTGTATATATATTCTAGCTAGTAAGTTTTGAGCAATCAAATTTGTGCATGACCAGTGCATCTGCCTGACAAGCTCTGAATTTGTTAGATTTGTGTACTTACTAACAGTCCACTATAAAACAAAACAAAACCACCAACAAAAAACAACCAATCAAACAAAAACAAACAGGCTAAGACTAGGAATTCTCCATCAAAGATAATTTTCATATTCTTTTGACTTCGTGTAAGTTCAGCTGAGTAAAATATAGCAAATTTAACCTTGAAGGACCCTGAATTCTTTTAAAATAAAAATAAGGTTAAGATTAAGGGTTTCTCATGCTTTATCCTGGGGACCAAACAGTTGATTTAATACTGTGGTCTAGATGAGAAGAGATGCAAACTGTGATGTTTTAGATGGAAGGGTGATGTTTCCTGTCTGAATGAAGCACCTCTCTCCAAAAAGTAACATATTAGAGAACAACCATTGTTCTTGCTGGGTAAAATTTCCAATGCTCTGAACTGATTCAGCAACTAAGTTCCATTCTGGAGCCTAAGTTGGGAACCATATTTGCATTACTTTTAATGAGACTTGGACTCCAAATCACCTAAATTTATAATTTAAAATGGAGAAAAAAGCTTTTATGTTGCTTGCTGATTTTTGACAGTTTCCCTGGCTTCTTTTATACTTAAGGATTGAGAGGAAAAGTTTTTATGACTTTACATGAAAAATACTCACTCCTTAGGTGTACCTTCTCTAGCCATTTCTCTGGAATGGTCTATGTCTTCAAACTGATATGCCACTTTCTAATGTTAGATAGTGCAGTGAGAGCTGGAAATAAATGGACAGGTAGAGTATCTAGCTAGCTGCAGAAAGGATTTTTCAGAGATCATGATATTCCCAAGTGTTTTGGGAATGGAACAAATCATATTTTTTATATATTTAATGTATGTATTTAACATATCTGTTCATTATTCACAAGTGTTTCTATATATTTTATAAGTACACTTGAGCTACAGATTGTGAATAAGTGGTCTGTAGTAAGTATTTAGTCACTGTTAAAATTTACTATTTGAACTTTAGGGCTGATCACCTACATTTTGCAGCTCTTGATTCTGTTTCTTGACTGGATAAGATAGTCTTCACACATAGTTTTCAGATCAATTTTGTTTCATTACTTAATAAGCTTTACTTCTTAATTAAAGAAACTTGAACACAGGTCAAAAATTTCTTATTTGCAACCATACAAATTAACAAAATCTTGACAGGTGGGTGAACAAATAATAAAAACATGAATGAATAATAAAATTAATAAATAATAAAACAAACTGGCTGGACTGAAGCCTTTCTGTCTTTGTTAAAAAAAAGGATAAAATATATTCAGCATATGGTATTTGTAAGATGAATTTAATAGCCTGAATGCAGAGGATTAGATTTCTTTTAGAATGCTGTTCTGGGTAAAACTAACGAACGGTATATTTGGGCTGAGAAGCTGAAAACCACATCTGGAGTTGCCTTCTTGCCTGGCTTCTGGTTTACTGTAAACCATGGAGATACTGAATGTTCCCTGACCCTGGTTCAACAAAGTGCTTGAAAACTTTTTTATTTTAAGGTGTGTTACACTGTTGCATTGCATGTACACTAATCACATGAGCCATTTTGTCTGTATGCCTAGTATCTAGTCAAGCACTATATGCATGCAAAGATATTTTTTTGTTTGTTTAATCCAGAGGTCAAAATTCAAAAGTTAACTTTCCATATATACATCCAATTGATGTCTTTGGGGAAGATACTCATACAAACCTCTTTTATACATTTTATATATTCATCTCTATTCACCTATGTGTACATATTTGTATGTATGTGTATTTCTTATGTTATATATTTATTTGCTGTATTTCTTGTAGATGCATATCACTGCTGCATCACTTCAGTTACTGCTGCAAAACCCTGACATTCAAGAGTTCTTTGAAAATCTTTCCTGCAATTTCCCCCCCTCCCCCCCAATTTTAAACAGAAATGTAGGGCCAGATATCTACTTAATTCAGAAGTAAGCGTGTTCAAGCTGAGATTTCATGTAGAAAACTTGCCAGTTTCCTCATTTCCCCAGGACAGATTAGTTACCTAAAGAGGATCCTCTTCCCAGAGATCCACCGAGTGGGCTGGGGATGCCACTCTTGTTCGTCACTGTCACAGGACTGCTTTTACTGGCTGGGAAGAGGTTCTGTGTTGGAGATGTTGGGGATTTGACAGGTTCAGCTGTTTTGGGTCGGGCTGAAAGATTCAGTGGCTGGGCTGCTTCATCCTACAAGAGTTTAATGTAATAATTATTAGGAAAAGACAAATGAGCACATCATTTTGCAAGCAGCAGTTACTTTACACCTCGAAGACAATACCATATTCTCCAGCAATAATAACAAAAGAAGCTAATTATCTGCCTCCTTTAAGATTCAATGAAAAGAAACCTCATTAATTTCTCTGTGTTATGCTTCTATTTACATTAACGATGTGGCTGGATCGTTCTTTTTACCAAATTAAAATTTGAATTAGCTCACATTACAGCTTAATTTCCTAATGTGTTTTCAGAGATCTAAATTAACCTAGGGCATTTACAAAGAATTATTTAAAATTTCCAGCAGCTCAGTAATGCTTTTGCATCGGTTCTATTTGAAAAGTTCCTGGCACTATAAAAATAAGTTATGTAGCTTATTTTTAAATGTATTAGAAACCAAGGAATCAGAAGTACTTCTATGAAAGAATCATTTGGAAACCCTGACAGTTCTTTGGCCCACATTTCATGCTGCCGCTAACTTATACATTCCATGCATCTTATTTTGAGTTCATGTTTTGTTTAGTAAAATAATCTATGCTGTTCCCCCATAATAGAAGATAAGAATTTCACTGAATTCAAATTCCTTGACTTACTATGGTAATGAATGTGCACTATATGCATTTCAAAATATATTTTATTTTCTACTATTTAATTTTGTGTATTTTACAATATTTTGTTATTCAAATGCCATGTATTTTTGACAGATTTATGTAAAATCAAGAATTTTTTTTTCACATAAATGTTATTCTGCTTCTTGTTTGATACTTCTGTAATTATTTCTGTATTCTGTAATTATTTCTGCTGCATTCAACCTTTAGTGTATCCACATGTTTATTTGCATGAAGACAAGGCATATTTTTAAGGATATGTAAATCTAGTAGCAGCACTTTTGTATCTTTTGATACTTTTCATATGCGATTATGGAAGAAATTCTCTCTGGCATATATCTTATTTCAGTGCTATAGGAGAATAAGTCTGTCTAAGAAATAACTTTTGGAAGAAGGCTCATTCAAGCAATTAATTTCTTTGATCAGGTTAGATATTCACAATGTAACCTTCTTCCCTTTCTTTGAGCTTGTTCCTTTTGCATAACATGTTAAGCAAGACAGAGCATTTGGAAAATTTTGAAACAGTGATCTTCTGTAATTAAAGAACCCAGTAAGACAGATCTCTCATTTAAAATATGCCCAAAGCAGAATTATGCTGGATATAAGAGAACATCGTCCATATTTTAAAACACAGCACTGATCACTTCAAAGCTTAGAAATATATGCCAGAATACAATAAAACACTACATTATCTCATCTTTTCCATTCTCCTTACTGTCAAGCAGTGATTTAGCGAAGTACATCTGATCATACACAATGCATTAAACAGGAAAATATAACAAACAGCTATTTATAATGCCATTGTATCTCCAGTTTTAAACTGTTTCCATAAAACTGCATGACATTTTTATTCTTCCTGACCTTGCAGGGTGCACAAATGTTCACACCTGTTCAGAGTCCAAGTGAAAGCAGAAACACAAAGGTATAAGGGACATAGTCCATTCTTGTGCTTTGTGGCCACGTTTACATGCAAGTTGTTTCATTGCACAGATAAAAAGTGGCTTCAATAAATTCCTGTGAGAGTTCAGAGCCCCTTTCAGACTATAAAGTTTGCCAGACTAGGTACTGTGAGCACGTATACATACGAATCTACACTACCACGTTCAATTTCTAAATAATTTTCTGCCTAGAACTGATACAATCACGTGAAAAAAACACTAAACACTGCCAGAACCTGTTTGTTTGTACTTCATAGACAGCATTCTCATTTATGCGAGGCAACCAAAAAGCTGGAAAACATTCTGGTCACTGACTTAAAAGAAAAATCATTACGTTTTGTAAGATCTGACTCCTGGAAAAGAATTCCATTAGTTCTATAAATAATGCATGTAGTTTATACAAACAACTGTTTAAAAACAGAGAAAATATAGAGGATTTGCTAAGCAATGCATGGCCATCAAAACTGTCATGTCTTATACAGGTAACAATTCACAAAAACAGCATATAGGTACTGCTTTTATAGTAATAATTAATTTCTTCATTAGCCGTTAGAATTTGTCCACACAAAGCACTTGTATTTTATCTTTAATATTTTCAATGCAGTAGTAGGCTTAATAAAAATAAGGGGTCTTTTTTATTAACATATACTTCAGTCCATTCATGTTAAATTATGTAGGGAAACCCCCAAGAATTTGCATGTGGTCAATTCTGTAATAGGACTCAGCTGGCCACAAAGCTGGAATGGTATTGGCCTTGGTTCAAGGAGATATGTGCTTGAATTTAACCAGGGAAAATTTTACTCATATAGTAAAGGTTTGGTTTGGTGTAGATCCATTTGGCTCACTCACTTATGAAATTACTTTTTCACATTAAAGTAGTCAGTAGTATATTCTCAATACCATAAATCACTGGTGTTAGGTATCACTATACTATGGCAACTTTGCTGAAACAGTTGGGCTTTGCTTTTGGTGGCTTCTGTATTGACCATAACAAACTCTGCATATGTGCTAAATTTCACTGACTGCTCTCAAGCCTGGCATTGGATTACAAGGGGTAAAATATTAGACTAATACACATCTACAGTTAAGTGAACGCTTTGCTAAATAAATGTTAGATCTGGCCATAATGGAATAGTTTTTATTTATTAGTACTCTCAGCCTAGCAAAAAAGTGTCACGGAAATTTATCAGCCCAGGCAGAAATATCTACTCACCCACACTTTACCGTGATGATTGATGATAATGAAAAAACAAATGATATTTTACTCTCATGTCAAAAAATTTAAAAAAAGAAACCCTCACCTCAAGTGAGTAAAATCTTCCCAGGCTGATTTGAGGCGAAGGACTGTGTGCCTGTATGGTGCTAGCAGCTAGGAAAGAAACACATACTCTCTTTCTCTCCCCAAAGTCACTATATGCCTTCTTTAGATCTATTTTAATAGTTCTGCATTTATAGCGCTATTATTCAAATTAGTAAAACATCTGAATGTTGGTGGTTTTTTACAGTTTGAAGTAAATTGTTTCTGAGCATATTTGGTCTCATGAAACTCAGAACAACCACAGGAGAACACAGCAATAAAAGCCAGCCAGTTCCACCCAAAGGTACTAGCTGCACCACAGATTTCAAGGGGTGCATGATGTTCATTTCAAGCTGCTGGCAAATGCCATGTTGTAGCTGCCTGGTTCCAAGCAAGTGAGAATAAGCAGGCACAAGCATTCAGCAATGGCACAAAACCAACAAGGAGCAGCCCGGTTGTCAGCAGCTGTGTGAAATCAGCAAAAGTCAAATCAATCTGCAGTGACACAATGTTTTCCCCCAGGTCCTGACTTACATCTTATTTTTATGTGAGGCTTTTTCCAAAATTGTAGAATAAGTACAGCTAGAGATTTGTAAAATAATTAGATCTACTGTCTCTTTCTTGCCCTAACAATGTCAGTTAGCACTGTATTTTAAGATACTAAAAAGTTCAATGTGAAACAATTCATGAAATGGATGCCATTTATGCACATTACTAGATTACAAACTGAAATCTTGAAAATAACACATTTTACTGATGAATCTGTTGTGCTGCTTGCGGTAGGAAGAGGGACACCTGGTATTTTTGGAAGCAAGAAGTGAATGCTTTCTCTTCCATTCTCTATACTGATAATACAGCACTAAATGTGAACATTTTATTTGAATATTGAAGAAATTTCATGTGTTTCAACTTCCAGCTGTAAAACAATTAAATAGACCATTTAATTTCACTGCCCTTTTCAGACACCGACTTTTTTCTTTTCTGAAAAATACCTTAACTTGAGTTACCGGGCTGGTCCCTCTCTTCTCATTTTTCATTCCAGTGGGTGAGAGTGCCCCTGTCGTATTTGGTGGCTGTGGAGTAGATGGCATTTTGGCTCCAGGAGAAACTTGCATGCTTGCCAGCTGAGCTGCATACAGTTGCTGGAAGACAAGAAGATATACAATATATTCCTGCAAAATTCCTAAAAAAAGCAGCTGTAAATGTACATAGTTTTTATTGCTTTGCTTTTTCTTCTCTTAAAGGAATTATAGATTTTTTTTCAGCACTTTCTTGTTTGTGGCTTTTCCTGTCTTGTTATTTTCAAAAAGAGAAAAAAATAAAGACTGGAAAACTCCCACACACCAATATCTTTTTTCTTAATTTGACTTTTAGCTGATTTTTTTTTTTTTTTTCCTTCTTGCTAATGACAGTCATGGTAATGAGCAGAAGGTTATACTGTCCTTGGATATTAAAAACAAAATTAGCAAACTTACAAGGCTGTTTATGAAAAGGAGATGTAAAACCCTGTCAGAAACAATAATGCGTCAGGTCTTTCTGTTCTTACCCAGATACTGCCCACTGACTCCAGAACCTCTACTTGGAGCTGACATAGGAATTGTTTGCTAGCAAAAGGCAATGCTGCATCTTCTCTAGACAGCAATGGAAGTTAAAATTTGCAACAGGGTACGTCTCCATCTCGGTGTACAATGATAGTTATAATTTCTATAAATGCTAATAAGGAATGTAGGCCTCAAAAATTCCTGTAAATAGTGATGAAAATACAAAAACACTCTCATGGAACTTTTCAAAAAGTTTAACTGAAACATAATAAAAGACTTGTATATTAAAATAAACTATTCCTACCAATCTAAAGTGTTTACTGAACAAAACCAAATAGGCTTAATTTCCTTCTAGTGACCAAATTTAAACCCTCACCTTGAATTAGCACCAGCAATAATTCTTCTACCATAAACAGGGAAGATCCTAATCCCTCTTCTACACATAAATCTATATAAACTTTGCCTTATTAGTGAGAAAAAAGCCAGGTGGTTTGTATGTAATTTCCAACATTACTATCATTCAGATGGACAAATAAAAAAAATTACAGTAATCAAAAGCAGACCTTTCAGCACATGTAATTAAATGAAAGCTTAATAAAGAATAATTTGCAAGAACCAGATGTGCTTATGTCATAATTGTTGCTTTCTTTGGAACAATTTTTCTAATATAACAAGCCTCCACAGAAATGAAAGTTACACAATACTGTAAGCTCAGTGACTCAGTGGCTAGACAAACATGTGAAGGAAGGGCAGGGTCAGAACTCTGGATGACAAAGGAAAACTCTTGTTTGTTTGTTTGTTTCCTGTCACCCCTTTTCAATACCACACAGAGGCTACAAAAGGATCACAGATTAATATTTTGAAATCAATGGTGTTTAAATGTTTTGGCTAAGTTACTACTTTTTCCTGCACTAGAAATACTGAAAACAGAAAAAATTGCCAGCTTTTGGTGATGTCCTGGAGAATGAAAATGAAGCACTGTATGTAACAGTAAGTGGGATTCCCCCCCCCCCCCCCCCAGTACTGGGATCTTATCCCTTTTAGCATATTCTTCAGGTCAATCTATGCTTGCTTAATAGGATGCTCTGCTTACATGAGAGTAAGAAGCACATTTCACGAAATTCTGAAAGCCTGCATGTTCTCGGCTCAGAAATAATCAGGCACTGTACCATGACAGAGACGATACAATAAACTTGAATATAACTTAAAGACAAAATCCAAAGATTATAATGGCTTTCTCAGTGTTCTGTACTTTGTGTATTAAAATACTTTTCCTTTTTTTAAAAATTAGGAGCCTATTTAACATCTAATTCCACTATCTGGGGAGATGAATTAGATTTTACTAAAAGTAAACTAAAACTTTAGTACTTAAAGTAGTGTGCATTGCACTTTCAAGAGCGGGAAAGGAATTCTATGTAAAAACAAATCCAGGTTTACCAACTAAAGTTCAAAAAAATTTCTTTCTCCCTTCTCAGGTAAGCCATCAGGGCAAAAAAGGTGGGTTCTGAGTTATTCTTTCTACAACATTCAGTCTTTCTTAGAGGATAAAAGTCAATAGTCAATGACGGTAAGCAGCATAGTACGGTGGGTAGACCCAGGCTGGCTGCCAGCCACCCAGCTAGCCACTCTCTGCCTCCCCCTCCCTCAGCAGGATGGGGCAGAAAATAAGATGGAAAAGCTCATGGGTCAAATAAAGACAGGGAGATCACTTACCAGTTACCATCATGGGCAAACCAGACTTGGCTTGGGGAAATTTCATTTAATTTATTGCCAATTACAATAGAGTTGGATGGGGAGAAACACAGACAAAAACTAAAATCCCCCAGCCCTGCCATTTTCCCAGGCTCAGCTTCACTCCTTCATTGCTGACTCCTCCACCTCTTCCCCCACCGGGCCTGGCTGCCGCAGGGCTGTTCCTCACACTCTGTCCCTCACTCCTCGCTGCCTGTGTGGCATTTTGCCCTTTCTGGAGAACGTTTTCCCAGAGGTGCCACCATCTTCGCAGTCAGTCTGGGCGGTGCCCTGTGGTGGGGCCGTTGAGGAACTGGCTGGAACCGGCTTGGCCCAGCACGGGGCAGCCCCCGCCCGCCTCTCCTCACAGCGGCCACCCCGCAGCCCCCCCGCTGCCAGCACCGGGGCACCAACACAGGGCATGCACGGCAAATGGAGCTTGTAGCCCAGTTAGCCATGGCAGGTAAGCAAGGGTGTCTTTATCGTCTCTAAAAGCCCACGGTGTAGCTGTATCTTCACCAGATACCTCAAGATCAATGCGAAGAGAGAGAGGCGTGACACTGGTCAGAGGGCTCATCAGTGACCTGGTACTTGGGTCCCAGCAGGACTGGCAACTGAAGTGTACACAGCACTTTAAGGGTCACCGCAACAAGAAAAGTGGGCTGTTATAGTGACTGTCTAGGAAACTGTTTGATTTCAGAAACACAAACATTAAAAGCAGAATAAAATTAGAATTATACACCACTCCCCTCCCGGTTTGTTGAGGGCTGTATTGGCTGTACTGCAAGCAGCATGACGAATAAATGTTTCTAAAGGGCGATAGAGAATAAAAGAAATTTTGTCATTTATATATATGTGTGAGTGTATAATTCATCACTGTGTTACTCCAAGGTCATAGTACTGGCTTTAGCCTGGCATTTCTATAAACCTGTTTTACACCATAAAAGCAAATGTAAAATAAGTAACAGCAATTAGCTTTCTGGTTTGCTTAGACTTTAAAACAAAGCTGTTCTACAAATGAGTGCAAATCTTGCAAGAATTCACGCTACTGCTAGCAACACAGCTATGTGGACTGGGAGGCTGTATAACTTCTTTTAAATACCAGTTTGCATGGGGAGCTAGCCAGTCTGGAAACATATGTGCAAGCCCCCCCAAAATGGATACTTTTGCAAATACCACTGTTGTGGCTTGAAATGGCAATTTAGGACCTCACATTGAGATGGTCAGGTTGTGAGGCTTTTATTTGCAAGATTAAGGAGGGGGGAAAACCCCAAATATTGAATGAATGTTGATTGTTAGCTTTTAATGCTCAAGAGCAAAAGTTTCAATGGATTTTTTTCAATTGAAATTCTAACCTATTATTGAGTAGTGACTAAAAAAATTAACCTACCTTGAACAATGAAACATATCTTCTTTTTAATGTACATCTAGCACATAAAAAGAGGAGCATTTCATAACCCTTATGACAACCATTGGCTCAGAAGGCTCTTGATTACAAATTAGACATTCAAAACCATCAAGTATTCATTAATTTTTTAAGA
Organism: Astur gentilis; assembly: GCF_929443795.1. Taxonomy (NCBI): domain Eukaryota; kingdom Metazoa; phylum Chordata; class Aves; order Accipitriformes; family Accipitridae; genus Astur; species Astur gentilis. The sequence goes on along the minus strand of NC_064896.1, from coordinate 15,601,821 downwards.
AGCCTTAAAAATGTAAAGCCTTGTTTTTATTTTTTCAAAAGGTCACTAAATGAGATTCTTAGAGTCCAGTTCCCAGCATCTAAATATAAGTAGTGCTGATTTTGAGTTACTGAGTGCTCCTTCTGTATAGTTAACAATTTTGAAAACCAGCTCACTTAAGATACATGAGCACAGATGTAGTTTTACAGTTTTCAGAACGAGATTTCTTCTAATGTTGTGATCTAACACTGAAGAGTAGGATTTTGGAATGCCGCAAGTCTCACTTACGGCAATGGCAAGTCTCACATTTAAGGCACCTCTGAACTTACAGGCTTACGGACTTAAGCACTTGTCGCTGCAACTCTATTCTGGCTGTAATCAACTAAAAATCTGAGGGGAATTTACGAAAGTTGGAGGTCACTATGAGTCTGAATGATGTTCATCTACCTAAAAAAATTACAGACGAGTGGGAAAGTGCTGTACTCAGCATGTGTACAGAACAGCACAAGTACCTACTGATTTTTTTACCTGGAAACAGCAGAATTCATACTAAGCCTTTGCTCTAGCTTAGAGCTACCATACAAGAAGAAATGAAAAACTAACAAAATAATAATCCAGGGGTGGTGGTGGTATTTTCTGCTTCAGAAATTGCCTATGGTATTTGATGAATTATTTCCATTTCGCTCTTTTTATAAAAAGTATCATCCACAATCTAAAATTTGTCAAAAAACCTATGAACTAATAATAGAGCATCTTGACTGATCCAAACGTTAAAACCTTTCTTAATGCCATCTAAGTTTCACAATACCTTTGCGAGATATTTTCATGATACAGAAGAATAACTGCCTTCGCTGCCAGTGTTGATTCATGCCTTGCCAGAAGACAAAGGCCTTAGGCTTACATATCCCTCTCACAGTTTTCAACATTTTTTCAATAGTTTTTCAACTATTTTTTTCAAGTAGCTTTCAATTATCAAAACTCTTTCATTAGCTCAGGTTCCTTTCCTGTATGACTTTTCACTTGCACATAGGCCTGTGATATTCCTACACACATGCTCTGTTGAATGACACTGAGCATAGCAAATGAGCACAGAGCAAAGCTTTCTAGGCACCAGATGTTTCCTTTTTTTTACAGCAGGAATACTGATACTTACCTCTTAGGCTGCAGCATCTGTGTCTCAACAAATGAATAAAGGTGAAGAATTTTGAGAATCGAATGTTACAGAAGTAACACATTGTGAGGAAAATAGAATGGGCCTTAAATCAACACAGTTAAGGGAGATTTGCACTGATAACAACTTGTTAACTTTGTGACAGGCTGTTTTGCCATGTAACACAGAATTATGATAATCATAACCTCCTTACCAATGGTTTGTCAATGGCAGGCCTAATGGAAAAAGTTCATTTAGAGAAGATATTTCAATAAGAGAAAGCGATCAACTGCTGCACAGGAGAGAGGCAGTTTCTTTAGATATGTGAGCCCAGGGAGGAAATAAAGAGAGCAGTTGCATTTGTGTATATGAGAACAAAAAGGCAAGGACTAGACATTTCAACAGACTGCTTTCATGAGGGAGAATTTGGTCACAGCAGTGGGATATAATTCAGTTGCTATTCTTTGCATCGGAATTCTGACGAAACTATAGCAAAGCCATATGTGAAATACGGAGATAAGAGAGATAGTGGTTGCAATAGTCAACATAGCAGATAACCAAAGCACAGGTGATGAGGGCTGGCCTAGCACGATAATTGCAGTAGGTGTACTTGGAAGATGCCCCCAAAAGAAATTCAGTAGAAGGAGGCTTGTTCCAAGGAGAAAGAAGGGATCTGTTCTAGAAACATTTACCCTTCTATTTTGTTTTACTAAAAGTTTTATGACCAAAATAAAAGACATTCTCTTTTTCTGCATTTGTACGTTCTTTCTCCAAAGGTGCTAGAATTTTTTTTTTTTTTTTATCAGAAACAAATGCTAAATTTTATGGACCCTGATTAAATCTGAAGTTTTCCATTAGTAAAAATGCAAGTGCTATATTACATCTTCAACAAATACATTTGCTACAGTAAATGAAACTGAACAATAAAACTACTGAGAATCAAGTGAGAATCGTTATTTGTCAGCATTTTAAATGAATTGTGCAAAGCTGAAATATCTTATTTATAGAGATGAAAGTTCAGCTATTTAGACAATGAGTAATTTGGTTTCTAAAGATGAAAAACTCTAAGGAGTGACTGCAAGTGCTGTTGAAATCCTACACTACAAGAGGTAATGCAGTTATTTTTTTCCACGGTATATTTAGTACATAGTGTTGCAAAGCTATAATTCCAGAATTTTCCTTTCCAGCATATAACATGCAATAATAATACTTAGAACTGTCTGATCACAAAAGGTTTTTGCAAGCTCACCAAAACCAGCAGCCTCTTTATTATTTCCAGTGAGCATTTCTGAAAAGAAGCTACCCAAAACAAAAAATCCCACCTTCAGTGGGACTACTTATTTTTTATTATTGGTGTAGAGGTGCTTAAAATAAGCTTAACGTCAAACAAATTAAAGGAAACAGAGTCTCTGTTTGAAAAAGGTTTTCTTCTGTTTGGAGGAAGAATGGATTAGTGCTCAAACCCATGTTCTCGGTGTCATAGATAATAACTATGGAAATAAAGGTTAAGTGCTGACCTGAGCCCGATGTCACTGGTATAGCCTTCAGCAGTTCAGGCAAGGTAACCTTTTCAAAAAGCAGTGCAGAAGCATAAATATCCTACTCAAAAATTTCACACACATCTTAAAGTTTCTAAAGTAACGTTAATTGCACTTATTCCTTCCTATTTTTATATATAAATGTCATTTTTTGTATTGATGTGTCTTTTGTACCAAATATGTTCAGTGACTAACACTGCAGTTGAGACCTCTACTATAGCACCAAGGTAAGAAATGGGGTTATTGGCTTATGTATATATATTTTTTAAAAAGCACATGGTTGTTTTTCTCTTTGTTTTAAGATTATTTTTATGCAGATCCTTAGAATGAGAGGTAGGTTAACAGAAAACGACATCCAGAAACACGAGACAGCCTAAGTAACTCATCAGCAGCTTAACCATGTGACAAACCCAGGGGCAACTCGAAGACAGCTACTGCCTGTGGAGTCTGCCAAGAAGCCAGATGCCATCACCAGAAAAACACCTTCCACAGCTCAGCATCTGTGTCCTAGCAGTGCTCTCCATACAAAAGGAAAAGGAGGAAGAGAAAGAGAAGGAAAGATGCATATAAAATTGTTAAAGGAAATGTGCATACATATGAAAGCAACCCTTATTTGAATTTAAAAATCTAAAACTTGGAAAAATCAAAGCTTTTGCTGATGAAAACAAGATCCCTTCAAATTAATAGACAGAATATTTTACGCTATAAGTGTATGTTTTCTTTTGTTTTACAATATATTTGTGCAGATGCTACCTGTTAAAACAGTGTATTTTATAAATTTGTTTTGATGAAATCTGGATGTCTTAGTAGCATTTTCTCAGTTTGTTCTAAGAAAAATGTTAACAGATCAAAATAAGATGAGTTTTACAGATCTGCTAGTACTGTGGGCCAGACTCTCCTCTCATTTTCACATGTGCCACCACACAGGTAATAACAGTTTACTATTTAAGAACCAACAACTATGCAACATCAGCTTAACTCACAGGTTTATGCTAAATAACTGAGAACAATTTGGCTTTACATGGGAATATCTGAAATGGTATCAATCAAGTACAGCTACATGAAGTTGGGGTAACAATTATGGAAAAAGTGTTTAATTCAGAAAGATGATAAAGAGTAACAATACACTGCAATGACTTCTTTTTCTCTGCAGAATCCAAGTGTCACAATATATGTACATGGTTTCCTTTTAACAGCATCATTCCTTTCTTTTCCCTGTTTGTACATACCTAACCTATTCATAGTGGACATAACATTCTGATTTTAAACGCACAAATATCACCCTACTGCAGGGTCTGCTCTTTGTTACAGAGTATAAGTATCCTCGACTTCTTACAATAATGTACCAAATACCTTTGCAGAAAGCTGTTAAGGTATAACACAAACAGACAGCTAATGAATTATCATAACTAATGTCATAATAACAAAGATTGTTGCAGTGATTACTTATGCACTTGCTGGCTAATGTGCTCTCAGATTTATTAAAGCCCAATATGCAAAAACAAACTAACGGTGTTTATGGAAATACAAATAATACATTTTTTAGTCACAGACGGAGTTAGAAGACTTCAGTTTTCCCTATATGTTCAGGTGTGTATCTACTGAAAAAGACTTCTTTATCAACTAAATGAATTATTTTACCAGTTAGTCACATTCATTCACTTCAGGTTTTTTGAACTATTAACACCAGTAATTTCAGTGTCTGTCAGTTGCTATTCTATATATTGTCAAGGGAAATTTTTATGTGACCCTAAATTCCATTAAATTCCTGTCTCCTTAGGACATACACATGTCTGTTTTGCTTCGCTCTCAAGCTGCAAAGTAACAGATACCTAATTTCACCACTGAGTGTCTGCTGGTTCCAACTCCTTTTACTGACCACAAATTCATTGTACTGGTTCAGAAAAAGAAAAATCACTCTCATCGCTTCTACTTCCCTGCTGTGGATAATGGCCAACCCATACCGAAAATAAAACAATCTCTACACATTTTAGATACTGCAGCTTGTATTGTTGTAGTACTGCAGAGTCAAGATCCCCTTATGCAAAATAACAGCTTTATTTTGTTAAAAGGGCCTAACTTTAAGTGGACCATGGAATATTTATGGCTCTCAGTAGTCCTTTGAAAGAGTTATCTTATGTTTTTATGCCGATCATGGGTCAGAGGTTCAAATCAGCACTTCTTTCTGTCACTCCTTATATGTTTTACTATAATTTACAGCTCAGCAAGAGGACTCATAAAACAAAAGTGTCTATTTTACTTCAGCAACTAATTCTAGCTAATCAAAGCTTTCCAGCAAAACAACCCAGCATGAAGCTCTGTGTGGAAAATATGCAGAGAACAAAGCGTTTTGTCAAATAACACATCTCATGATGTAAACACATATGTCTCTTATAGGAAATTTTATCGCTTCCACATTATCGGCACACAAAAGGAGCATTCTTGTCGCAGACCTGGTGCGACTGTGGAGCCATCGTCATTGGAAACAAGAGCCTGATTAGGTTCCCACACAGATATGAATAGATTTTCTTTTTTTAGTGTAATGTTGCCTTTCTTATTTCTTAAACAGACTAGTAATTGTGGCTGTAAAAACAGTGAATTGTGTTTGGACGACATTTGTTTCTTCATTTTTTTTTTAGCTACCCAATGACACCAATTATCCCATATGGTTGTCCTCTTCTGGAAAGTCTGAGTTAATCCACAGCTGTGAAGATGAAGACGCACCCAGCAGGCTCTAAATCTGGTGGGTCTCTTGTCTGCTAATAAAGTCCACAGTCTGCTGGACAGATGTTAAGCAAATCTGTTAAATAAGTCAGTGACAAAGACCCAGACTTCTGCTGGGGAAAATAATTAGCAAAAACATATCTATTCTTCATAGATTTTCATTTCTTGCCTCATCTTTTGGAGAAGCAAATTTTCATTACTTGGTAGAGAAGAGTCCCACAGCACATATAACAGGTCCTGCTCAAAATAAGAATGGACTAAATGATCACATTGGCGTGCGTTCTGAAGAAATGATAGATCTTTTTGTCCTTGACTTATTCTTGCATGCTGTGGCTCCTGCACTGTGATTTTAAGTTTGGTTTTATTCATCATAATATGGGCTTCTATTGGGAGAGCCTGAATAAGTATCGTCAGCTATAAAATATCTACTTAAATTTTTAATGTAATGGGAAATGTAAACTGAAGATGAAATTACCATTTGACTAATTTTTCTTTAAATGTTATTAACATTGCTTATTCTTAAATAAAGGGATTACAGATAACACATTCTGGCCCCAAGGCTCATCCTGATGTTCTGGGGAAAAACAAACAAACAAACAAACAAAACCCAAAAAACCAAACAAGCAAAAAACATGGAATGAGAAGATACCTGCAGCAAGATCCACATCTAGAGACTTAGTCACGCACTCACTTTTCCCTTTCCCTAGCTGTTTATCATCATGGCCTGACAGCATAGACATCCAGTCCCAAAGCCTCTCTCAGTTACAGTCATGTAAATTTGAAGAAATGCTACAGAGCTAAACTATATGCACCACTGCAATAAAGAATTAACTCGCCTTCAGGCACATGTGCATTAAGGTGCTCTTAAGATCATTTCCGTTTCGTTTGCGAACTGTATTTCTCATTCTTTTGACCTCATCCTGCTTTGACGTAATGAAGTAGAAATGGCCATCAAAACGGCTCACTCTGCTTTGCTGCCTAAATGCAGGCAACTTTTATTTAGGCATTGTTCCTGAGATCGTGCCCCTTAGAAATCAAATGGCTTTGATTTCATTGAATTATGACAATTAAATACAATCTCTCAGCAACTGCCTGTTCACAGCCTGGTTACTGTAAAGCTGTGGGCAAAGCCAAGAATGCTTAGAGCTCAAATAAATTATCAATCACTGCAAGTAGCTAAGGCAATGTATATATTTTGGCACCTGGCAGTTGCCTCTGTAATACTGTATTTGTTTCCCCTTAGGAAGTAAAGCCATTGGTTTATTAGTTTTACAGCACCTTGACAAGTTTCCAAGATACAATGTCACTCCATCACCCTATGAGGCAGCTGGGAATTTTTAATGAGACAGCATCAAAATTGTGAAAGAAAAGTTTACTGTCCACATAAAATATGAATTAAAAAATGTACCCTAAAATATTTATACAATTAAAGTTCAGACAGTACATTAGGTATCTTATATCACTAGAGAACAGATGTAATGTTGGCTCTATTGAAATAAAAAAACTAGTCAGCTCACAAGCATCAGTCTGTGATATTTAAAAGAGACTTCCTATTTGTTCCAGTGTGACTGAGTCAAAAATCTAACCCTGTAAATTGTAGGTACTGGTCCTAAGTCCCCCAGAGAGAAAACTATATTTCTGCCATGTCAGAAAAGAACAAAGGGCAGACCAAAAGCTGACCAGGGGAACAGAGTAACAGCTACGGAAAATAAATAAATAAATAAATAAATAAAAAATAATAATTGAAAGCTTTCTGTAGCAAATATGGAGCTCTTGCTTTCTGAAGAGCAATTCCCTTGTGAAGGCACTGACTGGAGGGAGAGGCAAAAATCCTTACTGACTTGGCAGTTGTGTCTCACCTCATTTCACTTTTCCCTCCCCCGCCCCCCCCCCCTTTCCAAACAGACCGAGTGTTGGTCTGCTGAGAATATGATGCTAAGCCACTTTTCCTGTAGAGTTTTTAAACAGGGCCTCTGAGAAAGGGTTTGATACAATTCAATGACTGAAGTAATACCTTTGTCCATCTGAGCATTAAATGGCCCATTGAAATACAGCTTAGTTAGAAAGAATTTCAGCAAATGGTGCTTTCTAATTTTTTTTTTATTATTATTATTCCTCTCCCAACAGATTACAGCCTGGATCTGAAAATGCAGTTCAATCACTTTTGGTTGCCTCTCAGGTCAGGCCTTTAGCCAGTGTTAATTAAATACAACCCCTTTAGAATACTGGAGGTTAAACGACAGCAACAAACTGGTCGTCTTCAAAGTATTACCTCATGCTCTCCAAAAAAGCTGCAACCTCTTTGGGAGGGCCCTCATTTAAATGCATTCATCTTAACAATGAAAATTTACTGGGGGGCCAGGGGGGCAGAGTCCACGCTAAATGCTATTTTGTCCAACAGCTAGTAATCACAAAACATTAAACACCTATTTCCATGCAATATACCATGTCTATTGTATTTAAATAACTGCAGCAGGCAATTTAGGCTGTAGCAGCACATACAGCACAATTTTCAACTTGATAAAGTGAAACTATAAAGAATCAATGCATAAGTCAGACAGCTTCCATACCTAATATTCTTCCCTGCAGCTATTAGAAGTTCACATTTTTGTCTCTAGTAGGCATGAACATTAGTATACCTTCAATTTCATGTCTTCAGTCACATTTTGTTGTCTGTTCCATACAATTTGACCAGACCATGAAATTGGAAAGTAGCTGAAATTGTCCTTTTTTTTCATCTTAATGATTCTAAATGAGAAAGGAAGGTTTTTCTGTAAGCTATTTGTTTACTGCTTTGTAAAAGTTTCCTAAAGTATTCATAACAATTTTACTATTAAATTACTTGAAAGAAAGCTTTTTAATATGTGGTAATTAGTCTTGTCTTTCTGAACATGACTTTACTGTAAATACTCCTCCTTGACTATCCCTTTGTCCCAAGATTCCTTAGAAGAATGCAACCAAGCGATAATTCAGCATTATCGCTGCTTCAGTGCACTAATCGCTTAAAGAGCAGTGAGGACCCTATGTTCACTGCCACAAGGCTCCTAGAGCCTCCTGGCCTAAGGCAGGCTTCCCAGCCCAGCAGCATCCAGATGTCAAGAGGAATATCCAGGTCCTGATGCAGCATGCCGCTCCATTCCAGTATGGCCTAAACATCTGTTTCATCTGCTGGCGTACAACCTGCTGAATACACTGAGACTGCCGCACAAAGTAGGGAATTGAATGAGGGTGGGAATGAAATACTGCATTTGCATAGCTCAGTGTACATATCACTAAAAAAACTCTTTGCAGACACAGAAATTAACACTAAATGCTTGGAACCCCAAAACTGGAGTTTGACCATTTGCTGTCTCAAATGGAGCTCTCCGGACTTAAAATCTAGACAAATAGCAGGAAGGACAATGTGATAATTAAAAAAATAATCCTTTCTACACAATACATGCTTAGCATTTTTTGTCCTAACAGAGGAAGAGGCCGTAACACCTTAGCTTCTCATCTTACTAATTTAACCCTGATTTAATTCTTTGTGGTGTAAGAAAAGGACAAAAGAAGAAAAAGCACAGAAGTATGTAACACAAATTGCTTGTTGCAGTTATAACAACTGCTCTTTATATAAAATACTTACAATGAGGTGAACTTAGGCATCTATTACATATTTATAATTTCCTATAGACAGTAACTCAGGTGTTCTAAAACAATAAGCATCTTTTGTCTAAAAGATAGGAATATGTAAACATTGACATTTTATCTTGAGGCATGACAAAAAAAGCAAACATTGTAGTTGATCTAGATTAAGTTCTGACAAGGAATAAAGGAATGCTAATTGTTCTCATCTCTTTCACTTTGTGTATCTATTCTCTTGTATTTTTGCTAGCAACAATAATGGAATAGTTGCATGATACCATGCAAATTCTTTGAGTTATGAAAGCAAGATCAAAGCCCAAACTGAGAGTGCATCTTTTTTCTCTGTATTTTTTTCTCAAGAGGAGGCCCTAATGAGAAGAAGTTTAACCAGGAGTCTTCCTCTGCAGTTGCAGAGCCGGAGCACTCTCCCAGTGCTACCTCCTGTCTTACTCTTTTCTCTGGCCAGCCTGGGGACATGGTTCACCTCTTTGTGCCAGCAAACAGGAGCACAGAAAGCAGGAGGGACTAAATACTTCTGTGTCCCACCTCCACATGGGGTGAGCACCTGTACCCAGAAACTAGGGAGTATCCCTCAGACCTTCCATTTAAACACACCCTCTGTGAATCTGAACGAGTCCCCATTTTCTTTGTGCTGCTCATGAAAGGGATACACTGGTACTGCACTACTACAGTGGCCAAACTAGGTATATCCGAGTACAACCATAAAGTATTCCTATTAAAGATAAAATGTGAGCATCAATAAAATCTATTTTAATAAAATATTGCAAATATCAAGAAAAAACAGAATGCAACAATATGTAAAAACTTCATGAAATGTCTATAGCCATTTCCTCTTCAGGAGGATAGCAGAAATGTCAATAAAATCTTTCTCTTAAGCGCAAAGATTTGCATTCCTTCATTTAATGCTGTCAGATTACTGATATGCTACTTTTTAATCACAATTCTCCTGTTATTTACCATGCACAGGAAAGAACACCATAGACTTATCTTTGTGATTCTCCCAGATGACATGTTGTACTACACAGCTTGGAACTTAGCAAAAAAATCTTTAACTTTTTAAATGATTCTTCAAAATAACTGTTAGAGACTCTGCTTAAAACTATTATGTATTTGACATAGAAGCAAACAGATAAATAAAATATAAGTTCATTTAAGCCTAAATACCTTTGGTAGAAAGCCAGTCACAGCAAAGGACAACTGCATTTGCTTGAAAAAGTAATTTTGAGTTTCCAGTGGATAATGTTATTTGACAAAAAATGTGAACTGTTGAAGATAAATCTTTATATAATTTTCCTATGTTTGCTTCTATTAGAATTTGCTTTTGGCATTTTTATAGCATAAATTCTACCTTATCAGAACTGTGGATAGCACTAAAGTTGAGTAACAAGCTCACTTAGCAAAGCAAGCAAAGACCAGGAAGCATGGCTCCAAAGTTACCTGCAAACAAAGGCTCTAGCATTTTAAACTCCTTCTACTGTATCCAAGGAAAGCAAATAAGCAGCACTTATTTAAAGTAAAAATATAACCACATCTATCATGAAAATATGAAAATATAAGCAGATGGTTGCACCGGAATGCAGTTTTTTCATTCACTTTGCACTATCATAATATTACCTTCTCTGGTAACACTGTAAATCAAATTATTCATAGAAAGAATTTGAAATGTTTTGTGATATTCTTTTAGAAGCTCTTCCAAAAATCAGGTTTTTATTCCTTACTTCTAATATAAAGTATCTTTAACAATAAATGTGAGAGGTCTATATGAAGAGCAGTTGCCTCATGAATTCAGACAGTAGAAATGTGTTCCGGACTAAAGCTAGTGTAAAAAGAAGGAGCTGCTTTAAAGACAACCCCTGTGATAAGGGAAATAAAATTATATGATTGAAAAGCAATTAATTACAGTAAGTTTGCTGAACAGATGATAGCTATCAAAGCTTATCAAATTTTACATTTCAGAATTTCATATATTTATTTTTAAAAAATGTTAACAGATAGATGGGCTTTGTGAGAGAAGTCAGGAGTTTCATTCAGGCTCATGTCAGCAGGATTACAAGCAATTATGAGTAACTGATTGTTGAGCTGTGTGAAATGAGTTGGTGAATGAGTTTCCTAGTAAGCACATGTCCCTGTCACTGGTACGATTGCCAGTAATGTAGACAAGCTTAGTTGAAGGGGTCTAAAACCATAATTATTCTCCTAATCCTACAGGGGATGGAATCAATTCAGGGCAGAAGATGGTTGTGCAAGTGGTGCTTCTAGTGTAGACCACCTAGGTTTTTTCAACCTGGCACCAGACAGAAAAAGAAGGGCATAAGTAAAAGAAATCAGGACATGGAAAAAAGAAGTGGCAATGGATCTTCTCCACAAATATTTCTTAAGATCTGGCATAGCTTGGTGGATTCATTCACTGCCTGACCACCCAGATGGAGAAATTGTCAGATGTAATGATTGCAGTATTTCCTTGTGTAGAACTGTACAGACAGAGAACAAGAAAACCGAATGCTCACCTACCACTGCTAATCATACTGAGAGGCAAAAGCACTACAATTACATTTCTACAGGCTCCCATAACAGAATAATGAGACACCATCCCAGTACTAAATGGGTGCAAGTCAGGAAAAAGGAAGAGTCCCATTTAAACCACCTCTCTCAATTCCCACATCTGAATCCCCACCTTGTGAGAAGATGCCGAGGCAGCTCTACATTTAAGAGCTGAATTTTTGAAAGTGCTGCTTGGGGTTTGAAGCCGGAATGTTTTCCTACTTTTGTAAGAGACATGGACAGTTCTTTTGGCAGCTCGCAGACATTCTATTATTTTCACTAGCAAAAATGGACGAAAGACAGGGATATAATAAATATATACTGGCTCTACTTATCAGGAGAAGCTTTATCAGTCAGCTGGGGCACATCTGGGAAAAAAGTCACTCAGGTGCATCTCTAGCATCCCATTCAATTAACATACCATTAAAAATGGTTTGTCCCTGTTCAGCCTGCTGCATTACCTGATAAGTCAACATATTTAAAATGTATATTTAAATGCAGAAAAAAGTGAAATGTTTTCTTTGTGAAGCAGAAAACAAGCCCAGTTTACAGGTATTTTAAAGCATTAGAAATAATTGTGCTTTACAGGCTGCTTAGCAGATCTCTCACACTGATCTTTTACTGTATATTTAGAACTTTCATGCACCTTCAAGGAAAATTAAATAATTTCCTTAAAGGAAGTGCACACAAAATTATGCAAAACATATTCAAATGGGCTTGTAAAAATTACATCTAAAAAAAAAAATTCACATTTGCACCTCAAAACCAGGTAACTGGGAACTTACTATTACAAATTCATTGTAAGCTGATGTATTTTACACGAGTAAATGTGAATTTGGCATAAGACTTCCATGCTTTCTGAACTGCAGTGAGTGTGATGATATTTCAGCAACAGTACTGGGACCAGATTAGAATGGTTATGAGGCCTGTTCTTAACCCTCCACTAGGTGTTGAAGACTGCAGCAGAAGACATGGCCTGTACTGAATGAATTACTATGGATAGTTCACAGATGTGTTATTTAATAAAGCTGTAGACTAGTTAAATCTGGTGACTTTTTCTGTTTCTAGTGTGTAGGACAAATGATGCAACTTCTTTGAAAGGACTTTACAGCTTTTATTTCTCACTTCACTTCCAAAAATACCAGTGGACATGACAACACATTCGCACTATTCCTGCACCTGAAATATTTCTTCATTTTCATTCTTAGCTATTTGCTGTAATTCATGCACAACACCAAAATATGTGCTCTATTGTGTTGACTTCACTCAATTTTGTGAATGATTCCTTTAAGTCTTGAATAATCCCTTAATACTGGCATTTAAGCATAATGTCTTTTTCTTCCTGTATTCCTTAAGATGCTCCTCCCTCCAGTCTCTTTTTTTCAGGACTGATACCCAAGCCTTCTATTGTGCCTCCAGCCATATGCAGCCTTCATGCTGAGTCTAAGAATAGACAGATGATTCCAACTTTCTATGAGTTAGGATGCTTTTCTAGTTTCTCAGTCATATGGATTCTAAAAACACTGCAGACCAAATACATCTTAGACAAGCAGTGTGTTGGAGGCAATGCCATTCCTATTTCATCATCTAAAAAGACTCTACTCAGTGATAGCACTATCTACACACTGATTTGATGAGTTCTATCTCATCTTCTATGAATTTCCCTTTCTTTCTGAATTGGGTCAGTGGGAGGGAATACTCCCTTATAATCAAAGAAAGACCTTCTGAAATAAGGCAGGTGATGATATCTTTCCAGTCCACGCATCTTTAAGAGAATTCTTCTGCTTCCTTTGAGCATATGTGTGTGTGTGTGTGTGTGTGTATGTCTACACCTAGAAGCTCTCATCTAAACATCTTTATTCTTAGAACTTTTGATTCACATGAAAGGTGGGTTATTAAGTTTTCTTCTTGTGTAGCAATTAGTCAGGAAAGAATGATGATACAGAAGTGTATTATTTTCCTTTGTGTATAGACCTGACTTAAAAGGCATTTTTGTCTCTAATCTGATTGCTGCTAAGTTCCTAAACATCCAAATATGTTAACACCTTCACAGGAAAAAATCCTTGATGTTTGTAATTTGTAGCCAAATTAAGCAGCTTGCTCTATGGTTATCAGAAGTATAATAAAATCCCAGAAATATATTCACTTGCAGCTAAATCCTGTAAGGCATACACCGTATACATTTCTAGGAAGCTTGAAGGAATCCAACTGCCAGCTCAGAGTATGCCTCACAGTCAGCCTATTCCCCAAAGGAATGCCAGAGTTTTAAAAGAGCTTTAAAAAATGTGCTCGTCCCCTGATGGCACTCTGTAGTACTGGTGCCTCTGGTGCTCTGTCAGTAAATGCAGCGGGAACTTATTTGCTTCTTACTGCCTTCTGAGTGAATACATACCCCAGGGAGGGAGCTTTGCAAAGCACAATTATTTTAAAATAGAGCCTGGGCTTTCAGTGAGGGGCAGCCAGTTGTTAAGGCAGCGAGAACGCCCTGTTGACACTGGGCGCTCAGCCCCATCCAGTCACTTGGGCTCAAGCTTCTGCCTTGATACAGACTGAAGAGACACAGGAAACCTCCTGCAATCCAGGCTATAAGGATGACATCCTTTTAAACATACAAGCTTCCTGATAAGGGAGTTTATGCCTGTGCCATTTATGATCCCAATGGTAAATTCTCCCTGGAACAGAACATATGGGCCTGGAAAGCAGCTGCCCTGCTTGGTAAGATCTAAAGATGCAAAAGACGGGGATCGTGCCAGGAGCCTGATCCCTAGCTGCCAGATTGAAAAGTCTTCCCTCTCGGGACAGGAGAGCCGGTGCAGGACGGGAGCATTTCCCAAGGCGGAGGAGGTGTTGGTCATCTGAAGGGAACAGAAACAGAGAGCTATGCCAGACTGGGTGACAGCCCGGTGGCTAGTGTCCTTCCTGCAACAGGGGGAAACGCAAGCCCGGGACTGGACTTTGGCTCGCCACAGGCAAGACAAGTACTAGAACTGCTACAGACTATAGAAACAGCCTCTTCCTTAAACATTCCTATAAATTTTTTATGAAATAATGTGACACTGTTTCCATTAAGCAAGAATGAGAGTAACAAAGACATGCTGTTTAAAGCAGTCATTGGAGAGGCAGGGTATTGAATGGGTGAGAAAAGGGTCTTGCAGCTGCAATGCTGCTGTACCAGGCTGATTACTCTAGCTAATGATTTTGTTTGTTTGTCTGTCCATTTTTACTTACTTGAAGAGAATAGGGAGACTCCCTCTCATTTTGGTCAGGGATGCCATTGCTGGGAGAGCTAGGAAAATCCTCCTGGCCAAAATTTCATCAGAATTGATACTTTACTGCAAAAAGTCTCAATTTTGATGGGCTGGGTTTTTTTGCTGAAAATCACTTTGCCAGATAATTCAGGGCTGAAGATGAGAAGGAGTGGGAGAAGATGGACTATTAAGAAATTCTGCAAAGAAAGGAGGTCATATGGTAAAATATTGACTCAATGACATCATTTTCATTGATACTGCCACTGATATAATTCAACTTGATAACACAGATATTACATAGAGACATAAACATTCAAGTAGGGAAAGGCACAAGTATAACTATTTCATTGATTTTAATTAAATTTTCCAAAGTATTGCAAGGTTGGCATATTTTTAATTTTATTTTCATTAGAGGGCTTGCTTGGTCTCTCAGAGCCCTAATAAAATCTTCTTTCAACATCTTTCCTTCCTCTGCTACAACCTAAATTTCTACATAAGAAAAAGACCAAAATATTTAATTTACTACTTCCATATACTGAAATTTGCACACACCATTCCCTTAATTTAGGCTACTATTCACTGTATCATAATAAGGAACATTCTGTTAAAATATGCCCACCTAGAGCTCAATAGTCTTTGAATGCTAGATAAAATCATTCTATAAGGCTAATGAAGACAGAAACTCTGCCTGTAACAATATTAAGTTTGTTTTCTCTAGTGATTCGAAGAAGTGAGCAATCTGTCAGTAATACATTGAGGGAAATTACTTGTCTTGTAGGAATTCCCGCTGACAGTCGCTCACTCACAGTGCTGACCCAAACATCTACCCGCTGACAAACAAATTACAGTGTCTAACTTTGAAAAGGTAACTAGCTGTTTTTAATTTTGATTGGTCTCACCAAATCTCTTTCACATTTACCCAATCCTCATTCTTCATTGTGTTTTAAAAAAAAAAAAAAAAGGAAAACCCCATGGTTTTTTGCATTTCAAAAAATTATTATTGCCTACATCCGAGAGTGTTATGTCAGATAAAACTGTTAAACTGTGTCTAACCAACATTAAGACTGGCAGCCCTGCCAGTGACTGACTGGGTGAGTGAACACATTACTGAGACAGCATTGTAGAAATTAATTTTCTTCAATAAAGTGATTTTTAAGGCTCATATATTTCACAATCTAAACATATGTCACTGTTTCATAAACAAAATAAATGGATTAAAATAATACATTACCAATATGCTGACACATGGAGATATTTTAATTAGAAATACTTAAGCTGCGTGATATTTAACTGCTATATTTGTTGAAGAGGAGCAGGCATCATTTAATAAGACATAAGGCAGGTACATCACTTTGCATGATGTGGTACCAGAGTGGGACCAAATCACCTCCAGTGTGAGCTATTGCTATCAGATCATATTAGCCCCACTAAAAAATTGCTTTAAGGTTACAACATATAGAGGAAACTCCATAAGAGCAACAGTCCACTAAAATAACTTTTTCATTGAAATAATAAGTCACCAAGATTCTAGTTCCTGAGAATAATATTTCTTCATAAAAGGCCACATTTAACATCTTAGCTATTTAAAGGCCATATTTACATGACTGTCGCATTACATTGGCCTCTTTCCTGCACATTCTTCTTGACTTACTTTAAGGACCAGCACTAAAATAGCTGAGGAAAGCAAATGTCAACTATGTCCTGAAATTTATATGTGTGAGAGAATTGGAATAAGTAGAAATGTAATATATTGTTTACTGTACCGAGTGCCCTCTGTTCTCTAAAGGTCAAAAGCATTGTAACCTTAGAGTTACAGTTTCTGATTGTTCCCAGGGTTAAATACATTATCAAAATTAATGGTTCAAACCCCTCAACCTTCAGATATATGAGTATTCATGCCTCCATCTGCTGAACTGTTCAACTAAAAATAGCATTCTTTGGCCTTCGCTCTACTAATATTGTGCCCCTGAGGCAGGCTATGCAATGCTTCAGCAGCGCACTGGATCTGCACCCAGCAGTATTAAAAAAGGTCATTTACTTTGTCTGCAATTAGAAGAGAGGATGGAGGAGTAGGATGAGATGGGAGGGGAGAAAAGAAATAGACAAATATGTGTTTAGTTAAAATTTATACTTTTTTAAAATGGATTCTAAAAACTTCAGGCTTCAAGAACACAGCTGCAACTATAGTTAAGACTTGCCAAGGTTCATTAGTGTTATAAGCGATAAATTTTGAAGGACAAATTACACAAATAGTTTGGGGAAAGAGTTATGAACAAAAGTTTTTTTGCTTTGCTTTTTTTCCTAGAGCTCACTTTGTTTAGGAATAACTCCAGCTAGCATCATTGTAGTGCTTCCATTTCTATCAACAGTTTATCAGTCATGGTTGAGAGAGTTGCAACATTTCCTTATTTACCCCACAGACTGCTTTGTAGAAATATCTAAGACTGAAGACAGATTTTTTTTTAAACAATAAAGAGCATATAGTAACATTCTTTTTTTGAAAGTAAGGACATATAGGTGCCACCTCTGCCACCACTGAGACTTCCCAGTAACTAGGTTACTGCTACCAGCACCATGAGAGCTGGGAAAACCCATTTCACGATCAAGTTCACTCATTTAGCAAGATTCCTGGGCACACATATCTAGAATCAGTTAATATCAGTGCAGTCATCTGACAACTAGGGAAGAAATTCAGGGAAACAGGAAAGGGGAGAAACTCCAGAGAAAGTGGATATAAAAAAGAGGAGCAAAGGGAAAATTATTGACAAGTTTTACTGCTCACACCAATTAATTAAAGCGACACACTTTTGTTACACACATGCATCAGAACTGGTTCACACACCACTATGCATACCTGCTACAGGTGTATTTGGTAATATATCTGTAAACTATTTAGCAGAAGGTTGATTTGACGGGATTCACTCACAGTTGTTTGAAGCTGGAGGGGTGAACAGAAATAGCTTGGTCCTTCTTCTTAGACCATACCTAGAGAACTGTTACCTCATCAGCAAGACCCTCCCTCACACTGAGAGTCCTAACAATGCTTGATCCTATCACACATATTATTTAAATCTTGGCAAAGTTGTTGAAACTGGTGAGCTGGAGCTGAGCTGTCAATGGGAAGTGTGGAACACAGAGGTTTAAGTCATTTTGTCAACATTATCAGTGCCACCATCAGGAGGTCAGTATACAGATAAAAAGAAGCTATCTGATGTCAACCCAAAGCAGAGCAAGCCACCCCTTCACAAACACCGACTGGCATAAATGTGTAGCAATTACTACTTTCTTTCAGGCTACTCAAAGCTACAACTGAATATTAATTGTATTTTACCACTAGCTGATCAATGTGACGCAGAATCTTAAGAGTGGATAGGTCAAACAGGTCTGTTGCTGAAGGAGAACTTAATTTTTTTAATTTTTTTTTTTTAAAGCAAGGCCCATGAGAGTGAAACTAGTTACTTGAGAAATTCCTAGATATGATTTCAATAAAGTTTTTTAACTCATGGAGATATATAATCCACTGGTGAACACAGAAGTACAATTCAGAGAAAATACATTTTGATAACAATGTGCTAAATAGCTTGAATAAGATGGGCAAATCATTAATTACAAACTGCCCACTGGAGAAACATTCTCTGTGGAATAATTGCTATCATGACATGATGTACCTGTGAATAAATTGTCTTCTGTGCTGTTAGATTCAGAGCTTCCATAGAAGTTGTCCTAACACACAGAAGGATGAGAACACAAAATTGCTGCTAGCTCCTACCTGAAGCATGATCATCCCCCCCCCAAAATATAAGTCAAAAAAGAGGAGAGATTATAAACTTGAAGCTGACAAAATTTCCACTGCAGCTGGCTATGGGTTATGGAATATAGTTTTGGAACTAATAATAATGCCCTGGTAAAGCTGAAATGTAGAGCTACTGCAAAGCTTTTTTAATTGAAACAGCTTTCCCTCCCCAAGTTCCCCAAACACAGATATTACACACACGCTCACATGTAGAAACAAAACCAAACCTGCAAATGCATTAGCTATTTCTCCCACTGGCTGAAAGGAACAGAGATTAGTTTTGTGATCAGTATTTTTAAGCACTTGGGAAATACTCAGATACCATGGTCACAGCATTCATGTAAATAAGTAAGTGGGTGGGGTGCGTGGAAGAAAGGAAACAAAACAGAGAAAGAAGGGGGAAGGGAAGCAAAGATGGAAAAATGAACTGAAATGCAACACCCCTTGCAGTCTTCATGACGCATCAGGTATAACAACAAATTCCCTCCAACAAACACACCCAAGTAAGTGTTCATTTAGGGAACACATAGGGAATTTACACAAAGAGACTATTAATAGTAGGAGTAAATAAAATTTAGTTTAGCCAATTTGACAATCAGATGAGCAGGTATCAACTGAAGGTTAAGTGCTCTATTACTTAAGTTCTTATTAAACATTAAAGGTTTGGGAATCCCATAAAAGAGAAATTCCAATAAGATAGAAAGGGGGAAGACAAACAAAAAAACTCTTTTACAACAAATATATCTGAGGGGAAATTCAGGCCCCTCAAGCACGCAAATGTTTCTGAATTATTAGCACCACTTTTTTTGCTCATTGTTTTCTCTCTAATTGTGCTCGTCATGTTTAACAGCTCAGTCTATCATTTCTGCAAATTAATGGAATTGCACTATTGCTGTAGGTTCTGATCAATGCTGATATGCAAACAGATCTGTGGGTCAAGCTACAAATGGATCTTGTAAAAGAAAAGAATTGGCAATGCCTGTGGTTTAGATCCTGTTTCTTTTGCAGATGAACAGTTTTTATCCTTTCCTGCCTTACGGTCTTGTGTAGGCTCAGTATTTGTTGTATTGCATTTCAAAAGTAGCAAAAATAATCTCTCTATTCACAAAGCTGATTTCTGAAGTAGTTTCTCAACTAAAGCTAATGAGACTTTTGTTTCAGAAAGTATTCAAATACAGGTTTTCAAAGGATAACTGTTTTTCCTTTTGAAAAACTTCCCTTTGGTTTGAAGCCTGTCCAAGGTACAGTCTTAGCATAATACTATCATGACCCAAAAGTATTTTTCTGAGATCTTTCCCTGCCGTGTCAGGGTGTTCTCTTTTCAAGTTTTGATTGTAGGTTAGGTCAGACATGAACTCAAAGGGTCTTTTTCACCAGTTCTGGACCATCAGTGAACAGTGAGTCTTGGTCCCATTCTCACTTATCCTAAGTTAACTTGGCAAGAAGGATACCAGCATTGGGTAAAGCCAAGAGGATTTTTAATTTGCTGTGGTCCATCTGCAAAATGATATAATTGCAGAAGGGTAAGCAGAGTAGATATATTTGGATATTAACATGGCAGTAGATTGCTACTCTAGGCACAATTTAGTCCTACTTTGCATCTGAACCCAACTCCAAACTAAGTCAAACAGGTTTCAAAGGTTTACTTACAAATAGTTACATGCATCTTTAATGGCCTTTCCTCTCATGTTCAGTTACTTCCTTTCCGCACTTTTTAACTCTGAAAGCTTTTGACTGTTTCTTCATTATTTATGACATTGTTGTGTCTTTTCTTGTGAAATTAAAAACTTCTTGCCACAAAAAGCTAGCTAATAATATGGCACATAAATCTTTCTTTCACAACATTTCATTCTATATATGCCCCCCGCCCCCCAAAAAATGACCAACCCAAGGCTCCTGACCATGCTTGACATCTGACCAGCTTAAAGCACAGAAAGGTTGAGATTACCTAAATACAGAAGCTAAAAGAATTTGCAATTTATTGTATTGTCAGTACCACACTGTCTGAAAAAAAGAGAAAACCCCAATAACACACATTTGTTTTGATACACTCACTGCTCCAATTAAAGGTAGTGCATTGCAGCTACAGGGGAAAGAATGAAAATAAAGTACAAAAACATCTTTGAACTTATCTCCCATCAACTGGTCATATAATTAAAAAAAATACCATTAAGTCTGCCAATTCGAAACACACAGAGCAACGTCTTTCACTCACAGCATCAAGGTTGGCCGCACATCGCTGTATTTGCAGTACCGTGAGTACATAAGGTGTTAATCCTCCTGGGCTGTGCTCAAAAATTATTTAACATTCAGACTATTATTTAGCATACAGCTGGTTAGCAGTTTTCCCCTAAAATGTTGGCTTCCATCCCACATTTTTTTGTTCTGGCACATACCTGGAGCTGTAAAGGGCTGAGTCCAGAAGCAGCAGCAGCTGCCATTGTTGATGGAATGAACTGCACAGGGTAGTTATCACCTGTCGGGAGAACAATGCGTGCAGGTTCAGACAACGAGCAGAGAATAGCAGCAGACAAGTGCAAACACAGACCTAGGATTGCCTGTGCTCCACAGCACTCCTCTAAGCCTAAACATCTGCAAAAACAAAAGGCTTCGCTGGGCACGGACTTGCCACGCTCCCTTGGAACTTTTTTGTTAGCAGATAGCTGGTAGGCAAACTGGCAAAACATAAATGTGATACTCGTGATTTTCATTTTCAAAAGCAAATGTTCTAATCAAGCGCGTAAGCTTCGGCACAAGATGGGCCTTAAGGCCAGAGACACACAGACAAGATATCCCAGGAAACCCCAGTGGTTCCCAGAGGAAAAGAATTGGTGCTGCCACATGTTTCCTGAAACAGGAGAAATTTGTTATAACCCAAGAAATTTCAGCCCTGTTTAATGCAGGGTGATTTCTTTTCAGTATCGAGTGGCTTTTTCCTGGGAAAGCTACCTAGCCAGCTCAACACAGGTTGAGGTTTTTTCTTGTTTTGCTTTGAGGTCCTCTGTCTTGGGACAACTCCTTTAAGGTAGCCATAGAGAAAAACAAAATTAAATCACTTCTAAAAATAGCTTGAAATATAATTTTAACTTTCTTTTAGATCCAGGATCCTACTGAAGCTGATAGATCAGATAGTTGTTCAGTTACATGAAGATTCAGGCACTAAAGTTTCTGTGTTCTCTTCACTTGAAACTGAAAGTGTGTGCCCTCTGCATTGAGGAGACAACAAATACTCCAGAAAGTAAGAGATACTACTGATCCAAAAGAAGCATTGCAACATTACATCTTATAGCACCTATGGGTGTTCCTACTTGGGAGCCACTGCAACAATGCATCACACAGTGCCATTGAGACTTAGTCAATGTAAAGAATGAAGGAAGGTTGAAATAATTTAGCAGTGTAATCTGTAATATAAAAACTAATACAGTGATGGATAAATTACACATTAACTATGATTTATTGGAATATCACTTTGGCTCAAGCTACTTAAAGTCAGTGTTATGTACTATCTGTAGGCTACATTTTAACAGGCTGCTCCTCTATACATTTTTGAGATTTACAATAATCAGTCTGTTTTACATGAACTTTTCCACACTGAAAGCAGAATGTAGCAATGAAGGAAAATACAGAAATCCAAAATAATATAATCAGGACATTCCAAGAGTTAGATTTTTTTGCCAGCCCTCTCAAATAAGTAATGATAGATGAAGTCTTTGCAGATGCTGGATTCCTCAGAACTCTCGCTTTTTACCACCTGAAGTGCTATTGTGTTCAGCCTAGTTTAAATGTTCAGCTGTTTCACTTTTTTAATAAATTGTACATGTCTAATCCACAAGGTTTCTTTGCATCATATCCATAATACCTCATCAGACCATTGAGCACAGTATGTGCTTGTACACAGTCCAGTAACAATTGGATTCTGATTGCATATGGAGCTCTGCTACAATGCATTCACTAACGCTATATTGTACTGGTGTCCTATGGAGTAATGTTCAAAATATCTCCTCTTATTTTCCCCCTTCCATGAGGTTGATTTTAGTTTGCAATGATGTTGGGGTTTTTTTCTTAAAAAAAAAAAAAAGGGGGGCAACAAAAAAAACCCCTAGATCCTTTTCTTAAAGTACTAAAGCTGTCTGTTTATGGTTAAATAATTCTACTCATCTCTTTGATATTTATAAGAAATTATCTGAATAAATAAGATCTTAATCTAAGTTAAATAAAGTTTCTTTCAGAAATAGCTTACAAGGTTTTAAAAAAATCACAAAGATGTTGAATTAACGATGCTTTAAATGGGGGGGAATAACCATCTGAGTTATCAGCATGGACTGCCTTGCAGAACATTTCGGAGGCATTCTTTCTTTAAATATCATGAATTATTCATTCCCATTCCACACAGCAATCTCTTCTTTCTCCCTCCCCCTCCACATACACTTTTTAAGTTCAATACCAGTTGCTTTATTTGTACTAAAACATTTTCCATGTCAAACATATTTTTAAAAAAATCAAACTCTAAAAGAATTCCCTGCGGCACTCCTTTTTCACAGCTGTCATGCTCCTATGGTTTGAAATAGCCAGCTATTTTACACACACATGCACACACACACACAACCACACCCTGTAGTGTTCTCTTGCTCACCTGCTGGCTACAGTTCTTTCTTTTGTTACAGGAAAAATAATTTTATAGTTATGCCATTTATTTGTTATTACAACATAATACTGTCCCTTTCCCCCCTCATTTTAACATGCTAAATTATGGCGAAGTCCTGGTATGTTAGCAGTATCTTTGTGCTGAGAACAAAAATTAATACTCTTTCAGCTCTGGAGTACTTTGCTGACACCAAGCAGTAAAAGCAGAGCAAAGGTACTTTCTTCTCCCTTGAGGAACCTGAGCATGCAGGGAATGGACTGGTTTTAATTTTTATTTACACGAGGTACCTATTTCCCCCTCTCATTTTGTCAGTGCAAGAATGGATCAAGAAGCTTCTCAGTAGCTGTCTTGGAAAGAAAGCAGTCAATGTATTTTAGCAATTTTTTTCAAATTTGTTTCTCGATTTGGAATGCTTGCGTGAGGATCCATTCTTTTAAATTTGTACAAAAGGCGGCAGAACACGTTCAAACAGGTCTGCTCTAGGTACCGGTGTGTGCTGGCCTTTGATAACCAGGAGGGAGAAGAATGCCGGAAGAAGAAAATCTGTCACGTTTTGCAAACTGATCTCTTCAATCTCCTTGCTGCACCGATTGTCTATTTACATTTGGCTGCTGTTGTTTATATACAAATTGGTATTTACAAGCCATGGAAAAGTATGCCAGACTTCTGTTTCATTTGTCAGGTTGAGCAACATTTCCAAATGAATAAAAGCAGCGAGCAATTGTACCATGCTATTCTACCTAGAAATAATGTGAATGGTTTTTTTTGTCTTGGATGAAGTGATGAAGCTTGGTGGACTTTATTTATAGGATGTACGGACTCAGTTTCCAGATCAAGGCTTTGTGAGCTGTGAGGAAAGAAGGATGTCTGGCTCTTGGGAGTCTCAGGATAGGGGGAAGTTGTTGCTCTATTACCCGTCTTTCCTAAAACACAGTTTTAAGACACAAGCTGACTCTCCTCATCTGACTTACAAAGCTTTTGGTTTGATGATGGTTTCTCCATTCGGGGATTGTAACTTAAAATCCGTCTCTTCGCGCATGGATCTCAAACTGCCACTTGCTCACTCTCCATGCGGAATCTCAGAATAACAGGAAAAGGAGTTGGAAGAGGTGTGAGAGGTCACAAATCCCAGGACCCAACCCTCCCAGGCATAATGAAGTGACCGAGGACAGCTTACCTCTCCTCAGGGTGTTGTTGGGATACAGCAAGGATACAGATGCCCACACCTGCAGTATTCCCACATAGAGCATGCATTTCATTTGTGCAGCAGCATCAGGATTGTGGAAGATGTTAATAGATGTAACGGGCTAAGGCAATACTATGGAGCATCTCCTCTGTCCGATGACACTACCTCAGTTCTGCCTTTGTTCTGAGCAGGGTTTGCCACAGCACTGCCTTATTGCCATCCTCCTGTCGCAGCAAAATCAGTTGCCCCATCAATTCTCTCTGCGGGTAAAGAACTCCAGTGCAAAAACCCAGCTGAAAATATTCTGCTGCCTACTACCACTTCCAGCTCTTACCTCAACATTTAGGTGTGAGGCACATATGGATTGCTACAACAGATCTTGAGGTTACGGATTCCTTGTTCCAACCAGTAAATCCCAACAGGGAACACACGACAGACTTTAACTCAGTCCTGGGGAATTTCCATTAGAAACAAGACTCATGCAGCACCTCTGCTATGCAGAGATACACGGCCAACTCAGTACACAGCTGATTTGATGTACGCTTTCTGTTCTCACCTGCCAAGAGGAACAGCAGCCTACTGAAAATAGAGTGCTGTGCTGTGTAAAATTTAAACCACCTTACAGCTTTAGGAAAAACTTCTGAAAGGCCTGTTCCAAATGGAAAGTGCAATGATGGACTTCAGTGAAATCCAGCAGATCTAAGATGATGTTAGTTATGTGGATTAGCTACTGTAATCTAGGAGTTTAATTAGTTTGATGACAAACATCTCACAGTATTGGAATGTTCTGAAGTGCAGCCGGATGACACTAAGCCTGACAGTTTTGTTTGTTGTGCTTTAGCTAATTTTCCTTTTGTTGATTTCAAAGGAGTTACTTTTGATTTGCCCCAGTGCAAGTAGGAACAGAACCAGGCCAAAACATTGACTCCATTTCTCACTATTTTTGCCACCAGCCTAGGAAAACAGTCTCCATTTTCACATTTCATTGTATTGCCAGCATAGCAAAATCTCTGGCAAATTATTTTTGTGTATAAAGCAGAATGACCTAGGTAGGGAGACAGGAGTTGTTTCTTAGCCATTCTAAACATGGTCTTTATATAGTGTATGTATGAAATATGAAGAAATGCTTTGAAAATACACTGCAGCATATCACTCTACGAACCCTTTTAAATAGAGGTTTATAATCTCCGTACCTCAGTGTCCCTATTTTCAATAATCTTTTTCAGAGATACTTTCCACATCTGGTAAAGAACTGATATAATACAAAAGACTTGCAGAAGATTATCAAGCAAAAGCGATCATTCATTTCCAACTCAAATGGACTGCCATTATGCAGCCAGCATGGAGAACGGCCCTCCCACTCCCTGCTCAGAGCAAACTGTAGCTCTGTTTGAGCTCTGCTGAAAGTAAGGTCTGGCTTCTGCTCAGCATTACTCTGTATCTTTACTCCATTGTTATCCTACTTCCCCATTTCCTCTTAGCCACAAAACTTGAAGGAAGTAATACTTTAGGCACTGCAAGATGGAGGCAGGAACTGTCTTCCTCTTCATCGCACTCACTGTCTTCTCCTCTTGACCCAGGGCACTAATGGGGACATGCTAATCACATTCAAGGATACTCCAGCTCACTAACTTTTCCTGGATGCATGTGGTTCGTTAAGTGAAGGGAAATTTGCTCTGGGAGAGGAGGTATAATGATATTTATGTTACCCACCAGTTCCAAGTAGTAAGTATAGTGGTCACAGTCAGAAAGCCAGTGCAGTTGCTTTGCTGTACTTGGAATGTAAAATAATTATATTAACTGTGTAGCATCTCTGGGCAAGTATTAGCTTCCTAACAGCTGCCACTCTTAGCTTCCTACTGGAATAAGTGGCAACCCCCACAACCAGGTACTCTACGAGGCTCGTCAAGTGCCTGCAGGTCAATAGTCACAACAGTCATTTGAGATGCACAGTGCCCTAAAGTTTTAATTAATCCAGTATACAGTATAAATACTGAAATATGTATAAAAAATTAATTAGGTGGTCTATGCAGCTCTGATTTCTCAATTAGTACTTACCATGCCGGAAAATTATATTACATGACTTTGAGATACATAAGGAAGCATGGGACTTTGGGGATTTTTTTTCTAATGTAATTATTACTTGTCATCAGCACTTGCTAACTTTGGCCTGTTTCACCTCCTAGAGCTCCAAATTATGGGGGGAGGGCTACAGCCACCTCATGTTATAGATCCTGCTAGACAATAAGAAACTCTGTCCTGTTAAGCTTTAATACAAATCATAGCTGTATGTCAGCAATTCATCAAGATTTCTATTCATAATGACTTTCTGAGCTCAGGAGTTCAGGGGCAACTAACCGTCTATGTGCTGGAAGGGCCTCAGTATCTACTAAACTGTCCTCTCTTCTAGAGGTCCTTCCACTGAAGGCATGATGTAGTGTACCTTGGTTTAGGAATACTATTTTCTTACTTCAAGGCATAGAGTTTAAGTGCAGATCTGCAGCAGTATTTGGTAACTGCCATCTTGGCATTGAACTAAGTAGCCATGAAATTGGTTCCCACTTAGCCCATGAAGATATATCTGCATGGATGTACGCACATAATCATACCCCGGCTTGTGCAGCAAGGCAGGACTGCTCATCTTGGCTGCACTGCCACACTAACACGGATATGCCACTTCCAAGTCGGAGTTGGCTTATATCTAGCCCATTTTGCACACAAAGCAAATAAAGTCACTGTGCACACACAATATTTGACATTCCCTAAATGACACAGTCAGTTTCAAAAGCACTTAGTTCCCACAGCTCCTGAAATCCTTCTCACTGTATTTTCTGAGTGTCAAGGAAAACTGGCACTGTCAAAGCTTAGTCTTGCCTACATCGAACTAGAGTAAAATGAAACAGAAATGAAACGGGCAACCAAAAAGAAAATGGTAAGTATCTGAAGAGTTAATCCATGTCCTATCTTTCCTCAGAAGTATGAGTGAGTCTAAACTGACAGTTCTAGAGGTGAAAGTTTCATTTCTCACAAAAGTAGAAGAGTACAGGTAGTAGCAGTCAAGTTCATAAATATTCCTCAGAAATGACTTTGAAGAACACTCTCTGTGAAAGAGTATAGCTTAATCTCCAGTTTCATTAATTCCTTAACTACTGTGCCGAGAGTGCCAAAAATAGGAATTAATCAATACGAAGTGTAGTTACAGCAGTTTTTTTATCATGATGTCTCTCCAACAGAAACTACTAACCTGCCCAGCTACCTTTGCCACACATGCTGTACAATTTAGTAAATATATTAAATATATAGATATTCTTATTTCTTGCAAGCCAGTGGGTATAATTAGATCATTGTGACTTCCGGTCCTTACTAGCATCAGCTGGATATAAAACACTAACATACTAGCAAACAGCTTACCTGTGTTCTGAATATCTAGGCCTTGATTTCTGTCTGCACTTCAATCTATTAACATTTGTTATAGATCTCTTTTTCTGCATTCGGGCAAGTAAAAAAAAGCCCTAAAGCTGTATCACCTTTTGCTACAAGGTCAACAGGATCACAGGTAAAGCAGTATAAGCTCAATAAAGTGTTAGCATAGGTACTGTAAGGAACAGTTTAAAGTAAGTGCAGAAATCTGTTCTTGTGCAGGAAATCATGCTAGTACTCTTCTTCTTGAGTCATTATTGTACCAAGTAGCCTACAGAGCCAAAATCAACACAATGTGATTTGACATATCACCTTTCAGGGGGGAAGCACACCAGCAGCTTAATCATTAATAGTCACTATTCAGAAAACATTTCAGAATAAAAAGGGAAAAGCAAGGCATCTAAAGCACATGCTTTCTCTTGTCTGTGAGAAGAAAGGTATTAGCCAGGGTGTTGTAGACAATTTCCACAACTGGCAACTCTTACGTCTTTGGAGACAAAATATTCTTCACTTTGGTCCCCAACTGTTGCGAGGTGGTGATGGGTGTGAATAACCATCATCCTGTGCCATCTAGAGCTAGCTGCCTTTCAGAGCTCCATTAACTGGTTCCTGCGTACAATGCACCAGTTTGTCAAATTGGAAAAGAACTTTGGGATTTCTAAACCTGGAGGTAAGAGAATAACTGGACAAAGATTCTGTGTTTAAAGAGGAATGTCTCTAGACTAAAGAGGCAGAAGGGAGTGGGAGAAGCGGAAATGCTTGCTGAAATCCTGCTTGGCCTCACTTCATCTAATATTAAGTAAACTCGCTAGAAAAGATTCTAGGTTTAACCTGGCTTTTAATTAGTATGCTGTTTACATCATCTGTTATGAGGCTTTTACTTTGGATTTGACCCTGCTCCTGCTGCAGTCAACAGCAAAACCACCACCAACATCAGTGGGAGCAGGATCAATGCTTTACTTTGTACATTTCGTATTTAATGTCAAAAAAAGAAACTGGTATTTATGTTTTGTAGTTATTAGTTATCAGGTTAATATGCTAAAGGCAGCTTGACAGCAAATACTATTAATGAGCAAAATAAGGTTGCTGCTTCTCAACTGAGGTCACTTACAAAGAATGTACAAATGAAAATAAGGTTAACTTTTATTTACTTAACTATCTTCCTACATTGAATTCCTTTGGCAATGTGTCTTTAAACATTTAAAGCCCTGTTTACAAGGAGGCTCTGAAAGTAGCTTCAAACCATTATATCCCTAATTGAATTCCCCAGGAGTCCTGTAAACTTGGAGGAAAAAAGAAAGAAATCATAACATTGGCTAAATCATCTCAAAACATATTTTACCGCAAGGTTATGTGACCTGTTACAAGTCTGAATGATGACTGGGACTGAACTACTGAAACCTTTCATTATTCAGATTGAAATCGAACAAAAAGTTGCCCATTTGAAGCCTGCTAATTAAATTATACTTCCTCTGACTTTTATCACTAATTAAGAGTAAGAATTTTGGCACAAAAGACAAGTATACTGAAGATAACAGAATTAACTAAAGACACGTAGCTTTTGTATAATGACATGGGGCAGACCAGATGCAAATTACTTGGCGAGTGGGCCAATATATTTAGAGCAAATGATTTTGGGGGACATAAAGGTAAAAAACCCATGATGTTCAATAACCAATATTCCATCCACCCCCTTCAAACCAGAACGTTTTTTCAAGTGGATTTGCAAAACTCCACATCATTTCCAAGCAGCTACGCCTGTTGTGTAATATCGTCTATACGAGACAGATCACACAAGAAGCTACAGTTAATATCTTAAAATGTTAAATAGCTTCACATCCCTGTCAGCTTACCTGGCTTGTAAGTTATTCCTGGGGGGAAGAGGAATCCCTGCTGGGCTGCAGCAGCCGCTGCCAGCGTCCGCTGGTCGTGTGGAAAAATTGGGATCATGAGCGGAGGCATGTGACCCTGAACCTGCTAAACAGAAGAGAGCCTCTGATCAGAAATAGCACAAATTTGTCTTGACAGGTATTTCTCCAGTACTGATAGTGTTCTTGTGTTCACACAGTCCCACAGAACCTTCGCCTTAATGTAATCCCTGCCAATTTCACATTATCACATCAAAGCCCTCACTAACATTGTTTTCCCTCAGTGTCAAAGGTGTAACAGTCTCAGTGAACTGCACGTTTTCCTATTTCTTCCCAGTTCTCTTTTTTTTTTTTTTTTTTTTTAATTAATATTCCCTGTCCTGGCACAAGGTAAAAAGGTACAAAACCTTTCTAACACACCATAGGTTCTTTAAAAAGAAGAGTGGTAGGTATTTCCATTAATTTTTCACAAGCTTTCTCATCTTTGGTCACAGACAGCAGTGACAAGCATGTTAGAAATAACCTAACAATGCAGTAGCTACTTTGAGGTTCAAATTTTAGTATCCTTAGGGTAATTTTAATTCTGAGATTTTACAACATTGTATTGTTCATATATACATATATATATACACACACATATATACACAAACAACTCAGGTATGTTATTTCAAAATCTCACCACAGTATTAAATAGTCTTCTAGTCAACAGCCCAGCTCTTAAGATTTAAGGCCCCAACATCTTGGCTCCCAATTAAACTAACATCCTTTGCCATACACACCTCACTATAACATATAAATTGCTTGTCTGTCTAAGCAGTTTTACAGTTTTATGCACTATCATGTAGCTTGGTAATTATAGAGCTGTATTCAGAGACCATTTCAGAATAAAAACTACTATATCAAATTTAAATTGACCTTAATAAATGTATCAAAAAGCACAAACATCCAAAAGCAAAACATTCTTCACCTTATACCAGCATTTGTATTCGACATATAGAAAACAGGAGATATGATAGAATCATATTTGTTAAAACCACATGTTAATTTCCTAGTTCCTTAATTTATGCTACACGTGTTTCAGAGACAGTGGCTAGGATCACAAGGAGTTTTTATCCATCATTCCTTAACCCCAGAAATACCCAAGGGTTTGACTATGATTTTTCTGATTAGTAGTTAAGCAAACATATAACGGTTTATATATCAAAGCTAGTAAATGTAGGAAGACATTGGGGGGTTTAGGCAGAAAAAAAATTTTGCCCTCATCCTACCATAAATCAGTGGCATTAAATACTATTAAAAAGTTAAAGTACACTTCAAGCAATTTTTTTTTTTTTTCATTTAATTCCTAAAAAACGTTTTTGGTCAAATCCCATATGTTGACCTATGACATTGTTTAAATAGTGCCAAATTTTCTTGTCATATCCCCATTACTTTCACAACCATTGATGCAGTGCAGAAATGCTACTGTGTGTGTCTATGAGGGTTAATTTACCAACAACTCTTCTCTTGGGAAAGCCCTAAGATGTAGGTTAATAAAGGTCAAGCAAAAAATAAACACTTTACAGTATTTTTTTGAATCCATTTCTCAGGAAAATCAACTTATAATAAAAAGGTCTTTGTGCAATTACTGCTATGGCACTGGGGCGTGAAAGAAACTAGCTTTGAGCAGCTATTTCTCTCATTTTAGCTGAGGTAAGCCTGGCTGTGCGTTTTAGGATATGACTTAAACTTGGTTAGATTGGAGTTGATCCCCATGTGCCCAGCACAGGCATTTACCTCTGATAAAATGGTGCTGGTTTTGCTGTGTGGTGTTCCTTTACACTGGCTCTACAGGAGTACAGCAAGTGAAAACCACAGGTTTTGTCTGATAGAAACAACTCTAGGAAATATTCGAAGGAATTATACACAATACAACTTACAATCATTTTCAGTAGTTCCCAGCTACAGTCTAATCAAATGGACCCAAGACTTAAGGAATATCCCTTTTAATCACCACACGCAGAAAGTATTTCCGTGGCGTTGCAAAGGTACAAGACACCAACGCAATCTCACAAGACACAGAAGAGATCAGAGTGAGTACTGTGGTTAGAGTGATGATGCACACATACCCATAGCAATACTTAGCACCATAGTGTCACATAATCATTTGAAACATATAATAACCAAATCCCTCAATGGTTATTGCCCAATCCAATCCTGTAGAGTTGGACCCACTCCACCATATCCAAAAAGATCTTTTTTTAACTGTCAAATAAAAGCAATTCAGTAAGTGTGGAGAAATACCACTGTATGTTCTGGCTATCTGCTATTCCTCCTTGAAATACTACTCTGAATGCGGGATCAGGTCCTCAGCCTATATAAATCGATGTAACTTTGGCTAAAGGTGGCTTACATTTAGAGTGTAAGTTTGAGTTTACACTTGAGAGTTATACAGGTTGAAAAAAGCCCATACTGAATGGTAACCATTCCCTCCCATGGGTCTTCCCTCTGGCACATAGTAAATACTATTCCTAGGTAAATGTTGGTTTCACCCACAACTATTATGGACATAGGTGTCGATTTTCAGCACAGGTCAACTGAAAAGCACAAATAAGCACTAAAAAGGAAGAGAATGTACAAGTATCACTGGTTACTGAATTATTAAAGATGTAAAATAAATGCCAAAAAAAGAGTAGACACCTTCATTTTTGACATTTTTTTCTTCCTGAGGTTTTTTTTTTTTGGGGGGGGGGGGGGGTGTTGGTTTTTTGTTTTTATTTTGTTTTTTTTTTTTACTGGGGGGGGGGGGGGGGGGGGATTGGGAGGAGGGGTTGATTGGTATACTTCATAAAATCGGCTACATGCCCAGGAATTTTAATTGCTGAGATGTTCCTCAGGTCTTTCTGAAAACCAAGACTGTACCAGATGCCCGAGAAACACTCCGACTCTGTCTCTTCCCATTCGTAAAAATAGCGTATTGTTGGATCGGCACTTTCCCCTTTTGTCTCCTCTGTGCTAAGTTGTTGATGATGCCATTTTTTGCCATCTGCCCCAGAGCTTCATTAAAGATACATGAATGGACTAACTGGGCTGCTATCTTGTGAGGAACAGGTGCTATTGTTTGTCCCAGAAGACTTGCACTAAAGATCTCACTCAGAATACTTGAGAAAGAGCATCTGCAGCAGTCAGTCAGAGAGTAACTTGGCAGAGCCCGTACTATGGGCTAATATGCAAACAGTGACACTCAGGGGGACTCATTTTCTCTTTCATGAAGATTATTTATTCTTTTTTGTGATGGGTAGTAAATGTTTGGTTTCGAACAATTCTGGCAGTCTATATCTTTAACTGAACTGTACAAACCCTGGAGGAAACCTGGGTATATTCTTTCCAAAATTCTGTTCTGCAACCTAGAGTAAAATAATCTCTTATATAAAGCTACCTCATAAAATTAATCTTTGTTTCTATACAACAAGCTCAGGTTTAACTGTGTTAAACATGAGAAGCCACCAAGATTAGGAAACTCTTAAAAGGTAGTGTGCCATTCCTTTAATATCCCATCACAACTCTGACGGCCCTTGGGAACTGATTACAGCACTTCCTTGCCTGACATCTAAGTCAGGAAGCAACTTTAGAGCAAATCAGCCCTGATTAGTTCAAGAAGCAACTTCCAATTTGATTCTCCCTGAAATAATAAAAGCTGGTGGCCTGTTTGATAAGCTAGGCAAATCTGCAGTGCTTTGTCCCACAGTCATGTGAATGCTAATCTCAGAAGTTGGCTGGGCAATCCTCCTTGTTAAAAAGTCATTGATGGTTAGTGTTGTGCATGGAAAATGGAAGCCAAAGGGATATGTCATACAAAAATAATGCCTTGAATGAAAACGGTCTGCCTCTTTCGGATAAGGAACACAGAACATTTAGTGAGACTAAGGAAGAGGAAGGGTTCTGTCTTTAAAAACCAAAGCTGCCTCTACGACAACGAACATTGCAGCTAGAGAAATAAAGGCATTCAGAGAAAAGGATGGCACCAGTGCAAGCAAAAAGGCAGCTCGCACATTTCTGCTTAGCTGTGAGGATCAAGAGCAGAAGTGAAACCCACTCTATAATGGTGACAGAATTCCTCGCAAACTTTTCAAGATCAAATTGACAAGTTGTTTCTCTGTTGCACGGTTTACTTCAATAAAGGGAAGAATTAAGTGCCATCTTTTTGAGACAGAGTAAGCACAATCTTTATAATATTTCACCCCTTCCTGAAAGGTTTTTTTTCTTTTTTTTATTATAACCAACACTAGTGTAAAACAGTGTAATAGGCTAAATATGCTCTAATTGCCTAGAATAATCCAACATCGCTATTTAAAACCATTGCCCCCCACTTCTTTCACCAATAAAAAATCTCTGGAACCTGTTCAAAACTTGTAGAAATCTTGAGATCTGTATTGAATCTAACAGACTACTCCAGTGCATGTTAGCTGAGAAACAAATCTTTGAATTTACTGAATTGACTTTTTTTTTCCTTTAACATAGGATGTACAGTACCTTTTGTCCTTGTGCTGTTGCAGCCTCTGTGAGAACCTAATTCATTCATAGACATGTTTAAACTTTTCATGCTTTAAACTTGAATTTCTACCTAAGATTTTTTAACTTCTAGAATAATTGGTATAGCCAGACTATAACTTTAACCTGTCCATGCAGTCATTAAGCTTTTAATTTCCATAGTGAAAATGTGTTTGAAATTTTCTACTCTCTTACTTAAGAACTACAGTATAATAGAAGAGTTTCCCAAGTAATGGCAGTGTATCAAGTAAGAATGTGCATTTTTAGACTGCTCAAAATACATGTTTATATGATAGAACATAATGGCTTTAACTGATAGCTCAACAGGTTACATTTTAGGCTGATTCATTTAAAGAATCTTAATGGCACTGAAAGCAGTGTTTGTGCCCCCAGTACTACTACTGCAAGTTTTTTAATACCCTGCATATTATATGTATTTACCTCATCTGCATTTTAAATAATCTGTATATAAAACATGGCACTATTATTTTTATACCACTATTGGAATTGTATTTATTTCAATAACTGGTATATGTTTTTCTTGTTCTTTGTAAGAGAAGAACTATAGGAAGTTTTGTTAATTTGAATTTTATTTTGATTAAGTCATTTTGGTGACTGTGCAAGAAAGCACCACATTGCATAAAGAAGTAGGAACTTCTTCTATGAATACTTGCATATGTGAAAATCAGTGGGATCACTTAAATGCTTAAAAGAAGCTACGTGCTAAGATTTTTGCAGGTTTGGGCCCAAATCTCCTCTCGAAATGTGCCACTACTGTAATGAACTCATGTCATGACTGAGGACTTTTCTGGTCTCTAAAATGATCTATTCAGAAAAACTGCAGAAGAATCGTACTGAAAAAATAAAAAAGGTCTCTTTGGCTATAATTTAATGGTCTGGCTGTTTGGTTTATGCTGTTCTGATGAAGCAAAGTGACTGTAAGGCTGGGTTAACTGACCAGTTCAGTTATAACGGATCTGGCCACTTTGCGTGCGGGTGGTGGCTGGGCCTTTTGTTCCGAGCTCAGAAATGTAACTGATGAATCCTCAAGGCCTTGAATTAATGCACCATCAATGCCTAACATTCTCTAATGTAAAGATAATATGTGAGAGTGGACCCAAATGCTTAAGTGAGAAATGCCTTCTAGCATCAATAATCCCAGGGAAGGAACTGTGACTGCGTGTGGAGAAATAGCAGCTGAAGAAAGGTGGGCTCCAACAGACCAAAAGTGAGTGTGCAGGCACTACAGCATA
Source organism: Astur gentilis (assembly GCF_929443795.1). Classification (NCBI taxonomy): domain Eukaryota; kingdom Metazoa; phylum Chordata; class Aves; order Accipitriformes; family Accipitridae; genus Astur; species Astur gentilis. The sequence goes on along the minus strand of NC_064896.1, from coordinate 15,566,301 downwards.
GCTAGGACACTGAAAATCATGTTGACAGAGCTCCGACACCGAAAATTATTCAGAGGCTACTTTCTGATCCTGTTAGCAATATAGAATCACTGGAGCTGTATCTACATAGGGAGGTATATTCTGTTCTAATTTATCTGCCATCTAATTATCTACAGTCTAATTGAAAAATATTTCCTCTCAGTGAAAGTACATGAGCCACAAAGAAAATGTCTGCCAATGAGATCCCAGGGGAAGTGTTGGCAAATAAACTGTAAAAAAGATACCGTAGACTTGCAAAGTGAGAACATTTCATACGGGAAATACTAGGAAAAATATGTAGCCCACTACTGAATTTGTAAATGGATTGTAACTGCTATTTTCTTTCTTTTCCCCTATCATTTTTTTCCATTTGTCCAATGCTTCAGCATGATTTGGAGATTTAAGTCTACTGCAGTGGCCACAACATTAATGTGAAAATTGCAGCCATGATCATAGAGCAAAACAGAGCATCCTTATTTTTTATTATTTCTTCCTCACTACTTTGAAACTTTAAATGAACTAAACTTAAATTCCATCTACTTGGGCCATAAAGAAGGGAGCAACAGAAAAACACTACCAACCACACTGAAAACAGAATAGTTTTAAACACTAGCTCTCATTTCATTTCTATTAGCTTCTCACTGTATTGCCCGGCTTTTATCTAGCTCCTTGACTACCTGGAAATACAGAATTCAACTAAAGATGATCTCATGAAGTTAAGAGTATGATAAATGGTAATTAAATCTATTTAAATTGTCTGTATTTTAAGAAACTCTCACTAGGAGGGATGGAGAACATCTCTGCTATAGAGAAATAAATAAAACATGTTATGCAAAAGTGAATTTATAGTTCATTTGGAATTAGAGATCTACCACCTTTTCAATCCATAGAAATGCATAATCTTGTCAATTAAATATTATTGTTAAGGTCTAGTAGTATGTTAAAATCACTTTAAAGTGCAACTAAGGAAAATTCATGTGTGTTTATTACTCCTTAAGGGTCTATTAGTGGGTATTTTATTCAGATTTGTGTTGTAAAATCTGCATAAACTCAGCATATTGTTATCCCCATGTGTGCATTTGTTTGGTTAAAGCATAACAGCAAATCTCTATTTCTGCAACTTCTGGAAAAGTCAAGAGAACTAAAACAGTCCTAATTTTAATCAGATACAAACAGTTATTTCTACAGAAGTGAAGAGTTGACTATTATGCAAATCGTCACAGTTAGTGGTCACCAAGCCATCACAGAAGACTGAGCAAGTCAATTATTTCAGATATTTCCAAAGACTAGTGAAGATGTATGTTTCTCATTTGCACCTTGTCTTATTCATGCCAAAATAAGAAAAATATTGCAGCCTAATGATACTTGTTGATATTTTATATACGGAAGCTCCATTACTTCAGCTCAAATCTAAATATAAATTATGTCAGAAATTCCTTATTAGCTTATGTTTTTATGGTGATATCAAAATGTGCAAGTTTTTTGGAGTACATCATTGAAAGTTCCTATTGATGGAAAAATTTAGAGCAAGAGAGGCCTTAAAATTTGCATTTCATATTGGTGCTTTCAAGCAGAGTTTTCCCCCCACATCTTTTCAAGACAGAGTTCTTTTTTTGAATAGTAGCCATCACTCATTATTAACATGAAACTAGTTCCCTCAGTAGAAGGGCTTGCAATGTACAGTATATAAAAAAAAAAAAAATCACCGAATGCCACCACACTGATGATTGCTAAAGGAAGGATTATCTTTCACTTTAAAGAATAGCTCCAGCAGAACTGGGAGTGAAAACAGAAACCTCTTTCAATGCCTCTGATCAAAACCGCTTCTGCCCTTACCTTAAAAAAGGTAAACCAAAAGAACAGGTTGGGGTTTTACTATTACATTAAACAAACACAGAATATATCTGAAATCCAGGGCGTCACTGATGCTAACAGGAGTTCTGCCGTTTTACTTCACTACGGGAAGAATTTCTTCCTGATCAGCACATTGGTTTTAAAGCTTTCTGTATTTTCAGTGATATTCCAAGATTTGTAACTATATTGTATGGTAACCATATAAGCACTCGGAGCTTTTCAATACTTTACAATTTTTAATTAATTCAAGCTCAAAGACCCATTCAGAGGACAGGATTACGTCTACAGTTTACACAGGAGGACACTCAAGGAGGCCTTGCTTTCTTTTTCAGTCACAGAAGTGACAACGCATAGTGGTTAGAAACCAAATCCATTGTCATCCGCTGCTTGTAACCTTTACACCTTGCCGCACAATTGTGTGAAGAGCTACCCAAAGTGCAGAGCTAGGGCTAATGAGGGACATGCTCTGATGAAAAATCAGAATGAGGCAGCTATAGAGCAGGTCCATGCCAGCGCTACGCGGCTTAGCCCTCAAACACTTGTATACTGGCAGGATACAACGGTGGAGGTGAGTCCCGGCTGTGAAAAGGAGACACCGCTCCCATCCCCCCCAGGCCTATGGCTGATTTCTTGAGGCATTTAGTCCTCTGTGAATTTACTCTTTATCACAGAGACAAGACTATCGATATTTTTCCTCAAGCCTAAATGGATAATATTCAAGAGGCTATGTCAAAGGAGGTATTCACACTAGTGAGAATATTCTTGCTTCTGCATAATTTTGAAAGAGATTTAATGCAGAATAGTAGCCTAGATAACTTCCAGAAATCACATGATGTTTACAGAGTGTCTAGATCGAAACACAAAGGGTTACCAAAGGCAATTATGTGGAGAACTAGTTTAATGCAGAAAGCTCCTGTGTCTAGAGATCAAAGTCAAATCGGAATACTGATTGCATGCAAAAATTAATTTGTTCCATCTCTTCCTAGGATTCCTCAGATTTTGACACGATCTGACCATCTTTACTCAGAAAAGGCTCCAAGAAACTGGCGTGTTTGCACAGTATGACCGAGGTGATTGCCACCACTAGGTATACAGTAATTATTGCAGATTTGGGAGTAAGCAACAGAGAGTTTCTAAACTTCCAGCGACATACACACAGCTTGCTTCCTTCCTATGCCAACTGTGTCTGGCTCAAATCAGTTATACTGGCTCCTCAACTTTCTACAGCATTTACGATTCATCTACAAAAACATTTGGAAAGAACAAAATCATTAAAAAGGTAAAATAAGGCAGAAAACCAGGAAACTCAAATTTAAAAAGAGCATGAGGTATCTATCTCCTATCCAGCTTTGGCTGCTGAAGTTCCAGCAGCAGCTACACTTCAGACATAAATCCACACTGCTGTGCTGCCTTTTCTGCAGAGGATCCTGATATTCAAGAAGGAACGCCAGTCTTCCCGTTTTCTGGCTTTGCCCAGTTTGTCAGAACTCCGCGTTATTTAAAGCACGCTTTCGGCTTGCAAATAGCTCCTCGCCATGAATCCTATGATCACACTCGGGTTAGAGTGGGGCTGCTTTCAAAGTTGGGCTCTTTTCTTCAGTTGCTCGTGCCAATCGGTGGGAGTCGATAGCACAAAGCTGTGCTGCGATTCCCGTTCTGTCTGCCTGGCAAACCTGCGGCGAAGGGCTGGCTCCTCCGCAACCCGAACGTGCTGGCGTTGGTGCGATGAAATGCACGGGCAAATCTACATGGAGTTACGGGGCAATAACAATGGCCCTTTGTCCAGCTGTGGCTGCTCCCCCTCTGCAGCCAGGCCTTATCTGCTCAGGAAATGCCTGCTTTAACTGACAGGTAGGAGATTAAATCTACAGCTGCCGAAACACAATCTCCACTCTGTTAGATAGGCTTTCATTGAAAAGCACTACAAACACATAATTTGTTTATGTTGTACCAGCAATCTTTGACAAAGCAGACTGTCTAGCTGAGACAAATGTGGTTAAACCCATTTATTGTATTATTTCTGCTACACAGAACAAGCTCTTAAAATGTAGAAACTAGACAAGGCACAAAGCTCTAGCTGTCTAAAGAAATCAAGAATAGATGACTTCTTGTTACACTAGCCCCCTTTACACAGCGTAGCATGTTCCCTCCTGGAAAACATCCACTCTGATTTCTTTCTTTTCTTTTCCGTGCCCCAACTCCCCCGCTTTTTTCTCTTCTTTAAAGTGGGTGGTTCAATGATGTTTATGTTTCCAGGTTTTAAAGTTTCTTTTGTTTTCTCTAGCATCAATAGATATAAAATAACTAAGTCAGTCAAAGGATGCCTTCAGATTTAAGAAACAAAGGAATAGTTTTGAGAAACTGCTTCTCAAAGAAAGAATAATTTTCCAGACACACTGTCTGGTCTTCCTGACTTAATGCATGCTCAAATAGAAGTTTTGCCTGACTAATGAATGCTGGACTGACACCCCCCCACCCCTTCTCTCTCTGTTTTTTAATCATCAATCACGTATTTCTCAAAACATTACTTCATTTTTGTTACACCTTCTGCCTTATTTTAAAATAATATTGCTGGCTGTTTATTTCAAATGAAAGGCACGGGGAACTGATGAATTAAGTGTTTATAAATCTGAGTTTTCAGATTGAAAACAACCTTTTTCATAATGCAAAGGCTTTATAAGAAAAACCTGTCTTTTAGCCCTAGTTTCTTCTGGCAATATATAACTCCTAGGAAACTCCTACAAGAACTAAACGGGTACTATACACTGAGCAGGAGAAGGGCAATGTTCACCTCTCAGGGGGAGAGCCTCAAAACCTCCACTTACTTCAGTGGAGCAGGACACACTCCCGAGAACGGAGCGTGGCCCATACCAATCTCTGCTTTCTATATTTAAGACTCTGTTCTCCAGCTGATCTGCATATGCAACTCCAATTAGTGTTACTGGGAGTTGTGTGCACACACAGATGTGCTTAGCGACTGGCATATTAAAACATCCCTTTGCTCTGATGAAATTTAATAAATGAGTTTTCCCAGTGTTATTACTATAGATGCTCAATAAGGAAGATCTTATAAATCACAGAATTGTTGCTCTAATGGTTAACCATAATTAAAAGGAAAAGAAATAGGAAGAGTAGTCAACATCTTAATGTTTTATCATTCACATTACTTCTATAACCCTCTTGCCTCTCCTGAGGCATTCTCTTACATACCCTTTTGCAGCATGTTGGTTTCCGTATTATTTTATTTAACCTTAATCACAGCATTTGTCTCTGGATTTGAGAGGAAGCTGTATGGAGCTACCATACGAGCTGCCACTCAGAACATTCAGTTTGGCATAAAATTAAAAAAGTATGCAATAAACTGGCTGAATCCATAGGGAATCCCTCAAACGGCATGGATAATGAGGGGAATCCATAACAGACATAAACAAACCCAGAAAGATGTCTGGGGCCAACATCATTATGTAAGATATATGCCCAAGATGTATGGGCATACGTTTGAATGTTCAACTTCAAACTCAGCCTGTATTAGATTGATTGAATCTCAGCATGGGGTTCAGTTAATAAACAACCCTTGCCTTTGGAAAATATTTGGGGCCGAAATCATGTATTATAGCTAGGCACCTACTACATGTGGCACTGAGATACCCTCCTACCTTAAAGACTTGTTAAAACAGGGTGGTAAAGAAAATTAGAAATCCATGCTATCAGAGGAACAGATACAATTTTCAGGTTAAGTGGCACCACTCTAAAGACAGTTGTTATCCACAGACTGTACCTCAGTCTATGCACCAGGGGCATATGAATAGAATTCACATTAAAAATTAGAGACCAGTATGAATCTTTGGGCTTTGATTCACACTTCCCATGTTTTTTAAACATGTTACCCATATTCTCATAAAGGATACAACAATAATGCTAGCAAATCTTTTCGGTAATTATTAATTTCACTGTAGAATAGCTTTTTTGCTATGCTTGGCTTGTTAAAAAAATGCATTTTGCTCACCTCAGGGTACACCATTAGCCTGCATATTTGCTCTTTTCCTTTTTTCCAGGTTTTGTTTAAAAATTCTTCTTAAACCTGTATATTAATCACTGCTCAGAGGGTGAAAGAATTTGCAGGAGCAGCTGAAGCGCTACTTTTTTTCCAGAGTAGGAACTAGTTAGTGCTGACACTTTTTACATGCATTGGAAGAGGAATGAAAGAGACACTGAGAAAGGAGAAACACAAAAATTAAGAGTAAGGATGAGGGCTGACTTGGTGGTACAATCAGAGTCCAACATATCCGTCTAACATAATAACATCTCTCAACACTGTGAGCTGCAATGGCATGCCCTAGTGACAGCCAGACCCAGAAATTAAGTTACCCTTGGCATAATTTTGGTCATTTGGTCACGTACTAAGAAAACAAGAGAAGGAACCCTGCAAAAATACCTATCAAAATAGACTTCCAAAATCAGAGGAGAAAACAAAAAGCTTCTTTTGGTAGGTCTGTTCAGTCTTACATCTGCATTTACCTGTAAGCCACTGTGCTCCATTCCGAAGCTCTGGTTTAGGGTTCAACTATATAGGAAACAACCACACAGTCTTTCAGTATACATATTTGTAGCACCTTAGTTCTTCTGCACTACATCCCCACATGGACAACGTTCAAGCACATGACGCCTTTGTGGAAATTTACTCACTCACTAGGAGGAGATTACTCTTAAAAAGTATGCACTATGGAATTTAGTGTGTAGTACATGCCATTGTAAAGTCACACATCTTAACAAGCAGAAACTTTCCTATTAGACATTTTCTTGAAGTGAAAGTGAATGTCTCTCTCTCTCTGTATAAATACATAAGTGTATGGCTATGCTTATATAGTTTATATTATGAAGATAAAAGCATATTCTACATATATACACATGTACATATATAATATACAGATCAGTGTATATATATTTATATATAAATATATATAGAATACATATTTATATACACATACATATGTATTTTGTATAAAAATTTTTAAATATACATATATATACACACACACATAGGTATATATATGTAGAATATGCTTTCCTCTTGTTTTCCAAATCCCTCACTTGGGATTTCTGTGTTCTTAGACCCATCTGGCTATACAACTTGCTTGCTGCAATCCTGGATGGTCACCATTTGAATGACTTCCTTGGACACACAAAACCTGTGTTTCTAAAATGCTTACTCTGGGAAGACCATCTCTATCTCTGTAAAGATGTACTTTGAGCATGATACATTTCACAGGTTTGCTGCTGAGTGAAGAAGTCAGAGAGCCAGCTGGGCTAATCATAGTGGTAGACAACTTGAGTAACAAAAAAAAGTCATTTGGAAATCACTCTATGACTCACATCTATTATTGCTGGATTTCTTTCTGTCTCTCTTCTATTTAGCAAATAATTTTTTTCTCCTTCACTTAATCTTCTCATTCCTCACCTTCAGTCTCTTTGCAAAACTCCTAGCATTCACTCTCACTTCATCTCTTCTGGAGACTATTTTTTGTATGTACAAGGTAGCTATCTGGCAGTAAATTCTCCTTTCTAGGCCACCGATACCAAGAAAGTAATGCCCAAAAGTTGCCAGTAAACTTCTATCATGAGCAAAGAGACCATAGTGAAGTACATTTGGCTTTAGGAAGGTCATTGTCACAAATACAAGAAAAGCTTAGACCTAAAAGTAGCACCATATCAAGGAAATGAGGACACCCACAAACATCTATTTTTTTTAAGATAGACGCATGCAACTGAAACAAATTAAAATCATGCTTTTCTAAAGCCCTCCTAGTGTACTCAAGGGTCTTCAGAGTAAACAATGCTCCTCCCCACACTCCCTGTTTTGTTAGCATGTGCTTGTCTCCACTGTCTTTTCAGGTAAATAAGAGGTTCAGGATGTAATTTTCCATTTCAGTTTAGAGGCATTTTTCCAAATAATTTTTTGGTTGGGTTTGTTTGGAGTTATTTTTATTGTGAAAGCCAGTCTAACTCCAAAATTGCAACAAAAGAAAATACAAGAAAAGAAGATACGAATATAGGGTTTCTGAGATGTGAGGGCAAATGGGTTGAACAGGATTAGTGTGAGATGCACAGACCAACTAATCCGTACATTTATTTTGGACCACACTGGTATTGTACTTTTAAGGGAAATGGAGGAGAGAGGTGTGGAATTGTATTTTAAGGAAAACAGAGGAAGAGATTTTGCTTACTGTTAGGTCAGTACTGTGCCTAAATGATTTAATGCTTAGATCCTGTAGTCCACATCCATGCTTTTAAAAATAGATCCAATAGTAATAATATCACACAGACATCCATCTGCTTTATTTTGTGGCTGAATAGAGTAATACCCACCGCATTTCCAACAGTACGTGCATCCCCGATACCACTGCCCCAGAGCCGGCTGGTGCATGTGGTACTATACTATTTGCAGCTCTGTCACAAACAGCAGAGAGTACATCTAAGTCATCTCAGCATTCTTATTGTATTTTTTCAGTATATGTCAACCTGATCTCGATTCTCTCTCCTGGAAGTCTGGCCCGTGTTCAAATCACTCATTCATTTTCCATACTCTGTGTGACCAGCTTTCGCTGTTACCAGTCGCTGCTATAACCTCTGTGCTATGCATAATAAAAATCTTTCCCATCTGAGTTGTCTGCCATGGTTACTGGAAATCTGCTGTATGTAGCATTCCCAAGAGCAGGAAAAGAAGGTACCTTTACTGCAATTGGATAAATACCACCTCTTCTTTAAAAGGAACATCTACCCTCACTGAAACCACATCTAATGGTGACTGCTAAGCTACCCCCACCTCTCCAATCAAATTTATGTGAATTTGCATTTTGCTTTCTAGTGTTGCCATAATAACTGAAGTATATGTTCCTCTTCACTTTTCATCCCTTGCATCAAGGAAAAAACAGCTCCCTAATATTTCACAAAACTTCACCAGAAAATATAGCTAGGGTAAAAACTAGCTGATCACTGCCTACTTATGAGGCTTTTTAACTGAGTTTGCATGTTAATTTATTGCATGCTTTGTTTGTAAATGTGCTTCTGAAATAAATGAAGCATTTACAAATATGATTAATCTACAGATTCAGAAGCAAGCAATAAAGAAACAAATTACTGAGTGCCCTTGTCCCTTTTATACAGAAGCTAAAATACAACTTTCAAACATCTAAGACTGCCTAGCTTTATTTTTTCTTTAACTAATGTTGTTTTGAATGGAAGTTTTCAGCAATCAAATTTTCTCTAAGTTCCTGATTCCAGTTTCATTTATATCAGTGTAACTCAGAAGCAACTGCAACGTATGTTGTAAACCAAGACCAGTGTAAACACTGTGTAGATGAGGTCAAAATAGGCCTGTTTATTGTATGATTTTTAAAGTGCTCATGTAGATTAATATTCTCACCCTTTAACAGATTTAGGCACATCAGCATGAATACAGAAACGCAACAAGTCGAAAATTCAAAGTACATTTACTAGTGTATTTTATGCCGCTCACATTTTCAGCCAGACCACCCAGAGCAAAGAAAAGAAAAAGCCACAACAAAAAAAGCCCTCTGCATTGTTTGCAATAATATGGAAGGAAATTGAGTGTATATTCTCTTCTTCCTGTATTTTCCAGCTAGATTAAGCTGTTGTCTTCACAATTGCCTCCCAGCTGCTGTGACTTGTGAAAACAACAGACCCTGCTCTGTTGTCTGCAGAAAGCCTGGATTGTTATGAGTAACTTTATTGCAGGCACATGAGTGTGTTAAGACTTTAAAACACGCTCAAATGTCATGTGCACACCCAGTGACGGGCAAGAATAATTATGAAAAAACAAGAATTCTATGTCTACGAAACAGTGTCAGACAAAATGGGCCATTCATTGTGTTCCTTTGGGAATGCTCGGACTCTCCAGCCAGAAAACAAAAAAGGCACTTTTTTCCTGCCGTAGGCTGAATACTTAGCTTTGCCATCTGAGCCCTAAGAAAACATGGGCCCCCTCTCTAACTACTGGCTGGCCCGCACACAGTAAAAAGTATTAATGCCCCCCTTTTTTCCAGCAGTTCCCTCTGTGTAGGCTGCGGCCAATGTAAAGTCAATGCAAAGACAAAACAGTTTGCCTAACATTAGTAAAAAAAACATAACTCTCGTACAGTCTGAAAATCCCTCTTACACACAGAGGTTTTATTCTAAGGCATATCCCCTCTATCCTTCGGCAAGTTACCGTAGCTACTGTTAATGCTTTTAGCAGGTAATAACCGCTGCCTTCTGCTCGGCTTCAAGCTTTCTAGGAGTCTACAGACAAGCCCGATTGTGTACAACTGTTAAAAATTATTATCTAAAACTGCCTAATTTACTACTGTCTCTCTTCACAATTGCTCTTCCTAATCAGAATCCATCTGCCCCCAAAAGGATTAATACAAATGAAAATATAATATGGCTTAGCTCAACATCAGGTCATTTTGATATGAGTTTCTTCCTCACAGCTGGACCAACTCCAGTCTCATCTGAACAGCGATAAATTACAAGCAAATAAAAAGCTTTTTGTGTTATTTTTAATCATAATTTCTGTGTCAGAGACCATGTGACTAACACACATCTTTAAGGTAAGGAATCACATTTCTCTATATTTTCTTTTGACCTAGCATCTATTCAGCGTATTCAGCTAAGTGTCTATACACCTTTAAATGAGGTGACCATATCAATTCACTATTAAATCTGAGCGCTGTTTTACTGAAATAGAAACAACCCACCATGACATGAAAAATCCTTGTACGCTACGCATAAATGGACAAGAATTATTTTTTATGAATTTGGCCCAGTGTCTGAATATGGATTTGCAGGCTATTATTAAAGACATCTAGCATGGATTTTACCTTGCCGTGCTCAAAGCAGGCTAGGAAATGTGAAAACAATGGAACTATAATTCTTGAAGGGCTCTGGTGCATTTGTGTGTTTATATGGAGCAATAGAAGGGAAAAGGAAGGACGAATTGTACCTCCAACAATTTTATGGGTTGCTGTTTTCTTCACTAAGCCTTCTTACTCTGCGAAGATACCATAAGCAGATTACGTCTACAGCTTTAAATGGGTTTTGAAAGGATATGGTGCTTTAACGTTAGCTTCTACCCTTCTTCAGGGCACAAACTGTCCTTTCTTATTTGTACAGTATATAAACAGCACCTAGCATAATAAGACACTGATCTTGACTGGGGTCTCAACCAACTGTGCAAATATTAGTACTTGTAATATTATAATAGGAGGTCATTACGGTTAATACTGGGCTATCCCAAGATATCCCAGGGGGATACATCAGAGATGAGTGTGCACAGGTACATTGTCTGTCCTTTTCTAGAATCTAAACGAGAAAGGTTTCAGACCACTTCTTGTCACTCCTAATATGAAAGTACAGGGTTACCCTCAAACATGTATTTAAATCAGAAGCATACAGTACTATGAAATGAACCATCAGGCCATCCATGAATTTGTTTTAACAATCCAACAACATCACCATTTCTCATTCATCCACTTAGCTTAATTTTCCTACCATCACTTTCATTGCTGAGGTTGTCTCTATTAAGCCATTTTTTGTGCATCATTAACTTTTAACCAGGCATCGATAGCTTTATTGTTTAAATTGCGTATGACTTTATTTAACGTCAGCATTTCTTCTGGCTCCTGACATGAAGTCACATTTTATAACTAATTAAATTGATCCCTGGGAAGCAAAAGCCACTAAACGGAATTATTCGTACCCAAGTGTCAATATATTAAATCAAAGGGCTAATGAGTTGGGTCACTGCTTCTTTTATCTGAAAGCTACTGCAGAATAGAATTCATACTAACCTCTGCTTTCTGCTTTAACAATCAATTTTATTTAAACCAAATGTAACTAATTAATAAATTTTGATAGAGCTGTAAATACATTTAAGCCAGTTTTTACCACTTGCACACATGTTACGGTCACTTTTTTAGGTGGAAAAAATTGGTTTGTTGATATAAGCTGTCTAAAAGTGTATTGTTTGAACTCCCATGTGTAAAGAACATTACTGCTAGGTCATAGGAAGCTTCCAAAATGACCTAAAAGGTGTTTTGTAAGTAAACGCTTTTGAGAACTTTTCAGTTTTCAGCCATTTCTATTATAGGCGTAAATCAAGATGAAAATTTGCCTCTTGGAACTTGACAATACCGCCTAACGAAAGTGATTAAGAAATGACTAAATTTGTCATGTCAGCTTTTCCTATAGCTCTTGCAGCTGCTGAGTAATATTTTGGATGCTTTTGCTATTTACATCTGGACACTACTTTTAAAATTCATCACCTAATAATTCATACCACTCACAGAATTAGTCATAGTTCAGCTTTCTTTGACAAAATGCTTGTAGATGGTTCGAGAAAGCTATCTTTACTGAAGTTGTCTTCAACTAATCTGTTTACGTCCAGATTGTTTAAAAATATATTCTGAAAATCTCTCATGCCTCAAAAACACATTTTACCGCTGATTTGTTTTGCTTGAGATCCAATCAGTTGCTCTTATTTTGTAACATTTGGAGAGTTCCATATAGGTAAGTGCACTTTGACGCTTACTAATATTTATAAGCTATAATTGTGCTTGAAGTCAAAGGCTATTAAAAAGAAAAAAAACCCACAACAACAAAAAGGGTTTGAATGTCATTGCCTTGCTTTGCTTGTGCTGGGAAACAAGGATGGGTGGGAACACACCTTCTGGTAGTAGCACTCTCAAGTCATGACCTTGCGCCAACTCCTGCGAGCATGCAAGGAGGCAGAGGGCAGAATGGAGAGTCTTGGCTGACCCAACCAAGTAATTTTTTGATGCGGTTTGCCAGACACATAAGGAGATCAGAAAAGAGGGTGAAATAACACTTTCTCTCATTCATTCATCCTCTTCCCCACAGCAAACAGGAGCAGAAAAGGAATGCGACTGAGTCACCACCAGCTCCCTAATCTACATCTAGGGCTGCACCCCTTACGCAAAACAAACTGTAAAATTATAAACTGGTTTAAAAGAAATACCTGAGCAACCATTGAAAGCAAGGCTGTGATTGTTCACTTTAAACTAATGGTTATTTTAACACATAATGGTGAATTAAAAATAGGATGGCAGCAATGTCCCTCTAAAACTCGGGTTTGTTGTTTTACCACTAAGATCAAATGCAACAGAAGGAACACCACAGATGTTTTTAAAAAATGCATGTTCTTGTACCCACACATCATTTGCTTTTTCAAACAGTAAATTAGGGGGTTTCGGCAGGCACAGTGGTTCCCTTATAAAACAACTTTAAATAGTGACTTTTATCCATTTATAAATGCATATGCTTTGGAGGGTCAAGTATGTGCTGTTGTTTTACACCACAAATGTTTTCTTTCGTTTCCAATGGTTAAATGTCATGAGAGCGCTTGACCCCTCTACAGAACGTCATTCAGTATCTGGGGGAAACCACAAATATGGCTGTACCTGTGGCTGGCATGAGATCATTTAAAAATAAAAGATCATTTCAGAAGTGGGTTTGGTAATAGTGAGACATTTGCACCTACAAATGTTGATTAAATATGGACTTTCTTAATATATATTCTGTAATCTTTATTCTTCTCTAATGCATTCTTTTTTTTCAAACACATAAACTACTCAGAGCTACAGCAACACTACCTTGTAGTTAGATTAAACTATGGGATACCATGACTGGTCATTGAATATATGTAGATTTTTTTCCTCCCATTTAGACTCCTCAGAAAGAAAAGAATCATTTTGATACAAATGGGGAAGTTCTACACAAGTATTCATGTCTTTGGGAGAAAGAAAGAGTAATGCCTTTAAAGAAAGACTCAAAACACAACGATGCTAGGACTCTGTTAGCCAAAGTTTCCTTGCAAAGCACAGAGGGGCTTTTGTGTAGAGAGTGTTTCAGAACCATGTTATAAAATTATGTTGTTGCCTGAGTTCACTGCAAACAAATTTCAGACATGATGCTGGAGATTCACTAGAAAGAAATGTTTTAAGATTGACAACTTCATCAAGATCTGTCCATTCTAGTCCAAAAATCATGCTGTAACTGCTAGCACTAGCTGCATTTAAAAATCGTTGAACACAGTTGAAACGAAAGAAGTAGTTTGATTTAGAAAAGGTTCAAATTTTCATCGATTACAATGGCAACAACTGTCAGCAAAACGTGTTGGGTACCTGAGGGGAGGAGGAGAAGAGAGCATTGTTTTCCCAAAGCAATATGGTTCAGTGCACATCACCCAGCTAATGTCGTTCAACAGTGCTATAGTTAAATCATGGAGAAATCTGTTTTTTAAACTAAGCTACCTAGCAAAGATCCTGATGATATATTTGAGGTTCAATACTGCCCATGAGAAAACAAAACATGGGAATAATGTAAAATCTACCACTAAATATTTAGTATTGGCAAAATAGAATTGTTGGGAAACATATCTGTCATCACATTCAAAAATTGGTTTAGCTTATGGGTTTGGAGAGTTCTGCAAAAATAGAAAAGAATGGCCCTTACTAGGGATATTTCCAAATTCTTTTACATGCTGTCTTTCACCAGCGACTGCAAAATGATCTGATTCATTTGTTTAAACATTGAACCTTGTTTGTGTTTTTTTTTTTAATAGAAATGAGCAGCTTGGAACATGTGATCAAGAAAGAAATTTAATTTCTGATTGTTTAAAAACAAAATCACTCTTTTTTTATCTGAGCTCTTCAGTTTTGGGGGAGAAAAAAGGTATAAATACTAGTGCCAAATAACTTACACTTTGGGTGTCAGTATTAGAAAACATTATTCAGGATCACAAGTCCATAAGGGAATTGGAGATAGACACATAAAATCCAGTTACCACACCACCAGTTGTTTTTTGGGGAGAAAAGTGGGAAGGGAGGGTTTGCAGATGTTAAATGCAAGCACACACATTAATAACCATTAAAATGGAAAAAGAATTGCTCACTAACATGCTAATGCCAATACTTTAAAAGAATTTTTCCCCTAGTTTTTGCCAGTGATTTCACTGTTATGCCATTGCTGTTACTATACTCCAGTGGAAAGTGATTTGTTGATATCCCCTTAGGTCATTCCAAGCTGTATGGAGCCTACAGCAATTAGCTGCTCATGTTTCTGTCAGTTTTCTGGTGCTAGACCTTCCTTTTCAGGAGGGGTTTTTTTTTTTTCCCCTCCTCTTCATTTTTACTAGATGCTTGCAGTTCTCTTGCTCTGAGCTATACAGATAACAATTAAGCTGAAATACTCGAGATCAATATAGTATTCTTTGTACTCTACAGTTAGCACAACAATTTCTGAAAGCATCTAATATTCTGCATGAAGACAGGCAGAGAAAATGTGGTAAAAACGTGAACTATTTATGCAATTTTTTATGATTTATCTTAGCAATTTTTTGCGTATGATTTTCTGTAAATGTGAGCTCTCAGTTGCCTACATATACGGACACAACTAGCCTACGTGTGAAGTTCCAAACTGTTGTTACATTCAAAATTGTTGATGCAAAACGCAAAAGGACAGAATATCATGATCTCTTTGCTCCTTTGGAATCTGTATTTTAAATTCTGCATATCTGTATGTTTGTGTGCTTCTATTATCTTTTCTCACCAAATTTAATAAAACCAGTATTTTACTATGATTTCTTAAAAATGAACAAACTTTTGGGATCCACATGCTTTAGGTGCAATAAAATGGAGGTGCAAATTTTTTAACCTAAACAATTTGGTACCTCATTTGCAGGTGTACTTTGGGATTAGATGTCTAAATGATTTCAGCTTCACCTGAAAATAAATGGTTGGAATAAATTGCTCCTGCCATAAGTTGCACCCTGCAGGTTGGTGGAGTAAAACCAGGCCAGTCTGAGAAGTATCAGGACCTTAAAATATGTCAGTAAGATGCTCAAGATATTTTAATAATATTTAGAAAGCAATAATTGCATTAGATTTCTGCGGCAAGTTGAACATATATCTTTCTGAAATACACATAATAGTTATCTTACATGAAATTTATTTTCAACAATTCCATAAATGAAAAGAAGGATAATTAAAAAGCAGAGCTCTAGGAAACTTGGTGATTTCATTTTGCAAGGATTTGTACAACCACTTCTTTATTTTTGTGTTGAATTACTCAAAGTGAAGCAACAGCTAGCTGATCCAAAGTCAGAAATTGTGCCAGCCCCACCTGAAAGCCAGTTTGCAGACATTTACATACATTCTAGTTACATTTGAAGCATGTGAATTAATCTTGCTAAGGGTGAAATTAAAAGAATTCCAGCAACAGCAAGATTGACCACAGTATTACTGGTTGAAAGAGTAGTAGTGATAAAATACTTTTCAAGTACTACAGAAAATATAGAAAAGAACTGAAGGCTTAGAAACACTCACTAACAGACACAATTTGGGATTTTGCTAGTGCAAACAGGCATGCAAACAATTTTTCCAGGCCACTTTCCAAAAGCCTCTGAGAATACAGCCTTAAGTGAGTATAGTTTTTCATGAAGGATACCAAACTGACAGCCTAAGAGCTGGAAAACTTAAAGGCAGGTAGACAGTAAAAACACTATTGCTAGTGAAAAAATATAAATAAATGAACCAGTGATACTAAAAATTAAATGAACTGGTGATATCTCATCTCTATGTTTATCTATCTCTGTAGCATATGGCTTTTGTACTTTGCATGAATCACAATGAAGCATCAAACCCAAAAGTCAAGAGGCAAGTTCGCTATATACTTAAAAAGAATTCACAAAAATTACTCTCTTTCTGCCAACTGCTGCCATTCAAAGGCCTGAATGAACAGGCTTTATAAATATGGGGTACTCATGGAAGCCTGCATAGCCAAGTATGCCTGCAACCAGATATTTCCTATGTGAATAACTAGACAGGGAATTTTCAAAGGCTTGTAGTAAGCAGTTTCAGCAGCAAATTCTCTCAGCCCTTAGTCACATGTTCCTTAAAAGGAAATCATTAGCAATCTAAAAACTCCCTTTCTTTAGTGTTTTCCAGTGTATGCTCAGTGTACTGAGACACTCTGTAAGTGATATTAACCTATGCCTGAAACAGCAACCAATGAGTTTATACTCTCCTATAAAATACCATATACGTACACTGAAGATACATTATGTACCTAGCATGTTCCCCAGCTCATATCTTCCGCATCATTCAGACCCTACTTAATAGATGAATAAAGCCACATTCTAAAACTTTTTAAAGTGGTCTTCTGAGCCAAGCACTCAGACTCAGGTTATCTGCGTGCAATTCCCAACTCCACCCAGGCTTCCTGTGAGACTCTGAGCAAGTCACTTAAGTGTCTGAGTTTCTTGCCTGTAAAAAAGGATAAATAAAACTTCCTTTCTACAACCCTTCTTTTGAGTCTTATCTAGCCAGACTTTTCAATTCTTTAGAGAGAGGGACATCCCTTGCTTCCCAGAAGCAATCATGACTGAAGAGTCTAAGGTCATTCATAGCACGACAAAACCTCCAACACATTGAACGGGGTTGACTCTACTCCAATACCATTCCAATAGCCTCAGTTCAGCTCTATCAATGCCTTGCAATTAATTGTGGTCAATAGCTGATATTTCAAGGGGGGGGGTGGAAATCCAGGGAAGTATGGATGGCTTTTTGCTAAGTCTTTAAACAAAAGGATTATGAGTTTTAAAAGGAATTCAGTTGCCAATTTTGGCAGTCAACTGAACTCTATTTCCCATATTTCCTATCCAATTGCTCAGATTTTTAAGGATATTGAACAAAAATCTCAAAGCTTTATTTTTGTGTCTATGTCCTTCCACTGGTACCCAGTTGCTACAAATAACCAGCAACACCAGAACTATACATGTTGATAAACTGTATTTTTAATCTTGTTTTTCTGGTGACATGTAGAAACCATATGAATCTCTCTCTCTCTCACTCGTGGTTTATATTGTCACAAGTTATCCCTGATAAAAGCACGGTCTGTTTTAATACAGCTGGGCAGAGTTTAAGCAGTGTGTATGTATGAAAGCAATAGAATGTGAGTAGATGTGCTGTTATACCACCCAGGATACCCAGGGTATCTGATAGAACTAAACTACTGGAATTTGGGGGTGATTGTATAAATTGGTTGTAGCTATTTTTTAAATTCAAGAAATAAATGATGTAATAAAACTATTTTAAAATGAAAGAGTATTATCAACAGATCTTTTCAGAACATCTCCACTTCATAGAGATTCCAGTTTCTTCAATATGATACTTGGATATTTGATTACACTTTTGATTTTCAAAGTGCTTTTAAACAATGAATGAATTAAATGACTGCACAATAACCATCTTTTCTATAACCATGGCTATGAATATTAACCTGATATTATTGCATGTGCAAAAGTGGCCTTTCTTAACAGCAAGTAAGAAATGAGAAGAATGGAAAGAAGAAAACAAAGGAAAAAGGGCAGAATGAACTAACGGACAGAGGAAAGATTTCTCAAAGACATCCAGCGTAGACAGAGATTTGTCAAGCATGTGTATCTATTTCCACCTTTCCACTGTATCTATGTATGTATCATGTAAATTTCTCACACTATTTTACCTAAAATTTGCCTCCTATTAATTATATAATTAGTCAGAAGAAATTCATGTTCTTGTAACCATGTAAGACTAGAACTACTGCCCAGCAAAAATTTCTGTCAGCATAAAGGAATGACCTATATAAATACTGTATTTTTATTATTCTGAACTTTCTTCATTTTTCCCGTTTTTCCCACCACTCTACTTAATATTTCTGCATGTTTTTTTGCCAAAACAAATTCAATATCTTTGATGGTATGATGTGTGCATAATCCACTTGTGATTTTTCAGTTAAAGAAGCTATCCCAAACTCAAGGGTGTTAAAACTTTTTTCTACTTCTACTCTGTATTTTCACTTATACCCCTGTGCATTCGCATATGCATTTTAAATACTTCTCTAAAACACCAGTAATCCCTCTTTGAAGTACCGAATGGAAACCAAAAGATCAGACTTTTTCAGTTCATGACTTTTCTATCACTACAGGAAGGACTCTGAGATCATAATTTGACAGAAATTTCCCTCATCTTCCAGTCTTGAATTGTTTTCTGCAGCAAAATTTATTCCAAGTAGGCAGATTTCTTTTGGAGCTGCTATCAGGTCACAGTTCACAGATCAACTGATGGCAGTGAATATCTCCAGTCCCTGTTTGCTACTGGAATACAAACTGTTAAAATAATGAGTGACACAAGAAGTTTCACAAGTTCAAGGGCAAATACAGCCCAATGGATTTGTGACTTCCAGGCATTTGACTTCACTGTCTACTGAGGTGAAAGCTTCAGCTGAAGATTTTCCTGTGGTTAGGTTATATATATATGTAAGGACTCTGCCTATTTGGGATTCTCTCATTCAACAACAAACTGTCATGCAGCAACTTTTCACGTAAAGGAAGAGGTAAGAAACTGAACCTGTCTGAAGGAGTCTGGAAAAAATCCCTCACCTCAATCTAGCTGTCTGCCTTCACAAGGATTGTGGGAACTGAGTTTTATTTGAAATGTCTACCTTTCTATCAAATTCAGCTGAAATCAACCAACAGGCTGAAAAGTTAGTGGCATGCATACCTTCACGAACACAAGACAGAGTTGCATAAAGCTCATTTCCAGAGGCAATCAGGCTAACAATACAAATCCAGTATCCTCCTTTTCTACGAAAATTTGGAAAACTGACAGCTCTAGAAAGTGAAGCTTTTTTGCTGTTGTTGCTGCCTACTACAACAAGGTCTTTTCACGGTACTTGACTATAATGCTACAGACAACATTTGAAACAACAAATTTCACGAGGAAAAAGATTAGAGCTCCTACAATCATAAAGTCTGTTTTATAGTGCAGCTTGCACAACGCAACGCCTCGGTCCTCAAAATGGAAGGTCTTGCTGCCCCAGTGCTCCCTCCTCAACCCCTCTCCTTTCTCCTCCCACGCTTGTTCTCTTGCCAGCTCTGGTGCCTCCTTCTCTGTGAACCTATTATAGCTACTGATCTCTTCACTTTCTGTGGGGAAGAATGGAGATTTCAGGAGCTGACGGGCTTCCTGTCATATTGAAAGATGGCTCTGATCTGTGAAGTATCAGTCCAAGAGCCACGGAAAATGTAAGACATGATAAATGACTGAGTGCTGGGTAAAACAGTATCATACTATTTTAAGTCAGGCCTTGTTTAAATATGAGGATTAAAATGTCCTGCTGTGCCTCTGTAAGACTGAACCTATGTTCACATGTTTCTTACACAGTCCTGGATTCAGACTGCAACGAAACCAGGTCTGGAGACCAAGTCAGGAGGAGGCTGGGCTCTGCTCCACTCCTCTCACTTCTAGGTTTGCCTTCCAAGAAAAGCCCAAGGAACTGCGCAGGATGGAGGCCATCGTGCACAGAAACGCGTTTCCCTCAGGGGGGGTAACACCCCAGGCTGTGGGGACACTTGCAGTTTAGGCACAGAGATAGGATATAAATCCTGAAACAGGACTGGGAAGCACATAAATTCAGCCGACAAGAGGGAGTCTAGAACTAGCAGCCCAAGAGAAAAAGCAAGTGGCTTCCTCTGAGGGTTACAACATAGCTTCTAAGTTCCTTTCATGATGTTGTGTCCTTTGAAGCGTCATAAAAATTAAAACAGATAGATCCCCCAGTCATTCCTCATATACACCACACTTTTCTCCTCTAATACTTCTGGCTAGGAAGTTTGCACAGCTTCCCTAGTAGCAAGATCATTGAATGCAGGTGAGTCGTTATGAGGAACTGGACTGATGTGGTTATACAACTAGGAAGCCTTTTACGTTAGAAATAGGATTGATCATAAACTATCAATGAACACATGGGGAAAAATAGTACAAACTGTCAAGAGAAAATTATGGGCCAGAGACAAAAATCAATAGTGATGTACTTGACAAAGCGCCAGACTTTGTCCAGACCCAGGTTATACCTCTTTCCCAAGATACACAAAAATAGCTCGGTGTATTTTAAGGCTAATTGTTTCTAGCTGTGAATTACTGAAGAATAATTTGAAATTTGTGGATTAAATGTGGAGGCTACAGATCTCTCTCAAACCCTCTTACTTTAGTGATACCCTAATGAAACGAAAGCACTTCTGTTGCTGCTATGTCGGTTAGAACACTCGCTTCCAGAGTATGGAGCAACATGAAAAGGAATAAATGAGGAGAAACTTATTTTCAAAAAATATATTTTAAGTTCCCAATACATCCAAACCTTAATTGTTTTAGTGGGTTCCACAAATCTAACTTAGATAGGACTATTGTCAACAAATTCATAGTATTGCCACCAGAAGTTCAGAAAGCATTAGTTTCACAAAACTTCTTGTGCACAAAATGGAAAACATTTTAGCTGAGCCTCAGCAGTGCAAAGATAACAAAGGGAAGAACCTGAGAGCTACAGCAGGTGACAGAGTAGCTGTTTCTTTAGAATAAAATCTCACATTAAGATCTGCCTTCAAATTGTGCAGCATATTCAAAGCAAATCATTGAAACTTCAGACAAAGTTCTAACTGACTAATTTGCAGAAAATATGTAGGGTAAGATGAAATATATCACCCAAAATGAAATCTTTTCCATTCTGTTTCCCCTGACATGTGCAGACCCTCTGCAAGAAGGAAAGAAGACAGTATTTTTGTCAGTACCCAAGGCTCTGTTTCCATGCGTGCATATCCACAACAAGTAGTTTGGTAAGCAGTGTAATTTAGGAATGCTTGTTTCTCATGCTTTTGCATGAGATGCAAACTCAGAGTTTTGCTTCTCTGCTGTCTATTAAAGCATAAGCTCAGATCAAAACTTCTCCTGAAGTTAGAACATTTTAACATCTCTTTCCCAAGTGCATTCTTCAAGTTCTAATATGGCGAGAGATTAGACTAAAGTCTTACTTCTAGGGCAACCTAAAAGGGTTTGTCAAGGCCACTAACCTTCATGAGACTTAAATTAACGCAATACTGTCGTGGTTTAACCCCAGCTACCAACTAAGCACCACGCAGCTGCTCATTCACTCCCTCCCCCTGCAGTGGGATGGGGGAGAAAATCGGGAAAAGAAGTAAAACTCGTGAGTTGAGATAAGAACAGATTAATAGAATATAAAAAGAAGAAACTAATAATGATAATGATAACACTAATAAAGTGACAGGAGTAATGATAAAAGGATTGGAATATACAAATGATGCGCAGTGCAATTGCTCACCACCTGCCGATCGATGCCCAGTTAATCCCTGAGCGGCGATCCCTCCACCACCGGCCCAAATCCCCCCAGTTTGTATACTGGGCATGACATCACATGGTATGGAATACCCCGTTGGCCAGTTTGGGTCAGGTGCCCTGGCTGTGTCCCGTGCCAACTTCTTGTGCCCCTCCAGCTATCTCACTGGCTGGGCATGAGAAGCTGAAAAATCCTTGACTTCAAACTAAACATTACTTAGCAACAACTGCAAACATCAGCGTTATCAACATTCTTCACATACTGAACTCAAAACATAGCACTGGACCAGCTACTAGGAAGACAGTTAACTCTATCCCAGCTGAAACCAGGACAAATACCTTTTAGGTTTCTTCCTATATCTCAAACATGGTTACCTAATTACCTAATGTGTCCCAAAACTATTCAGATGGAATTCTGAAAGACGGACTGGCAGCACAGTTATTTAAAAGTCCTTTCCTTAGGAAATCAGGGTAAAAAAGGTTTTGGTTTTGAGGGTTGGTTGGTCAGGGTTTTTTCTTTAAAACTGAATGCTATAACAAACACAGGAAACAGGTAGGCTGACTCTCTGAAATTTGCATTCATTACTACCATTTTATGAAAATAAGCTGCAAAATAGTAATAAACATCCCACAAGACAACGGCAGCTGTTTGTAAATACAGAAAAATATCTAAGAAGTGGGAAGGAGAAAAGGATAACGCTGAGTCAAAGCATTCAGGTAGTGAGAATGTGAGAGCGAAATGTTGGTTATTCCTTCTTTCTTCAGTAGAGTGATACGCTACTTTTACATGATTAACATTTCATTCTGGTAACCAGACAACAATGCAGCAAAGGAATAAAAGTTCATTCTTAGGTGGAAACAGGGAGCATGAGTTCATCTTCTTTTTTTTATTGTAAAAAAGGCTAAGTTAAGTACTGGAGAGCCATGGCTTTAATACTCTCCACAGCTCTTCACAAAAGCCTCAGTGAAATCTGGGTCGTGTCATAGCATGACAAGAAGATAATCTGTGTGGGACCTTCCTTTCTGATTAGGAGGTGCTTTCTCTTAATCAGATGGAAAGAAAGTCTCTTGGTAAGGAACCCCTCCTCTTCCAGAAAGTGGAAACAAATCTTTAGAGAAAGGCTTAGTCAGAATCTGCATGGAATCCAGGTTAAACCATTTTCCCTGGGCCTTACAACGCTACCAAATGCCCCTGCATATATGTAGCTCCTTAACTTCATCCAAAGCAGAGTTTTAATCCAGGCAAGATTTCAACCTGCAATATAGGCCTTTGTAGCATTAACATCTGAATGTTCCTGGAAGCTGCAGTTCATCAAGTGTTATATACTTTGTCATCTCTAGGGAGAAAGGAAATAAATGGGTGACTCTAAGCCTTGACAGCTGTAAATCTATTACCAGAATGAAGGCAGATGTGCTGTTTCTATTCTGTGGAGTTATTCCTCATTTGCACAGAGGTAAGTAGGATCCAGGTCAGGTTTGTTACGTCTATCCAATTAGAATTCCTTTATTTAGTGAAAAGAAATGTAAGTTGATTTACTTAATAATGACTTTAAAAAAACCCAACCTCTTAATAAATCCTAAGGAAGCTTTGCACTCCCTCCTATTGCTATTATGCCCTTCTTCAGCATGAAAAAGCAAAGCCTTGAAAGGAAAGAGTAGATAAACCAAGAGTCCTACATCCTATTCCAGTGATCCATCATCTATTCCGTTCTTCTCAGACGGAAAGAATGTATATTTTTCATTTAAAATAATACCTTTAAAATCTTTAATTCCTCATACTGCTAGAGCACTGTCTACTGAGGGATTATTTAAATCATTTAAAAGTTTGCAACTAGTTTCATTCTTAGCATTCTGCAACCTGTATTTTGTACAGTCACCATCTTCCTACATGTACAATGGAAGCTCAAAGAACAAAACCTGATTATTTGCTCTGTTAATTCTATGAGGATACCTATTTATGTTGCCTAGATTATGTAATGGATCAGAAATACTGAAATTAGGAAAAAAATTATTTCCCTAATATTTTTTGAATTACAACTTTTTAAATGTGGACCTGAGAGAGACTATAAGCTTCACCTGAAATTTCCAAAACAATTCTGGTATTATAATCATTATATGGGAAATATAATAATATCATATTATATCATATCGTATATTGGTTCTAAAGGTGGCCACTTGAAGTAAAACTTTAAAATAGGGTTATCATACAAAAATTACACAGCAAAGAAACCATGCAAGGAAAGACAAAAAATTCCTTAGTTTACCATCCTAGCCTTCGAAAGATTAAGTCTTGCTTCCAAAGCTAAATGTATAACTTGATGAAGAAAACAGCCAAATTTGGTTGGTTCAGTTTTGATTTGAGACTGCCTGAATATCAACCTACAACACTGTTACAAAAAAAACCAGTACAAAACAAAATAAAAACCCAACACAAAAAAACCCAAAACATAAAATATGTATGAAGGATCCGATTCAAAAGAACCTATCTATAACATTGGACAGTGAGTAATCTCACAAAGATTTCATAGGACCTGTGCCAAAGGGGTAACATCTAATATTACCTGTACAAACTCTGTATATAATGTTGGAAGCAGCATTCCATTAGATGCTCCAGTTTCAATTTTTTCTAAATTTTATCCCTTTCACATTCAAAGGCTCATCTCAATCAAAAAAGCAAGCTGCTTCTACTAAGGTCATGCCATAGTTACTACTGCTGTCTCAGTTTTCACAAATGTACGTGCACCGTGTCCTGAGCACAGGCTGCAAACTTTGATGCCACACGCCCAAAAGCCTTCTCCTCTGCTGTGTTGAAGCCTGTTCAGCCCATGACCCCACAGGGCAATGGGAGAACACTTTTTCCCACCTGTTTGGGTTCTGATTTTAAGAGGATCAGTACGTTCTGATCGAGAAGAATCAAATGGGCTGCCTGTTTCACAAGTTTCCTGTTTGTTTCAGAATAGGAAATAAGCCCAAAACCACGTAGTGTTTCTTGACAAAAAGTGGTTTGCTAATGGTGACCACAACATTTTCTAACCTGTTGCACTGGAGTGGCTCATCTTTCTCTCAAGCTAACAACAGAGTCTGGCAACACTGTCCAAAGAAAATAACTGTTTTCCATACTTAAAAAAAAAATAAATTACATCACTCTGTCAAATGATTGGCCTGTTCTCCACAGAGAATGCCAACCGCCAGTAACACTGGAGTGACCCAGGGCCTACATCAGAAAAGGGGGGGGGGGGGGGGGGGGAAGTCCTACTTCTTGTATGGAGTAGCATCACTAGACTACTTGAAAGGCACCATAAAGGTCTGCTGGGTCTAAACACATATTTAAATATGTAGTGAGAGCCTTATAAAAAACATACCACACCGGACATGTAATTAAGTAAAGATTAATATGCCTTACATATGCTGAATCATTTATCTGGACCATATTAATTATCATATTTACATGAATGCAGTAAGCATTCCTACTCCTACTACCACGTGTGAGACAAGGAAAGACTGAGAAAGAAGAGGAAGACGTTGGAGAAGCAATTTCTTTGCACCTTGTGGAAAAAAATCTTTCTATAAGCTTAAGAGCTGATGATTTTCATTGCAGGCCCGAAATAAAATGAACACACTTCTTATTTTATTTTTGGTCAGCAGAACCTTTAAAATGGCTATTTCACCAAGAGAAATAACACCTTTGTAATTTTAATGTATGTTTATGTAAAACGAAAGTGGCAGTTCCATGTTAATAAACCTTGCTTAGGAAAAAAAAAAAAAAAATCAGTTGCTGAACTATGGTGAGTAATTAGCCCCTTAGCATCCCCTTTCTCCAGCAATGCTTCCTCCTGAGCTGGCTCTTTTAAATAGCTCCAGTCCTGGCTGCCTTTGTTGAGCTTGGAAATTGTGCACATATGAGAGAAATTAAGCCCTCATTTAACAGGGACACATGCCTGTCAAGTCCAGAGGAACAAAGGCTGGTCCCTGGGGGCTACTCAGCTCCCTGAGGCTGCCACTCATTCTGTTAGCAATGCTTACCCTTTACAGATTGTGTATAAAACCCAATAAATCATTTCATCTGCTCTGGTTAATATACACATGAGCCTGGGACTTTCTTCAAAGTATTTTTTTCTTTTGCTTGCAACTCCATTCATTCATTAAGAGGTGACCTATGTTTGCTAGAGTGTAGCCAGGTTTTTACCTTTATGTAATAACATTAATGTCTGTGAAGTAAACCTGAAACATTTACTGTCAGAAATAAAGACATTTGATGCTACATCTATTTCACACAGGAAATGTTTTATTACTCTTTAATGGTCAATAATCATCAGTGTCTATTGTATAAATTACTAGTATATTCTATTCCTCCTAAAGTTACATCTGAAATGTATGCATATTTCAACTGATACTAAAACAACAGGGTAAATAAAATGACAGATGTGTAGCCTTGCCTAGGAAGAGGGTCTTTTCTCAATTAAAACAAACCAAACAGGAAAGTAATATAATGAGGAAATAATTTTAGTTTTGTTCTTTACAAAGTGTTATCACAAAGACGCATCTATACTATCCTGGGAAAAAAAACAAAAGAAAAAAAGACTGTGATGATAAATAAATAAATAAATAACTGCACAAAGTGATGACTGAAGTAAACACATGCAAGACAAAAATATTCATACACAATATAACAGCTACCTCCAAGCGCTCTATGGTGGATGGGCACAATTATCTCCAAATATAAATGCACACACAGAGCAGAGGAATATTTTACAGTGAATAAAAAACAAAAACAAAAACAAAATGAAATGCTGTCATTTCCACGTGAGCTCTTTTTGTTTTTAAAAAGAGGGCCTAATTCTGTACTTCTAGTATTAGACTGAGTGAAGTGGAGAGAACATGAACACCAGCTGAGGGAATGGCACCCTGCACTGCAATCAATGAAGCAAAACTCCCACTAAGTTGAGCATGAGTTTTTCCCTATACTTGAGTATAGGCTTAAGTCCATGAAGACAAGTTAGTGGTGTAGAATAAAAACAAATTAAAGTGCAGAGCTGTATCTTCTTTCCCTGAAATGGTGAAAGCAATATTTCAGTGCCTGCTATTAACAGGAATCTTTTTTTGTTTTGTCCACTCCGCAATTTTTAACTAACACATTGAAAGCGTGCCATTTCTCAAGCAACAATATTGCGCTTCACATTTAAAACCACAAAATAAAGAGGGCTGACTGTTCTGACAGCTTTAATCCTGATGATACTGGGAGTCCCAAGTAAAAAGTAACTGGTACAGCATGGAGTTTTCCCTGCTCAGCAGGCAGAGAAAAAGCAGTTCTGGATTTGATAAGTAAAACCAGATATAGTTGATGGTTATATGCTAAAGCCTTGCAATTAATGGGAAACATCAATGGTCCAATGAACTTGCACATCAGTGGGCCTTTGAGAAGGTCTTTTCTCCCATCTTGTTAAAAACTCATCTACTGTACAACAGTCATGATTTTTTTTGTGTACGAATTGCACGTGTTCCACTGTTATCAAAGGGGAAAAGAGGTAAGATATCAAGACTCCAGGTCCCATTTATATATTTAAAAAACCCTGCCTGTTGTTATTATTGATATTTTCACTGCAAAATTGTGTCAATGTAGCAACGAAAAGCACCTGACAGGATCATGACCTCAATATGAAGTGCTTTACAAATAAGAAGATGTGGCCCCTTGTCCTGAAAGTTCTGACAGTCAGAAGAAACTATTGTAATAGTAGTTCATCCTAGTTAAAAACAGCAACCACAGTTAAAAAATGTCCAGCCTTAGACTATAATCAAAGGCTACAATTCAGTGTATATTAAACCCAAGATATTAACAAATAATTACCTTGTAAAAACAAATTCCCATAATGAAAACATGATGCTATTATACCATGCCCCTGCAATTCTAAAAGTGACAGAAATGCAATAAATAACCTATTTCTTAGGAATAAAAAACTGTACAATGCAATGCACATCTCTACATTGTTCAACTTAATAGGGATCTACAGCTTCTCCTCCACCATATATACAGAAAATGCATTTCTGAATAATTAACTGAACAGAAATCAAAAAGGTCAGAGACTGGGTCTGCTATGCAGTTGTAACAGTCAGGAAGGATTCTGCAATTATAAGTAAATTAAAAGTAAGCCATTATCAGTAAAAATGAGTTTATCATAAAAGTAGTTGTCATTCTGGAAAGGGTCTTGACTAAACCTAATTTGTGTGAGTAAGGATTGCATCCAAATTCAAATCCCGGGTCCAAAAGTCACAAAACAAAGGAAAGACTTTTATTTCAGCAGGACTTGGTTCATTCCTCAATACCTGTACTGGATTTACCTGGTTAACAGAAGGTGTCTTTCTAGACTAGGCCATAAGCAAGCATTACCCAGGCTGTTTTTTTCCCCTTGAGCAAAAATTATCAGAAATTCTGAACCACTTTATCCACCTACTCTTTACAGATCAAAATGCAAAAAGTTGCCGTGAAAACAAGGGAGAATATGCAAAGGTGTTATATGCTATGTATGCCACTGACATAACACTTTAATAGGATATGCTGTAATTTCCTGCAATTAATATCTTAGCAGAGCTATAAAGGTTTTTTTCCAAAATTATACCATTGCGTTTACAACACTAAAATTAATGTTGTGTCAACCTTTCCATTATAAGCCCCCTTTTTCAGAGGTTTATAACTTGGCTGTAAAAATATATTCTGGCCTAAAATGTGGCATGCAAGATCTCCATTTAGAAGCAGCCATTTTGATTAAATAAAAAACATTATTTAACGGCTGTTTCAAGTAAGTCTTTTGAATGCCCTACAAAATGTGCAAGGGACCGCCAAGTAATCTAGGCATTCTAGAAAAAGAAATAAGTTTCTCTCCACAATAAGCCACTGTTCAAAGGATGTTTCACAGCCATGGAAGTTGCTCCACATCTGTAAGGAAAATATGTGGATTTAGGAAACTACAGACTTCTTCAGTGAGGGCAGTCTCTCCACTTGCCTCTTTCTGTGTGACAACAGCTATACTTCTGGTCAGCAGCTCAACCACATGGGACACTCAAGCTAGCCGAAATGGTTTTCATTTGAGGCAGGGGAGTGTGTGTGAGGAAGGAACAAAGATTTTTCTGTCTGGCTGAAGTGGATTCACTCTGGCTAACAGCTCCATCACAGTAAATGAAGGCAAGTGATAAGCTGACAGAAAGTCATGATAGAAAAGATGATCGAGACGTTAGAGAACACCCTATGAATTCTGAAACCACAGATTTCAGGCCTGTCAAATTTCATGTAAGAACAGGATCAAGTCACTTAGGAAATTTAACTTAGGTGCTTAAATTAGGAACCTCGTTGTCTAATCAACAGAAGGTAATTCACAGCACCTGGACTGCTTTATATATGGAGCCAAAAGTCCTGATTCAGTCACCCAAATTAGATATCTAAAATTAGACGCCCCCAAATATCTATATGCTTTTTATTCTGCCTCAAAAGAGTGTTGTGAGGATAATACACTTCAGCTTATGAGACACTCAGATATGCAGTTACAGAGGAGATGAGTATCCTGAAAATACATCACCAATAAAATTCAATGAGATGGAAAAGGCAAAGCTAGAAATGTGATAGTAGAGTTCTTCATACAAATCACTTGTTGTCAGAGCAAAAAACAAGTGTCATATCTCCTCCTCTGAGAAAAGTTTGTTTCTATATTTATAATATATAAATTGCTTTGTCAAATAAGGAATCTCAGTCTGTGCTTAGGCTATTAGGCATACATTGCACCATCAACTTGATTTTGTTACCTGTAGAAAGTACCCACACTACTAATTTATCTACCTGATCTAGATTTTAAACTAAATATATGTTCCTCCAACTGGTTAATCTCTCATTTACAGAATAAAAATGACTAATACATTAGTTTAAAATGAAGTTCCCTAACTCAGAAGTGCCCTTCCATACTGTGGGGCGGTGATGTGCCTCAAGATGGATTTCACACTTCACCATCAACTGTGAATTTCTTTGCTTTTATTATTTGGTGTTACAACTTTAATGTTTTCTTAACATACTGTCATTTTGGGTGGGTGAATAGGATGAATTCAGCATTTCATAATGCACCATTGTATACTGTTTACATCATTTATTTTCTTTTTATTGAATGATTACAAACTTCAATTTAAAATTAATAACATTTTGTGGGAGTTACTGCATGTGAATTAAGTGTGGTGATGTCAGTGCATCCCTCTGGAATTTAAAAGATATTTCACTGTGTTATATCATGTGCCGCACAGTATATCAATTTTTATTTCCCATCCCTCAAGTATGGAATGCACACTGTGTAACTTCTTAGATTCTCAATATAGACATAATTTACCCAAGCTGTGCAAATGCCCAACTTACTGAAGATGATATATACAAGATTTATATAAAAGACTAGTTCTTTCAAAAAAGCAGAAGTCTTGCATACAACACAAGCCACTATATTACCTAATTATTTGGGGAGAGGGGTTTCTAATGTAGCAGACAAAAGGAAATATGGTGTAAACTGCAGTCATAAATGAACTTTTCCTTACTTTAACAATGACTTTAAAACTAAGTAGGTAAATTCCAGGCAAGACCATTCACCTTTCCTTGAGAGCTATGCTTTGACATTTTTGTGAGTGTCTGGATTAGCCAGTTGCATAAGACAGTGAATATTAGAAATAGTCATTCACTTTACCTTTACATATATACTACCAAATGTATACCAAATGTTACACTGCATCTGGTTTGCTCATTTAGTGGTTTGTACATACTACTACTTTCTTTATGTGAAATCATAACTCCTGAATGCATTCAGAGAGCAATGCACTTACTTCTTCCTTGCTGTCATGACATTAAATATGTTTAAAATAAGTTTTTATGCTCAAATTGATTCAGTAATACACTTGCGTTCTGGAGCATTCCCACAATTACAACTAAAAAACATTTCAATTCTTTAGGTCAGGATTTAGTCCATCTGGTAAATTTAAAATTTTACTGAGAGATTTCAAAAAGTACTTTACAATTTATTTGCTAAATGCTTTTGGCCTTTTTATGTGGGGCTGCACTTCATCATTTTCCTCTGAATACTTGCTTCTGCAGACAGAAATTTTGACCTCTGATATCATCACATTCCAGTCTTGGCTGTATATCTGAATATCTCCATAAATCAAGACATTTCAATACTAACCTTTATTAACTATTTTCTTTATTCACTATCTCCTGATGAGTGTGTCAAATAGTGTGTTGTTTGGGTTTGGGTTTTTTTACATGGCCATCCCATGGTTGTCAATCACAAAAACAATCACTGAAAAAGTAACTGATTATAAATGAAAGGCCAATATCTTAGGAAGTTTCTGTCAGTCCCAGGATATGTTTCAATGTAACGCTGAGGTAAGACCTGAAAAAGAGCTGGTATACCCAAAAGGTTGCCCGTTTTTTCCAACTACATCTATTTGTCTAATAAAACAAATTACATCTCCTAAAGCCCCTGCTTCATTTATATCTTTGATATTCCAACCACAATACTAATATTCTAAGTCCTTACTCATATGAGGTCCCCGGTTCTGCAAAGCCTGCTTGAGTAACACTTAGATGTACAAGTCATCAAATACCAGCTATGTAAGTATTACTCAAGCAAATAAGACTTCACAGGATCAGCCCTGTTGGTAGGCTGCCAGTTGGCTCAATTTCTGCTCCCAGTTATCCATTTTAGTTTGTGCACATGCCACTTAGGAAGGAAACCGGTCTTCTGTGCTGGAGCAAACAGTGTGTTATTATTGCATTATTCCAAACATTGCAATATTGCAAAGGTTACGTGACGCGGGCTGACAGAGGGGGTAATGCAGACCTGTACCACCAGAGGAGGAGCACCAAAGAGGTTCAGAGGGGCATAATCTCTGCCAAACTCTTTGGGAGCTAGACCAGGGTGCCTGCATCAGCAAGCACTGAGGCTGCCACAGCATGTCGCTCCACGCTAGGTTGGAAGGGGCAGACCACCAGCTGAGAGTGACCCCTGGGCAGCGGTACAGGTGGGCAACAAATATTTGCTTGATCCTCTGCTGTTATGCAGGAGCTGGTTATAATCTGCCCCTAAATTAACAGGGCTCAAATCTGAGGCCCTTCTGTAAGCAAAAGCTGTAGAACGAGTGTTTGGGCTCAATAGAATCAATGAGATTTTAGCCCCTGCCTTTGACAGAGGCACGGCTAAGAACGAGCCCTTAAGCCACTGGGGAGACTGCAACGCAGCACACCCAGAGCAAACGAAGCAGCAGTACTTCAACGGGGGAGTAGGGACGCCTGTGTCTTCCTGTCCAATTTTAAAACACACGTGGGAGAGGGAAAGTGGGAGGGCAGCTACTATCATTTTCTGCACCAACATGAGCCTGAGAAACAATGACATTTACTTTGGTTTAACTAATTTCCACACATCAGATCATGTTCGGCACCCGTGTGCCAAAGTCCTATTCTTCAAGTCTGTTGAAATACCACTTTCCGAAACATGTGTGCTAACATTTGGCCAACACCACCACAAGATCATTTTATTAACTTGTAGCTCATTTCATAGACTGCTGCTCATGTTGCTAACATATGCTATTCTACCATTTACTGCTCTATAATTAGAGAAGTCATATGAAAGAGATACACAAGGCTTAATTTTTGCATTAAATACAATTTGTTTAGACTCGGGTAGGAGAAATAAAGCTATTTAAAAGAAAGAAAAAAAAACATATAGTGAATTAGAAAACTGCAAGACAGCTAATTTAAGTCTTAGAAGGTCACAGTAAAAATTTTTAACTCCCCATTCCCCCCCCCCCCCCCCCCCCCAAGACTGCATACAGTTTTAAGGATTGTGTTAAGAGTCAAATCCAGAACTACTTTCTGCTTTTCCAGGATAAATCTTGTTGCCAGAGTCGGAGGCCCTCGGGGGCAGAGCAGCTAGCACGATCTTTGCACACGGGGGACCAAGGTGCAAGACCAGAAGTTTACAAGTAGCACAGGAAGGGTGACCCTTTACCAGTGTGTCTTTTTGCTTCGGCCACCATCATGTTGTCATGCCAAAGCATTTTTAGTATTGAAGAGGCTGAATAAAGCATAGGGACCATCGCCAGAATATTTATTAAAGCATGGACTGCTCGGAGAAGGTAAGGATCCCGCATCCCTTCTCTTTCCACACAGCCAACAGAAAATTCCAGGCCAGCCAGCCACAAAGATGGCTTTTGTTGGAAAAAGTTGGCCTGTAATAGACCTTTTGCTTGGGTAATTATCAAACAAGGACGTTAAACTCATTAATAAATCACTATGTAAGAATAAATAAAATACAAAACATTTGACTTTGATGTTTAACATATTTGCCTTTCCACCATTGGATCAGTTTCCATGTTCACTAAGCAAGTCCTGAGCTGGGCAGAAGCTGTGATGCCACGCCTATGGTAGAGCCCCGGGAATTTGAATCAATGATTTAGCAGCCAGCTACAAGTTACAGGCACATAACAGCATTACTCTCTTCCATGTGCACACAACTGCATTGCAGAAGGGAGTTAGACACAGATTTTTTTAATACTGAACTCTTTGGGGGGAAAAAAAAAAAAAAAACAAGAAAGAAGAAAAGATACCAATGACAGCTGGGAATCAATTCATAAGCAAACTGGAATTTAAGGGCAATGTATCTTTCCTACAGTAAATTAATAAACTGCAGCTATAGTTTATTAAGCCACCACAATAATTTACATTTTCTACTGCCATAATCTTGACTGTCTATAAATTACAGCAGTTTTACCTATTCTTTAATCCAGAAACATCATTATTAAAATGTTTGATGCAGGCTACAGTGCATCTATCATTACTTGTAAAAGTTAATTAGATTAGATAAAAGAAATAATTAGATTTGCATTTTTATCCTGGTTTTAAACTTCCAAAGAAGATCACAACAGTGTGCCTGTGGGCAATTAAAAACAGCATACAGCAGTGAAATATAAAGGCAAAAAAGGTCTGTTTTTCCTGGCTAATTCATGATTGAAGATACAATTACAAAATATTTTAAGGGTTTGCTGAAGCTGGGGGCTATTCCTAGACTTCTAAGCTTTGTTTATAACTCTCGCTCTCTTTCAAGGGAGTATCTGATCTGTGTACCCTGCCAATAGAAGTATCAAATTGCTTTCAATGGCTTTACTTCGTCCTATTCAGAGCTTGCTGGAAGGGGATCAGTTTCATAATCAATAACAAAAAAAAAAAAAAAAAAAAGAAAAAAAGAAAAGAAAAAAAGGTGGGGGAGAATATTCCCTGGTGCCGGAACAGTAGCACTGCAATTGCTTTTTGCTTGTCAATGCTAAATACAGTTTACAAAGAGAGACAACCTCAGAGAGCGTAACTGAACTGACAATAACTAGATTCCAGCTTGTGCATTTTCAGCAAGCTCATTGCAAGGAGCTTTAACCTGTCTCCAAAAGGCAATAAACTAAAGGTTCAGCTCTTAAAATTGGAGGTCAGTTACATACTTAATGATGAAGCATATCTTTAAATCTATTTCTACTATTATTATCCTAGCAAAAAATTAATTAACCAGGTCAGGGAGGCTATGAAGGCTAATGTGGAATGTAATTATTCCTGATCTTTAGACATGTGCTTCACATAAAGAGATAGTCCTTATTCAGCTCACCAGGTACCTGAATTGTCAGTAGTTAATCATGGATAAGAAGAGAGACTCGTTGGTTCAGCCTCTTAAGTTTGAAGTATGATTCAAATGATTGATATTCAAGGACATTTTAAATAGTTGTAATTTTTATGTTACTATTCTTTTGTTTGTTTACTATCACAGTAATCATGTTCACTCTTTTTGACCGAAACAGAAAATGCAAGAACATTAATATGAAACTACAACAGCATGAACATATAGATTAAAACTAGAAAAAAATTACTATTAGGAATAATTTCTAGTGGCTGAATTAAAACAGAATGCTTATGAGAGCAGAGGAAGCCAGTTTTTCCATGCAATGGAAATCATACTGATTCAAAGAGAAAACGAAATGCTCTGGAATGGCACTGAGCATAGTGCAGAGGAATAAGGTGAAAGGAAGTGGACAAAAGCAGTTTGGATCAGCTGTCAGTCACTGTCATACGCATCACAAACTTTTGAGGAAAAGCTCAACAATCAGTGACTCTTTTAAAGATTTCAGCCACAATTTAGGACTTGCCTTAAGGAAGCCTGCCCACCCGAGGAGGGAAGCCTCAAGCTTCCATCCCTTAAATCCACACACCATCCTCCCTCACCCAGAGGGAAATCCTGGAGCAACATGCTCCAAGCGTCTGTAGGATCCAAGCCCCTTCTTCAGCTGGACATGGTGAGTTCAGAAGCAGTCCCCAAGCCTCATTCTGAAGGGACTGAATTCTGGCAACGGGGCACCGATTTCACTGGGATTTCAGGGCCTCAAGTGGTTCTCAAGGTTGGAACTGTTCTAGAGATGCAAGCCTTCCCTTCTTCCAATGTAGTCTTATGTTCATGATGTACCACCACATTTGTCCTTTAAACAGCTTTTTCCCTTATGCCTAGAGGCTTTGGCTTTCACAGCACAGGCTAAGAGATATCCTTGAAATAGTCTCATTTTGTCCCTTCTACTTTAAGAGTTAATACTTTTTATTAAACAAAAAAGAAAGTTATTTAAAAAATCCGAATCAACCTGGAGACTGATCTGTGAGCTATTACTTGCCCTACAGTATTTTCTCAACTTTTTTTTTCCACTAAAAGCAATGATTTCTCTGTACAGCTTTGCAGAGAGAAGAACTTAATTTGGCATACTAGATTTCCTCCCATCTCTACGGATTCCTCTGTAGAGAAGTGTTTATGAACATCATGACCATTTGAGCTGAAAAGAAAGAATACACTGCGTTTATTTGACATTTTTCATTTAAGATTCTCAAAACATTATATTTGAATTGAGGAACAGGAAGCAATTTGCAAAATTTCAGATAATCAGAGACAGAACTGAGAATAACTCCAGAATCCCACTCCCTTTAGCAACAGACAAAACTGCTTTCCCCAACATGCACACCCTGAGAGTAACATTAGCTCCCCTTAGAAAACATGAGGTGATTATGCAGAACATTTAATGACCTCAGTACTCTTGAAATACCTGTGTTGTTTTCATATGCTAAGCCTAGCTAATGTCTTCATTGATCACAGATTGTTGACAAAGTTTTAGATGTGTAACAGGTCTGGAGTAAGGTGCTCCAGTAAATGGTCTTAAAAG
The DNA here is from genome assembly GCF_929443795.1 of Astur gentilis. Classification (NCBI taxonomy): domain Eukaryota; kingdom Metazoa; phylum Chordata; class Aves; order Accipitriformes; family Accipitridae; genus Astur; species Astur gentilis. Next base: position 15,529,933 of record NC_064896.1, on the reverse strand, counting down.
GAAAACAAAAAAACCCCAACTAAATGAAATAAGGTGTTAAAATGATTAAATAAACCAATAATATACAATACAATGTAAATAATAAATACCAAATAATGAAAAATCTTAGTAAATTAACCCAGTAGGTGGCCAGGGAAAGATGGGTTTTATTTAATATGGATTATTTCCACTTTTATATGTGGTTGACAGAAATCTTGTAAGCCCCATCTAAAGTCATTCATTTCTAATTGTTTAAATGGTTAAATAAACAGGATGCACTTATTCACAGAAATAATTGTTTAAGAATTAACACTGTGCCTCAGAAGATGACAGTGGTACACTGTGTGTCTCGTGATGAAAACACTGCATCAGCAATGCCCCACTCCTGCCTCCTGGAGAACATACTGTACTTATTTCAAGTAGCTGTGCCATGAATAGGGCCCATGCCCAGATGGAACTGGCACCTCCGCTACTTACATTTTGTAATATCTTCAAAAACGGAGTGTCAGGGAAGAGTACTATTGTTTTCCCTTGCATACAAAGTACAGATAAGAATCCACCACACCATTTTATGGAAGTAATCGCTGTTTCCTAAAAAGGGTTGCTCAAGAATGTCTTTAAACAAATGCACCTTCTTAATAAAATCAAGCAAGTTATTAGGGACACAGTTCCAAATTCCACCAAGACCAAAACCTAGAGAATGTAAACATATCTTAGAAAATTGTTTTTTCCCCTCAAGCCACAGAGAGCGTGATTCACCTCATCTCACTTCAGATCTGTATACCATAGGCATTGGCATGTGTATACTTTATAGTTAATGGAGAGAAACAGCCGTTTTAGGGAACAATTAATTTGACGTATTTTAAATGTCTGCTTTAGGACAAGATGAATTGCATCCCAAAACCATTCACTCTGCTTGTCTCTGTTTGCTATAAAAACAATCTGGATTATTAATTGAGACAGAGTCTACACTGCAGTTATCTACTTTGGATATGATGAATTCCACCCAGAGTCACCAGTGTGACTTCAGTATCAGTACTGAAGTCTCCTGAGCATCCTGAGATGCTGGGAGGGGACCCGGGAGAACCGGCACAGCACTGCATCTCTCGCCTGCCTCCTGGTTTACTCCATCCCACCTGTAGCCCTTAAGGAGCTACAGGTCTCAACAAACTGCACCACTCGTGATCAATTCAACAGCAACAAACCTATTATGAACTGCAGAGGCAACTTAGCAACTAACTTCTCCCCCAAGCAACTCCTGGCTAGCAAACTGTCACAGAATTAAGAAAGAACAAATAAACAAACAAAGCACCATCACTTGGCTCACGAGCAAATTGACTATGTAAGCTGGTGTTTAGCCTAGGAAACAATCTCCTAACAAACTTTTTTTCAGTAACCTCCTCGTAAGATCAATGTATGTTTGAGATGGCATCTGCCCAAAATGCTTAGTGCTTCATACTGGAGTCTACAATGTTCCTTGGGCAATGAGATCCCCACTACCAATCTAGCTAACAAGCTGGGAGAGGAAACAGTCCTCACTGCCTCAACTACACTGATTAGATTAATGTTAACATAAAGATAAATAAAGAGGACCAACCACTGAGGAACTATGGAATAAGAGTAGCTTATATTGGGAAGAATTTTCAAACAAATATAGGGAAGGATCACCATGAAATAATTTAGCTCGCGCAAACAGAACAATCATTAAAACACTTCTTTGCATACACATCTAGAAAAGGATGGGAAAGAAAACTTGTGGAGGGTTCAGCACTATGTAAGAGGAAAACTGGGAGTGAACAAGGAAATGAACCTGCAACCTATTCTAAGACTGCATTTCCCCAGAGTCAGTGGAAGGGTAAATCTACTGGAAAGTATTGAGTGAACTGAAACATAAAGTACCTTTGAACTTTTTACTACAGAGCAGGATAATTCGCAGTAAAAGATACCCACATTCTCCAAATAGGAACAAAAATTACCTGGGCATGATTCCTCTATCTGTGTCCTAATTTTTAAAGGAATTTAAAAATTAGAAATTTCTTCTGCAAATAAATGTCCTGTTTGGCAGACTCAGCTATGTTTCAGTCTTAGCTTTTCTGCCAAGTAAAGATTTTTTCCTATGATTCTTTGTTTTCAGAAGCCAGACTTGCAAATAACACCTAGAGAAGATGGATGTATTTCTTCCTTTCACTATTGCTACACCTCTTCCACCCTTTATGTACACCTAACATGAACAAGCAGTCTTCCAATAGGCAACGACGATAAAGGTTCTTTAAAATTCAATTGTGTCTCTCATCCCAGGTATCAACACGTTTATATATGTTAATTAACCTCCTTAAAGTGTAACTGAAACTGCATTACAATATTTGCAAAAGCATTTACAAGCATTCCTTTGGGATGAGGGAAGGAAAAACTTCGGTTTTGGCATCTAGTAACATGGCAATCAGCTGATTAAGGAAAAAAACTGCTAGTCCAAGCTTATAAGAAATGATTGGCAGCACAATCACCTATCAGACCAAACAGAAATATTTAAATAAAAGAACAGGCCCGTGGAAATGCTTTCAAACAAAGTGGGAAGCAGAGAAGGTAATACAGTCACATCAATAATGCCTCTACCTCCATGTCGCTCCCTACCTGTGTATATTTGCACAAAATTAAACCAGGTTCTGAGTACCAGTACAGATAATTGAACACCTCCATAACACAACCAGATTCATGAAGGTACAGTTACTCCAAAGGTACAAGGGACACATATACCTGTGGGATTTAGTACTGTCTCAATGGCTACTATCCTATTCTATGGTTGTTTGCTTTAGTTAATAACATGGAAAACATTCTTCTAACCTTCTTATAAAGCCAATTTTGCCTTTGTAGAATAAGGAATTCTATAAACAATGATCGAGACTCTGCTTTTACTTCACACAATACAAGTCAAACTGTGGATTTTTTGAATTAAATGACAAGATTTAAGAAATAGTTCATAACTTTCAGAAGAAAACTCTGCTTATTAAACAAAAGCTCTTTCCATCAAAAAGATGTTTGACAATAATTTTCTAAGACACAAAGACCCTCCATAAAGAGCATCTTTAGTGAGGCTTGTTAGTAAAGCATGTGGCTGCTTTATTTTAGATCCTTCCCTCTCCATAAATGGAATTTAAGTATAATCAGAAGAGAGCAATAAAACACACTGACCTGAATTTGCTGCTGCAGTAGATTGATTTTGTGCTGCTGTTGCAGAAGTTGCTGCTGTTGTCTTGCAATCTATTAGAAATAAAATTTCCATTAAATTAAAACAGTAATATTGAAACTTCAATATTATTGAGTGAAAAACATCTTATTGGTTATTCTTTACTATATTTTTATTAAGCATCATTTATTTTTTTAAAAAATGAAGGATATTTTAGAGGTATCTGTATATGTGATGTAAACATTTTGAATTTAAATGCAACATAAATTCTAGTTAGCCAGTAGAAATATGTATTTTAAGCACTTAGGCCTCAACTCTGCAAAGCATAGAAACATGAGTTTAGCTGTGTGCGTGTGAATAATCTCATCACTATTCAACAAAGCATTTAAGCCTGTGGTGGTCTTTGACTATGATGCATTACTGTTAGCTACAATGGGAATGAAACACATGCTTAAAATTAAGTGGTTTGCTGAATGGGGATGGGATTACTCAGGTGCTTAAGGTTAAACACACATTTTCCTGCTTTGCTGAACTGGAGCCTTAGCTAGTATTTATAGATGTTTCACTATTCAGCACAAGCTCCTAGGGCAAGCTTCTCTAACTTCATTCACAATGAGCAGCACATTACTTCTCTTGTAAATCTCGAAGTCTTCCTTGGAACTACCCAAGCAAGTAGGGTCTCATTCTGTGTAAAAGCAGTACCTGATGCTCAGTAACTCATCCTCAACCCAACCTGGTGAAATATGCAGGTTTTCTTACCATCATTTGGTAGATTCAGTAAGGGATCTGGAGGGTAAAGGTTCACTCTAGCCCTTCTCTAACACAGATGGAGAGAAGCAAGTGTTCAGGGCAGGGAACACTAAGCGACTAATGAGAGAGAATCTGCCGCAGACAACCCCTGCACCTCGATTCCCACGAACCATCCAAAATCAGCATGCAAGAGCAGGAGGGAAATAGGATCCTGCCCTCAGACCGCAGAGCTGCTCCCTGCACTGGCTCCCATGGACTGCAGCTATGGGGGAAAGCCGCAGGCAGCTGGGGGAACAACAGGCCTTCTGCTTTAGAAGGGTAACGCTGCAGCAGGCTGAAACGAGGACAAGATTTGTGTTTCCTGGAAACCCTGGCCTCAGCACTTCCGCTACCTTCATTTCTTAAGTATAATTTCCCCTCCTATAAATATATATCTAGAGCAGAGGAACCACATAAAACAGCAAGAAGTTGGTGACAAAGGTAGTTTGGTCACTCAACCTACTGTTTCGGTTTGGGCAAAACAACCTCCTGGTCTCCTTCCCCACCATCTTCTGAGCACACTTACTCTGTTATAAACAGAGAAAGCTAAGTAAAATATTTTTATGATAAAAAAAATTACAGAAATGTAGCAAGGTTGATTTGGAAATAAACAACCACATAGTTTTTAGTGCAAACTGTTCAGATTAACTCATAAGGAATCTGCAGTTACATATTTTTATATATGTTTGCGGTGGTGCACACACTGAGATCAAGTCTGGCAGTTCCTTAACCTCTCACTTTGTCACCTGGAAATAACTCTGTAATTTTTTTCACTGCTACAGTTAAAATTCACTTTTGGATGGGAGACCAACACAAAATTCATACATATTTTAAGTCTTGCATATGATCTCAAAGAGGAAAATTGAGGTCTACATAATTCTGGGGCTGGATCGAGGCAACGTGCCACACAGAAAAGGAATCAAGCAACTATCATAGCCCACTACACCGATGCTTGTAACAGGGACCAAACTCCCTTGATGAGCCTGATGTTCAAATATGTATGGACAAATCTCCCAGTAAAGTCAACAAAAATATGGTGAATGAAGACTGAAGACACAGGCTCTAGTCCACTAGTGAAAAGGTAGTGCAAACAGAGCTAGCAGCCTGTCTGTCCGGGTAACGGAGGGGCAGCTCCCGGGACCTCAGGCCATCAGTTGTCAGGTCAGTGGTCAGCACTAGTGTCTACGCTCGGAAAAGCAACTCTCATGGTAACAGTGCTACAGAGAATATTTAAAAACCTGTATGAGTGCTTGAGTTACTGTTTTTAATAAGTAACACACCAGTTGTGCTATTCCATCTTAGAAGTGTAGTGCTTGTCACTAAAGACAAGCTCCGTCAGGTTTACGTCCACGTTGTCCCTGCTGCTAAAATCTCAGTGAAGGTAATAAAAAGCGAATCATGATATTCAGCTTCAGAAAGGAATTCTTTGTAATTTCACATTGAAATCAGACACTGCATGGAGCTGCATCATGGGTCATTCCTTCTAGTGCTGGATCTTTTTTGACGGATACACAGTATCCTATGTCCTGAATTGTCTGGAGCTGCTAGTGACCTGGCTGCTACCTGACAGGGTAAGCTATAGCCAAGGGAAGGATGAGATCTTTGTTTCCACGTGCAAAAGCATTGATCTGCCAGAGTTCAGACTGCTTGTGAACAGCTTTGTGTACCTGTATGTACAATATAGTACCATTTGAATAGGCATTGCCTGATGAAAACCAGAAATATACCATGAAGCATCTAATGTCAATAGTTCCTCTTAGATGGAACAGTACTGTGATAGAAAATACATCCAATACTCTGCAATGCAATTACCATAGCATAGTCTTGATGTATAGGCTTGACATAGTAAAGTAGGGTACACGAGCACCATGTGGCTCAAATTCTGAATTTTATTTGCCTATTGGTTGAGCTACATGCTCGCTTCATTGAGCATGACAACCTAGTTTTAAGTGTCATTTAATTTTCATTTTGAAATATAATTACAAAGTGTTCACTGTAAGATATCACTCGTCTGCAAATGTGTCAAGATTAATTTGTGCTAGCTTATTCACAAGTGTCAATAGTTAATTACTGTGTCATCTCTGGATGGCTAAATGACATTCTAACTTCTGATTTTTTACAGTGTTCCTTTATGTTATTTTCCATTAGGGGATGAGTCCATATTCCTACATGTGGGCAAATACTCAAGCACATAAAATACCAGACGTCACAACTCATTAAAATCAACAGAGCATATATTGCTGTATATATCCTATAAAATACATTTAACTGAAAAGATAATTCTAGTAGTAATGTCAGATTCCTAAAAACCACACATTAATTTGGATCTGACTGATCTAATGCCTAGGGGACTAGGATATGGGATCACTGTTGTTACACTTTTGTACAATGAGAAAAACACAGCTCTTTGGAAAACTGTGTCTTTAAAAAAAACAACAACAAAACCCAACAACAAAAAACCCACAACAAGAACAAACAAGTCAAACCTTACTTGTAGAAGAAATTTGAAGGTTTGGGGATGCTTAAGGTTGGGGGGTTTTCCCCAATTATTTTCTCATCAAAAAGAGAGAGTTAAAAAATGGTTATAGTCTGGCTTATTTGCAGCTTCCAAAATTGCATCTCAGTGCAAGAAACAAGAACCATGAAATCTATCAAATGCCATTTATCCTAGGAAAGAAATTATTTGAATGTCCACACCGACTTTTTTTTTCTCAGGGTCTTACAATGTTTCCTCTTTCTGGAAAAAGATGTAATTTCTGAAGATATTTAAGCTCTTTAGCAAAAAAAGATGAAATGAAACACCAAGCAGAACAGTGTTTATGATAAGCATTCTGCATGAAACATTGTCACAGGTTTCTTTCTTGGAGCCTCACCTGTTCTTGCTGTTGGCGAGCAAGGTCCATTTGCTGCCGTTGTTTTTCAATTTGTGAGGCTGCCAGCTTTTTCTGTTCATCATGGGCAGCCAGGAGCTGCTCCCGTAAGCTGATCAGCTGGGTGATCATAGTAGAGAGCTGTCGCTCTTTTTCTGCCAGGCTTTCTGGTGTACCTAAATGTGCAGGAAAGATTTACTGTAAATATGAGATGGACAATAGTTACCAAGCAATATTAAAAATAAAAATAAAATAAAAAAGGCTGAATCACCAGCATGCTTATTTCAAGTGGCAGCTTGAATATATATTTTACTAACGAATCCCAGAAGAATCTAGCACATAGCTTTGCTGTGCTCTAAGCAGTGGAGGATATAACAAAAATCGGAGCAGAAAAGATAGAGAGTATTTCTTTTTTTCTGACAGGAGTAATTAACGATGCACTGTGTACAAATCCCTATATCTTTTCCATCTAAATCTGCCTAGTGTGATAAATACATTCACAGTTTACTAGACATAATTTTCCTTCACATTATATATTTTGTTGTTTTTTTCCACAAGTATGTAAAAATGCTAAAAAAAATTAAAAGATGCTGTTCAGTGGAAGAAGCAGTTTAATAGTTTATTGATCATTTCTCTAAAATAGCCATATATCTGGTAGGTCATTTGGGTAAATATAAGCTTTGGTCATGGAATGCATATTAAGAATGAGCTCTACTTGTCCCTAAGAGAAATGGCTAACCTGAGAAAATGGCTTAAAAATTTTCATTTAACTTTCAAAGTTTACTCTACAGAGAGCACTTAATTAATATGAAACTACGGTACATTTATTCTTTGCACTAATGATGCTTAATGGTCTGTTTATGGGTAAATTGCATGGGTCTCCTAAGTAGAGAGTACAGGGTCCTTTTGCAAATCAATCCACAAATATCCCATCTTACATACAAACATATTACTCTGCCACAAACAGCAATGTCAGCTCCTATATTTGAGCCATACACTGCATTTCCTTGTGTGAGCATCTCAGATGCACAGCTCTAGAAGAGGTAATACAGTTACAGTAAGGTAGCAGTTCAGGAATATTGGAAGAGCATCTGAAAGAGGTTTACAGTTGGAAGTGGGATAAATGAAGCAATTTCCTGTTGAACAGGAGAACTGAGAATCAGAGAAGAAGCAAACCAAACCAAGAACTAGTCAGGTCTGTAATCTGCCACAATGATATGAGAAGTGGCACAAAAGAGAGAGTAGTCACATACTTCCTTTCCTCCATTCACAATAGAGGACTGTGATAAAGAAGTCACAGGGCTTTTGAAGAGGAAGAAAATGTGTGAGGAACAGGACCTGGGAGGAAATGGAGAAACTGTCACCAAAATTATGACTCCACCTTCTTCCCAGGAGTAAGTTGGATATCTTCTAGGGAAGAGAAGAGAGAGGTTGACAGGTTTCATAAGGAGAGGGAAGACAAAACAGACTGCTGCCAAGCAGGTGACAAACCCATGATGCTCTACTACTTACATCGTGCTATGGTGGGACCAATTTCATTTGCAAAAGCAGCATACAAGAAAACCTCTGTCTATAATGGCTTTCTATGGAAAAAGAAACTGCATGGCTCAAGTCATTCACTCGAAACAAAGCAAACTCCCATAAACAAAGGGTACCTGTTTTTCTGTACATTTCTTAATTGCATTTAACAACATAAAGTACTGAAAATATTCAATTTCTTAGCCACTATTAACTGTCTTAGTTTTAAAACAATCTGCAACAAAGTTATGATTCAGTACCCTGTAATGCCAAATCTTAATTCAGTATACACGTGGCAGAGGCCTCCGGACAAGGAAAAATGAGTAACTTCTGTTGTAGTAGAAGTTTTAGAAATGGTTAGCAATTTTCTTAGTCACAAGAAGTATGATGGATGCATGAAGTCAAAGCTGAAGGACACTCTACCATTCAGACCAACTCATTGCAAAACCTTAGGGTGATATGTGTGACTGAAGCAATAAGAGTTCTGTGCAAAAAGCTGTTTCAAAACAACAACAACAACAACAAAAGATTTTTGAAAGCAAGCTTAGGCACATATGTGGACAGGAAAATGTCTGCACTGAAGGTACTGCCTTGCCAGGATCCATTAGCTTGTACTGAGCTCCACACTGTTGACATCATTTCAACTGTCTGCAACTTCAGTATAGACTTACCTTAACCCTCTTAAACCGTATTATTCAGTCTTGAAGATTTTGCACCATGGATCAAAGGTTATTTGGGTGCTTTTGAATATGTTATTGTATACTGAAATTCATTTTCACAGATAAAAGACTGTTCTGCCAAAGAAAAACTCCCTTGCCCATCATGACTAGAAGAGATCAACCACTCCACCTATTTTAGAAAGCCAACGGGTAGCAACGTGCTGCCTCAAATGATACTTATTGCGATCCACAGCTTGAGACTTTCACATCTGTCAAGCAGCTTTGGCATCGTAATGCAGGCCCCTGATCTTAGAGTCATAAAATATTTTACACACCAAAGCAGATATTAATCTCCTGCTCCATTTCCATGTTCTTCTGTATACTTTGTACTTGTTTCATAATATGAGTAGAAAGCTACCACAAAGAGTGTCTGCTAAGGCTAGAAAATTTGATTGTTTGGTTGCAGCTATTTAGAAGCATTTGATATAGTGGCAGCAAATTTATAAGGTCATTTCTTTTTTTCTGAATTTTATACAATAGCAGGCAGAAGTAACTGTTCTTATTCAGGAATTCATAGTAATTGTTTTTCTTTCCTTTTTCCCCCCAGAGAAACACATCTGAAATGAATGACCCCATTTAAAGTACTCTACTCTTTAATTTGTACTCTGCTATGTAATCCAACAACAGAATAGCACTGATGGCCACAAAATGTACACTGTGCTCCTGGAAAATAACGAGACCTCCATGAAGCTGCAAGACACCTAACCGAACACTGCTCAAGACAAGAAAAAGCATAAGATGCAGAATGTCATTGTAGGAACAGTGTGGGGGCGAGGTATAATTTAATTTTAGAGTGGAAAATCCCAACCATTATTTTACAGTTTAAATACCAATAAAAACCAACTTGCTCAGAATGCAGACCAGATTGAGCTGATCTGGCTGGGCCAAGAGAGGTCATCAGTAGCTGTGTGCCATCATCATCTGTTTTGCATCCACTTACTGCAGCAAGCAATGAGATTCCTAAACTCATTACCAGTAAATAAACTTCTGCTGCTGACTAAAAATATCTATAAATAAAATAAAAATATAGCTATCTGTAAAATGTATTTGCCATAAAAACAGATAAAACAAAAAGCTTAGTAAAAAATACACAGTAAATATGCCAGCTTCCATAAAATATTATATATCACAGCTCTCTCTCTGTTCTAATCCTATTCTCTTACTCCAAAGACAGCAGTGCATTTTTTTTTCCATGGGGTCTTCCTTATCCCCAAAACACATCTGTCTTGAGTTTCTCTCAGATTTGTCAGGTGGATCAGTGCTCCCCAGGGCCTGCTCCATCTGAAGTATTTTAATTTGACTAAACACCTGATTTATTTTATCTCTCCGATGAGAAAGGCAGTTTGTCTTAATAGAGTCTGTCAGCCTACAGTCCCATTCACAGCAATTTACAGGCAGCCAGGGATGCTGGAAAAGAAGAGTGCTGTGATTCTGTATTTTATCCTCCTCCAGAAAGCACCTAAAAGCAGCTATTCACTGCTACTGCATGTGGCATTTTAGAACTGAATTAGCTTTTTATTCAAGTAACTACACTTGTTGTGAATAGCTTATCTGTAAAATTGCTACATTCACTACTGATTTTATTAACCTCTGGCTCTATCACAAAATGGTCTTCAGTTAGGAAAGACCTTTAAAATTGACACATTTTTCTTAGGGCCCTTTATTTCAGTGACTTCAGATATACTGAATTTGATCCATTGACTCCCTTTACCAGCAGCATTTAAAATTTTGAGTGTTGGTGGGAAGTCAGTAGTGTTTAAGGACTTCTTTTAAAAATATAAATACAACAGTCTCATCAAAAGTTCAGAAAAAAATAGTTGTTATTATTTTTTATAGTCCTTTGGTTATATATTCTTGCCTTTGTGAAATATATAAGCTGAAAAATAATTTTGTTGTAGCAGTATTTTAATTTTTCCTTGTGTGCTTATTGTTTTACCCTTTATTTTTGTATGGGTTTGAGCACAAATTGAAATAAAATGGTCAGATTGAACAGAAGTAAGGCATCAAAGCGAACTTTTGAGAAATTCTGGTCATAGGTCAATCTAACCAGGAGTGAGAAAATAAAAAGTAGCTATAAATCTGCTGAAGAAGAGAGAAAAGTTCAACTTGTAGTCTAAAATTACATTTAGAAAGAATTCTGCTTGTGGCAAAACCCTACCTTTTAAAACTGATCACAATATTACATGATTTCTTATACACAAATAGAAAGATCCTTGTATATCTTACAATGCATTTCATAAAAATCATAAACATCGTCTTGCATTTTATCTGCCTAGATTTCTTTAAGCATTGCAAAAAAAAAAATTAAAATCTACTATCCTGTAAGTATAGATACCTAATATAACTATTATATCAACCTCTGGTTTACCACCTTACAACACTTGTATTACCTCTTACTACATATTTGGTCTATATACAGATGTAGCTGCACGTCAGCAGACACAGGAGGCTTTTCAATGTTAAATTTGGAACTGTCCTTGTGGCAAGTTGTCATGAGATAGAGGCAGAGTAATAACTGCTGGTAAGGGAAAAAACCCAAGCAGGAATAGCAAAAAATAGACTTCTAGACTTACATAGTATAATTTAAACTAATCTCTTTGACACTCAGCAATAGAAAACAAGATAAAACCACATAATCTATCAAGTGAATGGAAGACAAAATACTGGAGTCACAAATAAGCTAAAAATTTATAGGTGTGATCCAAAGCTTGCCGAAATAGGATTCTTAGCTGTGACATGAAATTATGGTGGGTCGTTGAATGTGCTTGCCTTAGTTTCCCAACATGTACACAAAGTAGAACACTACCAATCAGAGGTTTTTATGCCTGGTTAGTTAATGCTTCTCAAGTGCTTTAAGATCTTTGCATGGAATCTCTACACAGCTGCAAAGTATTATTGGTTCTCTTGAATTCTGTGATTAGTGTAAAGCATGACAAATATCATCCTTGTTTATGCAGTGCATCTAAACTAACTTTTGCCCCATATACTTACAGGAAATACAAATTAATAAATCACAAATTATCACTCCTGTTATGTTTTTAGGGTAAACACATAGTGTGTCTTTAATGAAATCAAGAGACAGTAATGCAAGAAAGAAGCATGGGCTTTGCCAGAAACTAAGAAGGGATTTAAATCACAAAACTGCAGTTCCAAAGTATCATCAACCAAAGCAATTCAACCAACAATCAAAAATGATTTTGAATCAAGTTAAGCAATTTCAGCTTTAAAAAAAAAAAAAAAAAACAAAAACAAAAGCCTTTATGAATCAATTCCTCTGTTAGTGGTTTGGTTTGGTGGTTTTTTTATGGACATTGTTTGAAAAGAAAGCAAAACCACAATGCTAGACATAAAAGACAATGTATTTGATCTTAGGTGCCCAGAGATAACCTGGTTAAACCATTCTGTCTAACACGGCAGTCTGCAGCACACATCAGATAGGCTGTGATGTCTCTACTTCACAGGCTCTGTCCAGCATTTAGCATTTAGCCTTTTTTGATTGGGTCACCTTTTAAATGCCACAAAATAGGGCAGGAAAAGTCAACAAAAAAAAAAACAGGGAAAACAGAAGAAAGTAACAATCTAATGGAAGGGCTTCAGAGATAAAAGTCACTTTGTGAGGGCTGTCTAAGGAGCCCCCTTGCCATTGCAATAGCATCTAATTTGAGTTCTAACTCCAAAAGCAGTTTAAAAAGCTTTCTACTCTAAAGGGCCCCAAGTGCATCATAAAGATAAAGCATTTCAGTAGAAAACAGCCACAAAGACCTCTATTATCTTATCAGTCTTTGGTTACAACAGCTGAACCAATATGACTAAGTTCTGAATGACTTTTTTTTCCCCTTCTTTTTATAACACTAGAACACTGGAATTTCTTTATTTCATGATCAGTTAGCAATTGTTGATGTTCCCATATGCTACTGTCCACTCCTTAGTCAATAAAAAGTTTTATGAATGCTTCCATTGTGCTTTGTAGCATCCCAGTGCAGAAGGCAGCACAGCAAACATGTCCAGCATGCAAACCACACCAAATAGCTTCTCTTGTGAAGGTGTGAGATCCCCCCACTCCCTTATGTCTCAATATGAATCTGTGTTTTAAACTTTGAGCGAGGAAAAATTAATACTCTATGTCCATAAAAACGGGAATTAATATTAAGAACCACTGAAAACATTCTGCAGAGCAAAATCTGTTTGTCAGATTTAGAAAAACAAAAAATGGCTTGTTAGCTCTGCTTATGAAAAGGATGGAAATGCTTTACCGACAACGTGCAGGATTCATCCTAGTTTCACAAATACTAAACCTCAGGCGCTTAAGCAATTTCTTAGGTGGGAGCAATCTGAAACTAATATGATTAGCAGAACAGGAGTTTTAATACAATCCTAAACTTACCATAGGCCAGACTGTCTTTCCTAGTCTAGCCATAAAATCGCAGGTAGCAGAGCGAAAATGGAATTACCGCAGCAAGCTCATGACAACCCTTCATTTTCCCACGTCAGCATGCCCACAGGCAGGTGAGGCAGCGGGCAGGGGCCGCTGGCCGCAGGGCTAGCTGCGCCTCCGCCACCACAGCCCCCGCTCTGGCTCTCTGCAAACCGAGCTGCTGGCAGCAAACATCAGGGTCCTGCACCCACCCCTGCGTAGTTTGGATCACACCAAGGCTTTCATCCGGTCCACGCGTCCGTTTTGCCTAACCGGGGGAGACAGGAGACAGGCAGAAGAGCGATGCACATCCAGGTCTCGCCCTGACATTGAGCTGGGATGGAGACAGGAGTCCCTGGGCCTGAGTGCCCTCCCAGCTCCTCACTTTATCATTGCACCTCTGAGCGTTCAGGGTAACTGTACCCTGTTTGACCATTTATAGCGTCACATTCTGTTGGTTTTTTCCCTTCTCAAAAGAATGTGAAGGATTTATCTCTTCTTCAGACTTCACCAATCACAGAATGGTTTATTTTGTATTACAAACAAGTCAGTCACAAGAATGTATATAGTAATCCAGCTGAATATTTCCCCCAAAGATGTGACATGCCCTGATGGCAACTGAGGCAGGCTTACCTGCCTTAGCGTTTCCCAGCAAATGCTTGTACCTTAGCTTTGCTCCTGCAAATAACCACCTCTTCCGAGTCAATGTTTCTTTCGTGGCCTTTAACATTTTTTTGATCTCACGTGTTTGCTGGACTTTTTGTTCTTGCGTTGTTTCTTAGCAATTCTCAAGTGCTTCCTGAGGAATACCTTACATTCAGAGGTTTTCTTCCTTGACTGCTTTTCACAACAGTTCTAATCAAAGTAAACCAATACATTCAAAAGAAAAATACTGCAGTGACCAGAACAACATAAACTGTTCACAAGTTACCACCAAACAACTCCAAAACTGTCCAAGTAATCAGCTAGGCAAAGGGTTGGATTGAGTAGTGCCTGGTCAGCTCATGGAGCAGCACAATGATACGTTTCCCCATTTTTAGGGATGTGGTGAATCCACAGTTGACTCCTAAAATGTAATCCGCGTCAGGAATGTAGGAAAGAATGTGATGTTAGCCAGAGCTTCAACCTCCCCCTCCTCCAAACTGGCGCCCAGCAAAAAGCAGAATTCCTATGAGTCTCTTGGACTCCTTACTTTCTTTCACAGACATGAAAAGAAGAACTCTGTCTGACATAAGCCTTGGAGGACTTTATCTATGTTTAGAGATTTCTTCACTATCTCGTATATACAATCCTACTTTAGTATTGTTTGCTATTAAAAAAAAACACCAAAACACCACACTTTAGCCAGTTTCTTAGAATTAGTCTCAAATTCCAGAAGAACTTGCCACCTTACATTCTAAATAATACTAGGAGTACCTATCAAGTGTTAATTCAAGTACATATTAAGTGTTAATTCATGCATGTGCATGTGGAAGAAAGAAGATGACAATTTTTTGAATAAATTATTTGTAGGGTTTTTCAGCAGCAAGTAGAGATTTGGTTATGAATGCTTTAGTGCTTTCAGTGAGTTTAGAAATGCTTCATATATACTCAATACAAGCTGTTCAGACTCTATGTGGAAAAAATGTGATAATACTGGATACAAACAGTGAAATACGTATTATACATTGCAACTAAAAACTCACAGCTAACCTGTTCTTGCTGAATTAGAATATAATGATATGGCAGAGGCCACAGGCTTTGAGTAATCTGTACAGTGATACAAACACTAAAATATGATGTAAAGAGAAAAGAAAAATGAGTAGTTTTATTTTGTTAACAGAGAAGACTGTAGCCCAGGGCATAGCACACCAAAATAAAATGAACATAGGGGTGTTATAAAGAGAGCAAAATTTGTATTATTAATATTATTATTGACTCTAATGCTCAATGCCAATGCTTTTAAAGTAAAAAAATTTACAAACAAGAGAGGAGGATAGTCCATCCATTTAAGGTACTCACTCAGGACTTGAAAGAGCTGAAAAAATATCCTGACCTTCAGCTTCAATATTTCTCATTTAAATACAGATGACAGTACTTCCCTAGATCATGGAGGGGGGAGGGGAGGAGGATGTTATTCTGAGGACAGGAACAGTAAAGATTCCAAACTGTATTTGCGGGCCATATAACAGAAGGAAATAGTATATCAAAAAAATGAAAAATCCAAAGGATAAAGGAAGTGAAAAGGAAAAAAAAAAAAAAAAAAAAAGAAAATGTAACTAACATGTAATTATATAACAGTTCGTCTTCTGTAGAAAAACCATACTGAGATGCCAGAAACTGTGATAATAAGGACAGCAGAAATATTAAATGTTACAGTAGGAATAAACTTTCAGGATCAGAACCTTCTCTGTGCAAACATCCCCACACAGATCATGTTTACCAGGTTTTCTTTGTGGAAGTTAGTATTTTAAGTTAAAATCGCACAAGATTGGTTCACTTTTCCCTATCATGGAACACACATTAAGCACAAAAAACAACAGCAGGCCTAAGTTACGTCTTCCTCAAGGAGATAAGAAAGTCATAAAAAGGGTTTGAAAGTTAAATCCCGTAACTTTTCTCACTTGCAAGGGCTGTACAGCTAACTCCAACCCAGTAGTCCTGTAGTGCTTCGAGTTCTCACATAGCAAAACAGGGGAAGTCTCCTAAGGAAATGGAGATATACAAAGTTTTTCCTTCTGAAGATGG
The DNA here is from genome assembly GCF_929443795.1 of Astur gentilis. Classification (NCBI taxonomy): domain Eukaryota; kingdom Metazoa; phylum Chordata; class Aves; order Accipitriformes; family Accipitridae; genus Astur; species Astur gentilis. The sequence goes on along the minus strand of NC_064896.1, from coordinate 15,513,733 downwards.
GACACAAGTACTACATATGAGAAAAATCAAGTCCCTCAATAACAGTGATGTTCACAGTGCTTGTAGCTTCTTCATTACACTGGAATTAACAACTCAGGTGTTCTAATTCTCTCTTCACATTATTTACACATACATGTAGAACCAGAAACTTCAGTAGAAATATCCTCTTTATTTACAATGGTATGAGAACTGATCCCCATGTTCCCATAAATAGTAAGTGAAGCTAGTTGTTCACCTTCCCTTTTATTTAATCACTGAATCTGACTCAAAACACATGGATTCTTTCATCAGCTTTGGCTGAATTTTGTAATTATCGGAGGACCAATAGCAGACGTGTCAAACAGAAGTCCAAAAAAACCTCATCACTGAACATTACAGAATAACATTGTTTTTAATGACATTCTATCTCTCAGTTTCTACAAAAATCTCTATACTACATATGTAGAAATGTTAGTAAAGAAGCCTATACATATATATATTCTATAGCACCATACCAGGTTTATATCTGAGACTGCTTTGTCCTGACAGCATCATTTGATGTACAAAACTGTACAGAGTATTAGGAATTTAAAATGTACTTTCTTATTAAATTTGTAACTCTCTCCATGAGCTGCTTATAGCTTTATGTGAAACTATAGATGGGAAACTGAGAATGAGGTGCTTGCACAGAGAAATGCTGCCCCACCTTTCACACCAGCTTCAGAGGGATTCCAACACAACGGCATTTTCTCCTAATCATTATTTTGCTTTCTGGATAATTCTTTCAATTTTGTTTTTCTCTTCTGACTCATAAAATTTACTGAGTGGAGTTCTGCTGCACTAGTAGTGTCACTATATCTTAATTTAGTTAAGTAATGTTTTAGATGCTTGAAATCAATAGAAAACCCCTACCCTTCATTTCCAGAAAAGAAGAAAAATATTTTAGTTCTAGATGAATATTTGCACCTGTGCCTTGATGCAGAGGAACAATGGTCTGACATGAATGCTAAGCCACCTCTAATATTCATATAAAACATTGCAGTAAAATGTGTAAGGAAGGTACTTTTTTGTAACTTCCTCTTTTAGATGTGAAACGATATTTTGTTTTTCTTATATACAATCATAGGTAGTGTCTTCTTTGAAATTACAATGTTGAGAGTCACAATTGATGACAGTCTGGAATAAGTAGGATCTTATCAACCAGCAAGAAAAGATTAGGAGTCTGCTGAAGAAAAAAATGTAAATGGAGAATTCAGGACTGATTTTGAAATTGCTCCATTTCATTGATTGTTCTTTCATAACAGTGTACAGCTGGATAAAAATCATTCCATTTCCATATTCAATTTTAACTTTAACAAGTGATTTCTGGGTACCGTGATACTCTTCTAAATGAATCTTATTTTTTTATTATGTAAACATGATACAATTCCAAGCGATCTATACGTTTTTTCATTCTTTCTGAACTAGTATTTCTTCCTGTTGTGGTGCAAGTGCAAAAAAGCACTTGTTTGGAAGGAAGAGCTCTCCAATTAAAACTTGTATCTTCAATCACAGGGATGAACTGAATATCTGTTCTATCTAATCTTATTCTGGAAAGGGAATTGTATATGTACATGCATAAAAATGACTGGAAGGAAGCTGAGTTTAGAGGAAGTTAGTTTAATATCTCACTTGATGAGTATAGCTCATATGAATTAGATAACATTAATTACTCTATATGACAGGACTCATAGTTACCTGTGATTTTTTTAGCTGATATTTGTCTTTCATGAAGAAAGTTCATGATGTAAAAGAAGCTTTTGCTTGTTTGTTAAGTCTTCTCACATTGTCTAAACCATGGATTAATAATGAAAGATGAAAAAAAATCACGTTTTAAGTTCTCCATTTTAAACAGCAAGCTACACAAAAGGAGGTTTTTAATTTTTTTTATTCTGCTTTTTTTTCACAGTATTTGCAGAAATAACATGATTCTTCTCTTTAAATAGTGAGGAATACTTTGCACTGTAATGTCTATAAATACATACATACATGGGGTGATGGTAAGAAAAGGTGACAGCTGAAGTCTGTACAGCTTTTATGTGTACTCCTGCAGTTGGACATGCGCAAATCAGGTGAACAATATATCAACATTGTATCTTCCTGTGGGGCTAATCTAGTTTTAAGGAGGAGGATGTGGTGCCTTATATTGAACCTGAGCATCTGTGTAGTAGGAAGGTCTATGAGAATAAGGACAGGAATGAATACTTTTGTCTATGGTACAAGAAGGGAAGAGATCCATTTCATAGGTGCCACTGCAGCTTTTGTATAAAAAGGCTAATCAATTTACATATTAGGATTCAATTATTGGAGTTCATTTGCCTGAAAGCTAACACTGAGGATCCCACTCCAAAACATTCTAGGAATCTTGCCTCTCTTCCTATACTCAAAATTGTAACCCAAATGCATTTCTTCTACTGCATCCAGAATGCACAATATACACAGGAGGGGAGATGTGCCCCTGTGAAATGTACTCTGACTTATGATGTCTTGCAGTTACTTTTTATATCTTGTTAAATAAGTTACTTCCATGAGTTTTTAGTTAGTAGTTATTAGCTACACCACTCAGAAATGTCTAAATATAAATATGAGGAGTATTAGTACTGCAAGATTTATATACTTTAAATATAAATTTTAATTTTGATCTTAATTACATGTTCATCTTTCATGTCTTACAAATACAAACAAGTATATCAATGAAAAACTTATATTTGCCTCTGAAGATTTTTATTGCCTCTGGTGATAAGTAATGAAGAAGCAAAGTTTATTGCAAAACAAGGACATTAGCATAGCCTGTCTATCATGGAAGCTGTAAAGAAGAAACTTCCTACTTCATCTAAGAAGAGACAATTTAGTCAAAAGCCTTTGATATGTATGGAAAAGCAACAACATTTTATACATTTAGAATGTGCCCACAGAAGTCAGTTGAAGGATTTATACTTATTTCAGTGGGCTTTGAAACAGGTCCATTGATATGTTCATTAATAATGGCATTAGGTGGTCAAAATTGGCAGCTTCAGGCTTGTAAATCTGAATATTATTTTAAATTTCTTTCATAATCAAACAGTTACAAATTGAAAGTGCTACTTATCTGTTACACACAACCTAGCAATCTGTAAAACCAATTCAGCAGAGTATATTAATGCTACAAATATGAATTATCTTATGTCTTTTGAAATAACCACAACCTCACTGTATGGGTGTGAGAAAAAAACCCAGACAAGTAAAGTAAACTATGCTTGTTGTTCCCTCAAGATTTATTTCATAATTAATTAATTTATTAAAAAGAACACATTCTAGAACAAATTAGAATTCTATGACCACCTTGTTGTGCTCCTATGAAATATGCTACAAAATTATCGGCCAAGTTTTCTAACTGCAGAAAAACCTCCTAAATCACATTAAACAGAGCACAAAGGAGGCGGCCTACATTTGCAAACCAAAGTTCCACACATATTCTAAGAGTGTTCTGGTATAATTAAACTCTAACCACAAGCATGAGTATGTTTAGCCAGATGTTTCTTAGAAGCGACTAAAAGTGCAGTTGGAAATTTTCTTAATTCAATTTATTTGTATACCTAGTTGATCACAAACCAAAACATTAAATGCAGCCCTTCACTACAGAATCTTCGGTAATGAAATTCTTCTCAGTCCCAAACCGGAGACTGGGATCATGTTATTTTGTTGTGCTTATATCCATATTCCACCACTCAAACAAGATCACTCAGAATGAAAACATAAACACTGCCTATTCAAGAGACTTAATATAATATAATATAATATAATAATCAAAGGCCTGAACTTAGGCACAACTTTATGCACAGTCTAAGGATGATTCAGAATAAATCTTGAAGCACTGGGAGCCTGTAGGAAACACACCAAGAGGTTTTGAATGCCATTATAACATCATTCTAATTGAATGTATTATAAATAGACCTGGGATATTGTTAAGAAATTGGAATCCCCTAATTGTTCCTTTTTCCTTAAGATAATAAAACACTGTCCAAGTTGCATTTTCATTACTTTATTTCTACAGCAACCACGATTTCATCATTATTTTTCCTTCATAACAAGACACTAAAACTAAAAACAAATGAAGAAGAAGCGGGAGCAGGGAAAACAGATTACTACTGAGACTTCTCTCAACTGGTTTTGAAAGTTAATCATCTTCCCTTTTAGTGCCCTATTAAAAAATCAGTTATGTCTGGAACAACATACCTATGGCAACTCGATACAATGTTTCTGACGTGTTTCTCATAAGTTACATCAGAGCAACTGTGATGCTGAGATACTGCCAACTAAGATGAAGGCTAATTGTGACTGCAAAATAATTTTGCACTTAAGCAATGTATTTTATGGTTGTTTCCTCTCTAGGAATTTTAAATATACATAAAAATTTCAAGCTGTCTGCATCTGTAAAGACCTCTGGTATTTTTCTAAGGGTTTTCTTAGATTTAGGTGTCTCTGGGCCAGATTTTTAAAAGGGATTTAGGACTCTTACTATTGCAGATAGATCTGTGGCCATGTTTTAAAAAAATACATTAAGCATCTAACACCCATTGCCTCAGACAACATCTTATAGTATTTTAAAAAATGAGATAGATGTGTCTGAACCACTTAACATCACCTTAAAAGTTTCCAATTTTCACCTGCGGTGGTTCTTCACACAGTGGACACTAGAGCCATGGAATATCTTCTTAAAAGATGCCATGGGCTCAAAGTTTTGAATAGGCTTAAGGGGAGACTGGACAAGTATTTGGAAGGGGGAAGAGAGATCCAGTTGACTGATACAAAATAAACAAACCACATCACGGGTAGGAAATCCCTGGAACTGAAAACAGTCAGAGGCTGGGATAGTGCTGGTGTGAAAGTATATGCTTTCCCTTGTTCTTCCTTGCTCCTGTGTGTCCATTTATGATTACAGCTGGAGTCAAATGGATGTTTGGCTGTTTTTTCCTCTTCATACCAAAGATGTCCTTTCCATTTTTTCTCTGAGTTCTTGTGTATCAACTTTAGCCCTTCAGATACAGTATTTGATGATTTTTTTTTTTATTAAGATTTGTTTTCCCTGTATGGGAATTCATACCTATGGGTCAACCAACTGCCTTTCCTTAACGTAAAAGTAGTTTCACTTACTTTTCTGATGTGCAACACCAGCTAGCGGACATGAGAACCTGGATCTGTGTGAAGGTGTATATACAGAGGCTTAGGGCTAACATGTTTCAGTCAAAACCTTAAGTTGCTCACTTTGAGTTTCACACAGGTAGTAACCTCAGCACAAAAACAGGTTTTCAACTGCACTCTTAGAGCTAACTGCTAACACATAACCATCAATACATTATGTTATCATCATAATTTCAGGGTATCGAAATACTGTTGAAGAACTAACTGCTGAAGGACATGAGGTATTTAGACATCCCTTTCTAGAACTCAGTAGCACTTTGGTAACTTCAGAGTAGCAAGGAATGCATTCACTTACAAATTCTCAAATTCCTGCTTGGACCTCTTCCACTATTGGCTTGATATGTAACAGCCATGATGAGATTTTTCTGCTTTTGTGCACCTCAAATGTTCTGCATTTAGGGGACCTCAGCAGCTTGCAGTAAAGCTAAGCATGCAGTAAGCTTTGACTTATATCATGGACTCAACATATACAGACAAAATTCCATTTAAGACAACCAGCTTGCATAAGAGGATAAACAAATACTAATCTGACATGTAAAGACAATACAGAAAATGCATTTATAACACAACACTCGCACACACTCATTCACATTTATTTCCCTATGCAAAGAAGATTTTTACTAATTCAAGTACTCAGTATTGCTTTAGGTATTAATTCAGTGTATATACTTTTAAGAGAAGTGACTTTCTCAGTTACCTAACCAACTGCACAACTCTACACCTGCTATGACAGAGCTAACACTGACCAAAACAAAGCACTACCATAAAAGCATGAATAGGTATGCATGGCAAAAGCATTACCTAGTTTACCAACTAACCTTCTAATTCTCACAGTATCATTTAACCTTTTTCTATCTTCTGTCAGTCAAAAACATTAAACAAGTATCATGTATCTTGAGTTCATGAACCACAGAAAATGAACTTTTTCAGAACTCCAATGAAAAATGGCATGTTAGTTTTGCTTAAAAAAAAATAAATACACACCTCTCAGAGGTTGTTAAGGACCATCACAGAAACTGAGTCTATAACTGTTACCATTTTGGAGAGTAGTCGGGGTCTCAGCCTGAGCATTGGTGATGCCAGCTGGGCTGTCTATAGGATCTGACTTTGACCAGTAAAGAGCAGTGGTCGCCTTTTACAGATCATGCTGCAAGTGTTGGAGTGGGCCTATTGCAAGGAACACTTTTCTCCTTTGTGAAGACTACTTCATTAAAACAAGTTAAATAACGTTCATTTTCATTATATAAATCCTCCATTTTCCCTCACTTCCAAACTTGAACTTTATATTAATTTCTGTGTGTTTAATGCATTCAAACATTTTACACAGGCATAGCTGTCCTAATGTAAATTTCTCATAGCAGATTCAGCTGACGTGCAATTAACACCTATATTTTGTCACGGGTGATTTGCTGCTTATCACCATAGCCCTTTTCAGTAGCTGTAACTATAATTCAGAAGACTGTTTTTCTCAGTGTTTGTTAGCACAATACACATGGAATGGAACAGGAAGAGGCAAAGTGAGAGAAGAGACTCACCAATGATCTCTGACGTTAACCAACCTTTAGCTGTGTGTGGAGACTGACTATGGTTTTCCTAGGTCAGCAGAGGGAGAATTCTCACTACAGCCTGCTCACAGACAGTTCTTAGCACCAAGTGTTCATATTTGTCTGATGGGGGAAAGGTTATCTGAGAGTATGCAGAGAGACCCAAAGTGCCTTTGTCAATCGCTGTTATCTTGAAAAGGGGCAGACTATAACCTGATAGGCTAAAGTCTTTCTTTTTAGAAAAATCCTTACATTTCAGAGGAAGTGGGCACCCCGTCTCTAGCTGCAGGCTGAGAGACCCAAAATTACACTACAGAACCCTTGGGAGGTGAAGAAAACAACAACAAAATAGAGAAGAGGGTTAATTAATCTATAAATACATCCTGAAGTAGAAACCCTCTATTCACTACAGCCCCTAAACGAAAATCGACAGTCATTCTTTGACTTGCAGAATCTCAACAATACGTAGGCAAATGGATCCTGGCACCAGAGCAAAGCAGCAAAGGTAAAAAGAAGTTCTTCCAGTTACAAGTTAAAAGGAACTCTATGATTCTTAGTGAATCTGAAAAAACCAAACCACAGAACAGTTATGCCCATTTGATTTTTCTTTACCTTCCTTTAGTAAACCTCTGTTTGTATTCCTTTGATGTTACCAGTCAAAACTTGAAGTCTCTGTAAGCTTTCCCACATTTAGAAAAACTTAAGTTGTACAAACCTACATAAAATGTCTGTATACACTATGCCGACTTTTGAAATCCTGCAACTTGATTACACCACCTGCATTTTAACAGTAGATTTTGTTTTAGTATCTGTAATAGGACTGCATTCCAGCTCCCAGAAAGAACTATAATTGTCTAGTAAACAGTTACATCAATGATCAAATCCCATAACTAAATTTCAAACTATGGTGAAGCTTGTCTATAAATAATTTTCTGATCTTAGGGGCTAGAACTATGATCTTATTTCAAAAGAGCACATTAGGGGCATATATCCATCTACAGTATTTCCAAGTCAAAACAAATGCAAAAGATGTATCTTAACATATAGTAGTATGTTTTAAAATGTCGGAAATGTCAACCACTTACATACTTTCATATTATCCCTAATTAATACAAATTGCATTTAATTTCACATTTAGTAAAACATATTGCTGCCCAAAATAAGGACTATAATTTTGATCAGCAATTATTATTACTGATGTATCAACACAATTATTTAAATTCAATGTATATAGAGGCAGGATCCATGCAAGCATTTACAGTTTTTGTGCCCTCTGTGCTTCTTCCCTAATTTTTGTGGCTTGGAGCTCCTCCAGATGCTGTCTCTGACTTTGTGGTTTTGTATTTGAGATCCCATCTCCTGATTCACAGCATTCCTTGATTGACAAACAGATTCAGATATGAACACGAACAGTTACCTGTATATAATCTACGCCTGACAGCTGCACTGCTAAGTTTTCCTTTTGTGGTGAACCTACTGTTTCAGATTTTACCCCTTTCTTGGGTCTCTGAGTCACTGTGTTTACTGAGCCATTCAATAACTGGTGACATATGTGATCTCCACACTGCAAGCTGCCCTTTACATTCAGAGGATTCTCCTGTTTTCCCTCCCCCTTCATAAACTGAATTATTTAAAAAACAACACAGGGTTTTGTATTTCTAAACTGATGTGCCTCCTAATTGAATGCAGAACACTTTCAAACTGTTTTCCATGAGAGGCCCACTTTTTTCTGATTTTAATGCACGGTGTAATACCTTCATTGGTAGATAAAAATTGTTTGACTAGAAGTAAAACCTATTATTATATGCTTTTTTAGTGGTTTTGTCTTGTATAATGTAGGATGAATTATGTAAAACATACCAAACAGGATACTCTACAAGCTGCTACTTGCGTGCTGCAAACAATCACATTTTCACTGATAGACTGGGACTTAGCATCTTAAAATTCCTGGGGAAATCAAGAGCATTTTAAGTATTGGGTTTGATTATTTAATCAGACAACTTGCATTTTGCCCTGGCTAATTTGGAAGGCTGATAATATTTTACTCATAAAATAATTGTGCACCTGTTGTGATGGAAACCTATTCAAACAAATCTTAATAGACATGAGGAGTCATTCCCAACATGAGTGTGTTAGCCTCTCATTACTGCTATCTATGGGGCAACAAATTTTAAACAGCTATTGAGCACGTCTCAGCTTAATATTGTATAAGTCTTAAAGATCATTTATGACAACTAAACTTTGTTAATTCATATCGATATAGACCAACGTAAGCATTAGGATATGTGGGTCAAACTAACAGTAATTTAAAGAAAAAAAAGGGTAGGAAAAAGTATGTATATAATAACAGGATTTCAGTGTGAGAGCTAATGACAAAGAACCATTTCTGATCAAGCTGCCTGGGTATAAATCAGAGGGTAATACCCACGATGAAGTCATGAATCAGGGCAAGCTATGTCCTTAATAGATTTCTATTTCTGTTTCCTCTGTGCAGACAAATTTCCTATGGAAACTTTTTCAATATAGCTCTCTCAATTTGCTTTAAAATTTGTATTTTTATATTAGTTGATAAGACTTCACCTTTTTAGCATTTTTGAAATTTTTTTCTATTGGCAAATCATGGAAGAACCCAAAAAAATTGGAGGGAGTGGAAAAGAGAGAAGTTATTTACTTTAATCCAGAATAAGTATTTGGGGGAGAGACAGAAGGGAGAAAGGGAATTAAGACCAATTCACTCACCAAGTAAGGGGGCTGTATCATGAATGACCTGATTGGAGCAAGGGGATCCTGATTAGCCTGAAATCACTTTAATGCTGGCAGGAGGAGGTGACAACAAGGAAAATGAGCCCAGTTTGGCTAGATCTGCCCTTTGGCAGAAAACTGTCAGATATCATTGGTCAGATCTGAAGTGAGGTGACACAGTTAGACAAATCAAGACCTCTTAAAAAAAATACAGATAGTTAACCTCTTCCAAAGGGTCAACTTGTTTAGAGAGGACAAGGACAACCCTTCTTGTATTTCTTCTTCTATCCCTCACTGAGCTCAGGCTTTTGAGGCAGTGCCTGTGTCAGGTTGCACATTATGCTCTTGCTATTCTCAGTTGCATATGAGTTTCCCAAATGTGCTCGTACTTCATTTCTTCTGAGTACTAATCCCATGTCCCTTAAGTTTTACAGATGACATTTCTGAGCCACTGCTGGGTCCAAAGTTTGTAAAGTTCACAGTAAGGTATTTTTACATATCTCTTAAGAAAAGAAATCTGATACCTTTGATACCCTCACGATGCTCTCATTACCACACAACACCCACACATCAAGACCCCACTTCAAGACAGACTCCCCATTCAGAAAGGGAGTTTAAAACCAACTGAAGTAAAAAGGATTGCCGCAAAGGTTGTCATTAATCAGTGCCAAAGTTTGATGTTGCTCAGAACAGGCGTATTTTGTGCAAAAGGTTTCTTTCCAAATTAACTGCAGAGAAGGGTGGTGAGAGTGACCAAAGTGCAGAACAGCTTTCAATATAAGGAATAAATAAATACATTTTTACTTTTCAACCTGGAGAAAAGACAACTGAATGTCGTGTAACAGAGAAGATGAACAGGGAACCATTCCCTCTCCATTATAATGCAAGATCTAGGGGACACCTACAAGGTACTAGGTTCAAATATACAGCATATTGTTAACTGCTGGACTTATCCCCACAGACTTCCCAGCTGTCTATTAAAGGGTTCAAAAGCGATTGGACATGTTCATAGGTGATAATTCTATCAAGGGCCATTAAACCCGAATGTACCACCTCTGAGTCAAAAAGCCCATTAATCATATTTTGTGGGAAATTGGAAGAGTATATTGAGGAAATATTACTGTATGTTTGCCCTTTCCTTACACCCTTCCCCAGGTTGCTCAGTATCCATAGAGACAGAACACTACAGGATAGTGTGTTCTTTATATCTGACACTTAAATCAAAGATTTCCTTAATATGAACTCTTGTAAGAAAAGACTTATAAAAGACATCTACAGGTTTCCACAGAATACAAATCAATCAGAAAATCTCAGTTCTTTCAGTACTGTGCCTATATGCGTCTTTCTTGATAAATGCTTACATTCATTAATTTGTTAGAACTTTACTTTATATGTCTGCAGCAACAAAAAGCCAAAAGCACTGAAGCATGATGAAACGTGTTTTACCAGTGCAAACTCCTCCATATGCACTTGCTTTTTCATATGAAGTTGTATATTTGTCTCCAGTAGGAGTTTTATTTTGCTAAAGGTAAGCAACTTCATTGGCAACTAAGCTGGGACTTGTGTCAAAAGGAAATTTTCCACTGACATTCAGTGTCAGAAGAGAAGGCCTTAAGTTCCAAGTAGTGATAGGCTTCTTCAACATAGAAGCCTTTTGACTACAGTTAAAGACTGTATTTATTAAAGAAAACAATTACTGATATAATGAAAGCTAAATATATATAAAATACCAAAACAACCTACCAACAGAAAAAAAGGCAAGTTTTCAAAGAAAAAGTGAAAACCTACTTGTAATTTTTAGTTTATATTCAACCCTTTTTCTGCTAAAAAATTAAATGGCATTTGAAAATAAAGACATTTCAATACCATACATTTTCTTGTCACTATTTGTACAAATAAAGAATGGATCAAATCCCAGAAGGCAGTCTTTTCTGCTGTGACAAATAAATGTATTGCTGTTTCAAGTTCCTTATTATTAGAATCATAGAATGAATCACAGAATAGTTTGGGTTGGAAGGGACCTTAAAGATGATCTAGTTCCAACCCCCCTGCCATGGGCAGGGACACCTTCCACGAGACCAGGTTGCTCAAAGCCCCATCCAGCCTGGCCTTGAACACTGCCAGGGATGGGGCATCCACAACCTCTCTGGGCAACCTGTGCCAGTGCCTCATCACCCTTATCATTAGCATCATTATCTTATTCCTTTTTCTCATGATCAGGTGATACTATTTCTTAATACACTCTTTGGGACACAGTTCCACAGAACACAGCGTATAGGTAAGTAAGTAAGTGAGCTGTGCCATTGATTTCAGTGTAGTACAGTCTTCATATATTTAGCCCTGAATTGTTAAACTTAGAAACATACACTGGTAAGGTAAAAAATATATAGATATATGTGATTGCAGTAAGTAAGAAATTCATTGTGTGCCTTGAAATATACTGCATGCATCACGGTTGATACTATTTATAAAATGTATGCAACAATATGGAGAACTTGATTTATGTGAAAGGTTGATTACAATGTAATTTATAGTTGTGGAGTTTTAAGAACTAGAAACGGTAATAGTCATTAACTTTTAACATTAGAAGCAGGCATGATTGTGATAGGTGCCACTGAAATATGACCCTCTGACCAAAAGACCAGAGCAACAAAAATGTTTACTACTTTTTTTTTTTTTTGCACTAAGTACACCTTCAATCCTGCCAAGACTTACATGTACATAATTTAAATAATAGCCCTGTGTACAGTGAGCAGTCCCATTCATTTCCACGGAACTACCCTCTGTCTGTACAGTGTATGGTATTTCTATTTAAGTCCAGAATCTGGAGAAAAGTCTTTCATACCAAAAAAAGTCAAGATGACATAAGACCATATAGTTTAATCTAGTTCACACTAGTGATTAGTCTAACTAATTATATCGGAATCTTAATCATAACAAATAGATACAATAGGGCATGGTAAGTTTAACCAAAATATTTTTTGTTTGGAATCCATTACTTTCTTCAAGCAAATCAGACTAAAGGGTATGCAAACATTAACTGTTGAAAGTGCTTATGAAATATTTGGTCATTCAGAAAGGTACCACTTTACTTAGAAGGTCAGGTTAGACCTGGAAATGTAGCTTTTGTAACATGTTACACAAAATGCTAATGACTTGAGAAATGGCAAAACAAAAATATATCTCTGATTTGGAGAGCTACAACATAAAGCTAAACATATCACTTCATTGGATCACAATAGTAAATACATTATGAGCAACCTTTATAGCCTGTGGTATATTTCTAATCAGGACCAATTTCTTAAGGATATGGGTGTGGGGGTGCTGGGTTGCATTGTTTTGTTATGTTTTGTTGGATGCTTTCATTGGTTTCACTAATTGGAACCAGTTGATCCTTTTTCCTGTGTATTGATTTTTTAAATCCTAGCAGTTAACAATGATTCTAATGTATCATAACACTTTAGACCTTAATCATATAGTGGGGCTTTTGCTTGTAGCTTTTGTTTGAGTTTTAATTAAGAAGACCTTGTGTCTCAAAGCCTGAGCTGGGTTTTTAATTGCTAGTATGTATATCACACAGACTTCAAAAGAAATAAAATATGTTTATAACAGAGAGCACAAAGGAGAGCTTTGAAATGTCTATAGCCATACAAAGTGACATAATTAAAAACCTCTGAGTGCCTCTGTGATATAAGACTTATATATATTTATTTATACATATTTATAAGGCAGACTGTTATATACCCTTAGAATTCATAAGAAGGAAATTTCAGCAATTATAATGTGAAATAGTTACTGCGAATCCAGACTACAGTGTTGGTCAGGGCTACAGGAAAATATCAGGTTTATTTTCCTCAAAGTGGTCTTCACATTTGATATAGTGCACCAAGAAACACTTGTGCATGTATCTGTGCACGAAAGCTTATGTGTGAAGACAAATTTTATAAAAAGGAAGCAAAAATAGCATTTAAAATTGTTTTGTAAATCATGCATATTTTAAGAAAAAATTTAATTCACTGTAAAACCAGAGCAACCATAACTTTCTCAAGGATTCATTCATGCACAACTCTCTCCAAGACTATTCCAGAAATAGTGTTAAATTACTAGATTCAAACAGTTGTGCCTCACTGTTCTCTTCCAGTCATTAATGCACACACACAAAAATGCTCCTAGAAAACACCTCTTTCCATCTCTCCTGTGTCCTAATACCAGGGACAAATAGCATTTTCAATGTTGTTTTAGTCTATCTTACAAGGAGACTATCAAGTGGGTGAAGTTGCTTCGTTTTACTAAATTCAACATTTCCTAGGAAACAGGAACACTGCCTCCCACCTATCCAAATATTTTGAGGCCATTAAATGTGTACGTCACATGAAATAGGAGCTTTAGGCTCTTTTTAATAAAGTAGCAAATATAAAAGGGGAAGGAATTAGCACGGAAAACACAATGCAAACAGCCTTCTGTACTGGATAAAGCTATGGACATCAATCACTACCCTTCCCAAAATAGAGTATACTGTACAAAGACAGCATGTGACATTCAAGTCACAATGCCTATAAATCTAGAGAGTTCCAGTTGTAAACACCACCAATGGAAGCCAGAGAACTAACCTGCAACACAGTAGCCGGTGACCCAGGAGTCACTCTTCTGTAAGACTGCTAGACCAATCCTGACCCTTTCACGATAACATCATTGCTTAAGTTACTTAAAGACTGACCTTTCTTATTTGATCTTCAAAGACCCTGCGTGCTGAGAAAGACCATTGCGGGCTATTTCAGTAGGACAACTGCCTGATGCATGCAAGACTGTGCTATTCCAGAGATTTATATTTGGAACAGAAACAGAAAACTTAAAACAGACTCTGTATAGTGATAAATGATGCTACTCTGCCTAGCTGTGGCTGCTGAAGAAAAACTAGATAACTAAGCAACAGAAATCCATGCAGCAAGGGAGGGTGAGGACAGAACTCTGTGCACCCAAATATCTGGAAATTTAGAAAAGAGTTCTGCATCACTTTGTTCATTCAAATACATGATAACAAAAATCAGAATGAAAAGTATTTCCTGATCCTAATTTTTGTACAGAAAAAACAAACACTGCAAGAGCTGGACATAAGCCTAACAAATTGCTTGTATAACTTAAATAAATGTATTTGTATGCACACACTGGCAAATAGCATACAATCAAACGATTTGCATAGGCAGCTCTGGGTTTTTTTCCAGGTGAGCAGGTCATTTAACTCAGCTCAACTGCTTCATAGACCTTTGAAAATTTGACCTATGTGTTTCATTTATAAACATATCAAATGAACAAGCAGACTTATTTAACCACTGGAATTTGGCTACAAAGCATTCTGCCAAATGCTCCTTTGAGTTTCATGCAACCTCCCTGAAGTCAATGGCTTGTTTGGCTGGAATTCAAGGAAGAATTGGGACCATTATCAATAACTGAAATCCTAATAAAGAAACTCAGAAAAAGCAGTTTCACAAAGGAAGCACACTATGCAAGAGTAATTGTGAACAGGAACAATCCCACTTAGAGAAAAAAAAAAAAATCATTCATTGTTTGTTACTTTTGTATTGGCTTCTATTATTTGAATTAATAGATACAGCTTATAATTATATCTTGATTAACACTATTGTGTTCTAAATATAGAAGGTAAAGCAAGAAAATACCGTTTTTATTTGTTTCTCTCAGCCAATTATCTCTTCTTCTCGTCTATGTGCTTCCCAAACATGAATAGAAACTGTTTGTGTCAGTGGTACATTTTTTTTCTGCTTTCATCCTTTTTTTCTGGCACTGATTCTTAGTGAACTGCCTTCCCACAACCAACATGCTAGTCTTTCACTGAAGGGGGGAGGGTTGTAGTTGTGCAGATACAGAGGAAGAGTATGTACTCAGGTTATCCTTAGCAAGAGCAACGCCTTCTCTCTAAAATAAACAACTCCTAGAAACAGGCAGTGCAAAAAGCAGTTCTTCCCAGGACCACACCTCAATTTCTAACAATCAAGATTTTTTTTCCCTAATGACCACATTTATTTATTTTTACTGCATCACTTCACGCCTTTAAGTTAGGCTCTCAGTAATATGAGCAGAAAGTCTGCACAAAAGCCAAAAATATCAGCCAGTTAAATAAATTGATTTAGAATCTAATGGAAATTAAGGAAAAAGATATTTGACCTCCCATAGACAACACGTTTTCAAAAGTAGTTCTTTCAGACCTCAGCATGCCCTGCCGGTTATCTAACTGGAAATTCATTCAGCACAATGAAAATGAACTTCATGACTTGGAAATTTACCACCTTAAACCCTGAGAAGATTTTTTTTGAAGTATGCTCCTTTGGCAGTTTAAAAATTCTCTCTGGTTCCCCCACTTTGCTTTATTTCCTTCTTGTAATCTGTTTTTCCTGCTGCCATGGGCTAGATTGTTGTCTGGGGTTTTTTTCTTTCTAGGATGATTTAAGGCATACAAAGGCTAATATAAGTTAATACCAGGCTATTAGGTTGATAGTGATTTTATCAGCGAGGAGCTAACCAGTCTGGAGACAGCGGCTAGGCCACTGGCTTGGGAGCCCAAAGGAAAGCAGTCCTACTCCAGACCTGCCACTAGTCCTGCTATGTAACTCTACACCTCGTTTTCTTCTATTAAAATGACACTAATGTCTTTGTCAAGAGGTTTGAATACTGTAAGCATAAAGCATGACATAACAGCCACCATCATTTATCTTCCATGTTTGCGTACGCTTTTTTGTATTTTTGCCTGTTCATGAAAACTGTGAAATGCAGTCTCAGTAGCAAAGATTCAGTATTGCATCTTGCTGGGAGTCAACTAGTAGAGGAGAGGAATATTGCAGACATTAAGACCGCTTAAGGATAGGTTTCTAGGGATGAGACACAGGAATTAAGTCGTTGGAAACTAACTGAATGACTGTCAACACATAAATCTGGTGAGCCTGATCAGGTGATCGTTTTTATACAGCTGATAGGCTATACCCCTAGAAAAGGTAGTTGAATGAGTTGAGAATTCTTCCAAATCTGAGTGAGAATGCTTTGTAGGTAGATGAGAAAAGGGTTAGGAGCAAGAACTCTAGCCACCCACTCTGCAGTGAATGTATATACTAAGAAAATAGGAGGAATAACATAAATCCAGAAAAATAAACTTTTTTTTTTTTTTTAATAAATGCAAGCTCATGAAAAAGCTTTTCGTGCCATATAAAAGAATAAAGAACATTATTCTGCATTGTTAGAGATCCCACCTCTTTTAATTTTGATTCACTAATAGCATTCAAGTAGCTTCTATTTAAAGACTAAGTAGTTATATTGTGCAATTAATGGACAAACTAGCATTCAATGTTTTCCACACTATTAAGAGACAATACAGCTTTAAATAGAATATGATTTCAAGACATAATTTTGCGGGATTTTATTACAGTCAATTTTAACATGTTCTTGTAAAACTGCATACTATATTTCTGCCACTGACATTACCATAGGATTTCTTACCTGCCTAATATATACACATTGTCATAATTCTACCAAAAAAATCCAACAGCAGAATCCAACAGATTTTGTTCCTGAATCAGCTGAAGGAACCAGTTATAACTTACTTATTAAAAAGGGCCAATCTTTCATCTGTTTTTAGAATAAAAAATTTGAAATATCTTAAGTTTCCCTGGTGGAAGCATAAATTTTCATCAAATGGTATCTCTTTTTTTTTTTTTTTTTTTTTCACTAGTAAAGATTTATTAATATGATGCACATGATTCTTTGTTTCCACATATTTGTAGTTGCAATTTAATAAAATTATACCAATGAAGAGAAATGAATCTTAGGTACCTTGTGTACTCCTCAAACATGCCTTATGACCCTTTCTAACAGCACAAAAAACCACCTTTTTAATTTGTTGCTTAATCAATAACACTGAATTTCTTCTCACTAAGAAAATCCATGGAAGAATTGATGGGTGGGGAAAAACACTTCAGGTTTTCTACATAGTACTTAACTGTCAAGAGAATTCCACTTTTACTGGATTGCTGGTTCAACAAATCTTGGAAATACTGGAAAGTACTGTCTATATATGCAATAAAACTTGCACCGATTTCAGTAGGTCCCGAATTTCACCCAGAGCTGCTCTTTCTCCGCAGGAATAGCATGAATATAAAGAATTATTCTTTTTTTTCCCCAATTTTGAATCAAAGATTTAGAACAGTAATCACACAATTACCCCCTTTTATAATCTGAAAGCAGTTTCTACATACAGTTTATGCAACCAGGAAGAAACAGTACCAAGTACTAGTAACTCCATGTTTTCAAGATCTTTCTTCTTCTTCCTCTGGTCACAGAGATATATAGCTAATGTCAATGAACTAATGTAACTAACCTGGTGTTTATGATAACATCCTTGATACTACCTATAACTGATTGTGACACACTCTAATTTATTTATGTGGCAGATGCATCCATTGTCTCAAAGATAAACATTAAAAAACAGGGTGAGTTGACTGGAAAGAGGAAAGCACCCTCTAGTTATGATTGTTATTTCTATTATTTTTTCTGAACTTCAGAAAACCCTCAATCCCCTTTTTATAATATATGCAAATATTTAAAATTTGATCTATTGAGATACCTTTAATTTCTCCAAGGAGATCACTTGTGTTTAATTTTTCCATCTTCTCCTTCCAGTCTTTAGAAAGTAGCTTTTCCATGCAGGATGAATCTATTTTAAAAAAAAAGAAAAAATGATCAAATATATTCTCACACATCAGGAAAACAGGTGCCACCTTCATTTTAAAACTCTTCTCCCTGTTCTAGTTGGACCATAGTTTCAAAGGGAAATGAACTTGTAGCCAAACAGAGTTCTTATTTAACTGCATTTTAAATCCGAAGTAATTCCACTGAGGTTAATGGAGTTACTATGGATTTAACAAGGGTCTAATTGAAAGAAAAACTTCATTCAGGATTTATGCATGCTAACTGCCAATTTACATGCATAGATTGCCAATGTATATACAAATTCTGTCTTTTTCATTTGAGAATGATTGTACACTCGAAATTATACATGAAGATTTAGAAGCTTTTTTTGGAAATTTGGCACACAGTGACATCTGAAACCCATTTTTACAACCATGTCAATGCAAAAATTATTCATATAATGTCTCCATGGAATTCATAAAAGCACTCTACATATTGGATGTTCACAGTATCAGAAATTTTCTCAGTACGCTATAAACAACATGTAATGATTAGAAGATCGGCTTTCATAATTTGAAGTTCAGAATACATTTCAAATCTTTGTCCCAATCTGGGAGGCCTTCTGTAGGCAAGACTGTCACTGAAGTCATTACACTGAAGACTGGCCTTAGTAGGTTTCCTATGATCAGACCCCAATTCCACTAGAAAACTTCATATTGAGCATAACAGACTTCAATAAAATCTAAAGTTTTTTTCAGTTCCTAAATTAAACTAATTGCCTCTGAAGTCTAAATTATACATAATCTTCCAGATAACTTACAAAAGGTGATTTTTAAGATGGGAATTCTTACGGTTAATGTTGTGATCCAGAATTTTATGACTTTAAGAACCACAATTCAGATTTAAAAACAATTATCAAGAAAACTTTATACACAATTGAACACTTATTTTCCCTTCCCAATTAGTAATAATAGAATCTCCATTAAATATTGTGCATTTACTTTCATTGGCAGACAGACGCATCAACAATGCCTATGTTAAACACCTTGGAAACCCTTAGGCCCAGTTTAGCAAAATGTTATTTAAATGCAACTCTATTCCTAAAACGAATCATTATAAGACCACGTATCACTGGGTCATGCTGAGCACGTTGTTTCTTAGCGCATATACTGGGAAGAGCCATACACCTTAGTTGTTAGAAACTCTCATAGCAAACTGCTCTTTGTGTTAGGAGGAGACCAATGCTTTCTAAATAACTAACAATGTTCCAAACTTTGACAACATTTGCACTGATCCCGCTCCAGTCACTTACGAATTAACACTGGGGTGTACAAGAAGGCAGAATTCAGCCTAACATATCTTCTGCTAAATTACTGGCAGATTAAGGGCAAATCGTGGCTCAAATTCTCATGTCAGCAGTCCCGTCAGAAGCACTCACACAAGTGAAAACAAAAGCAAAAAGACCAGATTAAGAATGGCAACACAGATCGCATCAATGCAACGGGTAACAGTTTGTTACACCTCAGAGGATTCTAAAAATTCTCAGAGGGAGGAGCAGCATTCAAAGAGGTCACAAAAGGAGTTAAAGATCTAGGGAGAAGTTTAAGAAAGACAAAAGTCACTTGGCCAATCATATTTTAGGGTGCAAGTAGTTTCAGCCTAAAAATTCACATTATCATCGCTTATTTGAAACAAAACCAAAAAAACCACCCCCGACAAAAAACAACCTAAAAACAAAAACCAGTTGAAAGCAAACCAAACTGTAACTACCAAAAGATCAAAGATCAGGTTTTAATTGCAACACATTTTCACCGTGCAAGCCTCCGTGGAAAGACAACACAGCTCGTAAATGTTTTTGAAGTAATATTTCAGTAGAAAAGCTAATTTATTTACTAATTATATCTTTCTATGAAAGAGACAAAATTAAGGAGCTGTAAGTTGCAATAGGCAGTGTTAAAATACTTGTTATAGAATAACAATTTACTTTTAACAATAACAGGCACTTATTACTTTTATGAGTTCTGGCCTGATAATAGAAGAATCAAGAAATAACCATCAATTATCAATAGAACATTATAATTTGGCCTTTTTTGTGATATCATCATTAGTTTAAAAAGATGTTTCTGTGTTTCTCCCCTGCCAAAATTTCAGACCCCTCATCCCCGAAAAAGAAAGTGCTTTAGAGTTTTATTTAGTTTATAGATGTTTGCTATAAGTTATGTATTCTACTGCTTTTTAACTAAGATATTTACTTCAATAAATACAAAGAAGGACAAATATTTATATTTTTTTTAAAAAAGAAACAATTAGCATATCACAGGAGTTGGTAAAATACTTTCCTCAGAAGCACTTGCTTTATTTCTTCTCTTACTGTTCTTAAGAACACCCACGTTTATCTGTAGTGTTCTTATAAGGGCAAAACCCATATTTCTAAAGATAGACTGAGAAAGAACTGGAATGGAAAACAGGTCTATCTGTGTGCTTTCTTTTTGATATAATCACATTGCCAGTTGCAATTTTTATCTCTATAAGTAAGTGACTGAAAAATTTCTTAAGAAACATTTTTTTAAACACCCCTATATCATTCAAACTCTATGTTATAGATCAGACAACATAATTTATAGCTACTGTATTTTGTTATTGGGAAGATTACAAAAACACACAATAAGCCTTTTAATAAACTTTTTTATAACATTGTAGAAATAGCTCTTTTGAAATTCCTGTAAATTTTCAAATAGCAGGCTTAATCTGCATGATTTTTAGAATTTAAAATAATGATATGTGTTAAAGCTCTCTGGAGGTCCTCCACATTAGACATGAAACTAAATATAAAGGCTTATACTTGAAAGGCATGTCTCCCTTCAAGTTCTGTGTTCTGTGTTCACAAACACACATTTTGAAAAGGTTTGTGAATAAGAAAGGGATTTTTTCTTCTTTCTGTACTGAAAATTAATTTTTACATACATATAAAATCTACAAAGATATCTTCTGACATCAGTAAAACATCTTCATCCATATTGATTCATTTTCTGATTTGATTCATTATAGAAACAGAACATCGACTCGGAATCCAGCACTGAACATTGAAGAAGCCCAAATTCACATCTGCACTGCATCACTTTCCCTGCACTGAGGCTCTGCTTCAGCACCATTCCAAAACCTTGTGGATCCCGACATTTTCAAAATTCAGGGGTATTCTTGTTAAAGACAATTATAAAAGAAGCAAAGAAAGAAATTAGCATTTATACATTTTTAGCTCTTCTCACTGACTTTATAAACCACAGTTGGGCTTATGCCACAAAGTAGCATATTTTGTACTGACACATATAAGAGCAAACTCGTGAAGTTGCACTAGAGCAATTTATTATATTAACACACAGCTTCTCATCCTTTATATTATTCTCTTGTGAATTAGGAAAAATTTTCTTTCAAGGACAGCAAACAGGTTAAGTATAATTAGACTGAGATGACTAAATGAAATCATTGAAGTACTATTTAATATCACAGTTTATTACATATTTTGTTAGCAATTTTAATTGTAGACTAAAGGAGTTTAAAGTACTGTGAGAATCTTGTTAGACCTGACAGTTTTGCAAAGGTGAATGAGAAGAGGATGTTAAAAGATAAATAAGCAAAAAAAAAAAAAAAAAAAGCTGAGAAAAAAAGCCTAGGTGTTAGATGAAAAGGATCTCTCCACAATGACAAAGCATCGATGAAAAGAATTAACATTTGTCCACTGGGTAATCAATCAGTCATGGAATGGATGGAATCCAGCTCTTTGTTGCACGACCGGTGATGAAGAACGAGTGTGTTAGCTATCACAGCCAAGCTCTCAAGTTCTTCCGACCGAATGAAAGTCATCTTGTTCCTATCAAGGATAGCTTTTGCCTCTTGTCTCTTCCTTATTCTCCCCTTTTTTCTTTTCTTTTTAATTTCACTTTTATAGTCTTCAACAAGTTACCAACCCCAGCTATAGCTTACATGAATACTGTATGACCTTACAGTGGCCTGCACCTATCCTCATTGATTTTGGGGGTTGTTCCCGGTTGGTTTTTGTTTTGTTGGTTTTTTTTCCTTTTAATTCACTGAAGTAGCCTCTTATTACTTTCTTTGAAATACAGATAGGAAAAAAAAAAAAGCGTTCATGCCATGTGTGTGTTTTTGTTTTTTATGGTAAAGTCATACATAAAAGAAAGCCTAAATGTGAGAGTGCAGCAGCAAAACTTCAAAGCACTGACTGTCAGACATTATTATTTCAAATCAGCTTTGACTTTTTGAGACTTAATAAAACACTATAGTACAGACTGGCATATTTATAACACCTATACCAGTGATCAACTGAAGTGTCTTATTCTTGTGACTGTGCAGTGCCTTGTTATTTCTTTTATAATAAGCTTCCCTCAAAACATGTTGCAACAATACTGCAAACTGATAATTATTAATGATACGAGTTCTAAAACATGACTTGTTTTGCATACAATTCTTTTTGAATACATACATTATTTTGTGACAGAAGACAAAAGCACATTGATTTATTAATAATGATTGCAAATGCATAGCAAGTTCATAAACAATACAGAAATATAATTCAATCAAAGGTATAGGTGACACAGTTCTACACACATCTGAACTGTTCTATCTCAAGGGAAAAGACACTGGGAAAGGCAAGGTAGAGAAATTAGAAGCGAAATCAGGCATACTACAAGAGAAACTGTTCTAAAACATGATCAGATTCTCAGCAGGAGGGGCATGAACTTCTTTTCTGCATTTTAGAAGAACAATACTACAGAATTAGTGGCATCTTTGTCTCTATTTCAGAACTATAGTCTAAAGTTATACCCCATTACAATTTAGTAGATACAGCTAAACATAAAAAGACCATATTTTTGCAAGCTTTGGGACTACATAACAATATGCAAGTTCTTCTATTTCTAATGCTCTGTGTTCTCTAAGCTACTCTTATTACATTTATTTGCCTTCAGCTCCACAGGAGAAAAAGTGTCCTTTGGACCAGCCTTTGTCAAATGAGTTCAAATGCCTCATTCAAGTTTCTATCATGAGAAAAACAGCGCAAGTGGAATTACCCTGTCAGCTTCTATGAAATATTTGTTAGAGAAAAAGTGTTGGGGGACGGGAGGTGGTTCTGCAAAAGAATGTTAAATGAGATTATGAACTCTTTGGGACAGACATTTGTGTGTTTACGAGGCCTACCGTACTGGATTCCTACTACAGGAGAAGAGCTGCTTTTTTCCCCCAAAACCACATAAGCTGCAAATAAACATTAAAGTGGCTGCCATTTGGTTGCCCTGCTCCCTATCGTACCTTTGCACACCTCACCCCATGCTTCAAGTGCAAATGTGCTTTTTTCAAGTGAGTGAAGCTAAGGACCTCTAAAATTAATAGTAACAACACAAGCTATCATGCATCTGAAAGTGGAAGGTTTGCTTCAGTATTCTTAATAGAATACTAAATCCTGTTCAGAGTAGAAATATCTAAATAAAATAAGTACTCTACAAATATTCCTGAATAAAAGTCAAGCATAATTTAGATTTACCCTAGTCAGTGTTTGTTATTTACAATTAAACTAAAACACCAGGTCCCTTGGTGCTATTATTAGATCCATTCATAAAAAATGTGAACTATTCAGAAAATTAAGTATACTTTTGTAAATCCGGTGATGAGTTTTAAAATACCTGTGTTGAGACCTTTGATTAACTGATCCATCTCTGAGTACAAGAGAACAACTTGTTTACATGGCTTTTGTGAGTTCATTGCCCATCAGATTTCCTTGACGTAAAGAATCACCTAGCATAGATCTATATCATAAAAATATTTCCTAATTTTCACGCTTTGTATTATGTAATTTAAAATTATATGCAAGCTCTAACATTTTGGTATCAAAGGGAAAGGCAAAAGGTTAATTTAATTCACTCTGAAAGAACGTGATCTTATAATCTTCTAACAATTCAAAATTAAATTAAGGACTTTACATTTACATTCATGACTTGAGAAATAAAAATATAATTTAACCATGACTATCAGAAACTTAACTGCCGGATAGTACTGTCTATTCTTTTTTAATCCAAGGATGTAAAGTTTGTGTAATGTTACTAAAATAGATTCTTTGTTGCCATAGTTACTTTTTTTCTTCTTTCAAACACAAATTATCCTTTTCTGTTTCAATAAACTTTAAATAAAAGAAAAGGAGAGAGCAACAATACAAAACTAATCAAAAATCGGCCTGAAGGCTCAACATCCATAGTTGAATGTACTGCCACTGTATCTTGCTCATAAGCAGCTTGGCTTCAATCTTGCTGTCAGTGGAGGGACAGGTCAGGGGAAACTCATCTCATCCTTCTCAATTTCCATACTGTTCTCATGCAGTAATTAATTGTTGTGGTCTAACAGAAAATTAAAATATAAGGCAATTCAGACATGTTGTTAGCCAGTGAATTGATTTCTTTGGACAACTTTTCAAGATTTTCTTGATTTCATAAGCTTTCAAAAGCCAAGTCCTTGAAAATCAAAACCACAATCACAACACAAAAATGAGCAACACGACATTTAGAACAGGAAAATCTGGTAATTCCTTTCACTGCATTTAATGCAAGTTACCAAAAAAAAGTCACTCCTAAATCCTATATCTTGCTCCTTCCATTAAGTATCCAAGTAATCCTGGCCAGTCTCTCATCCTGACTTGTTTCTATCCACCTCTTTGTCTGCGTTGGCTATTGAGGCTGTGATGCTTCTGGCACAGACTGCGTATCTCACAAGGGTTTTGTTGAACACCTAGCACATTTCTGATCATGAATTGGAAGTTGGTTCTGATTCTCAGTGCAACCTGTAAGCAGTAGCGTAAAACCAAAAAAGGAAAAAAGAAAACAAACAAACAAACAAAACCCAAAAAAGGCAAAGAAGCCTTCCTAAATACAATTATATGCAAAAGGCAGTCAGCTCACTGTAGATGTTTTCTTGCAAGAGCAATAATGGAAATGTGACTGAGATCTGACTACCTAACATTACAGTTTTGTTTAGGACAGGGAACCAAGTAAATCTGCCAACCACTGTACATTTTTTCACAGTGGCAAGTCTTCCACAATATGATAAAATTAGAACTGTAAGAGCTTGGAGAGCTCTCTTAACTTTTAATTAAAACTCTCCAAGCTCACTAAAAATAATTAGGCATTAAAATGTTCTGGTTTTCCTCTGAATTCATTTGCACTACTTGAATGGTCTAGATCTTGCATGAAACAACAGACATTCTAAACAGAAACACTGGAATTTAACGGGGGGTGATTTCCAGACCTGCTGTCTATGATGTGGCTAGTGGGAAAAACTGTAGAGAGTCTGAAGCTTGTACCAATTCTGCCTAAAATGGCTTGTTTCAACAGGAATTGTCTAGTGCAAAGAGCATTTACACTGAGCAGAATACATTCTGCTCAGTGCAAAACTCTAGATAAAAAGGAGTTTGAATTTCATGGAAAGAATAACCCAAGATACAGTTCTGACCTTTATTTTTATTTATTTATTAAAAAGCAGAACCTTTAACCTTGCAAATGTTTTTGTTCTCTTAAAATAACTCATACAATGCTATATGCCACACTATTTTTAGAAAAGCAACAAGAGAAAGCATGCTTTTCCCATACAGCAGGGCACTGATATAAACATCAACACAGATGCTCTGTGAGAGAGAGCTGGACTTCTCAAGCACTTGATCATTAAGGAATGCACCAACTGTTTTAGATAATCTCGTGCCAGCTCCAATTCTGCTCCACACTCCCCTTTGGGAGTGGCAAATCTTGTCCTGCTCCTAATTTTTCATTTTACTCACTCCTCCATTCTTTTTTTTTTTTTTTTTCCCCAGAACAGAGGGAAAAAGACATTGTGTGCCAAGCAATGCAAGACTAGAATCACTTCCCCAAACAGAGCAAAACTTTCAGACAATTAACCCTCCCCTCTTCTTTCAGATAAATTACTAAGTATAAAATGCAATCTGTTTCCTTTGTTTACTCAATATGAACAATTTGTAAATGACTCAAGGATAAAATTCAGAAAATGTTGTGCTAAATTAGAACCATTATAAACATGCTAATGACTGCTCAACTAAAACATGCAGGATCAGTGTGAAGAAATATATTTAGTTCCTGTGAAATACAGTTGTATTGCCTCAGAACTATTTGGTCACTTAATTGTATATGATTACTTCAGGAAAATGTTAATTTCATGAACACTGCACTAGACAGTACACTATGTATGTCAAAAGGAGCTTTCTCAAATGTCAGTGTAATCGCTTGGATGTAATGTTTTGGCATATCAGTAGAAGAGAAATATCTTTTAAGTCTGTCAAAATTACATGTACATTTCATTCCTCCACTTAAAGTTTCCCTTCCATTATAAGCTATATTTTACTGTTAGATTGGCTGTATTCATTGAATTACACATCACTGCCTTATTTGCATTACAATGCTAGTATACTGTATATTATATGTAATCACCTATTCCCTAAGTATGTGCACCTCTATTTACTTCCCAAGTGAAAATATAATATTGGCAAGAGAGAGTGTCAGGCTTTACGCAACAGCAATCAGGGATAGTCAGGAAAAGGGGAGTACAATTTGCTTCAATCCCTGGCCAAAAGATTACATAAACTGATATAATAAAGGAGAATGATACACTTGTTTTCCTGTCTCTTAGTACGTATCAGCAAAGTAACAAAATCAAGAGGATTTGCAATATTTGTTATTTTGCAAAAGAAGAAAGTTGTTGTAATGGAAGCAGATCTCAAAATCTTCATTATTTTTCTTGGCTTCCACATATTCACACCTTTCTGTATTGACCAGATCTAGAAGATCAATTTTTTTTTCCTCAGAGTTGAAAAGAAGAACAGACTGAGCCAGAACTCATCAGCATAGCTCCATCAAAGTCTACTTAGTCTTAAATAGATTTGAAATTTCTCCCAATATTTGGCCTAATTATTCTTCCTCTTAATCTCATACCTCCATTCCTTGTTATAGTCCTTTTACAATCCTAAACAATTCACTTTCATCTTTGGTATCCACTCTTTTCAAACGCTTGTTTGTTGAAGTGACATTCTTTTCATTATTACTCAAACTATTGAGAATTTAGTGTTTAAACCTTTCTTCGTTAAACTGCTCTGGAACAAATTATGTATCATATGGCCTCTGGACATGTAGCATCTTTCTTTTAGAAATGAATTTCCCTAGCAGCTCAAGAAGTGGCAGATTGTGTGTCACCCTGTGTTCAGCTACGTACTAAACCCACTCACTGGTCTTATCTTCTTAAAGACATGGGGGCAGGTTTTATTTTCTCTTAATGTTGCACAGTTCTTCCAGATTCTCATACCAAGCTGAAGCAAGCGGAGGATCCCAGCTCAACTCAAGAAATTATTTGGTAGCACAAATAGGCTTTTATGTCACTGCGTCTTCTCTTATCTAGTGCAATGCCAAATCAGTACTGTATCGTTTAACAAAGCAGAAATTCCATAAAATTACTATGAAAATATTAGTAAAAGTTTGGGGGAGTAAAAACATCTTAAACGAAAGGTAATACAAAAATACAAGTGTGTGTAACCTCCTCTGCACCAGGTTGGGGGGGGGGGGGGGGGGGGGGATGGGGAGGACTTCCTGAAAAGCAAGAAAAATCAGTTTCTATTAAACTGATTAATGTTCCTCGGAAAATTTGTGACACCAGATGATTTATGAACAAAACATGGATGATTCAAAAGACCTCTATTTTGTTCCCCAAAACATGTTCTACTCATTACCCTAATAATGCAGTAATAAACATCTGTTTAATGATTTGAAGGCTTCTTAATATTGTGTATAAAAATCTTAACTCAGCTCTTACATAAAATATTCTGAAATTAAAACAATTGTATAACAAAAAGAATTTTTCATGAGAAATCCTTAAGCGTTTTTGTATGTAAAAGTGTAATACAAAGAAAGCAAAATAATATGCTCTTGATTTGAAATGACT
This sequence comes from Astur gentilis, assembly GCF_929443795.1. Classification (NCBI taxonomy): domain Eukaryota; kingdom Metazoa; phylum Chordata; class Aves; order Accipitriformes; family Accipitridae; genus Astur; species Astur gentilis. Next base: position 15,485,561 of record NC_064896.1, on the reverse strand, counting down.
TCAAACAAGGATGCAAAGGAATGAAAACAATAGCTAGAATCTCCTCTCTATTTACCATTTCTGAAGGTCTCTGTGGCACATGATGCAGTCTTTTCCAGGACACTAATATGCACTGACAAAATCAGTTCTATGGCTTCCTTTATATATAATAATACAATTTTGACTTAAACAAACTATCATATTCTGTATAAATACAAATAAAGAACGAGCAAGACCTTCCTGAGCTAATTCCAGCAAACAGAACTTCAAAGGTTTACAAATCTCACAAACATCAATCTACCTGCAATGGATATATATTTCAGGAATAAAAGCTGGTTTGTTAAAAATCTGTGGAAAGATTTAATAAAATAATCCAGTAATATCTTCAAGAGTAATATCTTAAAATTTTCATTTCCGTATATGCATAGAGCTGAAAATTAGCCATCAGTTATTTTCTTGTAAAAGAATATTATTGATTTTGTAAAGTCAAGTACTGGAAAGATATGGAAATGCTAGAATTAAAGTTGTCCAGGAAATCCTAATTCAGTTCCCATGTGAATAAACGTTATGAGACATTCTTTAAATAAAAACCCCATGCCATTAAAAAAAAAAAAAGTACTTTTTTGGGGGTTTTTTTTTGTTGTTACAGGATTCTTGCTACATTCAGTACATGGGACAACCTCAGACAAAAGCATAAACTGGAACTGCAGAGCAAATGAGGTTGTTGGTTGTTGCCCACAATCATTGGCCACTTTTCATTGCAAAAGGTCAAAGAAATTAAATGAATGAGGGATGGAACTGCAAAAGGAGAAATGATGGTTCACAGTTTCATTTTCTGGGAGCTCAATTTAAAGAACTTGGGGTTGTATTTGAGGAATTGCTGAACATTCACAGCTGCAGCTGTGTCAATGTAAAGTCAATGTAAAGATTGAGGCTATAATATATATAGCTATATATAAACTGCTGCACAAAGTTAGGTCCTCGGGAAAAGAATCAGTACCTAAACGCCTCAAGCTGAACAACCAATAAATCAATGATGTTTTTAAAGTCACACTCTTAGTCTGATACCTGTGAAGCTGGTATATGGACTACCCTTTTTTCCTCTTTACAAAGACTTTGAGATCATTTGTTTGTAGCACATTTACAGAGTATGCTGAAAAAATCCAGCAAAATGTGTAATAACCATGTCTTCAAAGCACAGCTTGAATAATAACTAATAGACACAAAGGCTTCAGATTGACCAGTAAGGATATAACAATCTACCGGAGAGTTTTACATTCACGGAGGATCATCCTGTTAGTGAACTGGATGAATCAGAATTCCTTTTGATGAAAAATATTGTTTAGTCATGTAAGAAAAATTATACTTATCTACATGGAAAAAAAATTGTTTTAATTTTAAAATGTTTTAAATTCTGTTGGTTACCTGAAGAAAGCTTTCGCTGGTTATGCAGACATTCTGCAAAATTAAAACAGTTTTAAACCTATGCTTATATACAGCTCAGACTTTTCTAAAATAGATTTAGTAGCCAGATTTTGAAACAATGGCAATTTGAAGGCTACTGTTAATGCCAAATTAAAGACAGGGTGAACAGGAAATGGGCTTTGGTTTCTCTGGACTGGACTTTACCAATTAAAAGCACTAATGATAATAAAAGTGCATGTTGCACCCTGTCCTGGTGCATAAAACAGACACAACCCTGTTTTGCTCTCCTGACAGAGCAAATCTTGACATCTCCCACGTACAGGCTGACAGACCTGTACGGGTTCCCCATCTGCTTAGAGCAAGTGATATCACAGTGTGATGCGCTACTTGACCCATCTCGTGTTTCTCCGCAGAAAATAATTTTTGCCCCCAAAGCTGGTACACAAATTCATCACCATAAACATCTTTCCAAAATATGTAGCATAGTAATACAATAAATTTCAGAGCCAAGAAAACAGGGGTCATTTGGAAACATCTTGAGTGGAGATTTAATAATACTTGGGGAGCTCTCATCCCAAAATCTGCTACCCAAAGAGGTAAATACATATTCAGTACAATTAAATCTTCATAGCTACAGAGAAACCACAGTAAGCTCACACTACCTGTTTCAAGTTACTCTTTATTTACTATTCTGCTAATAAACATCCTTTCTTTTCCAGAATCCTCCTCACTACAAGCAAGAAACAGGCAACAGAACTCTAGAGAATTATTCCACAACCTTTACTAAAAGTTATATTGCAGGTAACAAAGACAATTTACATGATTTCTGTCTTCAACGTTTAGTCTTCTTGCTTTTGTTGTTTTAATCCAGACTCTATATTTATAACAGTTTAAAATAATGAGCCAAATTTTAGCTGCATAAGTCGCCAGAAAATTTAAGCATGCATGAAATTTTACACAGTTACTTTGAAATTATAAATTAATGCTGTTTCATTATATACTCCTTACACAAATGCAAAACAATCTAACAAAGACTCGGTTGTTTAGAAGGATTTTTCTCATATTTAGGGCCAATAGAAAATTTCATATTATCAGAACAACCCCTACACAAAAGATTCCTCAATTATAAGTTCTGATTTATAACCTAAGAAGTACCTATTCCAGAGAACAGGACAGATAGGAAATTATCTTTGTTCAACCGCTAAATGACATAGTATATCAGAAAATTATCATATTGCCTTATTGATTTAAATATATTACCAAATTCAGTGCAGGAGTAACAGGTGAAGATTTGATTCCTATTGTATTCAATAGAGTCAAATTCACACAGTCTAATGCACTTCATGCACTTGTACTCTAGGAATAACAACATTCACAACAGGATCTATGTATTTCTTAATTGTAAGCTATAATTCCTGTCTTTTAGAGTGCCTTTAGCAAGGCCACTGCATGATTTCTAAGGCTGGATCCTTTATATACAAGGTTGTATGTATGGGCTTCATACAGAAAAAGGACTGTGGCCACAGTGGTTTGAACACGCAGTGCAAAGGGTTGCTACTATCAAGCCAAAGGCAGAAGTTTGGGCTGCTGCCAGGTTCACCACGTGCTGACAGTTCGGTCCATCTAATTTGTGTTTCCGTACATTAAAGTTGAGATTTATCTCTTACCCTTTGGTTGTGTTTTCATTGTCTTTACTCCACATGGAAATATCTTACTGGGGTTTTTATCTTGATGCTACCCACAAAACTCATAGTATTTAGACAACCATACAATCTTTTTTGTCAACTAATCACTTCTCTAATCGCTGGGCTGCAAACCTGCCTAAACTCTACTCCCGCATTTGCACTCACACTATTAATATAATCGTGAGCACTCAGAAGGCAGAGTCTCAAACATTGCAAGTTACACATCTCTGGTTCCTTAAGCTTTTTTTAAACACTTATTTATGGGCAAGGTATAATTTACACCACCTTATGTATGGCTGGGCAGGTGGTACACTGTGACCGCTGCTCCTTATATCAAATACGCTAATATCATTGTGAGCGGTGCCCACTTTTCCCCACCAATCATATTTTCACCTGTTCCCTCTCATCATAAGATTTGACTGAGAGCTCTCTGGGACAAGGACTGTTGTTTGCTTTTACTGCTGCTATATGTACAGCACCTAACATACTTCCTGACTGAGGCCACTGGGAGAAATTATATGGAAACATCTTAATTACTTATAGTGAAACGCAGAGCCCCCTGAGAACTCAGTGGCCTAAGCTCCACGGAATAAATTATTTTTGTTCCTTTTTCCTTTCAAAGCTATACATGTCACATAACTTACTATCTCAACTGGAACAACTGCTAAAGCTCAGCTTAAGCCAGTGGTCAGTGAACATTGTACCTTTGCCTGCCCAAAGGGAGGCAAGCAGTATGCACAGGCACAGCTTTTCCCAAGGCAAATCAGCCACTGCAGGTCCCAGAGCTGCTGATATATTCCATGAATGCTGAAGTCACGTGAAATTTTTTTAATTCTACAACGAGGTTGCTCGAGTTTCTCAAGTTCAAAAAGTTTCCAATTTTAGGCAAGTAAGAATTGTGGCAATATCTTGCATTTAGGAACAACAATTCCTCTCAGTGAATTATCCCACATCCAGACATTTTCAGGGATTGCCCAAAAGCTTTTCAGCTGGCAGGAAATGAACTATTTCCTTCTTCAGCAAAATGTAACTCCCTAATGAGTTTATTATCTTATAAACAGTGGTGTAAATGTGAACTTTGATACAAAGACACTAACGTCTCCCTTCTTCTGAAAACTATTAACTGGACCTACTCAGCACCTAAGCCTACAGACAATTAGTCTGAGAACACAGGTTAGAGAATTTAAATTGCCACAGTCCATTACTTTTTGCAGTTATTTACGAAATAAGTATAAAATTTGCCTGTTCATTTTGATGATTGCATTTTTTGCTCTTTTTGTGCTAGTGAAATAATTTCAAAAGATGAATAATGACAGAGATCCAGGTGCTAAAAGTGGAGCCTTATACTGTATTAAATAGCTGATGATCAGAGAATAAGAACATATATTGCCAACAAATGTATAGGGAAACCATGATAATTGTTTACCGCAAAGTCATGCAGGAATCATCACGTTGGATCAGGCTGCTTAACAATTCCTCCCTAACAATGGTAACTTTTGCAAAGACTAGATTGAAAATTTGAATACCATGAGCATGTTCCACATATACTCAAGACTGCACTTTTAAGCAAAAATATTTTTTTCCTTTGAAGAAGCTTCCATCCCTTTATACCAGAGACAACAAGGACCAGCGGTCCACAGAAAGGGTCAGTAAAGTTTGACCAAACAGAAAACCACACAAAACCCACTTGTAAACCAGTAATATTTCATGCAGAAAGATATGTTTTCTACATGGTCAGATACACATGTTCATATCTTTGTTCAAATCAAACAAAATGTAGGGGTTTTTTAAACACTAAATTTACAAGCTCCTGTTCCTTGCTTAGATGGCACATCCTAATCTTAAAGCCCAATTTCTCTTGTTTTGCAGGTGTTCAGGTTTCAATTCACAATATCACAGCTCTAACAGGCAAAGTTATCCACAACAGCTCCCCCAAATTAGACAATTCATACCAGCTACTAGATGCAGTCCACACGTTGGAAAACAATACCAAGTCAGCCAATATCAACCATATTCTGTAACAACTTGCCAGGGCCAAGGTGCCAGGCGCCCTCCTATACTGGACCTTCTCTATGTCTCGTTGCTCAGAGGCTGTGACTCTGACAGAGCAGTATTGTAAAAATCTGGATTAAATCTAGCAAAGAAAGAGATCATTTATAAGTCCTCTGTGGGTACATTCTGTCTTTGGTGTGTGGCTGAAACTCCCATTAACACTAACATGAGCTACGCAGGCCTACTGATGGGTGAATTATACCCCTGACAGAAAAGTGGTTTTTTGCTCGATGGATTTTCTTTGATGAACTTGTTGGCTACTGCACAGTCATGTGTATATATTTAAGTATTTCTCTGTGTGTACGCATTTGTATATCTCCACAGTGATGATGTCAGTTTGACTAAAAATGCAGATAAAGCATTTCTTAAGCCAAAACGGGCCAAAGCTAATTTTCCCCATACAAACTTCGGTTTGGCCCTTATTTATCAAGACCAAAAAATGTTTGACAGAAAAGGGGATCCAAATTGGTTATCCCAACAAAAAATAGAAGTTAGGGCTTTTCTTAAGACTTACTTTATAGGAACCGTATGCGCAACTTTCACTTTCTAGAAAGTGGTTTTCTCTTGAACACACATCAGAACCATTCATCATCATATAATTGCAAGTTGTCAGTCAGAGCCGCACCCTTCATGCAGTGGCAGGCCGCCAACACATCTGTCAGAAGCACTCACAAGCTTCCGTGTATTATTGTAATCCCCTACAAAAGGAACAAGCCCATTCATCCAGTCCACATTTTCCAAATCGAATGACGACTGTAAACCCTGAGCCTGGAAAAATAATAGCACTTACCCTAAAAATGCCACACTTGTCAGGTGACCACAGGCTAAATGCCAGAAATCAAATATGAAATCATTCTAATCCCTACATGTAAAGCATAGGGTTTAGAGAACTGGGTTCTTCATGCATGAAAGAGGAAAGCTGGGTTCTGTGTGTACAACAAAGTGGTCTCCTATGGTGAAACAGGCTGCGGGGATAAATCATTGTACCCCTTCTGCAAACACGCCCCTCTTGCACTCCAGACTCCATTAGGAAAAATTTCTCCTTCTTCCTTAACATTTCTATTCTCTTTTTTGGCTTCTTCTGTTTCCTTTCTCCTTTACCTAGAATCATCTAGTCTTTATGTTAACACATACTCTTCTTTTCTTCTTTTCTCCTGTACCTCTTGAAAGACGCATTCTGCTTAGACATCCGCCACAGGTAACACCTCAGGGCCAGCCTGGATTTAGTGAACCTGAGGGCTTGGGCCAGTAAGTCCAAAGCAGGCAAGATTCTCTTCTCAGAAATGCTGTTAAGGACTTCCATGGAGAATTAAAATAGCTTTCAAGGAATTAAATACTGCTTTATATGGGGCTTCAGAAGCTTACTTGCAGAGTGTATGCATACAAGAGCCACGAATACTTTGGAGAATGAAGGAGAGTAATAAGCTTTACCTCTCTACTGCCACTAACTCTTTTGCATTCTCTCTCTGGAAAGTGTGGCAGTTCCATGTTCAGAAACATTGAGTGAAACACATGCCATTGCCCTTCAAGGCAGCAATGCAGACACATGAACCTAGCAAGACCTTCAGAGCAGCTTTGCTTCAGCAGGTGAGGCCGTGGATGGAGCCTAATACTTCCTTCTAACCAGCCATCTCTTTATATGTGCTCAGATAGAGAGGTGAAACCATGACTCCTCTCTGACCCCCCCCCCTTCCAATAATTTGCCCCCCAGGAACTTTAAAGGAGCAGGGACAGACAGTCAGCCTGCATGCCCAACCATAATGATGGGGCTGTTAAAGGCTTTGTGCACTCCACGCTGCTATTGGGCATTTTTGTCAGCCCTTGATACAGGCAGAATGCATATTATATATACAGAGATATACAAACACACATTTCTGAAACAATTTGAAAGATATATGATGGCTGACCTGCTACAAAATTTATTTCCAAGAGCAAATAGAGAAAACATTACTTCTGAGTGATACAGCCAGGAGTAAATTATACCATCTCACTGCACAAAGGAAGATAAATATCGTAACAAATCAACTCTCAGCTGTGCTGCATACCTATATTCACACAGTGGCGTTGTTCAATCTAGTGTTAAGAAAAATCTAACAATTCTCAGACTATCTCAAAGAAGTCTCTGACTACTGTTAAACTACCATGCAAGCATGAAGAAGCTGCAGAAACTGCTCTGCTTACTCCTGGATGGTCACAGAGACTAGTCAAGCTGGTCCACCCCATCGGAATGAAGCTGGAATATAGGAATATCCGAATTTATCATCACACTCCTGCAAAACGTGCTGGTTTTCAAAACACCAATGGGGGAATAATCAATCCCTCAATCCTTCCATGACTCAGTTTCTCAGATAGAAAGATCATCTTTTTATCTCACACAACTACTGAAGAATTTAATTGTTTTGCAAAATAGCAATACAAACAGCTTTAAGCACAATAGTATCTTTTTTTCAATTACACTACCTTAACTTTTACATATTTTCAAACTACACCATATTCAGTAACTCTTAATTTTTGGCATGAAAGAAGACCAAATTTCATTATATCTGAATGAAATTAATTTGGGGCTTGAGACATCATTAGGTAATAATACTTGCTTTAAACTGGGTAAATCAAGACAAATGAATGCGCTCTCTTTTTTTTTTTTTTTTTTTTTTACATACATACATATGTATATATGAGATACTAAATACACACAAATATAAGTACAACATGTGGTCGACAAGAAATAAATAAAACTGAAAACACTTTACAACTGCATGGCAGGTATCCAAACTAAATTTCAGGTAGCAGATGGCATGAATAGGATACATGTGAGAAACAGGCAATTTCAATTATCTCTGAATAGTTCATAAACAGGAAAATTTGGCAAACCACAATTTTTAAAAAATGGACTTGAAAAATAACATCGTGTAATAGAGATAACTGAATTGAAAACATAACAATGCAAAGTTATTAAGCTCATCCTGACCATAATTTCATAATGACTATTAAATGATTACATGTGACAGAAAAGAGCTGCCCCAAATACTCATGCCTGGAAAATGTAATAATTAATTATTCCAAGTAGGGCTCAGAATTTCGTTTTAGTTATTATCATTACCAAAAGTGGCCAAGAGATCCTGCTCACCAAGTCCCTTCCTAGCTTTTGTGCAATCTACAGATGAAAAAAAAAAAACCCACCAACAAAAACCAGTAGAATCTGGACCCGGTCATTTCTTCAAACAGTTGCTTAGACAAATTCAGTGGGGTTTATTCAGCAGAGGTCAGATTTGCCCATAGATGTCATGCAAAAATCATATTGTTTTGAGCCATACAGTGAAATAAGGTGCAAAAAGAAACTATGTTTAAAATCTTTTCTGAGTCACACCTGAGGAGAATCTGGCCTTCAGGAAAGAGTTTGTTCTCCTTTTAACTTATCTTTTGGAAAAATCAAAGGTGTCAGGTAGATCTCTGAAATTTCAAAATTTGATAAGTAGGACAGTGGCTAATTTCCTAACCGTTTCATTGAAATGCTTACAAATGCTGTGTAGAGTCAGTCAGGCAAATCACCTAGGAATCAGTTCATCAGACATTGTACTATTGCTTTCATACTCCCCTCCCTAATTCTCCTTTCCACATAAGAAATGTGTCAGACATAAAGATCTATTAGCTCAAATCCCTTAAGTTATTCAGATATCTAAATACGATTTAAGTGCCTAATTGCCATTTGTGTAATTGGGAGTTAGATAGCTAAACAATAGTTTGGGTGTCTGTATTCCACTGAGACGTAAGCTTTTCTGTTAATGAAACTCTCAGCATTATCCCTATGAAAAAATGGTAAAAGAGCTCTCAACCATTCCATTCTTAAGCTAGATTAAAGATGAAACCAAATAAAAGGAAAAATCCTGCCTGCATAAATATAGGCAGGATAAAGTATAATTTTCACTGAAATACATATAGAATTTTATTTTTCAGATTTGCTGTTAGCAGACAAGATAACACCTCCAAATATCAGAGAAGAAAGGAAGAGTTTATTGACGACTGTGATTCCAGAAACATTTAGTAAGAATCAGAGAAGCTTTTATCCAGTTCAAATGGTAAGTATTTCTCTTTTTTCATGCTAATAAAGAGAATTTGATCCCTGTTAAAACGGAAGGTTGTTCAAGGGCTTTATCAACAGCACCTTCAGCCTGGCATAATAGAGGCACAGCAAAATCAACAGATGCTTCTGAGCATCTCAATAACAGAGGTCTGGGTCTTTGAAAGAATGACTAGTTTGCCATTTCATAACTGTCATTTGAAAGAGGAAAAGTGTTGTTTAATGACAGCTGGGTTTTACTGCCCAGATGAATTGGAATAATACACAGAACCCATGTATTTTATGTACGTTGAATGCCTGTGAAACTTACTTATACATCTGTGCGCTTATAGCTAGATACAGATACATACACAATTCCAGTATTTAAAAAATGGCCAGAAGTTTTAGGTACAGTGCTTGAATCAAATTACATCTCATTTTCAAAGTTGGTGGGCCCAGTAGTTTTGGAAGTTGAAGTTGTAAGTGCTGAACACATCTCAAAAATCAGTCCCAGTATGTTTCAAGTTAGGCATCCAAAGTCAGTAACCACAACTGATCATTTGGGTCACTGGAAAGTATGTTCACAGTATACGCAACTACAGACTCAAGACACTATGAGCTAAATATCACTTCCATCAGAAGAAAAGGCTGTTATATAATACCTTTCAGACAAAGCAATATAGGAGCCACCAGCTGCAAATATGTTTTTAGAATTCAGAGCCTCCCTGGGGGGAGTCAGCTACTTCTTCTGGGGAGCTTAACCCTTTCTCATCGTACCTCAGACAGCCCTTTTGCAGGTCCTTCTACCATGACTTACAAAGCCTATGCCTTACCTCCCGTCTTGGAAGGCTGGGACACACCAAAAGCTACTAAGGAGTTGTCAGAAATGTCAGTAGCCACCGCATACATTAGGAGCCCCAGTCACCAGGGATCTCTTGAGCCCACGAGTCCTGTCCTCAGTAAGTGCAGATAACCATACAATAATCAGCAGCAAAGACTGCCAAGTTTGCCAAGCTCCGTGTGGCTACTCACTTCAAAATGAACATGGCTCTGATTTCAGAGTGGTTGTAAGAGCGAAGGTTCAGCAGACTTGGGCTTAATGTCATTTTTCTTTCCCTATTTGCCTGCCAACTGACAGTCCCCCAAAAGAACAGCTACCACTCTCACCCTTTCCATGCTGCAGAGCACAGGAGATTGCCTGGCTTTGTAAAAGAAAGATCCTCTATTAAGAATATTCTGTATTCTCTCTGTAATATAAAAAAATAAAAATCGCAAAACTTACTAAAATTTAAAAGTGCAGCAGAAAATTTAAACTTCATTCTTAATACAAATTAAATGAGTCCTAGTGGTGGCCCAACTACCAGTTTCAAACCAGTAAATCAGTATGCTTAATGTCAGCAACCAATAAAGCAGAAACATATGCTCTGCTTCACTAATGGCATAAAGAACATTCTCTGATGGTCTTTTGGTTGAAGCCAAATGTTTGTTGGTTAAAACAAGATTTATTTTAGAAACATGAATTTTCAATAGCATGCAAACTGATTTATTTTCTACTAAAATCTATGAGATTACTTTTAGTTTAAAAAGACTTTCATAATGGTTTCTGCACAAGACCTATCAAATGATATTTCTTGGCCCATAACACTCATCTATCCTTTCTCCTGGCTAAGAAACCTTCCCACAGTATATTATAGTGCAATATGTGAGCTACTGTGTTTGAAGTTACAGCTTATTTTATCAAGCCATAGATGTTCTCTACAGCTAGTAAGCGGTGCACTCCCTTGGAACAAATAGATCAGCGTTTTCTTTGATTTTGTACTTTCTTTGTTTGAAAAGGATACTAGATGCTAAGGCAACGAAGTATCAAATATTCAGTATACCTGTCGAAACATACACATACATCCTGTATATCACACCAAATATGATACTAGAATAGAACTCTGTGACAGCTTCCATTTCTCCCACCAAGAATCGAGTAGTTAAGATTTTCCAGAAAGTTCAACTCTCTTTCAAGCACTCAAAAGATGTGAACAATTTCTCTGAAGTGTTCCCGCTATTCTCAGTGCTGAGAGTTTTAATAAATGAAACATTTTTGTATGTGACCAAATAAAAGCTGTTTAACACTAGGGCTGTTTGAAAATCTGGTCCAGTGGGGGTATCTCAGAATGACAGGAAGTCCAACTAGCACCTTTAATATAACAGTTTGCTACATTTGGGGTATAACAGTATATTACCTAAGCAAGAACTGCAAGATGGGTCCCATAAATTGTAAATTTTACTTTTTCAAATTGTGACCCATGTAATTTTAAGAAACCAGGTAATCTCAGTGTCTCAGAGATCAAAGTAAAGAAATGCTTTCGTGAAAGGGTCAGTTGAAAGTATACGGCACACAGTGGCTGACAAAAGATTAAAATGCAATCACATGTGAAAAAGCCACAACTTGAAAGAAATCATGCATTCTTGAAAAGATACTTAATACTAATAGATGACATACTTTTACTTGAGTTTGGATCATCTATCCTCATGACTCATTATGTATTTGAGTACATCAATTATATCATAAATAATTTATATCATTACAATGTTCCATGGTTTAATGCATTTAAAACTGTTTCAGACAGGTGAGGGTCTTACATGTCTCACACACCTCAACAGACCGGGACACTAAGAGTGAAACAAAACCTTCGTATTAGTAAGTATCAATACTTTTTCAAATAAATAAATCAATTCAAACGATATGAAAGCATACTGCAAAATCAAGTGTGTGCTAGGGTCTCCAATTTACAGACAAGATATTTGAAGCAGAAAGGTTAACATCTTTGCCCAAACTCAGAGCAAGTCACTGCAATCACTGTGCTTCTCTCCAGATTCTGAGCCAACTCTGGAACATAATAGAAAACCTAACAAAAACAGAGCTTGTAGGAAACATTCTCTTAACATACAGCATGATCACAAACACTGAAAGGCTGGTTGACATTTTCAAAGCTGCAAAGGGAATTTGGATACTGCCAATTCTCATTAACTTTAATGGGAACTGGGCATCCAAATCTCTTAGGCAGTTTTGCAAATCCCACCACAAATGACCATTTAGGTGGTAAGCATTAAATGGTATTGCCTGCCAGGCACCTTTATCTTAGAGAGCTACACGAAATGAAGCTCCATTGTTTTCTTCCTTGTAGAATAGTATGTGAGCTAAATGAAGTTTCTCACTTGTGGCTTATATAGAAGCAATTTTTCCTGCCACTTGCAAGGTGCAATTCAACCGGTTTCTTTACAGTATCACTAGGAAAGACAGGACAAAGAAAACACGTGGGCAAACAATCACTGCTGAGAGATAAAAAGTAAATTCACTGTAAGTTGGTGAGTATTTCTGAGAAGACACTTCTGAAATACATGGGCTTTTTACTTCACTTTTAATAGAAATATTTGGCATTATTAGAGTGCTATATTTCTCACCTATTCATCTTTTACTTTCTATATACCCGTCTTTCTGACTAACACCTTGGCATTCAAACAAGTACTATGCTCAAAAATAAAAAAAATAAAACCTGTATAAATGACAGAGTGTTCAACCATGAACACATTGTCTTTTATGAATATTATAATCACAGAATCAATAAGCCTACAAAGAAAAAACAGGACACAAAACGTGTTTTGTCATTTCTGACGAAGTTATAAAAACAACAGACATTCAATATGCCAAGTGTTCTTCAATCCTTCATAATCATAGCCTTATTGAAGTGAGGACAAAAAGGGTCTAATTGCATAGGAGCAATCTCAATGTAATAGGTTATACACCCAGGCACTGCTGCACAATACAACAAAAACAACGTTCCCTGTGTATAGCAGAATGTCATCTCTCATTTTCAGGCAATTACCTTCTTTCTTGTCAACAGTTTTAATAACCTCCATCATCTCTAAAAGACTTTTGCTTCAGTTAAATAATTTTCAGCTTTTTAATATGCAAATGTGCTTGTTCATATGCATGGGTGAAGTGGCGCTGCTACTTGAAATGTGTCAGTACATTGTGGAGCACCTGCACCTCGGGGAAGCTTGATTTAATTGACACCTAATACTATTCATTATTCCACTTAGTGAGCAACTCCTATTAGTCACCTGTAGGTTTTCCTATAAGCAGTGCTTTGGCCACCAATGAAAATATGAATATTTCTATAAATAGAATGGCCATATTTAGTAAAGGGGGTTCACTACTGGTGAGTCTGGAACATCAACTCATCCGGAATATTTCTTAGGATTCTACACCCCCCCACCCCACACACACCCCAATTCCTCCCTAAAACTTTTCTTGACTATGATGGAAGTCAAGAGTAACTCCTATTTAAAAAATATTTCATCAGTGTTAAGTATCGATACCCTAACTCTATAACTGTATTAAATGAACATTGGTGAAGTATGCAAAAGAGAACAGGGAAAATAAATCAAGGTGTGTGGTTTTTATTAATGTAGCTACTGTTTCCTTAAAGTGTGATCTGAGTTAGATGATTCCAACATCTACTTTACATGATCTGAATGTAATCACTGGCTGTGCAAAGAAATGCAGAATATGTGTTATTAATTGAATATTCCTGTAATAAATATTTACCATTATAGTTTAGTTTAACCTTATCCAGCTAATAGCCAATTTTGCTCAATTGTGAAGGATGTGCCACAAAGATCTCTGAATTGCCACATGAAATAATTATGTTGAATATGGGATTCTCTGTCTTTACTGATATGAATGTGATAAATATATGCTATAAATGGATACAGTTTAAGACTGTCATTGTTCTTTTATTGCTGTATTACAACTCAGGCACAGTGCACCGTATGTGCTAAGTTGATGATATCAGGGTTGCTTCTTTACCACATGGTCTGTAACCTTATTGTTCAGGCCACATTTCTTTCCAGCATTAATGCATTTGTTACTCCCAGAAGGCTTAAACTACAGATGTTTAACATCCTGCTTATGGACAGATCATCTGGAATATGAACTGAGAAATCTATACGACTTATTAGTATATGTTGTGAGTGTAACAGAGATTTAATAGTCTGTTCAAACTAGATTAGTGAAACTGTTTCTTACAAAAATGCAACTTCTTAAAATAGATGCATGTAAAAATGAAAAATTAAGACATTCTTTTGACTAAAATATGATTTTTATCAGAAGAATTTGTCACTAATTAATGCTGTTTACATAATAGTGTATGTAACATTAATTACAGCTTTCAGAATGTTAACTGCAAACCTTTTTTTTTTTTTTTTTTTTTTCTGTGAGCACAGATTTACCAGTATGGTGGAAATCAGAGCTCTTTTGAGGGTTTTTCTGCAGTGTATTCAAAGTGATCATAAATCAAGTCTAGAATTCAAAGACAGTTAAGGACATAGGCAGTAAAAAAGACTGAGTAATGCTAACCCAGAACTCCAATCATTTTTAAAGTAAGTGGGGAGAACACTGGTCAACTAGGCGATTGTTGGTATCCCCCAAAATGTAATCTCCAAGCTGAAGAATGGCAGCTGGCAGAACAGCTGGTGAATAGGATTAATGTCAGAAGAAAGAAATAAAACTCAACATATGTCCAAGCCTGCGGTGCTGGGACTGAGCATGATTGTACCCCGACGGATACCATGTGTACAGCTGGAAAGTGCCACTGTGCCATGCTTCTCTACCCCACAAGGTCATTTCTAAGAAGTATAGCTAATATCTGAACTGAACTTTTCCTTGAGAACTCTGACTGATTAAGAAACGAACAAACAAGCTTCATAGTGCAAATATTTTGGACTATTTTAACCCCCTCTGGGTGGTTTTTTATAATACAATCTCAGCTAAAAAAGCAGATTAGTATTAAAATGGACAGATTGCACTAATGTAAATATAATTTTAAAGCTATTTAAACCTTTTAATCTCATCTCATTCAGATTTCCACATTCAAGGTTCAAATAATGCCAACATCACAAGTTTAATAAAATAAATAATTTTGTTTCATAGTATTTACATATTTTACTGAATATAAATTTGAATAAACAGCATGCATAGCTATAATACACCTAAGAAATTTAGAAAATGGGGAAAAAAAATTGACACCAGCATTAATTCATATTTATATTTTGAAATGTTATCTCCTAGGGATATTTCAGCTCATGTTTTAGCATGCTCCTATTTTTTTACCGTAACAGGGCAGTTGTTGGAATTGGTTATAGTGAAGAACAGTAAACATATAAAAATTCCTAACTCATGAGAAAGGCCCAAGTATTTTTAGAACTTTGAAAAGAACAAATTCTGTTCAGTCTCCATTTTTCTACTAGTAGCTTGAAATGGATCCTATCAGCTAGATAGTAAAGTTCATACACAATCAGATTATTCTACACCACAATTGTGTGCAGTGAGAAAGAGCACAAAGGGTTAACATAACAAGTTTTATTCTGTGCCTAATGTTATTTTCAAATATGGTGATTTGGGGTGCCTTTTATTTTGGATAGGGAATACAAAAAAAATAAAAATACAGTCCCAAATCCAGGCTATTTTTTAAAATACTGGCATCAGCTATGTCTACTTGAACTTAGAAACATCTATTTGATGAAAATGCAAAAATTACTGAAGTGACAAATCACACCCACACCCCAAAACAGACTTGCTTCCTTTTCTCTCCTTTTCTTTTTTCTGTTCTTTTTTCTATTCCTTTCTGGCATCACACCAGGAAACATGCAGTGGAATAATATCCCGCACACTCTTACCAGAGGAAAAGACACATGCATCTCAAAGGATGCAAGCATGCAATGCTACCTTGGTACCTTAAAATGGAATATCCAACTGGTGCTCCATCTGTCAGCTGCAAGACAGCAACAGGTAACCAGAGGTAATATTTTATTACTCCTACTAAGTTCATTTCACTAAGGAGGGTAACTGTATTGTTTTCCACTCAAAGAAAATAATCAAGAAATGGCAGGCAACCCTAGTGATTTGTTCAGCTTAGAAATACATTTTTCTGACTCATAGAAAGATCCTAGTTAATATTTTAATAATGGAAATCCTCTCCAGTAAGAGATGTAGAAGAGCTACAAAAACACAGTACAGATGAGAAACTTGAGCCAGTTTGAAAGCAGTGAATGCCAATGGCCACGACTGTTACTGACTTGTAAACAGCGTAATTACAAACAAAATTTCCACTGAAACCTCTAACCTTCTTTTATTTATCAGATACCTGTATAATGCTCACTTAATTTTAGATACTGTGGTATGTTAGAGACAAAACTAAACGCCTTCTAGTCTCTAAACAGATTTTATCCTGGTATAACCCCATTAGTGGACTAATTTTATGTGAACTACAGTAGTATCAACTGATATAGTTTGTATCTCAGAATTTTCTATGTGTGTTCATGCTCTTAGCAAAGATACCATTTGCGTTCCATCACTTATTCAAAATGTCACTATAGCCTGTTCTTCGCTTTTGTTTGGAAATATCTACCCATTTTTACCAAGTTCTCCTACCCATTTTTCAAAATAAAGTCAATAAGGCAAGTGGAAAAATAATTTTATATAATGATAGTAAAATTAAAATGTTATTATATTCTCATCCTCTGATGACTGACTCCTTCAGTAGGAAAAAAGCTGAGAAGTTTTAATTTCTCAGCACACACGTCTGCATTTCTAACAAAGGTAAAACTTCTAGAGAATGATTTTAAGCTTTCCTTGAAGGAGGACTCCTATGTTAAGGTCTAAATGTCTAATCAAGATAGCAAATTTTAGATATTTTTCATCACATAAAATTATTCCATTCTATTTTAAGACAGTCTTGATTCTAATAAGAATCTCCAGCAGCACTCATCTAATATCATTATGCACTGGCAAAAATGTTTTTGTTTGCACTCACATAAAAGGGAAAGAAAAGCACATTGCTTATTAATATCTACTGAATTGTTTAAGAGGATTTTTAAGATACAAGTTAAAAGAATTTCATAATTTCAATTTCTCCTTTTCATTTAATAGTAGACATTCATTAGGACCCACACACTGTAATAAATTATAATAATTTCAAACAAGAATTAAATTACTAGGTACCTAGTGAAAGAGCCATTTTTTCTTAGGTACCCTGTAATCTAACTGTCAGATTTAAAATCTATTCCCAATCAACTCTTCACAACATTCACATTTATTCATCTATGCTAAATTAATAAAAGGTGTGAATAATACTGACAAAATTGATCATTATTGTTCATGTAGATTTAGAAAATTATAAGGTAATCTAAAATATAAAAGGAAGTGAGGGAAACTATTACAGTTCTGATAAATAAATTCATCCTTTGCTATATTTTTCTTAAATCAGGAAAAATCTTCAACAAGAATTTATTTAGATTGACTAGCAAAGCCATTTAATAAATTGCACATTTTTGAATAGAACTACTTTTTTATTTCAAAAACTATTAAAAGTTGATGGTGACTCTAATGCAACATAAGAGTTCACCCAAAATCTGAAAAAGTAATGCTGAAATACCAAAAAGGCTACCAATGTCCAACCGAATACACAATTTTTGTTGGTTGAACCTAGGATATGCTAAGCACCTTCCACAAGGTCCTGAGCGAGCTCAAGTAACATGGAAGTAAACGGGAATTGAGGACACTCAAAATCTCTTGGAATCCAGAGCTGACCGAGTACGGCAACTCTGAAAAACAGGGAGAGCATCCCTCCCCTTTATCTGTGTAAACAGATGTAAGAGGAGACAGCATTCTCCAAGGAATGAAGGTATTATTACACAGTCACCTTTCCTTATATCCAGACTTACCAGCAACCAGAAGTAAGCACTGGATATTATTACAGCTCTGCGTAAAACCAAAGACAATGTCTATATTAGACTCTCCTGTCCTTTGCCCATTTGCAGTAATTCCTACCATCTAACCTCACTGACCCTCTCCCCCCTAACGGGGATCCCTGCAGATAAAGTAAAGCATGTCAACATCTGTTCCCATTCACACCGATTTTAATTTACAAAAAGAGCTTTGCTATTTTCAGAACAGGCTCCAGAGCACAATGACAGATTTAAGGCCTTTAATGGGGTTGCGTTTTGAGTGTGTCAGCGTTTCGTACTCACCAGGACTATGATTCTAAGGGGCTGCACCGAAGGAAGCTGCGGGGGGCTATGGAGCCACAGCAAGGGTGTTCTCACTACCGCGCTATTTACCTATAAACCAGCCGACAAAGTTTAATGTCCTTAACAAACCTCTGCGTTTGCTGCTTTGACCAGAAATCAGAGATCCAGAGCGCAGGTGATACAATTCCTTCTCTTCCCATTCTCATCCTGTGCATTCCTTCTACCACCACACATCTTTCCGAAACTCGGCGTGTATTACTGGGGGTATGTTTTCCAAACTGCTTTCTCATGAGATAGCTCTGTTCTTACTGACTCTTGAACCCACTGATTTTTGTGAAAGCAAAGCCAGGCCAAAGCTCTGTGTGGGTTTTGGATCTTGTTTCTGATTTGTTTTGCTGGTTTTTTTTAAACACAGCCTTTGGTCTCTCCTGCTCCACCATATTACAAATTTCACAATAACTAACCATCGGTATTTTAACGTTCTTTTAACTGGAATTTATTTATAGACTACCTTTGTAAATCTAAAGAACTTACTCATCCTACTAGAAAGTTTCAGAGCACACAGACTGTGACGATCACAGTTGTACAAAAACAATTCACAGAGTTTCAGGGAATTCATAGTGACTCAAAAAAATTTTTTCCATCTCCTCAAGAGGGTTGGTTGGGGCTTTTTTTAAGATATACAATATGAAGAACAACTTGGAGAAACAATGCACAAGTTGTGTTGTAATCACGTAACAGCTAAGACATGAGCAGCTGAGCAGAAGGAAGATGGGCAGTGGAATGCCATGCAGTAATCAGCACTGTTGACTAATCAGAATTTGAGACACTAGAAGGTAATAAGGGTATTATAAAGAATGGCTTATTGAAGGAGCAGCTGTTTATGTGTAGCTCACTGTTTAAATGAGTTCCACTAGATTGCCATGGTATGTTTTGGTAAAAAAGTTTCACTCAAAAAAAAAAAAAAAAAAAAAAAAAAAAAAAAAAAAAAGAAAAAAGATATTATGTCAGGAAAAGCAAGCACGAGGGAGCAAATATCTGGGTATCATGACCGCAAGTACATTAATACATTAATAGAAGCAGTTATCTAGGTACTGGGGACTTCTAAAAAAATGACATAAATTCAGTGGCCCTGGAAGTCATAAAAGAATATTCATTACTTAGGCAAAGCTTAAATGTCATCTTTGTTAGCTTCCACCACTGAGTGTTGTTGCCATGGGCACAAGAGCTGAGGTGGTTATGAAGGGTAATAGACAAAGAGGAAAAAAACAAGGGAAAGTATAACTAAAAACAACTACAGAGCCATTTTAAGGCATGTCTATTTGCACCGGCAGCCAATAAACACAATAAATAAATTCAACCCAATTTACAAAACAAGCCCATTTTAATATCCCTCCACATAAAAGGAATAATAAAATAGTGCTATGATCTCAACTAGGAAAATCTAATTAAATAATGTAAAAAGACCAAAAATAAAAACAATATTCAAAATCGCACCAGTGAAAGCAACAACTCACCGTAACTCTCAGACAATAATCATGTTGTTCAAATCTATGTGCCATAGGGTTGTTCAACAGTTTTTTGTTTGCTTGCTTGTTTTCAGAAACCAACTTACAGTTTTGTTTTTAAAAATATCTTTGAACTGTTGGGAGCAGGAAGGAGACTGCCTAATAGTAGTGGAAATTTATCATAATCCATTATTTAAAATATTCTACTTTGGACAGCAAGGGCTTGGTAATATTTAAAAGCAGTCAGCAAGCAGTGGAAACTCTGGTATCTTTTGTAACAGTTCACATGTCAAACTGGCAAAGTGCCCACAGTGTACGGCAGAAAAATCTATTTAATGTCTGCCCCACAAGGCGACATGAGGCTTGATTGGCAGAAAGCAGAGAGTGGCTTTTGATCATGTGTCCTAACAAGCAGTTCCAGCTCCTGTCTCTTCGGCTGAACGGCTCCACATTACCTATTCAAACAGAAGTGACAGGCCACTGCACTACTCTTTGGCTCTAGTCTCACGCAGTGGGAGCTATGCTGGAGACAGAGCCACTGATTAAATATATCACTTTTTCAAGACAAGCAGGTTGTCTGAATCAAAGTTGGACAGAATAGACTCAACATTATTAAAAGAGGATATAAAACTGGAGTTGAGTGATGTTAGGCCAGTTTGTACAGCCTCAGGGATTCACAGACTGACAAGGGGAATAAGGAACAGCAGAACTCATAAAGCAGGGTCAGAAATTAGCTGTGACACCTTGGCCATTTTCCCATCACTTCAGGGCCACTGTGTTTCAAATCCTGTAGTCTCTTTTTGGCTTTTTTTTTAATGATTTTGTGTGCGGGGAGGGGGAGGGAGGACATAAAAATTGCTAACTACTGAAAGTTGCAAATTGCAGTTTTACAATAAAGATAAAATATTAGCCACATTTTCCCACCTAATAGACAGAGTTTTCTAATTAGATTGGGGCTTTTTCCTTGTATTCTCATCAGCCAAATTATTGTCATCAAACAATTTGTTGATACGGCACTAGCTGCTCTTGCTCTAAGGAATAACTGAAAGCTGGGGGAAACGACTGAATAGAGATACGTATCACATCGCCTTGTTAGTTCATTAACAAATTGGTTTGATTTTTGAGGTTATATGTCTGGCCACTGTCTGTTGTGTTATCTGATACACAGACATGGAAAGGCAACAGACATGATACGTTGTCTCGTCGTTATATCACAGAACAACAGATACACAGAAACTTGGAGGAGCCAATGCTCCAACTAAATTTTTAATTAAAAGCGTAACTGCAGATATAATAAAACCTATTAATAAAGCTGCAACAACTGCATTTAAACAGCTAAAAACACAAACAGTCCAAAGAGGAAACAGAAACTGAAGTAAAGGAAGCTTATTTTACTTGGTGATGCATGTGCATGCCAGATCTATAAAATTACTACTGGGCTATTCAAAGTTCTGTAAAAAGATGTTAAAATTATGATACAAAAACTAGACAGTTTTTTTCCAGGAATACTCCTGCAGTAATTCCACTGAAATTAATAGAGTCATCTCAGGAATAAACTTGGTTCAATATTTGTTTTTCACTACAGCAAGTTGTTCTGACATTTTAACAAACTTCTGCCCAATGTGTTAGTTTTTGTTTCACTGTAAATATTTAAAAGTAATCTGCTTGTTACATATTTAAGATGCGATAAGGACTGTTAAGACCTACTCTGAGAACAAGAGCTGTTTTAAATATTGAAAATGGAGGTAAATTTGAAGATAGAGTAGAAAGAGCCGAATCCTGTCCTTCTACATATCTTTTAACACATACAGCATAGCAATAAATGCAGACAGAATTCTGTCTTAAGGTGGTATTAGACTAACAAGAAATTCAGTACAGAGCTCTCGATGTTTTTGGTGCCACTGCAGGCTCTCTAGACTGTAGTGTTCAGAGTTCCTCCAGATGGGTGAAAGAGCCTGCTTGCTTCAACATTTTCAAACAAATGAGACAGAAGAGTATTCAGGATGGTTTTTTTTTAGTTTCAGTGAAGATCATGATTCACCGTAGAAGGTGATGTCACATCAAGTTCTTTAAGAAATGTGAGCAGGCAGCAGTGCATTTTAGCTTCATGTCGAAATACAGCAAATGGTTATGTAAAGCATTAAGTAAAACAGTTAACAAAAAGCAAGATGAAAATAAACAGGCATTCATACATAGGGCACTGTGCCCGGGAACTCTGGGCACCTATGTAAGTAAAACTAAAAATACATTATGATTAATAAAAGAAAACAGCTATTAGATACATTCCAAAATGCTAGGCTGTAGAACAAGACATTTTGGCACAGCTTTACTGATTGGCAGCCCACGTTAAAGACCGACCCAAGACTGCAGTGGAATGGGTGCTGCTAGTCAGGACGGAGCAATGCTAACAGGAGCTATCTGCAGATGTTTACACGGTACTTGCCCTCACGACTATTTTTAACAAGGGCTATTATCGCAGTCTGAACTCTACAGAAACACCACCACTTTTTTATGTTATTAAAGTAATAAGGAAGAGGGAGGATTTTGACACATTAACAACTATTAACTCCTGCTTCATTTTGGAGATCAACATGCGAATGAGTAAATAAGGAAGAAGCCTGGCTACAAGTGGGAATTGGAAGGATTCATCACAATCCAAAACACACTTACGAAGCACAGAAACATGTAGTTCAGAGTACTGAACTACATTTTGTTCCTGGTTTTCACTTGGCGCTCATCAGCTATGCACTGGGAAGTGAGAGCACACACGCTGGACTAAAACTCAAATTATACAGCTGAACGGGACTCAGACAGGCCTTGAGCATTCTACCAGTGAAATTTAAGATAAAGCCCTTCTTGGCTTTAAAGGTACCAAGATCAGTCCTACAGTGCAGAACTAGAGGCCTTTAAATAAACCATATTTAAGACCACACCTGGGGTGCTGTGTCCAGTTCTGGGCTCCCCAGAACAAGATATGGGCATACTGGAGAGAGTCCAGCAATGGGCCACAAGACAACCAACTGATTGGAGCATGTCTCATACGAAGAGGGGCTCAGAGAGCCATAAGTGTTTAGCCTGGAAAAAAGCAGGCGCCAGGGGATAATATATAAATATCTGATGGTGGGAGCAAAGAAGACAGACCCACACTCTTCTCTGTGGTGCCCAGTGACAGGCCCAGAGGCAAAGGGCATAAATGGTAATACAGGAAATTCCCTTGAAAAATAAGAAGAACCTTTCCTATCGTAAGGATGACCAAATACTGAACAGGTTGTGGAGTTTCTGTCCTTGGAGATACTCAACAACTGATGGGACATGGCCCTGAGCAACCTCTTGTAGGTGATCCTGCCCTGAACGGGGGGGGTTGGACCAGACGATCGCAAGCGGTGGTGCCTTCCCACCTCAGCCACTCTGTGATTCTCCAGCGCTATGAAACCAACAGCAAAGTGAGTGCAGGAGAACATGGATAGATTGTCACTGAAATAAACACAGTAAGGATCTTTCATGTATTGGCTGATACACTTAGAAGAAGAAAGGTGCTTTTAATGACGACATCCTAAATTTTATGATGCTGAACTGAGCAGTTCTTTGTAAAAAGGATAAATACAAAATCAAATTTCCTCCCTCACATTCTAAAACATTCTAGAAGATTTCCAAATCTTTTAAGCTCAAATTCTTCCCATTATAAATTTCAGGGAAAATAAAAATGGCTAAAAAATACTTAACACTTAAATAAAGTAGTATTTCAAATGGAAAAAAATAACTACTTTTTTTTCCTAACTCTTACTTGTATTTGATAATACACAAAAGTAAAACTGACGTTGAATAGATTTAGTCTCCTTAGCATAATATTTGTTTGGGGTTAATTAGCACGGCTGAAGACTAATCTTAATAATTGTTTGTTGTTTCCACGAGAGGCAGGTTTCCCTCATGAAAGAATAGGCATCTTGGAGCTTCAGACTAAAACACAGAGGTGAGAGTAGCTGCTCTCTCCGATAGATGAACAAGACAGCTTGAGCATGTAGCTGCCTCGTGCAGCCAGGCAGCGAATGCCTCTGTCTCTCTTGTGGCAACCAAATAAAGTTGTCAAAATTATTTTTAAGTAATGATAAGGTATCTAAACCAAATACTGTATAGAAAAATAAGGAATATATCAGCATTTAAAATGTATATGCTGCTGAGCATTTTTACTGTCATTTCTTTAAGAAAAGCAGATCTAATTAGCTGTATCTCTAAAGTGCGTACCTAGCATTTTTATTATGTATTATAACATTTTGCTTAGAGTTGACATTTTTATTCTGACAAGCACTGTCTGGAGAGCTCTCAATAAATAATACATTTACAATTTTCAGTAAATAAGCACTGGACACAAATCGTTATCCTTACTTACAGCTGCCCCTCTCTAATAGTGCTTTTACAAGTAAGGTGACTATTCAGTCTAATGCAATACTCTCAGTGCTGGAAAGATATTTTCATTCATTACCCCAGTCACAAGCACTTAAAGCACTTTTAGGCCCTGTTGCAAAACAGCAGGAATGGCAAAGCAAATAAGACCAACTAAAACTAAAGTTCATCATGAAAGAAATCTCAGGTCATTCACCGTACAGAACTTGGGAAATACAATGGCATACAAGATCGGCCACATTCTAGCCCTATCTTTTCCTCTTATTTTTATATTTACATTAGCAAATTTAGGAAGGGAAGTATTGCAGTCTAGTCCCTAATATTAACCTGATGACTACAAAATGTATTTCAACTCCCATTTTAAAGCATGATCTGATCATAACCTTGTTTGTGTCACAGTACATCAGAAACCAATGAAGTTTGAATTTATTTTTCTGCTGCCAAGATCACACAACTGAAGCAACTCTCCATATTTTTACAGCTATTTACTCACTTACATTCTTCACCACAGAGCCCAATGTCAGTTGTACCCATTCATACTGAATTTGCCTTTCTTACTGCCCTAAGGAAAAAGCTGGCTTTTTAGATATGCTTTTTTAATAATGCTTTCGTAATACTAATAACATACAAATAGTGTAAAGGTAGCTGATCTTATACCATGTCTAAAAGGAGACAAAAATGTAGAGGAGCATAGTGCAGAAAATTATACAGAAAAGGAAGCATGGAAACAATTTATCACACAATAAAAATTAAATTAAATTAAATTGTATCCAGCAGTGGACAGTGTCAGAATTGAGAGGTACAGTGGGATTAAAGAAAAAGATGACATGGCCCCTGAAGGTAAGCCATTGGAAAACAGAGTCATTGGGTAGGAACTGGTTGGAATGGTCAGTAGATGCTGACATTGAGAACACTTTGGCCTGTTTCAGTTTAATCTGTCCCTGTATACGGCTCAAATTCACAGACAATAAGGAAAGGCTGAAAGCACATTTGTTATAATGAAAAGGATTTTACTCATCTCAGATATTCAGGGCTGAATAAAGACGTTTCCTCAATGTAATGTGAGCATCTCAAAATGGTGAAAGTAAACCTCTACCCAAAAATACATTCAAGAGTTATCATGGCTAGAAGGGATGTCCCAGTCTTCAGAACTGAGACCTGAATTTCAGACTCCCCACATCAGGATTTGAGCTGTGATCAACTCTGTTTATTAGCAAAAGCAATAATTTTGTAGAGGTGCAGAGGTACAAAGCTTCAACAAGAGAACAACATGCATTGGGAAACAGAACCTCCAGAAAAGTAGAAGGTCCCTAAAATGCCATAGATCTCTACATCTAGGTAACTGCCTGATAGTAACCAAGGTGTATTTTTACCTCACAGGTCCTCATGTGGCTATTTCCGTGCAACTTCCAGCAGATCCTATTACAAAAAATGCTACCATCACACTCGCCACATTCTTATTGGTAATCCTGAATTAGAGCCAAGAACTGAAGGAACATGAAAACCTTTTAGCAAAAAAGATGGTCTCCATAATCTATTGACTTATTCATATAGATCTCATTCTTCCTGATACCTATGTAAAAGCCTGTATTGTTCCCCATTTCTGTGCCATGAACAAATAGAACTGAATGGAAACTTTCAGATGTAGCGTGAGACATACTGAAAAATGCTGAAGAATTAGTATACTGTAATCCACACAGAACCTGAGTAATCACTAGAAGCTCAAATGCTACAACACTGGGCAAGATTGTAGTGTAGACAGCCAGATAATAAATGCAAAGATAAGGTGGAAAGGTGAGAACATGTGCCAGTTTCTTAAATAAAAATTGTGAGATAGCATTTAATCACAAAAGAGTACTTTGAAAGACTTGAAGTATATAAGGCAGGAAATAATAAAAAATGCATAAATTCACATATACCTAGAAGGATAAATACAAATATGAGACAAAATATTAATGACCAGATACGGTATGGTTACACAGATGGGGTCTGCCTTTGAAAAAAAAATTTCCTAAACATACATTGTATTCTAAATGTCATTAAAACAAGTTCCTTAAAGTTACTTCTGCTTCAAACAAGAATAAATTTTTGATAGAAAAATCAAATACATCAGACAGAAATAAACTAGGCTGCATCTTCTTTTAGTTACCAGGGAAATAATCCTGGAAACCACTTTCTTTGTGGTAACGTTCCTAAAAAGTCCTAAATTACTTTAATTTAACACATTAAGACATAGGAATTCACTGTACACTTCAACAAATGAATTCTTAGAGATTTTATGATCTAAAAAACTTCTCTAAATAGAAGAATATATTTTTCTAGCACATCAACATAAATTGCAAGAAAAAGGAGTGACCAATGTGATTCTACCAAGATCATTAGGGGGGGGGGGGGGGGGGGGGGGGGGGAGAGAGAGACAATCAGTTGCATTTAATTATATGGTAAAGAGGTAAGTGATTCAAGAAAACAGTACTTTAGGAAAATGTGCCTCATATCTCTCCTCTAGCTTGATCCAAGTCATCTGTCTATTCTGTGGACTGTGTTTTTATTTTGGAAGCATGCTTGGAGCTTAGCAGAAAAATTCCTCAGCCTAGGTGCTACCATATACAGCTTCTAACAAAAAGCAAGTAAAATATATCTATTAAATTAACTATATACATAACTGATTCTAAATTTGTTTACCAAAAATAATTTTTAAGAAGAAGAAAAGGGAAACACCATGAGGGTGGTACCTAGCAGATGTGGCAAGGTTTTTCAAAGATGATGAAAGGATTTTGAAGGTGAGTTTTTTCCACATCCAAACAGCTTCTTTGTAGCTGAGAGGAATGCCAGTTACCATTTACAATTCCATAGGTATCACAAAAAATAGAACAGTAGTATTAATTCATTTTTAACAATTAGTTTGCATAATCCTAATACCAAATCCCAGTAACATTTTTGAAACCTTAAAACAGAACAAAATACCTATTGCCATCAAGAAAACCGAAGAATAAAGAATGGGGGTCTATAAATGCCAGGTGTATTAGGACAACCAGGGATCATGCCTTCATCAGTTAAAAGTGTGAGTATGGAGCACACCACAAGACAGAAAACTTGAATTAAATCTCAGCAAAACTTCTGAAAAACTTTCAAAAATATTCATTGACTACAGATGGTCAGTAGTTCACTTCTAGACTTCATCCACAAAAGAGAATTCCTGACGTAATATCGTTAAGGGTTGTGCTTAAAACAATACCAGAAGACAACAGTATATGCCTGAACTCTGTCTGTTCTCAGCTGTGAAAGGCTTAAAACAAAGAATACAAAACTGAAACTCTCCTATTCCTTTAATATAATATAACACAGACAGATTCCATTAAAAAAAAAGAAAACACCAAACAAAAAAACCAAGAGTCTTCATAAAATTACAGCCAAAATGGTTTACCAGTGTCCAGTTATAAAACACAGTATATGAAAGTTTAAGTTTCTTTACTTCCCAGTGAAGTCAACAGGATATATGTACATACTTGTGAGTGCAGTACTTGAGTATACTGTCCTTACTGGCATGATAGAAAATTTTAGGGGGGAAGTGTTAATCTATTTTAAGTCAATATAAAAGAAAGCCTTCAATTAATAACTAATGAAAAATGGAGCAATAAAAATAACAAAACACAAAATCAGAAAAAAAACCACTACCAAGTAGAGTAGTAAGATTTTCCCTATTGCATATAAAATTAATAATACATGTGAATCCTTAATTTTTAATTTAGATATCTTTAGACGTATTATATATCACTATGAGTTACATATATCCACCCATAACGAGAGAGTACAAACAGGTGCACATGACAGAGAATAGATGGAAATTTATGAATATACTACTCTTTATATAGATGTTCATTATTCCAACATGCATACGTAAAAATCTTTGATCTCTGAATGTTCAGCTATGGTCTTCAAGGAGGAAACAAGAATGGGAAGCAGTTTATAAAAAGCTTGTGCTAGAATTGTGAACTGAGCTTGGTTGAAAAATGATACTATATACATCGCTCAGAATCAAGGTCAAAAGTGAATTAGGAATCCAGGCCCTGAGTAATGAGGGCTTAGCACTTAGCAGAAATGACATGCCCAGTTTCCAGCTCAGAAGTGCCAGCTGACCTGCCAACCTAGCATTCCAGATCTGAAAGGGGGAAATCTGCTCTCCTAGCTACAGTCAAGATGTGTACTACTAATTATTGCTCGTAGAGGCTTATGATGAAGTACAGTAGGATAGTTGTCTGGAAGCCAACTCTCAGCCTAGAATTCAGACAGCCCAGGCAATGTAAAT
Organism: Astur gentilis; assembly: GCF_929443795.1. Classification (NCBI taxonomy): domain Eukaryota; kingdom Metazoa; phylum Chordata; class Aves; order Accipitriformes; family Accipitridae; genus Astur; species Astur gentilis. The sequence continues at coordinate 15,457,064 of NC_064896.1, read as the reverse complement.
CTGTCTCACAAAAGTAATATAAGCAATATTCTGAAAGAAAGGTCTTTTACTGAAGGGGGATGGAAAGAGAAAGAAGCATTCTGACCATACTATCTAACATAAACTCTTCATTTGAGCTGTAAAGAGATTTAGTACTTGATTGTACTGGAGGATACTTCCAAATTAAAAAGCCAGTAAAACAATCCTTCTGCTCGTAGGAAAACTAAGATGATGAATATATTGAAGTTATCCAAAAGGCCCTAGAGTCTAGTGTTGTTGATTAAATTAGACACCTGTTCATTTCTGACCTCTTCTGTCTTATGAGAACACATGTCAGCAAAGTCTTCACATACTCAAATTAACTCTAAATATTTGTAGCATTCTTTTTTCTTTTTTTTTTCCCAGTTACAATTTTATCATCAATTTTCTCATTTCCAAATCTTTACAAATTCAGACACAGGAATGCCTTAATGTACAAAGTATGCAAATACTGGACCATGAAGTCAAAAAATGTTGTTTATCCTGTGATGTTGGTAATCTTTGAACAAACCACAAATAATCCTAAAAACACACCTAAGGTATATTCAGTCCTGTATGAGGCGCTCATGTTCCCAGTATTATACACAAGACATGACATGGCTGAAGCTCTATTATTAAAGAGAGATTAAAACAGCTGTACATTATGCTGAAGCACTCACTCTTTCCTTTACAAACAGACGGTCCTGGATTACAAGCAGCACTTGACCATTTAAATCACTACAACAACCAGATTTAACCAGCTGGGCCATATTCTCTTAGGCAATGCCTGTTGACCTCCTCAGTCACAGCTGCTCAGCTGAAATTCTCATTAGACAACTTATTTTCAGAAGCCAAAGGACTCTGATTAAATATATCTACTTAGACACGACAAAGTCTTTCCATATATATTTCTTTCCCAATGTTATGAGGTACAACGGAGACCACAAGTAGTATATACAAGCATAATAGACATCTAATATCTGAAGGTACGCCACAAAATATTTAAGTATCTGACACCAGCAACTCATATTACTCAAATTCAGATCCTAGAGATGGACCAGAAAGTTACTACAATAACATTAAAAGAAACTTGTTGCTGTACTCGCGTGGGAGGTTAGAGCAGATGACTGGAATTCTCGAGTTCGTTATTCCACTTCTAATTCTACAATTAACTTGACATATGACTGTATGTTAGCCCAATTCCCACAGCTGCATTGGAGGTCACGGGACTTCCTCCTATAAAAGATGCTACCATGTACTATGAATTTCTTCAAAGGAGCGATGCAAGACTTCGAGCCCCCCAGATTTTACACAGTAGTATACAGTAGAAATACATGGGTTTTCCCCATTACATTCATTAAAGCAATTATATTATGCTATCTATTTGCTCAAAAAATCAGCAGGTGTTTTTTAATCTGGTTAAGCAATTTTGTGACAGATCAGGACTTTCTATGCAAAGGGCTCCTCAACAGCATTGGCTGCATACCATTTTAAGAAAAGAACTCCACAGAAATCTATTTTAAAGGACAGATGTTAAAGAGCATCATGTATGGTACATGTGTGATTAGGCTATTAATTAGGTTGCTTAAAAGAGACTATAAGGTGGTAAAACATTTTCATAATCTCAGACCTCATTTCTCCAAATGACCCTGCACTGAGTCAGTTGCAGCACTCATAGTCACAACAAAGATCAGAGTCTTAACATAGTAATTATTTTTAAAGTATTGTTTTATTCCAATCAAACAAGTATGGAGAGTTTACTTCTTTTTAATTCAGAGAAATCTCTGAACACTGAAATAGGTATTCAAACCTGTCATAAGAATTTTGGTATTCCTAGTCTACACAGAAGTTTAAAACCATTGAACTTCCTAAATGTAATATCCTGAAGAATTTCCAATCTTTCTATTAATGATTTTTCCATGTTAGTTTATATGGTACAAGTCAGATGTTCATTAATTATTTTCTGTAAAATGGAAGTGACCTTTTTTTCTACAGAAAATGCTGGATGAATTGAAAAGAACTTAACATGAAGATACAGTCAATTACCTTTGAATTTACAGGCAGACTTCAGAATATTTTTCCAGTATAATGCAGTCCATAAAAGGCAAGATTATTTTATAGGTCAGAAATGACCTTTTTTTCACAGCTGGTGAGAACATACAGCATGGAAGGCTCACAGTCAGTGAGAGGCATCTCTCTGCTGTGTACATACCTCTCTTAAATCAACTAGTGCATACTGATACAGAGGAAGTGCAGAAAATTCTTGAGAATTCATACAAAAATAAGCTATGAAATGCTTGAATCCTTACAGTAAGATACTATGTTTAAACTTTTTGATGCAAATTTTTATTAGCACACCATTCAGTATACTCCTGGAAAAGTCTTAGCTGTGGTGTCACTATAATCAACAGCAACTTGTATACTCCCGCAGCAAAGTATGAGCCAAGACCTTTGATTAGCATGGAGTGTCGAACGACTGTTACTGACTGTAAAAAACAACTTTGCCAAAGTAACATTTAAAATAGTTTTCTTAGTCTAACCACCAAATCTAAGAAAGCAATTTTTAAAAGAGTGATCTTTACAGCTGAAAACAGACAGATGGTAGTAAAGAATCTGGGACATTCTCTCTTTAGAGATGTTTCACCAGCTTCAGAAAGGACACCTATGGAACACATTTATCTGTGTGCTGGCATTTAACAATTATGCCAAGAAATTTGAAAGCCTACTTCCATCCCTACATGATTTTATCCCATATTTAAACATATTATTGTATCAGCATCAATTTTAATTGAAATTTACATTGCTACAGGGAGCCAAGGGATCCTGAAGTGCCCTGTTTGAAGTGCACTGTGACCATACCATAAAATTGAGGAGGTAAAATCATATTGAACTCATTCATATTTCAAAGAAAAAAAAGGATCAAAAAGTTCTACTGCCTTGTGGTTCTACTATGTTACAAATACTCTTCCTGGGTTATTTTTAATGCCATAAATCAACACCGGTAAAATAACTAACAGAATCCACACAGATGCCTCCACACCTGTTTACCTATTTCAGACCCTCCTCCTCTCACATCTTCCCTGGTTCAAACTCATGTATGAGCTCACAGACTAGAAGGTATTGTTGCAGAACCAACCAAGACTTCATTCTACTTGACATGAAGAGAGATTTTCATAGTGGACCCTGACCTTGTGCACACATACACTGATAAACTCATGCTCCACTTCTGTTTAGTTCCTATCAAGGCCAAAATCTTAGCAAAGTCAATGAAAATATCTGAATAAGGACTGAATACATAAACTGCTTTAGAGCTCAAAGATTTGTCTTCATTTTCATCTCTCTTTTTTAACACTTGTAACAATACCTGAGCAGACTGTAAAAAAATGTATTTCTTCAGCCACAGTTCTAGCTGTATGTGTCAGAAGTAGGTAGTCTTTACACTTAAAACTGTTTCCCATTCTCCTAGCCACAGATGCTGGGTCATTAAGGTGACGAAAGATGAGAATTTCTAAGGCAAAACAAACCAGCTCTTGTTTAAATCATACCTATTGTTTAAAATAAACATTTATCTTTGAAAAAGAAAAAGAACGAATACCACTGAAGAATATCCCTCACAACTCTACAACCAGTTAAAAATTCATCATAATCTTTCAAGAAAGAGTTGAGTTTTCACCTAAACCAACATTCTTGCTTTGACTCACAGACAACCAACACAATTTAGAAAGTTTTACAAAACTGGCATATTTGTCTAAAATTCCTAATAGATCTCAAACTGCCATTGCCATGGTAACCTGTGAATAACTTTATCCTTGCCTTTGCCAATTATGCAATTTTCTGCCTCTTGGTACCCAACACATTCATTATGCCTAAAAATTGTAGGGTTTGGGGGTAAGGAAACTGTATCGGTCTTATCCAACACATACCCTCTTGCTCAGTCCTGGTCATTTCTTCTAGTTTCTTCTGCTTCAGCGTGTCCACCACATCTGCAAGGCTTCCTTTGCGGCGTTCTGGTGTTCCAAAATTAACACTGGTCATTAGCTCACTGCGGTCACGACCTCCTTCGTCGGGCTTGTTTGGTGAGGTAGAGGTATTTCGGAAGGAATATAGGGAACATAACTTACTACTCTCTGACTCCTGCAAAGAAACAATACAATGTGAAAACATAGGCTATTCTCTTATGTCAGAAGGATCTCAAAAAGGTAAAAGTTGAAAGCATTACTTGTTACACTGTAATACTAATGAACCTACGTGTATCCTCCAGTTTCTGAAATGACCATTATGATTTGAATTTCTCAGTTTCAGTGCTTGACAGGGTCTCTTTTTTCCTTCAGGCCAGTCCTCTCCATGTTTCTAATGATCATACTTCATGCCTAAGATACTCCTCATCAAGGATTTTCCTTGTCAGAAACAAGCCACTTTAACACTTTTTTCAATGAATTTGTTAAGCTTTTACAGTTTTCTTTAGTTCCTTAAGTAAGGGCAATACATGTAGCACTAAGAAAGAAAATACAGGCAAGGACAAATTATTCCTGGATAGATCCTCAGCTAATGGAAAACAACATAGAGAAAGAGTTAGGCCAATAATGACTAAGGAGCAAGGAATCTACTTCACAGTTAAATAAAGCTTATGGTATGCGTCTACCCATGCTCACTCATTGCTCTTTAAATTAAACCCTTTTCTTAAAGAATGAAGCTTATAATGCTTCTAATATACAAAAGGAGATGTTACTCTCCAAGCTAACATAGACAAGAATGAGCAAGGAAATGAGTTTACGGCAGAACAAATCGCACACGCTGATACACAGCTATTGAGACTACATGTATCAGAGAAGGTGTTATATAGCAGAAAACAGAGAAAGAGAAATAAAAAGGGTTCATCTCCCTTGTCAATGGATAAGGCATAGTATTTGAGTAATAAGCTAAAAAAAATAAGTCATCAAAAAGCAACGAGTAATGCCAATTCTCCTCAGTTTTATGATATCACCCAACAGTCAAGCCCTTCGTGAACTTCTGTGGCTCAGACTCCTCATTCTCCCAACCACAGATGCAATATTTGCTGCGTCTCCACTTTCACACTTTCAGTTAAAAGGAGCACAAATTCTTCAATTTGCCCTCAAAAATTCAACCATGGGAATTTCTCACACATTTCCCCTTCCCCTAGAATAATTATTATTCTATTCTCATTTTTAATAGTACCGGGCTAGGAGTACTAAAAATTGGGCATAAAAAAATGTCAAGGTTTTTTGTTTATGGTATGCCTAGAAATGTCAGTGTGTATATTCGATGCCATAAAACAGATTTTCTTTAAAATTAAAGAGTAATAATAATAGTGGCAATATATTTAAGGATTAAGAGATGAATTAATAGTTCTGTCAAAAATCATTCTCCCAATGCATAGTGTTCCCCACAAACAATAATATTCCTACTACTCTATGAGCTGAAAATACCCATCTACAGAGTACTCAAGAAACATGTTGGGAAATGTCCCAGGTGAAACCAGGTCTGAAGAAAGGCGGACTATAAAACATTAACCATCAGCAAGAACATCAGACATAAATCTTTGCTTCAGTCTTGAACAGATTAAGAAGTAGCTGTGCGGTGTAACAGAAGGAGCAACACTAACAATGAGCAAGTGTGGTAACTAAGGGCTGTAGACTGCATAGAAGATGGTGGTGACAAATCATCAGCAAGTACAGCAGTACATGATCAGCACAACACTATTACTGCCATTGGAGAAGGAGGCAGCATTTGCTAGTGATGTTGAAAATGGTTTTATTCACCAAGACAGGAAAGTAGAAGAGACACTATCGCATCCCAGCAGTAGCAGCACCCCTGTCAACACAGTAGGAATGACAGAGGGTTTGTAAGCACAGGCAGAAAGAGAGGTGGCATGGAACAAAAACTTTACCTCCATTTTTTCATGTATCAAACATTAAAGAATTTTTCATTCCATCCATTTGTATTCATTAAAGAATCAAACATCAAAAAGGACAACGATATCTTAGACCAGCTACAGAGCTGAATTTATTTATTTGCCTTTAGAAAAGGAAGGCTTTCTTACCTTCAATGGTTTCTGAAAACTAGTTTGCAATTTTCTTAAAACTTGGTCTAAGTTACAATGGAGATGAAAAAAGCATCTTCTAATATTTTTCAAATTTAAAACTTGGATTTCTATAATACATTTCCTCAGTGAAGCATTAATACTATATAACAAGGCATTTTCACCTTCGAAGCCTACAAGAGCAACTCAGTAATTTTAAAGGAGTTTGTTCTCAAGAAAGCAACGTCCTCTTACACTACATGAAGCATATCCATCAGGCTCAATGCAGGGTTTTTCATGCTCTCAGCAAGGAACATTAAGTCTATTGTTTAGGCCGGAAACAAGAAGATAAGGCTAATCTGTGGAGCGAGTAGAAATGACTGAATGTTCTTCCTCCTGATAACCTATCCTCTCCCTCGTCTGGATGCATACGTGGTCCAGCACACTGTTACTTCCCTGCTAATGAAAGACTCTCCAAGTCCTGCCTCCGTTAGGCAGCACATCCACACTTCTTTTTCTTGCCCAAAAAACTGCAATGTCCATAATGAAGATGAGACCAGTTTAAACTTACAAATTAAGTACGTTTACAGAATGGAGGCAGAATGACAGCCTTTGCAAGAATGAGGATCTGTCCAACTAATAGGTAATTTTACATTGTCAGTTTTGTGGGTAATTAAAATGTGGAATAAAAATAAAAGAATAAAAGGTATCCCTAATATTTTTGGTTCTATTTGGCCCTACGGCTATAGTACCGGGGTCACTAAACAGCTAATACATTTGCAGTGCATTATCTGAACTGGCACTCTAAGAAACCCAGCAAGGATGACTTTCTGAGCCCCATCTTCTTTTGAAATCAGAAATAGTTAAAAAGAGTGGCTGAGGATTCAGCAGGAAAACTGCTCAAACTGAAAGGCATTAAAGGGATTAAATGGGCAAATGGAAAAACTGTAGACCAGTCCGGTGTAAATATCTAATAACAGCAGAACTCAGCTAGAAAAATCTAAATCAGCTGCATGTACAACTATCTACAAGGAACAAAACCAATTCCTATGCATTCTACAATTCTAGATAAATTTGTGAATAATCTACAAATAAGATGTAGCTAAAATGAAACACTGAAAAGGTTTTGGAAGAAATTTTATAGCTTTGGAATCAGAGTAGATATTTTTACTCCTGTGTATGTACTGTTGGCAGCTTTGTTTTTTATTCCAACCATATGAACAGGTTATATTGACCTCATGTTCATGGCAAACTAGACAGATCAAGGAGCAATGGGGCAAGGGAAGCATTTCTGTCATATTTTCTCTAGAAAGGTGACTCAACTACATTTGAAGGGAAGTTGTTACTGCAGCATTCATTTTGTTGAAAATAAATAAACGTCACAGCGAATTTATGAAGGATTTTAATTTGCTTGGTGGACATCATAATCTTTTGTGGACCAATGCATGTCACATTTAAGTCCCAGCCCCTTACCCACTGCATGACCAAAAGTGCAACTATCACATACATCAGATGCAGGCCTGGCTATCAAAAATTGATTTGCATTGACATTCACAAGCAGCATGCAGATACCCTGCTAATGTAACTGGAAATACCTGATGGCCCATGCACCCTCTGAAAAGAGACTAGTGGATCATATGTGTTATTTGAGAGAAGAGGTGTATCCTGTCCACAAGTTGTTCATTGGTCCTCTTGCTTTTATGCATAAGGTACTCTCACTAGAAAATCTGGAGTCCAGAATGGAAGAGGACAACCATGCTTCTTACCATAGAACAAGAAGATAAATTCAAGGTTAGGAAATGACAACCTGGTTCTTTTGAATATGGGAGGATTCAATAATGGAAGAGATCCTATACTTGAAAAGCTTTATGAAGCCACCTGTTACAGAATGAGGAAGCTTCAGTTCATTTGACCTGAAGAGGGGAAAGAAAGGATGCTGTTAAAGGTATTTTTCATGCTTTTTCCAAGAGCATGGAAGAAGATGTAAAGACAAGTAAAGTGCCTAGCTAAGATCAACTCAAATGTTTTAATTTTGCAAAATCCAGCTGAGCAATCCACTAGCACTGATGAAAATTCTCCATGAAAGTCAACTTTTCTCAGTATGACTGATAAGAATTAAGAAGAAAATGGGCAAGGGAATATGACTGATATGAATGTCCACTTAACGTATTTGGGCAAAATCTGGTGTCCAAATTCAGCCAGTAGCTACATAATACACTAGACAACTGACACATCCCTGAATTCTCAGGTTTAAAATTCATGTATTTCTGTAAAATGGCATTTTAAGTCTAAACTTGAAATAATATCTTCAGCACATGGCCATGCCTTTGAAAGGTGCATTTCACAAGTGTGCTATTCTTACTGATTTCAGTGATTTCCATGTAAGGAGGGGGTAAAAAGGAAAATATCTTATAATACGATAAATAGCAAACATTTAGTCTATGGATAAAAGATTTAACACAGAGCATGCTTCTTCATCCAACACTGGTGAAGTTCAGTCACTAAACCCTACACATTTTTAATCTTGAGTGTATTGGGATTAATTCAATTTCCAGTCAAGAAATAGAACAATATCAACATTTTAATAAAGTGTCAGTATCAAAATATTATGTCCATCTGAAGCACATTTTACTTAGTAAAGCATAGAGTGCTTAGAAAAGAAGAAATTGAAGAAAAAGCTATGTTTGTAAAATTTTGAATTTGGTCCTAACAGAAAGCATTAGGTAAAAGTAGTGCTTACTACAGATAACATAGCAAAGTGGGTTTCTTCTCAGTTTGATCCAAAGCAACATCTGGTACAGATTGCTCAGGATCCCGCTATACCTTTGCTAGACTTATAAAACTATCCTCCCACTCACACACTAACACTGGATAATTGTAGAAAAACAGTTTATGCCCATACCAGATTACACAAGGGTATTGCACAGGGATTTTTGCCCACCACTATGGTGGCATTTCCAGACTAGCCCTTAATAATTGGCAAACAATAAATTTTGAAGATAGCTTATTACACAATATTAGGCACAAATCTGACTGCTTAAGGAACAATGTGTACAATGATTTTACATCTTAAGCTTTTTCTTTGCCTTACTGTGTCAGACATGAAAATGTTTTAGGTCGAAGAGGTATTTATTTGCAGAGATGACTAAACCAGAAAATCTTACTGCCCAGCAGCTGAAGACAGAAACTCAGTCTGGACCACTATTCCAGCTGCTTACTATTCAGCAAGGACAAAATTGAGTCTATTTTGTAAATGTTGGTTTTTAATATCAAAGTAAATAAAGGGCATTTTTCCTGTATACATTTCCTTGCCAGCCCATTAGTACAGACAAAATTATATTATAGATCATTCAACCCACTGTGCTTAGCGTTTTGACAAAATGTCCTTATTATAACAGATTAAATACCTATATATAGCCATTAAAATTTAAGGATTAGGTTTCAAAGTAGACAAAATGGAGAAAAATAAATAAATGCACAAAAGACAGAGAACCAGAAATTAGCAAGGCATGAATACTAAAATACTATGCATGGCTCACTCAGGGATAGGTAGCCCGTGCATGAAATCATGCTTTGACTTACCCCTAAAACCTCTATGTGTATGTCAGTGAGAAAACAACATTAAGACTTCCAGTGCAATATGGTAAAAGCTCTCCTAGGTCTATCCTTGGCCTTTATCATGTTAGAGAGGCAGCATGCTTCTTTAACCAATCCCAAATTTGCTTTGAATATATGTGGTCCAACAACAGTGTTCTTAATCTCATCAGCTTTCCAGGCTGCCTGGTGTAAACAATGAGTGGCCTGTTGGCCATTCCTTTTAGAGTTGCTGTGAAAGGCTCAAGTATAGTTTTGCTAATGGCAGAAACAATTCCGTATAATTACAAACCACGGCTTGGAATAAATAAAGACAGGGACTCTTTGTGACTACATACATGGTATTTTCTTCACACTCCATAATAATTCCTTTAAAACTGTTCAATTAAGATAATATGTATAGATATTTCAGCATGCCTTTTGCTCTGAGAAAATTATTTTTTAGCATGTACATTCACTAAATTTCACAAGTTACACTGGTAAACTTCTTCAAGAAGAGAGAGCCACTTAGTTTCTGTACAGAGGAAGGAAAATCCTTATACTTTCTTAGATGTTACTGTCGAAAAGGGATTGAACAAATAATCATAATTTTCTTGTTAGTGTAAAAAATATATTTTCTTGTGTATCTAGATTCTAACAGTTTAATTAGTTCATTTTCCCATCAGTGGTTCCACTGGTTTTAACAGGATAAATGGGGGCGTACTGCTGTAAGTGATGTAAATAAGGGTATTGAAAATTAACCCAGTATTTTTCATATTGGAAGCTAATGTTTATAGCAGAATCTGCAAACTGAATCATGAGCCAACTTGTGTCAACTTTTCTGAAGCCCTTTCACTTCCAAAGCAGAGCAAACACACACAAAATGACCGTTCTATCAGTGAAAGATTACAGGCTAAAAACAAGATTCAGTATTGCTCCTCTGAATCGCCAAACTACGGGCGCTGCGCTTGAGGGCTGAGAAGCAACGTCTCAGTTTGGGGACTCCACAAGCATGAGCGGAGAGCTGGCTTGGGACAGATCTCTCTTTGGGATCCTCATAAGGGTTAAGGGCAGACCAACAGCCTGCTGAGCTGGATTCTCTGGTCAGGAGCCTTAGAAGGGGGGAGTGCACGAGGCTGCAGATTTTAATGAAGAGACACTGCAGTTCCTTTATGGTGGCATTTACGGTTCATGCAGGGAGGATAGATTCTGTCACAAAGAGAGAAGCTCTCTGAAGGTGAGAAAAGAGGAAAACTCAGGAACTGAAACTGTGGGCTGTACAAAATCAGGGTCACAGTGTTAGTTACCAATTTAAGAATAACTACTGTCAACTTTGATTGAAAGTTGATGACTGCAATCCTACTCAATAGCCAGAGAGAAAACTTTCTGTAAGAGTTCAAACTGAAATCGCAGGGTGAATGGCCAAGAAGTAGAAAGCAAATATTACTAACATAAAATGTGTTAGCTGAATTGCTTATTTCCATGTGGATGAGGCTTTTCTGTTATAAAGGGATATTTATCTGTCTCTGCATTGAATGGGACACATGTAAACACCCCAGGAAAGTTGGATATCCAGAGTGGTTTTGATTCCAAGTACTAGAGGCATGCTGGCACTTGGAACTAGTCTGGAGTTAACATATAATGAAAGCAAATGTTTACAAAATCATTTCCAATCACTACATTAAATAAGGTTTCCCATTTTGAGGAATTTAATTAAATAGAATTAAGAGAAATTAAAAATCTAACTGATCATTTCCAATTCTCATCCAATTAAAAAAAAAAACAAAAGTTTTATTACGAAAGATTTATTTAAATCCAAGGCTTGAGAACGACTGCTATGAGCTATTGCGAGAACATCATTTGTAACGTCTGAGCAAATTATGCTAGTGGGAGGGCAAATGGCAAGTAATGGAATAAAACCTCAAGTCTTTAACTCAGCGTTTACTCTGATAAAACTTACACCAATTTCACTGCCAAAGTATAGGCTGAATACAATCTGTAAGAGGCTTGTATTTCGTCTTTTATACACATCTAAAAACCTCAAAAAGAAACAATATGACAGTAAGCACTAGCTCTAAGCCAAGAAATATTATGCTAAATTAAGAAAAGAAAAAAAAAAAAGGAGAGAAAAATAGCTTTAGTTTAGATCAAAGGTTTAAAAATGAGATGACATAATAATCAGGCATATATGATACGAATATGGTCTTATGACTGCAAGACTAGATATCTGTTTGGAAGGAATAGGCAGGGACTTTTTGTTTGATGTAAAATATGACCACTTAATTGCAGCAATCTCTTCATACTCAGTTGTTGGAGCAAACCAAATGAATCCAGGTACACCAACTTTTGGGTGGAGAGATTTCAGAAGGATACAATCTTTCAACTATGTGATTTAAACCCTTCCCTTTGCAAATGAGCAAATCTGTGAAAGATGTTGACAGGCATTTTGCTTCATTCCAGAATGGAAAATCATCTCAAAATTCTTAAATACAATGACCAATCATTTCTACATGGCAATCAACTCACCCACAAATTATATGCATAAACTCGTGTGCTTTTGTAAGAGCTAGATGCTGAGGATTTCCTTAATTATCCAAATACCATATGTCCTAACTTCCTGTGTTTAGGTTTGGTAATAAATCACAACAATATTGAGACTTTATGCCCTGGATTTTGATTAAATGCTTTTATTAAGAAAAAGTAATGGATAACCATTTACAGAATGAGTATTTAGACTTGTATTTTCATCTAAACTGAAACTGAAGATGCATTGTGATCAGTCCCAGCTGATTAGCACTGTTTACCTTTTGGGTAAATAAAGACACATATTTTGTGATGTATGCTAGTCAGAAGCTGCCAAATAAAACAAGGACTGTGTGGCTTGGATATTCCAGACCTCTTTGTATATATCCAACTTCCTCTTATTAGGTCGTCTTAGTTGTCCAACTTATAACTAGATCTATTGTAAATATCAAAATAAAATTTGTATTTATGTTTTTAGCAATATCAAATGCACGTGGAAATCCTTCTCTGTATATAGTTACATGACATGTATTGCATGCTTTATGTTTCCCTTTTAGCATTTGCAGGGGAATGCATGCAGGAAACCAGCCTGCTGCATAGAGTACTTGTATTTCTTTAAGGTAAACACTGATGAAACATTTGGAAGATTGAAATAAAAACAAGACATTTATGAGACATAAAGGTATCACATAAAACTGTTGTGAATTACAATAACATTGGCTGAATCCCAGAACAGATAATCCTTATAAACATGCAGGAATGTTGTAAACTGTATATGAATGTCAGTGATACAGTACATTAGGAGATTCATATTACACTTGGTGCTGTGTAACTCTCAGTCCCTGGATTTTTCATGGCCTCAAAGATTAAAATAAATATATGTACTATCTTTCCTTCCTCCATGAAGACATTTTATGTACACAGTTTTATTATGCTGAACAAAGATACCAAAGTCTGTTTTTTCTTGAGCTGTCAAAGTACAAAAGAAATGCAAAAAGTCCTTGCACAGATGTAGTAAAGTGCTGGATTTTATCTTTTGGCAGGTGCTCAATATGCAGCCCACATAATCACATGTTAATGACTGGAGTGTGTTAATCAGCATGCATACCTGATTCCTTCTTGCCCAAGGAAAAAAAAAAAAATTTAACAATTTAGAGCGTGTTAATGTTTCTACTTTTGAAAAAATTCATGTCAATATACAGAAGTGAATTAAAAACTTTTCAGAAATTGCTTTATTAAAAAAAAGAAATGTTAAAATAAGGGAGAGGAAAAAAATTACTACAGGTTTAGTGGAACATAAACTACAAATCTTTTGCAAAGAATTCAGGTGATGAATAATTCTATTTAAACACAGTTCACCCTAGAATATAGGGAAAGGTTTAAAATAGACTGTGCATTTGGAAAAAAAAAAAAGTACAGTGTCAAAATGAAAATAGTACAAGTATAACAGACATGCCAAAAAGAGCAATTATTTGATTCTTCTTCAAATAAAGTCAGTTTTATATTTCACCACCCCCATTAAGCACGTTGTCCTGCACACTTTTAGGGAATAGGTTTATTCTTTTTAATATGAAATGTAAACATCTTTTTATGCTAAAGCTAGTAAAACTAAGTCCTTGATCTTTCCAACCTTTAGACATGTGCTTAACATTATAGTTGTTGGCAGTCCTAATAAAGTCAAGTTAAGCACATACCTGAATGTTTTTTGAATCAAAACAACGTGCTTGAAAAAAAATTATTTTTATCTTTTCTGCAATATATTTCTCATAGAAGTCTATTTCATAGAAAAATAAAATATCATATCATGTGCTTTTTCACACCCTTTAGTTTCAGCCAAAACTTTGTACCCATGCAATTACATATGAAGGTATTTATCTCTTTAGTTAGATACAAATTCTGATGCACTACCTGGCATGCAGAAATAATATCACAAGCACAGTAGAATTGCTTTCGATCATCACAAAACTCAGATTTGTACATGTAAATAACAGCTGCATGAGCAATTTAGCAGATACAGAATTGCCAGAGTTTAGGGCATTTATATTTGATGCATTTTATATGCTCATATCCAGCCTGTAAATGAACTAAAAATAAAATTTCAAAACATGCAATTGTATCTATAACTTTTGAGAATTTGAAGCCATGAATTTATATAACAACAAATTCACAGTGTTTAGCATGTGTAAACGTTTTTCAGTGATCTTTCCTAAAAACCTGAGTTTATTTTCCTTAAAGGGAAGAACTTTCAACAAGAGAAGTTAATAACAAGGAGGGGGAGAGCGACAAGATTGTGCTTGTTTTATGTAGAGACAGTAAGCACTGAAACATTAAGACCTTCAGGATACGACCTATTTCTGCCTTTCTGATGACAGTAGTTTTGCTAAAGCTATATAAAGTTAAATTTGATACTTGGTGATTTAAAATTATTTTAAAAGGAACAAATACATGTGGCATTAAGAGATCTTCACTTTTCCTGCTGGAATTACAAATGTGCTATCAGTACTGCTGAGACCTACATCCAGACACAGTGGAAAGGTAGCAAGCTTTTCACTCTTTTGGCAAGAAGTCGACAAAAGACAGAGACTTGACGTAATATGTCGATATTGCCATTTGAGATAAAATCCAATGAGATGCATTTCATTTCTAAATCCAAGGGGTCTCTGAATAACGCTACAAAATGCATAGGGAAACATAGCATGTATTTGGAGGTAATTAAGTTGTATTTGTATATGTATATGTATATGTGTTTGGTTTTCCTCAGTCACAGGGAAATAACACCCATCCTTTAGACCTGACTTGCTGCTGTGGTTTCCTGTAACAGTCTCTCACTGCATCACTCCAGGTAACAGCAGAGTAGTGGATGCCCTCAATCTGTGCATGCACACGCTGTCTATATACCCCCTACAGTGGTGGGCAGGGGGGGAACATCAGTGGGAAAAGAAAAGGGTACAGTGACCATCACAGTGATACATCATCATGTAGAGGGATCAGCACAGTGCCTGCGAGTTCTTCACAAACCCTGGCTGTTACCAGACTGTTATTTTGGGACTGGGGATGGAAACAGAATTTGCCTCCCTCTTCTTTTTACTGTTGGGGGTGGGGAGGGAATTCTGCAATTTGGAGAAAGATTCCAGATTTCATTAGGTTAAAGCTGCTCAAATATATTGTTCACGAGGCCCCCATCTAGCCGTTACAGCCATGGGAATACACCATCCATTCCTCAAAGAAGATCAGGCCACTTGCCCATCTAATTTTGTATCTCGTTGTTGGCACTGCTTTCTCCTGATACTTCAGAGAAAAAAAAAACAAAGCAAAACCTTCATAATTTAACTCACAAGCTGGGCTGGGCTCTATATGAAGATGGGGACCATTCCTGGTTCCCCCATGAACAAAGCACAAATTATGATTATCCATTTCTTTACATATTTACTAGTATATATATGATTAGGATGCAGCAATTCAGGTACTATTAAATTTAGCAAAAGTAAGTGTTAAGCTTTCTTTTACTTAATTGTGTAAGTATTGTAAGCTTTCCCCCCTCATCCTCTCTCAGTCTGTTTGCCCCAAGAGAGCCAGGTTTTGGATGCAGCCTAAAAATTTGACTGTATTTCTTGCCTGCTACTCACTGTCCATGGAAGAAAGTAGGATACTTTCCTTATTATCATAGTACCACTTTGCCCTCTTCCCTACAGTTTACTGCAGCAAACAGATACATCCTTAGCCTGAAATAGATTTTATTTTCTAGTAGAACTACAGGCAGCAATAAACACCCATAAGTCCAGGTATTTTTATATTAAGTTACAGTTAGAAATATACATATAATCTTTTCAGCTCAGCAATACGAAATTACAGAAATCTTTTGGTTGTTTCATTTTCTTCCCCCTGTAACATCAGATTGGCTGGTGATATGATACTTGCAGTGTAAGTCATTACAGGTCTGACGTTACAGTTGTTACACATTGCTGAATCTGTCAAATGAAAAGGGAGCACAAAGGGAATTTCCAAATGCAGCTGCTATTTCCCATTTGTTAAATCCTTTTATTACACCATATAAGTACACAGCTGGGAAATACTATAGAGTGGGAGTTAAAACAAAATATTTTGGCTTCCAGACATTCAGAATACACAAAGGACTCAGTGGAAAGCAATGCCTGATATCAAAAGGGAGTGAAAGTTTGAAAACATTTCTAGCCAGTGTGGTTTTTTTATGATAATACACAATGTAGTTTAAAGGTATTTTATATTACAGAAAGTGCTGCATACCATACAGGTTGGGGAAAAAAATCAATCTTTTTTTTTTCAGTCAAATTGCCCTGCTACAGTATCTTTTTTTCACTTAAGACCTGTATGGCCCTTGTAGCACATTAAGATACATACCGTGTGTGCTCTCACAAATTCCAGTGAACTCCTTAGTAGTTTTAAGGGCACAAAGGATGAAGGATTGTGCCTTTAATTAGATACCACATAAAAGAGAGATTTTTTCCTCCCCATATGTCGACACAGCATTCTTTGAATTTACTATCTTATAACCAGACAACACACATTATTGATGCATTTTAATGACAGCACTACTGTCTTTACTTTCAGTATAAATGGTATGAGCAGGTGCTTCTTCAAATCTGCTTTGAAAGGATCCGTCTGGGAAAGGTCAGAAAGCACTTACCTTCTGGGAATTTGGTTTTATTAAGTAGAAAAGCGGTCACTACCACAGCACCTATTTCAAAATTGCCCAACCACCTACTGGAATTTGTCTTTCTGGAAAGAAACTCCTATCCTCCCTTAAAGGAGTATGAAATTGCTTTCATTGGGAAAATTGCAGGTACCTCTGAATTCTTTCTTAGCAATATTTATGCCTGCTTGGAGACTGATGTGTTTCAGAGAAACTTTATGCAATTAATTGAGGCTTAAATGTTTGCTCATGAAGGACGTAAATAAGGGACAAAAAATAATCAAAATGAATCAAAAGAGTTACCCTAAATGACAGTCCCTCAGGGAGAAAAAAAAATTTTTCACCAAACCAGTCATCTAACTCACCTAAACTGTAAAGGCACTGGGACCTCACTCTGTACATTTTATATCTCTTTTAAGTGCAACCAAACAGCATGCCTTAGAACTTCAGTTTTCACTTCTAGCTATGCCTTGTAAATTATAGCCAGCTTTGAGCTGGGCAAAAAAAAAAAATCTGTTTGGTTTAGCTGAGAGCTACCTAAATAAGGATGGCATACATACCTCACCAGATTTAACCTAAGGGAATTGCAGAAACTCCTCATGATTTTCAGGACATTCATCTACATATATGATGGAAAAAAAGGAGAGAGGAAAACCGGAGTGCTAAGTCACTCAAGAAAAGTTTATGCATCTGTTCTGAAACATGATAAGCTGGCTGTTGTTTCATGCCATGTCCAAGCATTGACATGATAGTGCAGCATTAAGAAAGAAAACAGAGATTGCACTCTGTTGCTGTAAGTGTAAACCCACTTCAGAGCCATACAAATGGGTACAACTGATCGTACTGCAAGAGTTTCTATCGTTTTGGCTGAAGCATTACTCCAGGTCCAAGGAACAGCCTGAACCAAAAACAAATGCTGTGAGGGACACAAGAGGCTGGGAGTTCCTTTCTCTCTGGGACACAGAGTCATTTTATCAATGTTATTGGTGTCCTAAGACCCAAATTCCCAGAGTTCACATGCCTCTCTGAATGAGTAGGAAAGTAGCTGATGAATTCACAGATTTATTTTTTCCATCAACAAACTTGACCAAACCTTTCTAGTCCAGCTTGTCCTCCTGCTAACATAGACATTAAAAGTATTCTGATGTGCTTATCGCATGACTTGGGCAAAAGACTGACTCTTCATCCAAAATAAGGTTCCATCTGAGCATTCTGCATAGAAGCCATACATACAACTTACAACCTACTTTACCAAATTACTAACCTATGCTCATTTTCCTTTAAAGCTATTTTTACAGTTGAAATTTTGGCTTCTTCATGACAGTTGCCCAAATACTGAGGAATATTTTAGGCCTGACAAAGTTCTGCACTGGCTTAAATTGTGCATTACAAATTAGATAGCATTTTTGGTTTGATCTTTTAAATCAATTGGATTTTAGAAAGAAAAAAAAACAACCACTATATTAACAAAATAGATATTATTGTAGTAGTATTATTTAATTAATTCCAGGCACCACAATATGCATGAAGAATTCCAGTATCTGTGTTGTGTAGTGCATTAGAATTATTATTTCTAGTCAAATTTAAATTAAGTTCATTATTGTTAGTGCTGTCAAAAAAATTCTACAATTGCTCTTTAACCTTACTAAAAGCTGCTGATTCATACTGGAAAAAAAATAAAGACTTGCTAAATAAAATCCGCTCATAGACATTTAATAAAAATACAGAAGAAATTTTATGAAAAGGCAGGGTATTCTTTTTAAACTAACTGTGTGAATTTAATGTCTGTGAAAGCCACTTTATGGAGAGTCTGGAATTATGATGTTCTACATTTACAGAACACCTCGCTGCTCCACGTACCTTACTTCTGCTCCTGAGGAACACATGCAAGGAAAATAAATAGACTGAGATGTTATGCCCATTCAGTCTTCTTGCAGTCTGTCCATTTATTGCACAGTTTTGGGGATGCAGAGACAGAATTACAGCTGCAAAATAAACTTATCTAGGCTACTGAAGAGAATACAGATAATAATTCCGATCATTGCTAACATCACCTATATATAAACTGGTGATCTAGAGCAGAAGACCATGACATAGTTACTCATAAACACCTTTCCCCTCCACAAAGAGTTGTAATTTCCTATAAATAGAGCAGGATGTTTGTGTCACCTAAAATGCCAGCTTCTTTGTTGTGGTGTAAAGCTATAATATTCTAGATTTGGTGGGTTCTATTTCTGAGAGAAAAGTAAAAAAAATACATTAAAGTTTCTTCCTTCAGCACAACACTTTGCAGATGACAAACAGTTGTGAGCTACATCCTCCTGTCAGAAATTAATGCTTGAATATATGAGCTAGAGAGGTTATGACATAAATCAAGGTATGAATGAAAACACGATAAATAGATGCATTTCCTTTCCGAAGGTGAACTCATCAAATGACCTCATTCATATAGACCTGTATACTTAAGAAGATTATACAACTGTAATTTACAATTACACCGTATTGATGTTGATTTATTACTAACATCGACACTTTAACATTTAAAAAGCTTTACATCCATGAAGGATTGTACTGAACATGTCTTTCAAAATGGAAGTGAACAGTCTTTTACAATACTAATTTAGAAAGCCACTGTGAAAACTGTAAAACTCACCATTCTGTGTTGGGCTGAGATGACTCCATCCCACTCGGGATCTTGTTGGATGGTCGTGACCAGAGTTGGTAGCTCCTCGGAGTGAGGTTTGTTGTGCATTACATTGTGTAGAGGCAGATGAGAGGTCGCATGCTGATCACTGTTGCCCTCTTCCTTGTCTCGTGATGCTAAGTCCTGGGTCATTGTTTCCTCTCCATCAGCTGCACATGCAAACGGAGAGGTAGCCTGCTTGGAAGACATTCTTCTACAAAACAAGAAAAGCAGACAGAAAGAAAACATTGGTGGTAAATGAAAAAAATCAAGCTCAAAACAGTCCTCTAAACACGCTAGACTTGCCTACAACAGTTCAAAATTAATCATATGCAGTCAACAAAAGTACTCTAAAAAGTAAGGGTTTGGGGGATCTGGATCCAAAACACTGAGATAAAGTATTCATTGATGCCAAGTCAAGGTCAGGGTTAAGTTATATGATGTCATTCTATTCGTTTAGACTTGTCAAACAATATGATTTTCTCCAGCTATAAGAAAATAGTGATTTTATTGGTATTTTCATGTTGATTTTGCATGAGAGTTCAAGTCTAAACTCCTACTCCCATGAGAAGTCTGAAGGTTGTAAGCAAACATTTAAATGAGAGAGTCCATCATGCTTTCCTAACCTCATTCCTTGCAAGCAGATGTTTTCTACACAGATGAGAATTTTTAAATCCATTTCAAATTCTGCTAAATAGGTCCTTCTGCTGTTGTTTAAAGCTGTATCTGCTCTTCACCTGTTTAAAATTTTACCCAGTTTTACCTTTTGGAAAATGCTTTGAGATGTTCATGTAAAAAGTGTTCTAAAACTGAATGGTTTATTGAATGGATGGATAATATCTGAGTAATCTTTTACAGTTTGAACTAAAAACCTAAAATAATTATGTTTCATTTCATATTAGGCATCGAGTATAGGATATAGCTCAACAAATTACTTTAAATGACTTTAAAGTGTAATGGATAAATGCATTGATTTATGTTAAATGTCTTTCCTAATAATGGCCTCTTACTACCATCTCATATGCAAACACAGCTTTCACCACAGTTTCTGCACTTAGATGAAAATATAACTGACTTCAACTGAAAAACTCAAAACACTTTGTTTAAAATTTCTAATAAGATTAACTGCAACTGTTAAAACAATCATTAATAAACCTGAAAGAAGACAGCTAAAATATCTTAGCTATCTTCCCAGGTTTTAGTAACTTTAGAATATCCTTGACACTGGAATTGCTGAGAAACTAAGGAATAAGATCTTCACCTTAATTGCTTCTTAACAATAATTGATTTCATACCATTTCTTTAAAAATGCACAAATCAGTTAACATAGGAAACCACATGAGCATTTTTCAAATTAGCAAATCATTAACTTGCTAGTACTGTTTCTACAGACAAATAAATACTGATTAAAGGGTCTGGAAATCTGAGACTAACAGTTAAATTTACAAATCTGTCACATGCTTTCATGAATATTACAGTGAAGGAAATATCAAGTGCAAAGAAAAATAATTAAGTTAATTCCAATTTAAACAGTAGTTTTTATGTAGCAGCCTGTGTTTCACATAGGATTTAACAGCTAATGCTAAATTTCTCACAATTAATGAGGGAGTTCAGATTTAGTATCCTACAGTGAAAAAAAAATTAATATAGGATCAACTAATCTAATTATGTACAGTTCTATATGAAAGTATTACAAGCTTTGAAGTGCTTTGAAACATATTAAAACACTGATACCTATTTAGAATAACTATTCTGTAAATAGAGATAATCCTGCCTCTTAAACTCGATACTGGTGAGGCAAAAAAGGTTTGTTTTCTTTAGGGGACCCTAAGTGTAAGTGGGAGTCTAATATTAATGCTGCAAACAAGCAGAACTGAGGAATTTAAACTGTGTATTACATTCTTGCTACACTAAAGAATTTGTGTTGATGCTACAGAGAACATGCCAAGAGTTCAGCAACCGGCATTACTGTACGTACTTCAAAAGGTTCTGGTTCATAATTACTACGATCCAAGACAAAATAAAAGGTTTACTTTCCCTTTTCTCATTAAAATAGTCATTTTACTGTAATCACTCACATGAAAATATAAGTCAATGCTCTATGCAATTTGAAAACCAGACATGAAAACTGAAAGTCACAATAAAGGATTTTCCTTTCCTTCACCTTCTCAACAGATTTCATTCCTGTTTCAAACCGAACGAGCTTCTGTGAAAAGAAATAGCTATGGCTGTTTCTTCACCATAAATTAATCATGACACAAAACTAGAAATGAAAATGTCTCTTAAGAATAATTTCAACTACAAACTGCACCAATGAATAATAGTGCACAATCCTAATTAAATACAACTCTGCAGCTGCAAAAATAGGCTGAATCTGTCCAAAGCTACGAGTTGGCTTTAAAGGCTGGTTTGTTAGGGACTGTTTTCTTAAGGAAGGCTGGGCCCTCAGTCTTAATCAGCCAATAAATTATTTCCTGCAATTACATTAAATAGAAAATTATCTTCAAATTGGGAATGTTAATTGAAAATCAAAATTCAGACTGAAGTTTAGAAATTACATGCTGAATATAATTAGTCTAGAAAGGCTTCACCTCTATTTCATAAACAGGCTTTCCGTACTTCCTCAAGTGACCATTCAGTAAAGCTATCTACTGGTAACGCACTATAGAAGAAACACTTTTTCTTTGCTATATACACTAATATACTTTCCCCTTATTCATGATGTTTTAAACACAATTAAATAAAAATCTCTATTCGTGTTCTATTGTTTAAGTTGATTACATAGAGAAAAGGGGACTGTTAACCTTAAAAATAAAATTATATTGACAAAGTCGCATTTACTAATAACCTCAAGCTATGCCCAGCAACTTTTGTCTGTATTAGACTAAGAGAATGGACCAAGAGTAGGGTTCAAATGCTTTCTAGCTCCATCTAGCCCTTTTCTCCACAGCTGCATTATGGTCAGATGCATTTTCATATTGCACTTTACTCGGTTACCTATAGTCCCGGAGCCTGAAAAGAAAGACAAGCTCAGGCAGGCCTCCCAGGCACTTGCTCTCCTCATGACATAATTTTTAGGGGTGTGTTTCGCTTCTATTTTCCCCCAAACCTTTGTTAAAATGGCAAGATTTCACATATTAATTATGGTCAGAGGTCAGCACTTAATGGTACCTTTCAGGTTTTTGGTTGCTAGACTTTAAACATCGGGGTAAAAGGGACAGAGATGTAGGACCCTGCTCGATTAAGCCCCCCACCTTCTTTTCCCAGCACAATCATTAACTCAATCAATAACCCTCATGTGTACATGTCTTCTGAGGGTGCCAGGTTATGCACCAAATATTGATTATGCCTGGGCTTGTAATCAGTAAAACAGAGTAAATATAAACTCTGCGACTGGGTGTTATTCAGTCAATTACTTCATGCAGGTTTTCACTCGTTACCTGTTTGGTTTTACTTAAATGGGAGAATTCTGCACACTGAACTCCATCAGGTCCAAATGCACAGTTTGGCCAATAACTCCAAGGCCTCACCAAATTCAAAGGGAGAAGAATCTGGCCCACTTGAGTAGTTTATTTTTATGATAACATTAAATCATAGAACAAGTTGTTGTGTTAAAATGTTTTAATGTTAAAAGATGAGTATGAATAGCAGTCAAATTTTAAGCCATAGTAACTTCCAATTTTACACTTAAAATATTCCAAATGTATTTGCTAACATCCCTGGTGAGAGGAAAAAAAAGATCAATATTCATAATAAATAAGGCTTGTAAAATGTATCAGAAATTTACTAATTTCCAGTATAATTTATTTTATTTTTTTCTCCTATTATCAATTAAATTCACTCGAATGATTTTTAAAAAAAGTTTCTGATAAAAAATATCTCCCTAGTTATAACCCCTGCAAACAGGGGTTTATAATGGAAGTGCTGACACAACCCTAACTACAGCAGCGCAAATGGTGCCGCTATAATACACAAAATCAAGTTCTATTATTCTAAACTATCCTCGCTCGGGGGGTTTTCTTTACTGTGCTCCCAGACAAACTGCTGAAGCATGAAAAATTTAAATGCAATCAAGTGGGTCCAATTCTACTTTACTAGAACAAGTGTCTACAGTGGTACAATCTTAAAAGAAGATGCAACAGATTTGTTTGGTGCTTTTCTTTCTTTTTTCTTTTTTAGCTGTTTATTTATAATACTGTGCAGTGAAGATAAAATAAGAGAGGAAATTACACTCACATTATATCAGTATATTGATTACACAGCACACAATCAGAAAGAAAACTACATTGTGAAATTGTTGCTTTGGTGAAATTGACAGATTAGCTGAACACAGCAATCACTAAAGGTGGAAAATATACCTAATGTGTATGAAAAAAAGTTGAAAAAGGCCCTAATTATCTGAAATCCTATCACCTACTCAACTTAGAGAATTAAATAAAACTTGGTTTGGATTTTCCAAAACTAGAATAAATTCTATCTCATTTTGAACTTGAGACAGAAAAAGAATGGGATCATTTATCAAAACCTCAGTAATGTTGAGGAATTGGACCTCAATTTCAGTCAGCCTCAATACCAAGATAGTAAAGCTCAAATTGAACTGCTAAGGGTTTTTTACCTATGTAAAACTAAACACAGTCCCAAACACCTCCATTCTCTATATATCTGACATGACTTTTTATTTTAATCCAGAGAAGAAATTCTCTCTGCTCTAGTGAAGACTGCCAGTCAGATTCTCAAAACATGAGTTTTCTTTTTTTCCTACAGACAGTGTGTGTTATACCTTTCTAAATGCAAATAAAAATACCTCTTTTTTTTTTTTTTTTTTTTTTTTTTTGGTCTAAGGCTTTTCTATGGTCTCAAATTCTTCAAACAATTTATATCTTCTTTTTTGAAACAATTAGATGATATTTCTGACATGAAAGGCTTCCAAAGCCAAAAATCTTCCATGCCTGCTGACTGCTCAAATGATTAAATGTTACACTGGAAATTATGGCTAGACCTGGTGGTTTAGCTGCTAGACATTTCAGAATCAAGCCACAAAGTATTAACACAGATCACAACAATGTGATAGCCCAGACACTGTTTCAAAAACGTATAAACTAAGCAATAACAACAAGATATATGACGAAGCAGACTTGTAGTTGGCTGGAGACTCCAGCTTCTGCTCTGCTCCGCTCCACCCTCTCAAGGCATTCATAAACCTAAAGGCATGTCTACACTGCAGCCACATAAATGACTGCTTTGTAATGCTGAGATATCCAAACTAATTTTAAACAAGCTTGTTTCTGATAGCACTCCAACTACAGTAGCATGGTACTCAGATGGACTAATTCATCCTGCTTTAGTGACTGCAGTACAGACATAACCCAGGTCTACAGCTCCAACAGTAGATTGGAATCAGATTAGATTAGAAATACATTCATTTACAGAGCTTTTATGAACAGTCTCCATTCCTTTTCCCCGAAGTGCCAGATTAAAGTACTTAAGTGCATGATTAACTGTAAGTATGCAAGCAGTCCACTAATTTCAAGTTGGACTACTCAGTTTCAAAAAGTTAAGCACAGGTCTAAGTGCTTTGGTGACTCCAGAACTAAATAAATTAAGAGAAACCATCTTTAGAAGTGCTCATAGCCTTTTAAATATTTCCTTCTAAACTTTATGCTAACCTGGTGTTCATGAAAAGTAAAATTCAGCCACAGCATCCTATCCCGCCCCACCTTCTAAAAGAGCAACAAACATGCATACTCCTCTCATAATATTAAATGTGACTTACAGGACCCTCCCTTACAAATCACCACTCAGCCTTGGGATAAATTAAATTCATTGTATACTCTTCTTTGCTTGCACTGTCCACAGTATCCTCCTCTTTCATATCTATGGCACACCTCATTACTTGGTGGCCTTGTGTCTTTCGTGGATCCTCAAACCCCTTCTGAAACTCAAGAGCATCCTTTATGCAATCTATTTTGCAGTGCAAGTTCACCTATACAAGCGCTATACCTATACAGGCCTGATGTACAACAGAGTACACTGACATAGCTGCATAGAAGTTAGGGGAACAACTTACTTATTTCTAACTGCAAACCAGTTAACATCGTTTAAACATTCAGGAAAACTGATCTTTATTTTTGCTGTATAAAGATACCAGTTACACTAGTGTTCATATAGACTTAAAGAAAAATGAAAATGCTTTGCCAGTAGCCAAAATATTTGGCAGCTCTGCCCCTCTAAAACAATGTTCTGTAGGCATAACTCAGTAGTGTAATTCATTGTAAATCTAATGCCGT
Source organism: Astur gentilis (assembly GCF_929443795.1). NCBI lineage: Eukaryota > Metazoa > Chordata > Aves > Accipitriformes > Accipitridae > Astur > Astur gentilis. The sequence goes on along the minus strand of NC_064896.1, from coordinate 15,431,292 downwards.
AATCTGTCTGCCATTTTAGAATAAACAGTTATTTCCTAAAATTATGAAATCTCATATCTGTTTTCAAGGAGCCTTAGTAACACAAATGAACAGTTAGCAATATTCCGTTCTCCTGGGGCCCTGCACCCCAACATGAATCCCTATGCACAAAACCCGTACGAATAGACAAAGCAGCAATGGGAGAGAATCTCCCAGTTTCTGTTCCTGGCTCTGGCTCTGAGTCACAGCAAGGCCTTAGGCCAGTCAGCTCAACTCCCTCAAGCTCTTCCTTGGCTTCAATTTGCAGGAATACTACAAGAATTAGTTGCGTATGATCATAAACAGCATTGCAAGATTAGAGAGTTTCTGGTAGTCGCAGGAATCACCTTGGAAATAAAAGCCTGGGGGAGGGATGGAAGAAAATATGATTCAAGAAATGACAGCTATTATGCTAACTGAGCACCCAAATCTCTAGCTGAAATAAGCATCGAGCTAAGCGATACACCCACAGCTTCCAAGATACACACTCAGCTATTCTTGCATTTGTTTTTCCAATCCATACACTTCTGCTAATAGATATGAATCCATATCACGAAGTTTGACTTCATATTCAGACTTCCTCAAAGCTCAGAGGATTTGGAACAATTTTTATGGTATTTCTTCTCATTTGTAATCAAGCAATGTGAGAGCTAAACAGCTCCTTGGAACTTATTTGGAAAGCCTTTCTCTTACATTCTGCCATTATAGTGACCTTCTCAGCCGTGCAGCCACAATAAAATATTGGGGTTAGGGAACGAGTTCCTGTCTATTCATCTAGTTGTCAAAAACATTAAAATGGATGCAGCAAAACAGCCTTGCAGCCCATTATGACTTTTCAGTGAAAATCCAGTGTTTAGCCAGATTCATAAAATGCCAAAAATACAACCTACCTTTCTAGTAGGTTAAATATTCCATTCCCTTTATTCACTACCCGGAGCTTTCACTGAAAATGCCTAAGGTGAACTCACACTGAATGCAGTAAAGGGCAGTGAAAGAATAGTCATTTAGCACCTGGGATGTGCTCATCTTCACTCACTGTAGTTAATATTTTCGATAGTTTATATTTAGCTGACAATATTGCTGTCACTTTATTTAAACAGCTTCAGACTGTTCTTTGGACCAGAGCTCATATGCCCTGGAATGCTTTGACTCATGAATTGTTTCTCCTGATAATGTTACATCACGTAACCACCTCTGTTTAATTGGTTGCTATTAGCTTCTCAGTGATGACTGCCTTTAAAGTCCTATGACTACACCATGTGTCTCTGGATATCCAATTTCTTACTGTTGGAAAAAGAAAAAGAAAAAAGGCAGTACTGACTTCCAGCTATCTTTACCAATAACTACGGGAACAAGAGTGAGCGTGCCAAGAATTTATCCATCAGCAACTTGTTAGGATTTGGTTTTTTAGGCAGCAAGTAAAAGAATATACAATATAAATAAAAGCAATCACTAACAATAAAATTAAAAAACAATGGTTGCTATAAATAAGCATTAATTCACATATTTTTATGGAATAGAATGACTTAATTGTGTAGCTGAATGATTATATAAATGGTTTTGATAAAGGATGCCTAAAAATACTAAGAGGAATTTATTTTAGCATGATTAGACTTTATACAAAAGAAAAGAATACAATTATTTTTTCCCTTACAAAGCCACTTAAGAACTTGTTCTAATAACTAGAAATCTTCCTGAGCACACTTAAACCTGATGGGCATAAGTTCCTGAAATGTTCATTAAATCCTTTCAGTATTCTATGAGATGCATACTCCAACAGTAAGATGCAGTATTCTTACACTTTTTTTCCTCCTACAGTTAATTTTCAGGAGGTGCTTAAGATTCCATGTAATGAGTTAAACAGTTAATTTCCAGTCTTACAGGTGTGCAAACAAAAGGTCATGTGCCATCCATTTCTCTGCACCACCTAATTCAGAACAGAAACATTTTATCTACAGTCAGATTTCTCTCCCCTCCTTCCCCATTCTCCTCCCTCCTCTCCATATTTCTGATTCTCATTTCTAAGTTCAATAGAGCACCTCAGTAGGCAGTGAAATGGAGTATCAATTTCAGGCTCACCTGTAGCCGGTTGCACTAAACCACCTAATTAGTACCTCCATGTAAGACGAAACAATGGCTCTGCAGCTCAGTTACGGATTGTCTTTTTAATAAAAACCTTACACTACAAGCCTAAAAGCATTTCTAGCAGGCAAAATATTTCTTTCAGTAGAGGTTACGCAAGCTTCAAAGCACTTAAATATAGGTGCCAAACCACATTGCCAGGAGCTCTTAGTACTGTGAGGTACTGTTACCTGACAGCTCAGTGAATATAAAATTACTTGTTTCTCCAACTGAAGACAATCAGATTGTCACCTTCCATTGTAATAATGCACAACTAGGGATCAGCAAAGTGCCAACATAATTACCAGGAAGAAAACAAAACATAACAAAAATATCAAATCTAAATTTCTCTAAAGGGTAAACACATCCATCTGGCTATTCACAAAGCAAAGGAGGAGGGATTTTATTTTTACTATCAAATATCCTAGTGTTATTTAGCAATAAGATTTATATGCCTTTTATTAAGTGAGAAAGAAAAACAGCTAAAGAAGTTGATTCATGAAATACCAAAAATAAACACAGGTCAGAACCGTGCTGGGATGTTACTCGTGCACACTTAAAATACTGCAAGTGTCATCAGAGATGCTAGGGACAAGCATGCGTATCTGTATTGTTGTTATTATAAAATCTTATATGTGAGGATTCATAAAAATTAATTCTAACTGGCACATGGCGTACTTTGGCACAAGCTATGCATGACGTGCCACTTTTATTTGTTTATTTAAATGACTTCACTCTTAAGAACCGAAAATGAAGTTTGAACTGCAGACTGCCTCAGAACTGGGACTTTCAGGATATTAAAAACCTGAGGAAGACCTTTGAAGGGGGTAATCTGAACACATGAGAACTAACATTTTCACCATATATTTCTTCAGGTTATTCAGCAAGTGGCCTACATATTCAGGAGTGAAATTTGCATTTTGGTGATGCAGAGATCTTATAACCAGAAATAGTGTTTTACATCTACAGTAGCTCTGGGCATCCTATAAACTATAAAGGACTGTCCTAGGTAGGATATATACTGAAAAAATATTTTCATGTGATTCACAGAAATGAAGCTAAACTTAAATTCTTCTTGAAAAACTTGCATTGTTGAGTGATATCATGGATTACCTTTTCTGTATCAATATTACAGTCACTACTAATGCATGCAGAAAGTTCTTGCACATTTATTGATGTATATGCACATCATCTTCGCATACATTTTAAAGTTTCACCGATGCTGGAGGAGTTACAAAAGAAGAGAGAAAAGCAAAATATGCAAAGCTGAGAATCAGGCTGACATCGTTTTTTCTCTGAAGGAATATTCAAGATTGGCAGTAAGGGACAAGCAGCTTTTTTCCACCCTGCACAATTGTGCCAGAGCCAGATGTAATCCTAACCCTTGCGGATAAAGCAGTCACAAGGACTGCTTAAAGATGTCGTTAGCCTTGGGGAAGAGCTTAAGGAAAAGATGCAGGCTCCACATAACCGGGAACACCTCCTGCATCTTGCCTCAGGCGTTGCATCCCTGGGAGCTCAGGTGCAGCACCGAAAGGCTGCGCTTCCCGGCTACAACCTGCTCACAGGATTTGGCCATTGATGCTTGCTCTTGTGCATTATGCTGTAGCGTACAACACAGCACCTTCTTTTCCACTGTATTAGAATATAGATAGGCTCTAGCTGGTATGCCTAAGTGTGGCTTTGTTTTCAAGGGACTAAGCAGCAAAATTAGGAGGACAGACTGGGACGGGACAGCGGAAGAAAGGAAGGTAGCAAAGACCCACAACAATTTTAAAGTCACAAGCATTTTAATCAGATAAAACTAGACAAAATGCCCCACTTTCTGCAACTTTGAGAAATTCTGATTTTTGTTAGAGTCCTTACAAGCAGACTTTTACAAGGCAGCATTTTGCACAATATTTCTTTGTTTTGAACTAAGGCTTACACAATATGATCCTTACAGATGTGCACAATGGGAACCCTAAAATGTGTTTACAGACCCCTGCAGGAACCACCTCATTTACCAGTGAGCTGCAGCTACTACTGAGATAAAGGACAGGGTAGTCTGAAGCAGCATACTGTTCAGAAAAAGATTACAGGGGATACTATGCCTAGCTGAAACTACTCAGGAAATATTTCAGAAATACCCCTGTTTGATTGGCAATATGGCCAAGAACAACAATGTGGCAACTTTGCTCTTTCCCCCCAGAAGCCCTCCACTGCTTGGGCTCTGCAAGTTTTCATGGGAGGGAGTAGATGGGGCCCTTTTTTTTCATGTTAATTTACTTCAATATGAAAATAGGAAGACAAAAGATAAATAATTGTAGAAGTCTAAGAATTCAAATAAAGTAAACCAAAACATTATCTCCTCTATTAATTAAACTAATGAGTTGCCATTAAGAAGTGCAAACAATTTAAAGTTCAATTTATTGAGACTTTGAACCTCCTATTCTTTCACAAGGTCCACAGATGAAAACTACCAATTTTAACTGCCTTAAGAAAAAAATAAAATCTAAGACATTGTTATTCATAGTCTTATTCTTAGTATGACATACTTAACAATATAAAGTATTTTCATTGTTATTTAGTAAAACAAAAAAAATCATTGTTTAATATTAACCAGTTTCCCAATACAGGTTTTGTATCTTTAAGGAATTCATTAAGGTATTTGGACTAGGCACTGAAAAGAATCAGAGAACATTAAAAAGTAACTGTCACAGGTAAAGCTTACACCATTTCATCATTCAGCTTGGAGAGATCAAGCAGTGTGCAATCTCTGCATACAGCAGTCTGAAACTGCATCAATTGCAAAGGAAACTACACTCTCCCTGTCTTTTGGTTTCAGTTCTGCAAAGTACCACAAAATTGTTAGGAAGAAATAATTTGCAATAACTGAGGACCCTCAACTATCCTGTTTTTGTGGAAGATTATGGCATACAGCATCCGATTTCTAACAAGGAGAAGGAAACATGCATAGCAAAATCAACCGTAAGGCTAAAGGTGAAGAGTGCCCAGGCTCTGAATTGCTCCACATTTCCCAAGTGCTCAAAGTTCCATGTTAGTATTTTTAAATGTGTCAAAGAACATCACGAAGCACAACTATCGCAATACAAAGAAAAACGTAAACCAGCACACAAACCAAAGGCCCCGTCAAATGAAGATGTGCCCAGATAATTAGAAAGGAAAAAACCAAATGTCTAAAATGCAAACCTATAATATTGACAGTGATTTCAAACATTTTTACCATTTAAATTCAGTTAGATCCCTTACAAGTTATTTTAGCTATTATAACTTGTGATACAGTATGCTTACCATTGAAATACACAGGGCCTTGTGGTTTTCATCTCTGACCCATTTTTTTTCCTATATTTTAAGGATAAAACATATGATCTGCATTTGTAAAGAAGTCTTGTCTTCTCAAACGGTGTCAATTTTTGCTCAGGGCTGTATTTTGTAACAGTTTCCCACTTAGGTTTCTTGGTAATAATTTATAATAGACAAGCAAACAGCACATAATATGTGCAGCCTATTACTTCTAAAAACAGTCGAACAGTTTTGTTTTCTCATGGACATTCGTTGAGAGCTCTATTACCAATTTCAAAAGCATTGCCATACAGAACATAGAGCTTTACAGGCATATTTAGCTGGTATGGCTATCCTCCCTACCATGAACCATCAACGAGACAGTTCAGTGTCTGTGGTTATAAACCAAAACCAAAAAGAACTGAAAAGAAAGGTATCTGTTAATCTAGGAATTATGGCACACACATAGAATCATTATAGACTTTCGAGTATGGGTCAGATCCTCAGACACTGTAAATCAGAGCAGCTGTACTGAGGTTAATTGAATCCTCTTTATTCAGCTAAAGACACATCCTTAACAACTTTTCTTGGCATAGAAAAATTACATTGGGTCATTTTGCAATGTGAAATTCCTATGTTTTCAGTGAAAAACTGACTGTTACATTATTACCAGTGATCATATGACATGATAATATTCCTCCAAACACTCATCACAGAGAAATGCAAAGAACGGTAAGGCATATTCTGAATACTAGCAGACTGTATGCATCCCGCTCTGTACTATGAACTGATTCAAAGTAACAAGATCTCTTCACCTACACAGACAAGCTCTTTCAAAAAAATAACAAAAATTACTTCTCCAACTGGCATAAGTGCTAATATCAGACAATAATTCTGGGAAGAATCGAACACAAACTACTGAAACAAGAACAATTTTAGGTTTTAATTTGAACATGAATTCTTATGTTGCTACTTGGCAAAGCACTGCAGTCCAGCAGCTCCTGTGGAGCAAGGTCATGAAAGAGGCAGGGGTCATCCAAATACATAAGACCCCCAGCACAGCAGGCGCAAACTCTGCGCTAATTACACTAGGCCACATCAGTCCTCAGCACACAACCACCCTGGCAGCCTCTCCATGGCATTAACACTACAGCGACCAGGGCTGAGGGGACAGGACCAGGGGAGGCGCCCATCAGCCTACCTTTGAGCAGGCAAAAATAAAGTGCAAAAAGGGAGAAAGCAAAGGCTCTTTCAGGTTTTTTCTGCTGAATCATTTTTGGTCATGGAGAATCTGGGAGTTGATTCAGGCAGGGAAAAGCCCTGCCAGGGCAGCAACTGGAGCTAGCAGGGAGGCACAGGGCCACCCCAGGAAGGAGGCAGGTTTGGGGGGAGCCCTCTCATCTTTTCAGCAGAAGGGTCAATCCCCAAGAGGGGACAACTCCATAAAGAGGTTCTCTTACTTTGAGACTCTACCCTGGCTATTTTTTCATAGACGGTGATGAAGCAGTCTAATATCTGGCAATCAGTGCCACATCTCGTGTTCCAGAAATCTCAAAATAACTTCATCTTTACTAAGCAACTCTCTCAGCACTCCCACTTTACAAAAGAAGAAACTGAGACACAGTGAGTTTAATGAATTAATCCAAGGAAACAAAGGAAGTCAAAAGCACATATGACTGAATTTCCAGCCCTTCTCAGTTCCCAGTGAAAGGCATAAATTGCAGCAAAAGATGAATCTCAAATCAGGTTCGTAACATGTTCATAACTGAACAAGTCTCTTCTCACTAGCAGACAAAGAAATCTTTCCTTACAATGATTTATTTCACTAAACAGACGTGTAGAGTTGTATTTATTTCTACGGCTTTGTCATTATCAATTTACTATACCATGTCACAAGTTACAGTTTCCTTAAATCAGCCAGTAAACGCTGGAAGAAATGTTTGTTGACACTGAATAGTGAATTCCTACAAAACCTGCCTGCACTTCTGCGCTGGCAAGTAGTGATCAAAGTGATATGAAACTGAAAGCTCCCACACCGGGATGAACACCACATTAAGTTCAGAACGAGGCTGGGGTTGCAAAGTCAGTTTTAAAAATACAAACTGGATAATAAAATAAAAAAA